>NC_084955.1:8810199-10010199 GCF_949316205.1 Platichthys flesus
ATGTAAATACAGGAATACTCACACGCATACACACATGCACACACATACCCAAACACACAGACAAATAAATGTGACCACAGACTTTAATTACTATGTAACCTGTTCATTCAAAGCAAAGTTAGGTCATTTGAAAATCTTAGTAACATTGTGGTATAGTTTTAACTATGATGTCATATTATCTCCCTGAATGAAGCAGGTGTACACCACCTTTTTTAGGAACACTTCACTTACACTGGTAGTTTATGTCTTTGCTCTCAAACTGTCTTTGTTCGTCTTTGAGACTCCTGCGATGTGACATGGAGCATTATCCTGCTGGATGTATCCGATAGAAGATGGCAAACTGTGGCTTTAAAGGGATGAACATGTTCAGCAACAATAATCTATTAGTTTTATAGTAGTGGTAATATTCCAATTTAATTGGCAAACAAGTTAACCTGTGATTGCCTGTGATATCTTCAGATATGTATTGAAGGTCTCAGAGAAAAAAAAAAACATTCGTAAAAACATTGTACTTTATACAATCGTGTGGTCACAGACCCAGTGAATTGTTGATGCCTACTGATTAAAACAAGTCATTAATTGAACTTTATGGTCAGATGTCAGTGCCTTTCTCTTTATATGACATACTGGCATCTGATAAATACCTTTTTCTGCTCATCTGCTTTTATATACTCAACCTTTAGACCTGTTTTGTTTATTACGCTACTATGATGTGATATCTTTGTGTTCATGAATTCATATTGTGCTGCATACCTGTATTTATTATCTAATTCCTTGCAATTGTCCTGTTGTTTGCTATGCGACATGACAGTAAGACTTTATCAGATACATTAAAAAAAGTCTCTTAAAGGTCTCCTATTTCATTGCAGATGACAAGTTCAATTTACTCCCAATTGACAATAAAATCAATCACAGAGAAATAGTATCTCTGATGTCAGAGCTCAAGTCTTTACTGTGGCTGCTCCAGTCCTTCTGTTTGTTTTCAGTCACCCTGCAGAGATGTGAGCTGAGGAGTTCTTCCATGAGCAATGTGCTGCATACCTTTGTAGTAATCACGACACGTAGGCTTGTTTTTATTAGATTTCTTTAATCAACTTGGCGTATGATGACAAACAACTGAAATGAAAGACAGCACACTGACTGAGAAATTCTTCAACAAAAAAATCCAGGACTGGGATCAGCAGCTCAGAGCAGGCTAAGTAGAGTCACAGTCCATCTAATTCAGCCCACAAAGTTGTGGGGAGAAATCAAAGTTCTGTTTTAAAACCTGTCAGAATCGGACCAGTAACAACTACAAGCACAGCAGTTAATGTTGACGCCGTTTGACGCCATTGGCTGGCTCTGCTGGCGTGGGCTCTCCGTATGGCACGCAAGTGTTCTTGTGTTTGTACTTAGCTCAATAATTCTGTTGCAACCGAACCCTGGAATCATATACAGATTTGACACATTTTCCAAAGTGCTATTTTGTTCCCAAGCCTGAGATTCTTTTAAAATACAAATAAGGAAACAGCCGTGGTCCATGTTGTGGCTTTTACATCTAAAGCCATTCCTTTATCATTGGCACTTTCACATCTGTGTAAGAAAAAAGTCAATATCCCTGTCATTTCTAATAAATAAATCGGACCAATAAACGGAGTCTAAACTCTATGTACAATAACGACGTTCAGTCCTCTTTCCCTTTCTTTGAACTGAACAAAACATTACATTATAAAAATATGAATTAAAGGGGTAGGAATGATTGACACTTTCCTAAAGAGGAGAGAATCAGGATTGTAGAAGAAACTATTGCACTTTCATCCCATTCTACAGAGACACTCATGAGTTTTACAATCAGCAGAGGAAAAAAGCAGTGGCTCCTTCAATTCTTTTCGGCAAAACAAATGTACGGTGCAGCTGCTGTCTGCCAGGTGGGTTAGTCACGGCTGTGGCATGGATGCCTCCTACATCTGAAATACAAACTTTTCAGGGAATAATGTATGAAGTTCCTCTGATGCAATCAAATCTGGTGCGTTGTCACTAGCAAATCGCTGCCTGCAACTTGACCCTTTAACTATCTTTCAGCTTTGTAAGCTTCAAAGCAGTCACTCTCTTCAAGTGTGCCTGCTGATTTGCGTGGCAAGGCTTTCCACCTTGAGAAGCTGGAGCCAGATAATTATATTAGAGGTTGGACCTGCTGAACATCTGAGAGGATGTGTCCTCTTGAGAGTGGATTAAATGATCTGTGTCCACATAGACACATGGTTTTAATAGATGTCAATGATTTCATCATCACAATCTACCAACAACACACGCTTGAACTAAGCATTTGCAGAACCATGTGCATGTCTGCCGTACAAGCTCATGTCCATTTTGTCCCGTTATATAAGCCAGCAGAGACAAAGGCCCTGTTCAGGCCTGGTATAGACATCTGTCCTGAATGTGTCCTGTCAATTGTGATCAGATCTGAACTCCCTGCTCTATAAGCAAATACACAATTACATAATTTCTGTTTGTGAAAACCGAATGATGCCGCTTTTGAAGACGTGTCCATTGTCACTGTATCTGTGTCAGTGTGTGAAGAGCAGGAGAGAGTCAGGAAGGAATCAATGCGCTGCACACATTATTTTACATCTTGGTTTGAGCTGGCCACAAACAAATCAACATATTGGCACTGAGAAGCTTACAAATACTTTTGGTTCATTAGGAAACCGTAGTGGGTCGGAGAACGTCAGATGACAAGACGGCAATTCAATGTGGCCTGGACCCATTTGAACCTACACAGCTAAAGGAATGTGTCCCAGACAACCTTGAATGTGGTCAGAGGGACCAGATCTCAGGACACATTGAGGACACATTGGGTTGTGTTCACACACGTACATAGAGCTGTGCACTTGTCATGGGATATTTCAGGACGGGTGTTATTACCAGGTCTGAATGGGATCTAAAAGGAAACAGACAACAGACAACTTCAGGCCAGAATTCACTTGATTAGTGAGAAATAAGTGAGACCACATTTCTACCTGGTGTAAACATGAGATCTGGATCTGAACACCTCATGTGGATCATTGACACATCTTAATGCAGGGCTAAATTGTGTAAAAGCCCACAGAGCCTGGATCACATTCTGGTTACATCTACATGTGGCTGCTGTTATTCCCGACATTATAACCATCATCTATTTAAAAGAAGGTTACAGTTTATTACAGGATGCATCCTACGTGACCTCTCTGACACTGTACACGCCACATTCATGTCTGAATATGATATTCCAGTGACATCACTAAAAAAATGCTCAGATAGGTAAAGAAAGTTCAACGAACTCTATCCAGATTAATTTGAACCCTTTATTTGTTGTCAAACTGAAAGAGGATTTATCTGGATTGTTGCTAAAAAACCCTCCCTGCAGTGACTACAACAGAAGCAGGAAGTGACCTTTCATTGCCTTTTTTTTTCTTTCTTTCAGTTAAACGGACTAACCTGCACTGTTTTGTGGTAATGTCAACGTTACCACGATCTCACCTTTCAACTCTACACTGTCATCATTAACCATAAAACCCAAGTTGCAATAAACCAGAATTTTCCCTCTTCACAGCACAGAGGACTTGTATCCTCTCCCCTGACCGAATCAGTTCAATGAGTAAAAAGATGGTGATCACAGCTGTGATAGGCACTTCCATCCTTCTACTGTGAAAATGTATCTGCCACGAGTCATCTGTCCCTCTACCAAAACGGAGAGGAGGGACATCTGTGGCTCAGGAGGTGGGTGTGTGTGTGTGATTGTTATATGAAAGAGAAAGCGCTGCACATAGATGCAGAGTATGAGTGTGTGTGTGTGTGTGTGTGTGTGTGTGTGTGTGTGTGTGCGAATGGCAAAACTGCACCGTAAAGCGCTTTGAGTGGTCATCAAGGCTAGAAAAGCTCTATATTAATACAGGCCATTTACATATGCTGTCTTTCATGTTACACAACTTCAAGGCACACAATCGTCTCACAATACTCACAGATCTGAACCCCCACCGTGGAATAATATCCATGCACACACTCTAACGCGCACGATTTCCACAACGATGCAGCAGCAGGAGAGAGATCACTCGGTATATGCACACCCTCCACTTAAAAATCCTCCTCCTCATCACAGACAGACCATCAGAACTCACATCTGTCTGTCACGTATCCCTAAGTAGTTCACAAATGTGTAATGATGTCGTGAATTTAGATTGTTGGGCCTCTGTTTGTCTCAGAGGAATTTATGGAAAGTGATAAAGCCCATCATTGTAATTTAAATTACAGAATTTCAAATTAGGCCTTATGTTGAAATGTTGTGAATAAAACACAGGAAAAAATTCCACAAGTACCTTGTAAGATAAGAAGTCGTGTTAACGTTTCACAAAAAATCCTATTTAGAAAATGGCATCTGTGTCACAGTTGAAAGCAGAAGGCGTCATCTATGTGTGTGTGTGTGTGTGTGTGTGTGTGACTGGGCCCTGTTCCTACAGGAATTGGTTCCGGTATACATGTGTCTCAAGTTATCCAATCACAAGTTGACAGCTCCATGTTTGTCAGTTCACACCTGGCATTAGAGTGCGTCTCCACTTGTGTCTGAACCTTTCTCACTATCAAATTATGTTTTTAGAAAGGCTGACAAAACAGAATAGAGCTTTACATGGAATACGATTTAACCCATTTGAAGAAAATAAACTAAGGAGAAAATCAAGATCTGGTCACAAATAAATCAATGTATGGAGAACACTGAGAAATGTAAAAATACTTTAGATTAATTATGAAGCTGTCGTGGGACAGAGCTTGTTTACAAAGGAGTGAGAATATGTTTGAGAGTTTGGATCTTGGTTCTAAATGAGACTCGGGTTAGCTAACACCGGGACTGAGCTGTCAACCAGTGATCATAACACTCAGGACAGACGTTTGCTTTGAATTGAGAGGAAACACTCAGCGGGGTCTAGAGTGTTGGAGAAGCTGATCACAGCAGAATGTGAAAATATGCTACAGGCTTCCAACTTACTCCACATTAACTGAAGCCATTTCATTAGGTCTATCTGTAGTATCACAATCGATCAGAAATCCAGGTTTTATTTCTGTAAAGGTGCTTGTTTTTACTTTTTGAGGACAATTGAATCAGCCTATCCTCAGTGGTCACTTTATATACTTTTTCAGTTGTATCCGTTTAATCTTATATCATATCTGGATCTTTACAGCTGGTGCTCCTATCTTTTAATGTGATTTCTTTTCAGTTCATTCTTTCAAATGATCCGTAACGGGTCTTCTGTGGTTCAACTTGAGCATGACATGTAAATTAAAATACAATCTCTACTGGCACATTTATCTTTCCACTGACGGTGATCATGTATGTGTTCAATAATGACTGGTGTGTGTGTGTGTGTGTGTGTGTGTGTGTGTGTGTTTGTGTGTGTGAGTGAGTAGTATTTAAATTTAAGCTGTAAACAGAAGTTCAGGTCAGGCCAAGTCCTCTGGCACCTCTCTGCATTAACCACACGGTGGATGGCTGCCAAGTATGTGCTGTGTGTGAGTGTGGTCCTTAGCTGTCCACCACCTGGTGTGGCAGAGTGACAGAGGAGCCGTTGATAAATGAGCCTTGTTTGTCTCTTCCTTTCAGAAAATAAGTGAGCAACTCCCCTTTTCCCTTCACAAAGATGGGCCCCCTCCTCACAAAGCGGAAGCCGTACTCCTTCAAGATGTTGTAGCAGTCCTCCACCACCTGGGGGCAACACACACACACACACACACACACACACAATGTGACACATTTACATCATTCACTTTGTAAATAAATGACTGGCCATACTAATGTCTTGTAATGTTAAGCAAAAAGATTTGTTTTCTGCCAGTGGGGTAAGTGCTGACACATCTATCTTGTGGTGTGTAGTTAGGGGCTTCTTTCACTCACAGATTGAGGAACAACTTAAACTGGGACAAATGTGCCATGATAAGCCTGTATTGAAACGTGGTTAATCTTCAACATTGTGAAAGTGTTGACTAATCCAGATGCCTGCAGTAGCGCTCAGTGCCGTACCTGGATGTTTCCCATCACCCCTGTGGACTCCATGCGACTGGCCACATTCACAGTGTTGCCCCAGATATCATAGTGGGGTTTGCGGGCACCAATCACTCCTGCTAGCACTCCACCCTTGTTCAGACCTGAAGGAGAATGTTGTAAGATTAAGACTGTTAGGATGATCTGACTTTCAAATCGTCGGATTGCCATGAAAATGGGTCTTAAAAAAAAAATATTCCTTCCAAATCAACAGATAAATGTTGTGAAAATCATGAAAAAGTATTAATCTGTGAATCAATTTTCTGAATCCATAGTAATTCTACCATACTTCCAGGGTAAAACACTTAAACCAGGGGTAGGGACCTCTGGCCACCAGGCTGTATATTGCCAGTGAATCTATTTATAAAAACATTTTAAATATCTCTATATAATAGCTTCTGCAGTTATAAAAGATAACACAAAACAACAAAACAGTGGATTAACATGTCATTCAAATAGGGAAACCAGGGCCAACGTCTGGGGCTAGTCCTGAGAGGGGAGCCCTGCCTGGGAGGGCCTTGACCCATGGGGCTTTGTCTGGCCCAGCCCAAAACAACAACATGGATCCGAAGGAAATAGAATGTCGCCTCTCTGGCGGGGAAGGAGCCTGAGCTGGTGCGAGAGGTAGAGCACTACCAGCTAGATATAGTTGGGCTCACCTCAACGCACAGCATAGGCTCTGGAACCCAAATCCGAAGAGGGGCTTTCCTTTTGCTCAGGGTGATAGGCGCATCTTTTAACACTATATCTCAACAGCTCTTGGTAACACAATTCTGATAAATTAATGTAATGGCTTGTTAAAACATTTTGACAGAGATACAACAGTACACAGAGAGATGCATACCGATGCGTAGCATGAAGTTGTTGAATGACTGGTAGTTGATGTTCATGAGTGTGACCTTCATGGCCAGAGCGAAGTCAGCCAGGTCTGCCAGGTGCTGCCAGCGCTCTCTGTCAGACTGCTCCTCCTTCTGTCTGACAAAAAACCAAAGAGCTCAGACTACACCTCCACACCACCACTATCGTAACTGGTGAAACCCTCAGCACATTATCACTTTCTGTTCTAATTTACAGCAATGCAAATCAGAGTTAATCCTGGACACAGAGGCCTGCAGAAGTGTTTTGACCAAGCTGACCTTCATGCAAGTGTAGCCATTGCTGACATCCGGGGTGACGCCTGATGCTGCCATGTAGGTGCTGCCGATGGTCTTGATTTTGGTAATGCAGCGGAATTGAGCTTCATCCAGCAGCTGACATGGAGACAGGGGAAAGAATGTGTATTTAGATTTAACAGAGGGAAGAAAGTTAACAGACAATCAGTTATTCATGCCAATTGACCCCCATAAATGTTCTGGGGAATGGGATGAAACAGGGTCACTAATAAGAACATTTACAATTGGACAAGTAGGAGATGAACCATGTCAACACTGTCCCAGATAAATTGGGTTATGGGTCTATACCTGGTTCTTTTAAGAGTGGTTGTATGGAAGCTCTTTTTAAATAGTTAGGTACAGAAGGAAAGGATGGTTTAATTTTAGTTATCATGAGCAGCAGAGAGCGATGAAATCTATTACACTGTGGATAAGCAAATCTTTACAGCACCAGGTGAGTTTAAGGTGATATATTTCCTATATGTTGCAGGAGAGTTGTATAAAATGAGAGAGAGGTATAACTGAGACAAGAGGCGTTAGAAAAATAACTTATTAATTAAAAGCTTTTAAATTCAAACATTTGTCAGGAAGGGGGTCATCAGGACCTTTTATATGCTCATAATGCACCTGGACCGATCTAGTCTCCTACTCTGCTAATTCACTTTACCACACTCACCAGAATGCTCACCTCCAGTAGAAATTTAAACTGGCTCAATGAAATTGTTGTTAAGATGTTAAATGTGCGATGTTTGGTCCTGCAGTCGGAAAGACAAAGAAAGAGGAAAGCAACTTACACTGTCAAAATCTGAGATGATCTCGTTGAGGAAGCGTAAGCATTCAATCCCTCCATTGTTGATGCTCTCCTCTGTGTAGAAGTCAGAGAAGTTGGGGATTGAGGCAAACATGACTCCAATCTCGTCGTAGGACTGGCTGTACAACTCCTGCAACAGGTCACATCAACAAGGTGGTCAGAATATTTGAGGACGTGATGAACCCAAACTGAATTTTTCTGAAATTACACAAAATCCTTCAATATGGTTTTTTATGATACAGTTATGGGCTGATACTGCAGAGAAACACACAGAGTTTGCTAATACAGTGGAAAACCCTGTTAGTGATGATGTTTGACCCAGGCCAAAATGATTACTATAAGCCGCTAATTGCTTTAAACTAAATGCGTAGCTTCTGTATGCTAGTAACACACAGGAGGATCTTACCTCGTCCCTTTTCTTGGAGCCCAGGAAGTGTCGAGCCACGTGTTCAGGCAGCATGTTAGTCACCAGTGCTTCATTCCAGCGCCTCATCTCGTATACCTTCTCCTTCTGCTCATGGACCTCAATCTTCCACAGGAATAAGGTGCGGGCAAGCTTCTCAACCTTCACACAGCAGCAGGGACTGTTGTTAGCATTTGAGCAGTTTATGAATATGAGAGCAGGAACCAATGAAATGTTTGTTGGTATTTTGTGAAAATCTTTGAGAAGAGCATCTTATTTATAAATGCCAGAAAATGGCCCATGCAATCCAATAAAATATTTTCCATAAACATATACACATACACCTCCTTCCATATGGCACCATTTCTCTTAATGGCCTCGCCCAATCAGCCACCCACCCCTAGGGTTTCCCCGAGGTATAATGCATGCCGTCTCTCTTTTCATTATTCTTTATTTTGTATTGCTGCATGGATGATTTTCTGATTAAAGCCGTTTTCAGACACAATGTCTGGAGGTTCTCCTCGAGTACAAGTGAATATTTGAACAAAGTTTTAGGGAATTCCGCCGAGGCATTCTTGCGATATCGCGTTCACAGTAAATGGGACGGAGGGACAACCCAAAAACATAATGTTAAAGCAGGAGGACTGCAAAGGGTTGTACTCTCTAAATAAAGCCAGGGAGTTATTTGGGTGTAACATACAATAAACCAGTCAGACTGCCATTCCCTTTAAAAGACAGGTGAGCTTCCACCTTAATAGATTAATATAATGATGGTGGATTTGAATGAGGGAATAGGTATGAACACTTTACTTCAAATGAAAAGGTTTTTCTAGTCTATGCTTGTTGTGCACCTGCCATATGTAGATGCATATTACTGTGTTGATGGTAAAAAACATTAAGAAGCTATACCACTGACTTTAGATCAGATTTTTATTGGTCAATCGTTTTCCATTGCCTCAAGATAGTAATGTATTAATAAGTCACATGACTTCATTTTAAGACAAACATGGGCTTCTCTGCACTAGGTGTAAACTAGGGCATGAAGAGTTCCTGGGTCTCAATGAAGCTCTCTCGCTTTTGTCACCAATTACATTTGCATTTGACTTAAATAAAGTCCTAACAATCACTGATACATATGAGTTGTTGTTATACTACAGATGGATAGTGAAGACACGCAAAGATGCTCTGAGGACAATGTTGGCAGCAGGAGGAATGTTTTCAAATAGTTTTGGCTCCTCTAACACCATTAAAACAAACCTCTCAAAGTGATGTATGTTCATTCTGCTAGAGTACAGTGAACGCAGCAGGAATTAACTTACATGTCTGGAGAAATAATAGAAGCTGACCATCATAATGAAGATCATAGTTGTCATTGTGAACTTGGAAGGCACCAGGTATGACCTGCAGAGAAGAATATTGGCATATTGATCATTTGCACTACTAGACAATAAGTGTTTTAAAACCCCCAACATTGGAATTATTGTATGTTAAAGTAATGACCACATGATGACATGAAACCAAGGCTGAGTCTGAAATCGCTCACTAATCCCCATGTAGTCCACTAAATAGCGGATTCACCGTTTTGTAGTGCTGCCCGAATGTTTTTTATTTTTCAGAATTTTTGTACCCTATAAGGTGCATAAATCGGATATATTCGTTTTTTATTAACTAAGCAATATCGACCATCATGCATTGCGCTCGCGGTGGAGAGCAGACCAGCGCGTCACAGCACAAACTGAGACCAACAAGTTTTTTTCTACATTCAAAGATGGTCATTCAATGTCTGTTTTACCTAAAAGTATCAATATTAAGTGTAAAATAATCATTTAAAATGTATTAAACATTGACCGATGCCATTGTTGTTGTACTTCATAATCCTGCAACAATGACATAATAACTGGGGCAGAGAAAATGCGTTGAGTTTTGTCTGAAAATGTTCTTTTCTTTTGCAGATGAGCTTACTATATCATCCTCTACATAGAAGACCCTATATAGTAAAGTAGGGATCGAGTGTGGGATTTCGGACACAGACTTGTGTAAACACACACAACCAGGCAGGTTGCTGTCTTTTGTACCACTACACAGAGGTGTGAATAGTGGTGCTTTACACAGATGATACTGGCTGACC
The DNA here is from genome assembly GCF_949316205.1 of Platichthys flesus. Classification (NCBI taxonomy): domain Eukaryota; kingdom Metazoa; phylum Chordata; class Actinopteri; order Pleuronectiformes; family Pleuronectidae; genus Platichthys; species Platichthys flesus. Next base: position 8,820,742 of record NC_084955.1, read on the forward strand.
TGTAGTCCTGGAAGCGGGCCGTGTCGTAGCGGTCGAAGATGTCCCTCCAGCTGTAGATGTTCACGATGCCAGTGGACACAGTGATGAGCAGCATCAGTGTGAGCTTGACCATGTGACTGACCTGAACCAGCATGGTGGTAGCCATCAGTGCCAGCACAGCAATGTAGCTGTAATATTTGGGGTTATCCAGGCATCCATGAGGCCCAGACCAAGTGGAGGAGGAGGAAGGGGAGGAGGAGGAGGGAGCCATGGTGGTGCCGCCTGAGTCTGGGACTCGAGGCAGACAACTCAGCTACACAGTGGAGAGACATGAAGTCATGCATTTACAATCTATAGATCATTCATTCAGTCAATCATTCATCTCTCCATTCATCCTATTCTGCAATTCAGAGGTTGGCTCACATGGGCAGCAGGGCTAAGGAAGGTATTCAAAATGTCCTTCTCACAGATTTACAGCTCCCCCTGGGGGATATTGAAGCATCAGACAGATGAGGGTCTCCTCTGACATCCAAAGAAAAGCACCTCGGAGGCATCCCTACTCAGATGCCCTGCTTCTGCTTGTTTTTACGATGTACTGCGTGTTGCTGTCTTCTTGTTGTACCTTTTACTTTACTTCTCAACACAAAGGAGCAGTGGGTCTACTCCAGGCTCCCTCCAGATATGCTCACTCTCCTTACCCTATCTAAGGCTAAAGTCAGCCATCCTTCTGCAAGAGCTAATTTTTGATTAATCTAATTACCATTATTTCTAAATCTGCACTGGGTCTTGCTGTCCTTCAACTGCAACCTCCTCAAGTTGGCAGATTTTATGTCCAGTTTCCTTGATCTGCGCTTTCTCTGGCAAATATACTGGATACATCATAATATTCTACCTCACTCTAGGTCTGTACAAGCAAAACTTGAGAGGTTGTATCGAATCCTCACTGGTCTGTGTTTGAAAGTATATCGAGAGAAAAATGAAACCCTAAACAAACAATTATCAACGACTTCGTCTCCTTTTTTATATCCGTTGGAAGAAATTGGATCAAGAAAAAAAATCTAAATTGAGCAATAATGCTTGCAGTATGAACATAGCTCAAGTATTTCTTTCCACAATTTTCTGCATTATTCAACAGCCAAGACTCCTCATTCCTTGTATCTCTTACTGCCTCACTAAAGAACAAGTGTCGGATTAGCCTGAGTCATGCAGCACTTCCTTCCCTCTTCATAGCCGCCACACTGGTTTACCCCTGGCTGTATGACATAGCAGAGAGCAGCTCACCATGTCCACGATGTCTGCCATGGACAGGATAAAGATGGCGGCCATAGCCCAGGTGTTGCGAGCCCAGCGGGTGTGGTCAATCCAGGTGGAAAAAGACACCAGCTTGTTGGGAAAGACCTAACACAACCATCAGAGGACTTATATTAGTACAACCGATGAACCAAACCATTTCACTCTAAAGCGCTCTGCCAGTTTATAAGACAGGGCCCAGTTTGAACATATCAAGTATCAAACTCCCTTATCTAATCCCGTTTCATTTACACATTTAAATCACCAAGTACGCGGCTATCCTGATTCAGATCTATGAAGCTGATCAGACCATTTTAAACAGCAATGTTAGACATCCGCTTAAATTTAAAAGCCATACTAAATCTATGGATGGAAAAAGTTAATTCACGTTCATAATTACGTACATTTTAACCATTGGAAATTTAACAAATAAATTAAAAAGTTTGAGCAACAACGAGATACAAAACATTTTGGTACGTTTTGGGAGCTGGCTGTGACATGACCTCCAACAGGATAGAGAGGTCGCATCACAGAGACATACTGATATGAGGCCTGAAGAGCCCTGAGCAGTATTTACAGTGAGTCTGCATTCTCTCAGTCCATGTGATTGATTGGCTGACCGTGTGCGTGTAGTCAGATCCGGACTGAGCGGAGCCTGTGACAGTAGAAGTCAATACCGGCCTGACTGATGGAAATCAATACATCAGAATTTCCGTGATGGGGTGAAATCTAACTGTAGAATGTCAGCCTATACACTCATCTGAAATATGTAGTTCATATATTTAGGTTTTTAATATAGCACTCAAAACATTTACAGAAGACAATATGACGATCACTTCTAGTTGCATCATTTTGAGAGATATGCCAAGCTAAATGTGTTCACACAGCAAAGTCCCATCATGCCATGTGTTTGTCACAATTCAAACATGTTTGTGCATGTTTAAAATTGAACATAGGACAGGCCAACTGTTTCCCCTAAAATATTCTTTAAGCTAAGCTAGGCTAAACACATCCCCACTCTAGCTATCTGAGGACCAGTCCTGAGGTACATTTGTGCGACTCAAAACATAAGTTCAACTGTTATCCTTTGTTTAGGCTTAAGAGCAGATAAGCTGTGTCTCAATTTAGGGGCCACATTCTTCAGGGGCTGTATTTGAAGACCGCCTGTGTCACAACAGCGTGACAGGGCTGTTGCATTTCATTTTCTCCAGAAACACAGTGGGGTGTCTGCACAGTGCAACATCAGTGCCAAACTCGTGCACAACTAACATGACTAAACACCTTCGCCTGCACGGTATATTAATTAGCAAGTGTACCGTTTTCAAACTTGTTGCACCGGTCTCCCTCTCCCTCATAAACCCAGTCATCCTCCTCAGTCAACCCCTCAGCCAACCGCCAGCCCCTCGTCACAATCAGGTAAGTGAACATTAAGTAACATTTGTCTTGTCCTTATTTGGTTCAGTTGCATTTGCACCAGCACCACACAGAGACGCTCCTACTTCTCTCCCATCAACACCCACACGCTGCAGCTCTCTAAACTGTAAATTAAATCGACTTTCGCCGTGTTGTCATTTCAGCGGGTTTCAGTGTTACAGTTAAACTGCTTTGAATGAAAACAAATTATCGAATCACATCTAATAAAAACAACTGCTTGAAATACTTTTCCAGGATTCCATACAGTGAAGTCAGTTGTGAATATGAAGATGACTTGTTTAAAAGGTCTGTTAAGGTCTGTAAAATAAGCATGTGAAATGTTTTGAACCCTTCCTTTAAAGAATCTCAATCGGTCACAATACCTGCATTAAGTGCTAAACACCAAGCTGTAATAGGATAAAGATATGTTGTGACTCACTCTCGGGAAGATGGCAGCCAGAGAGCAGATTGTCAGGATGAGCAGCAGGACCTCTCCCACTGCAAAGGTTATGTAGTTTGCAATGAGCCTGTTCCGCAACACATGAACAGAGACAGACCTTGAGAGAAATATACGGCACCAACAAGCACAGATGCCATTCAGACATTTGTGTGTCTGTCTCATACAACTGCAAGCAGGAAACACTGTGGCAGGGAGCAATACAATGAGTTGGGCTGCACAAACTATTCAAACTGCAGAAGTGGTGGACACAAAGAATGCATGGAGGAGTAAACAATAAATAGGATCAATAGGAAAATTTAGCAGTTTTAGAATAAGTTCCATAAGAACATTGGCTTAGCCTTGTTATCTTTTGGGTGGTCGTGAGGAGATTGGTGGTCAGGCCTTGTGAACTGACCAGGGGTCTATGAGGGCCTCCATGCCCGCAGTGAAGAGTAGCACCACACAGGAGCAGCAGAAGGCAGCTCCGCTCTGTTTCTCCTTCTCCACAGAGTAGCGAGTCTCCAGGTCTGGATCCACAAACCTCAGGGAGAGCCGGTTGGTGTGCTTCCCCTTCAAACTGGCAACACAAGGACACCTCAGCACTTACATCACATCTGAAATATTTGCTTTTCCTCATCTATGCTTCATCTGACATCTGATGAATATTGTTGCAGTTTTGCGTCGGTTTGATCTCAGACTGGAAGATATAACTACTCCTAACAATGTGTTGTGCATACAATTCAAATATGGGAGTCATCTGCGACACTGATATATTTTGGAGGCTGTATTGTTACGAAGCAAAATATCCCCTTAAAAATACTGAAACTGGCAGAACAGCAGTTTGACTCCTAGCAGCAGCCACAGTGTAATAATAATAACAGCTCTACTTATATAGCACTTTCGTCACAAGTGTAATGACAATCTGATTCATTATATGTCACTCTTAACTATTTTACTCTATTAGTGTCTATGGGTCACATCAGCTATCGACAAGCCAAATGAATGATCCTGGGTCAGTGTGTCAGCTCCTCTGACCACCTTCAGGCTGAGGGGGGGGAGGTTCACTTACGCCTGCACGGTCTCCCTCTCCAGCAGGGCCTCGTTGAGGAGTTTATTGAGCTCCTGTTCATTCTCCTGAGCATCGATGACCCTCTCAGCCAGGTCCCGCAGCCGCAGCCTTCTCCGTGGGTTTGGGAAAGACGGATTCACCACCTGAAGCCCCCGAAAAAAAACACGGAAAGAAAGTTCCCAAGATGCATTGAGGACGCAATTAAGATCTGACCATGAAGACCACACTGAGAGATTGTCAGCGAAGCATGTGGCCACATACTTTAACATGTTTAAAAGAAGCACCTTCTTAGCTGATGTCTTCTTACAATTTTTTACAGGTCTAAATGAGGCCTAAGTCGTTGGTTACCCTTGCGTCCAGCTCTTCTGGTTCCTCCGGGGTGGTGCAGGCCGTGTTAGCATTGCCGTTACACTCTGTGGTGTTGATTAACAGCGGCGAGTTTCCATTGGAGGAGGTCACAGACAGCTTCTGATGTAAAACAAGCAAACGGAAAATACTGAGTGCTTATGAAATGGTTACAGATATTTTAAATTTTTAGGAAAAAAACTAATTTGAAATTCATCAGTCTCCAGGTTCATATAGTGACTGAATATGAGACAAACATTGGAATATCCAAACATCTGCAGTGTGAATGAGTGGCGGGTTTGACTCACGACACCATTGATGCCACTCTTTCCCACAGGTCCTTTAGGAAGAACCACCAAGTAGGTCTCGATGCCCTTCTCCCTCAGGTAATCGCAGCGGTCCCCTCCGTTCCCTGGCTCCACATCAAACTCCCCGTGAAGACACTCCATGGTGCTCTGTGAGATGTGGACACGACTGGTCCACACAGAGAAAATGGTTTAGACTAGACAGGTCAAGTAAAGGACGTCATGGAGGCATGATGACTGGAGTACTAACCATTTGAAAATGAGGTATAATGTAGCAGTTTACATTCAGACAGACTGAAGCTTTGGAAAACACTAGTTAATACAACTCTGTATTTTCATTTGTTTATTTCTCTGTGAAGGACATTCATGCTCATGATATTGTTATATATTGATATTGTAAGTATTGGCATATCAAATTATGAAGGCCCTTATCAAGCAATCTTATTAACATAGTACTAAATAATTGAAGGAAATTTCTTTTGAAAATCTGATGGGAGCAAATGCCTGTTCTTACCCAGGTATCCCTCCTGCCTCCATTTTGTTGGCCACAGTGACATCTGTGGACCAGACGTCGTACTGCCAGCGCTTCTGACCCAGCACCCCTCCCAAGACCGTGCCACTGTGCAAGCCAACCCGCATGTCAACATCTGTCTGGGTTTTCTCTCGGACATACCTGCGGTTGTTTGGACAAGTGAGAAAAATTAATAAAAAGCAGCAGTTTCAAAAACTTGATTACCATGACACCACAAACACATTCTCACTCTCTGTGATATATCTCCTTTAGAGCAACAAGGGACACTAGAGCGGGTCGTCCACCAAAAAGAAGTTCGGCAGTTTCATCCCAGTATTCCCAATTACGTGTGACAAAGTTTCCTTGGGCATGACACTGAACCCTAAATTGAATGTGTTGTTGAATGGGTAAATGGAACTTAAATGGAATTAAGTGAATCAGTGAATAGCTCACTGCATCACACAAAAAGCGGCGCCGATAGATCTATATAAACAGAGATACCATAATACAAGCTTATTTCCCAAACCCCTGACCCCCTCGTCCCTGTACTCACGAGATGGCCTCCACCATGGCCAGGCCCATCATGATGGAGCAGGCAGCGTGGTCCTCCCTGTAGTCTGGCAGTCCACAGATACAGTAGTAGCAGTCTCCCAGGATCTTGATCCGCAGCTGGTGATATTTCTGAGTAGACAAGGTAAAGTCAGACAGACACTTGAGCTGCTTCCAGACAGGCACCATATATTCTCAAGAGGAGATTCATCTGTGAACACAAATGTCCGAGTGAGACTCCTCAGTCTCCTGTCTGCCTGCTGCACCTGGCTGCTCCTCCTCTCGCCTAAAATGCGGAGGATTTGCAGAGAACCTCCTGCTGTGTTGTGCATACGAGAAAGGAAAACTCTGGGTAAACTCCGTAGCCAATTCTCCGGATTTTACCCACTGGTCATGTCTGAAAACAGTTAAAGAAACTGGGATATCTACAACCTTATATGCTGGCATCTTCAGCAGTTGCAAATAAAGAAGGAATGTTTAACCTTTTTCAATATGTTGAAATTGTTTTTAGGTATGCACAAATCTGATTCGATGATGGTTTTAGTGGATGGAATAATGTTGATGTGTTTAATTGCTTCTGCAAGTCATCGCTTCCTTCACAAGCTTCACAATAAGTGCAGTTTTGCAGTTGCTCAGACTGGAATCCGGCCTGTGATCTCAAAGCGCTCAGGCTATGTTGTAGAGGTGAGCTTCTACATGTGCTGGTGAGGAATCATTCATGATCCAGGAAGTCCAGTTGCAGGAGCAGATGAAGCTTCAAAAGCTTTTCATTCAAATGAAGGAGGCTGTATTTTTTTATGTAATGCTAGGCCTTGTGCTGTGATAGGCTAATAATCCCCCTTCACCTATCCTTGTGTTTCCTTGTTCAAACATAGAAAAATGTGTGTTAACCACTTCAATCCAGAAGTTTACAGATGTTAAATTTGTGTTGAAAAAGAGAGGCCTGACATGGGACCTATCTTGATACAGGATTCCATGGTAATGGCATCAGACATGGGCAAGAGGACAAATACACATCATACACAACAGAAAGAGCAATAAATGCATGCTTTGGCCCCACTGGCTATATCACTTCACCATTTCTTTATATGCAACTGTGACTATGCATAACCACGTACATTGGAAAATAAAAAGGTTGTGAAATAACTGTTATTAGAAAAAGGTGTGAAACTCACCGCTGCCAGTTTGTCAAAGCGTGCAAAGAGCTCATTGAGCAGTTTGACCAGCTCCTGAGCGCTGCAGGACGACGACAGCTGGGTGAAGCCCACGATGTCTGCAAACAGGATACTGACAAAAGAAACGAGACTGTGCATTAATACAGACATCCGTCACATTCACAGCATCCTCCATGCACATGTTCACAGTTTCACTATGTCATATTTTTACTACTCTGAGTTTGAAGCTGTGGCCAGTCTACATCTTCAGAGCAGTGTGTTTTTTTATTTGGAGCCTCATTCCCAACAGTGGAAAAATACATTTCAAGGTTAATCTTGTCCGACAAGGAAACGCCAGATTTTCATCCTAAAAGACATTCACTGCGATGGACTGCATTACCTTAATTTGTCTCAGACAAAACAGTGGAGCCTCATATTTACGATACGATAGAATTAGGAATGGACTGTGGATTTTGTGTCCTTATTGTGTCCTTTATTGTGATGGTCAACAGAAGGATCATAGTAAGAAAGCTCTTCTCTTTGGTTCATGATCGCACCAAAAATCACAATTTGTCCTTTAGTATTTGAAATATCTTTGCACCAACTCAAATGTAATGCATTTACAAAATATTTGCATATGATTTGTTTGAAATAGTTCGGTTTTCTATGTTAGGATAAGTTTATCCGTATTGTATCTCATCAAAAGCAACTTGTTCAGGTGGTTTAACAGGTCGGACGGACAAACGGCATCTAGAATGTCACAAGCTTATAAAAGGTTCCGGGTTACCTGACATTTTCATGTCTGTACATGTACATAGTGTTGAACTGCTGCATCTCTTTCTGACTGGGCTCCTTCTTCATGTCCTGAAGCATCTCGTCAGCTATGTGCTTTGGGAGGATGGAAAGCAGCAGGCGTTCCTGGGGAGGACAAGCACAGCGACACAGAGGACATCACACACAGCGACCATGCATCTCCCCAGTCAGCATCTGTGATATATATATCATTACTATTATGGAGCCAACCTCACTTGTTCTAAACACTACACACTACTACTAACTTTCCCCAGGCCATTAAAAACGAATATAAAATAACATGACTTGGTTCTCGAGATATGCAAACAGATACTTGAGGATTTATTAGGTAGGTCAACATTTTTAGAAAAGAACCGGTATCTATTTCCTCCCTGAATGTACTGTAGGAAGGAAAAGTTCCATTTATCAAATCATATAAGTAAGCATTAGCATAGAGATGATTGACATGTACAGTATCTTTCAGTAAGCCTATGCTAATATTATTAAGGGTATCTTCTTTTTCCAGTTCTTTAATCGAAAAGTTTATTTTATAGGTTAATCTTTGACATCTACTTTTAAATGTGCTTGCTGAACAATCTTCACTTGACTGAAATTCCTTAACTCTCAGCTGAGAGATTCTGAACACAGTGACCCACACCGATGTATCAAACTAAACCAAAAACTAAGAGCCTCCATCAAGTGCACACACACTTGACCTGTGAATACATCTTCCTATAGGCCATCACATATCCTCACAGCGCACATGGAGAGGGGGCAGGGCAGATGGCAGTGAGGCCGTTTTCGATACTCTAAACGACAACCTGACAGAAGCGGAGATGCAACAAGCTGCTGAGCGACTTGGCCCTGTGATTACAGCTGACAATGTCTCAGGAGGCCAGTTGCCATGGTTACAAGCAGCTACCGGAGCTCCTTGATTGGTTGAAGGCACTCATCTCCCAGCAGCCTGTGCTTCTCACTTAGTAGTCTGGGAGTTTCTCACACTCATGGTTTTATCAGTCCACTTGGTGTCTCACTACACTTTCACTCTCTTCTTAACCCGCTCCGTTAAAGGCCCCTGTCTGATGTTCCGTCTCAAAGTCAAATAAATTAGCTTGACCCAAGTTACAATGGAAACCTAGTCGTAGTTAGTTTTCAGTTTGCGACTAAAGGCTGATATATGCTACTCCGTTTTGACTGAGACGGACACATGGGAATGGCTTCGCCACCGTGGAACGCCCTCTCCGAGGTGAGCTCTATCCGTCTGCATGTTGGAGAGCCAATGGGATAGCCCTTGGCTGTGATTGGTCCACTAACAACATCATTTCCGCACTACGTCATTTCCGGAATCTCACATTTCCGGAACAAACACTTTCTGTTTCATTCCCTCCGTCTCCCCTTCTGTTGTTGTTCTCGTCTCATAAAATATGTTACAAGCAGGTCCACTTCCATGTCAAGCAGCTCCAGCTCCATCAACAGCCTTTGTCTATTAGTTACCATCGTTAACTGTGTATGAGGAAAGCCGGGACAACGTGGACCTCTTCTCGATACAGACGTCAATGAGGTAAGCGTCTCTAAGCTCGTTTTACATTGCGCCACCTACTGTTCTGGCGGTGAATTGTTTTCAGCACCCACAGCCTTCGGAGGACCATAAATGAAAAAGAGTCCGTCGGATCTGTCTGTCAGATCTGTCCGTCGGATCCGTCCGTTGGATCTCCCCGTCCGTCGGATCCCCGACGGACACATGATAACTTTATGATATCTCGCAGGTATAGAGTTTATTGTGCTTATCACAAAGAAAATCTGAGGTTGATGGAAATGTAGGATTGTACTAGGGGCTGTGCATTTTATAAATCAATACCATTGCAAGCTGCAGTTGGTGTTTGTGAACGTTGCTCCATGCTCCTGCACACAGGACAGTTATTGTTGTAAAGCCAGAATGCCTTCCGGTGCTTAGTAATGATTCCTGTCCTGCGTCAATTCATTTGAACTGCATTCACTTCATGAGTAAAGAGGACAGACCACACCAGTTTAGTTCGTCTATGAGTTCATGTGAATGTTTGTACCAAATTTTGAAGGATTCCCCAGAGATGTTCCTGAGATTACGTGTTAGCAGAGCAAAACATGTGGTCTGAGCTACTCTGAGGAGATAAAAATATTGATTCCATTCACACATCTGTGTGCAGCACTCTGTGCATTTCCTCTCTCTCTCATTATGTAGGTGCCCAGTCAAAACATCCACAAAGATTTTACCATCCTTTGCACACTGCTTCATTTAGCTTTGCTGTGCATGTTGCTGTGACCAGCCCACAGTTCCCAGCAGGCAGACACACATGCCCACGCTGTGGCTCAGGTGCACATGATAGTGTATTGTGTGTGGGTTCTTTGGACATTACTCATTGTTATTACTCTCAGCACTAATACTGTTACCTACCCTAAAAATGAAATTGTTTATCTACCCTTACACATATAAACACCAGAATAATGGACTGCTTGTCTTCTAACCTGTTGTTGGCTCTGCTCCTCCAAATTGAGCTTGACCTCCAGTGACTGTCTTGCCTCCAGAAAGGCCTTCCGATGCTTCCGGTCAGCCATGTAGTACGACATGACACCCACAGTGATGGCACAAACATAGATCACAATGTTGGCCAGCAGCTTGAAAGCAAAAAGAAGGAAACAGTTAGGGCTCAATATGTAAAGAGTACAAGCATAGTAAGCACTGATTGGGCCAAAAGAGGGTTTTAAAGAGTGTAGCTTTATTGGAAACCTTTCCCACATTCAAAAACGTAGGAGTCTCTGCTGTACACATTTTCTGCTGTACACATTTTTATAAAATTTTACAAACAATCAATATTTCAGCATGCAAACCTTTGAAACTCAGGTATTTTTGTGATTGCCAACCTTCTACACAGTATCCTGTATATTGTATGCATGAGGGTCAGTTTGAACTGCGGATTGCAGAAAGTGTAGACTGGTCTCTGACCTTTTAGTCTCTGACCTTTTTTAAGAGCCTTTCAAGGATAAAAGCTCAGTGATGCGGTGACATACTGAAGCCTATTGCCAACCAAACACTACAAGTGAGACAACTGTAACCATCATGAAATGTCAATGTCAATCGAGTGCATGTCGTTCAACACAGGAGCCACTCCAGGTATGTTGTTGAATGGCATGTTAGGGCTCCGATTTTTTAGATTTTTCTACAGATATTGTTTCTCTTTCTGCTCGGTACATGTGATATCTATTTACAGGTATAGAAGTTTACTTATCAGAGCAGGAGCCTTGCCTTGTTTTCACAGATTTAACTTAAAGCACCTTTCAACTCAGGCTTCGCTCTACATTTTTGTTAAAGTCACCATATTCCATGGAGAAGCCATGTACTTGCTTGTATAGCTAAAGCTTATTACACAGAAGTCTTACAGATAAGGAAGGACTCTAGAAACCCGGAGGCCCCATACGCCAAAAGTGAAGCCTAGTTTCCGAGGGTCGAGTACAAAATATAGAGGTTGCTTACGCCCATGAGAACGTCCCACATCCTGTGGTTTAGAAGGACATGACTGCATGTGTCTGAGCGTATAATGTAAATGAAATGATGTATTCATGAATTAGTTAGAACATGCCTTGTGTCTGATGATGAGGTCCCATGTGCTAAACTGATCCATTAACAGGTCAGAGATTATTCCCTAGGGGGGAGAGAACTAACGGGAAATACATGGAGGAATTTCTGAGAAATGAGGGCCGCATGCTTAAACATGTGATTCTGGTCTATACCCATGTTAAAATGATTCACTCTAGTGAATACACTACATTCACATCTGGCATTAAAGCGCTTCCTGAATTGGACAGGACTAATAAATTCAAATAAACAAATTAATCTCTCACAAAGGGTTAGGGTTAGGGTTAGAATCAGGTTTAGGTAAAAGTCTGAACACCATCTGAAGTGAAAATCCTTCATGAAGGAGGATGCACTTAAAGACTGTTGGAGCAGATGGACTTAGTTTCAGCTCGGATCCAGTTTCATCTCAACGGACCTCATGACATGACAACAAAACTTATATTTAATAAATTACCTTTTCAAATACTGACTTTAGAGTGATTTCCTTTCTTTTTGCTATTTTTGTTTAACCCATGATGAAGTTGGAATTTTCTTTGCGTAAGACTATGCTTGGATGACCGTTGATTTTTAAACAAAGCGATGTATATAAGCAAATGTCAGTGACAGTCTGGCCTGGTCTGTACAATGAATTGTGCTTTGAGGATTAGAATGTACTAATTCAGTCCATGCAGCAGACGCGGATGCTGATTTGCTTGAGTAAACATGTGCAGGCAAACAGTGAACTACATGAAGCTCTACTCTTGCTAAGTTGTGAGGCGTGTCGTCTATGCAGAATACAAAATATCACTGAATTATGCCTTAAACTATTAGCATTAGATCTGCAAAACACTTTGCTTCCACTAAAGTTGTTATTCCATCATGGACTGGTATAGTTTAGACGTTGGCCTCATCAGTCTCAAACTGGTTCAGAGAAAACGTCTTTAAAAATGTTTCAATGTGTCTCTTTGGTTTTTAGGTCAAACAGAAATTTACATTACAGTACAAATATTCAGCTTCTCCTCTTGTCTAACAGTCTCTGCTGAGAAAATCTCAAGTACAAGTCAAAAACGAATAACTTAAAACTATTGTGAATTTCACTGTAAAACACTATTTGTTGGTACCAAACTAATTTTGTGTCACTAAAAGTGTGTATGGAACACTGCTGCTGGTGTTTACACAAAATGAACTATTTCTACCAATTCTTTGGTTCCTTTGATTGAAATATCTTTATCTTTCTTCAAGTGATGGATCACAACAAGTATTAATGACAACGACAACATCCAAAGGAGATGATAAACCAAAACAAGCGGATAAGAGGAATACTGATTATCTTGATGGCCCGAGGGCATCTGCTCAGTCTTATGTGTTGTTGAGTGTGTGTTTGTGTCCTGTTTAGTGTTACAGTTTCCTGGTTTTGGAGGAGCTGGAGGTGAAGTGAAGTGGACGGTGGCCACTTCCTCTCAAATAAAATATTGCTCTTTTTTCTGGTTGGTCTGGCATTTATCTCCTGCCAGACTTACCAGTTAACCTTGCTATTTTTGTTATCTTATTTAAATGAAATTTATCTTTGTTGAATAAAATCTCTTTGCTTTAGTTTGTCCTGCTCCAAACTATCAGTGTTATAACTACCTTTTAGAAAAAGTTGGACTATAAAGGTTAGTAATCATTAGATATTAGGTTTTGAATGCCAGGGAAAGCAGGCTGCAGTACATCCAGCAATCTGCTCTATTTGTTGAATCATTCTCTGAAACATGTGCTTGGGGCTATGTCAGTTAGATTTTGAAATGAAGTTTGTTCTTAACGTTTCTAAACTTTGATACCAAGTCATTTGTATTCTTACTGTAAATGTACACTGGGGACCTAAGTTCTGAAATAACTAGACCCTACTGTATAATAGTTTCCATATATTAGATATTGGCTTCTTTAATTACTAATAACTGTTATCCTATTGGTATCATTGACAACCGCTAAAGGTTGGGTTTTGGGCCACTTCAGCTATGTATCTGCCGTGGTGTTCAACGTCATCAAGGCTTCCGGAAGCTTGATGAGTTGGAGGTTGGCTGCACGCTACTACAAGCACCTTCTCACGCTTACCTGTCTGCCCAGTGCTGCCGCCTGGATGTTCTCCTGCTGCTGCTGGGCAATGGTGACGCCCAGGACGAGAGTGTGGACCCCGCAGGATACAGAGGTGATGAGCACGATGGGCGTCAGCCTCAGAGGCAGAGTCAGGAAGAAGGAGAAGCTGAAGAAAGCCTGCCAGCCCACGGTGTCGCTGGCCTGGTGGAAGCGGGCATAGTTTAAACCCAGATAGCAGAATATCTGAGCTGCTATGAGCACCCACAGGGCGTAGGGCACCACCCGCCTGGAGATGCGGTCTGGCAGCAGGCTGAAGCGGCACAGCAGGTAGAGGATGATATCTGCTGCCAGTCCCACTGATGCCACAAGAACAGAAGCCAGCTTGTCAGTGGTGTAGACCACCGCGCACATGACGATGATGTAGCTGTCGAAGAGGGCCGCGAACACCACGAGCACGAGCAGGGTCTCGTGTCTCTGCCGCCTGAAGTAGGTCTGGTACAGGTTCTCCAAGGACTCCGGTGTGAAGGTGAGGCGCATGAACCGCGGCAGACAGAGGCAGCATCCTGAGTTCCGGACCGTGACCTCATGTGTTCGTCCCACTGCCTGCCCGGCGTCGGACGGCAGGGTCACGGAGCAGTCCGCCGAGTACTCCGCCGAGTACTCTGGTTCGGAGAAGGCCCGGTTCCGAGGCATGGCGAACATTATAACAGCGTCTGTTTTCCGGCTTATTTCCTTTGCTTGTTTGTTTGAAATCAAAAAGTGGAAAAGATGTTTGTTGTCCCGCGGGAGTCTGCCCAACGCTGAGAAAACTCTCACGTATACATCAACTGCTGGGTAACCACCATGCCCCCCCGAGGGCCCACATATGTGGCATGAATCACAGCAGCGTGTTGATTGTCTGGACCTCTGAGCTGGACAGATGTCTTCTTACATAGCTGCGTCCGCGGTCAGTGCTTCCAGCTCTGTCAGTTGACTCACTCAGCCCTGTGTCACAGGCACCGATCGAGCACGCCTACTCAGCAACGTGATCCAGAGAACGTGCCCTTTGGGTTTCCTCATGCAGCTTCACATGGGGGACTGCTGCACCAGCTCCTCTCCACCTTGGTACTCTGCAGCTGTGGACCGTGTCAGAGCTGTTGAATTCATTAGCACCGCATCAGGTATGTTGATATTTTGATGGCTTCCTCTGCGTCCGTCGTCTCCACAGGGTCGGGCAGCGTTCGGATTTTCTGCCGTCCATGGCTGCATCTTACATGGCCTGGGTAAAGAGGGACACAGAGGAGGGAGAACATTCACTACAGCATCCAGCAACACCTGGGGAGCAGGGCAGGAGGAACACAGTCTGCTGCAGCTGAGGAGACAATGTACAGGCCAACATCTGTCAGAACCATTCGAACCCTCCAAACACCCTGGTTTACTCCCAATAAAAATGTAACCGCTTCTCCTGGCATAATGCAAAAATATCCCTATGCTGAGATGAGTGGCCGAATGAAACAAATCCGTGTCGAACGTTTTAAACCGGCCTGTCTTGTGTGCGCCGAAATTGAAAAAATCCCACCAAAGCTTTAATAAATTCACCACTGGTCCATGATGGAGGTTTGACACTTCACATTTAAAGCGAGGCGAGTGCAAATTGGCAGGTTTGCGGTCGGGGGTCTCTCCATACATGGGCAGGCGGTTCGTGCAGGCCTACATGTTGCGCTCAGTAAAAAATAGGCTGTGAAAACACTTTCTCACACCGGGCTGCACAGACACAGTGAGACCCAGAGTCAGTGGAGCACATGACGAACCTGTGGACATGTCTGCGGGCAAGAGAACTGATTCTGGTTTCCAGAGCCGCTGCCCTGCTCCTCCGGTCGGATGCTGGAAGCTGACATTTTGTCCCCCTTCCTCCAGATGCTGAGAATATCGTGAACGTGATGCGAGCAGATGTGTCCGCTTACCTGACGGTGCAGCGTCACGTTCCATCCACGCTTCAGCTCCTCCGCGCGGACTGACCGGGGGACGGTGGGTGTCATCAGGCCACCGCTGCCTCGGCCTAGAGGAAACCGGGGGTCGGGTCTTGCACGGTCGCCTTGGCGGGTTCGCAGTCCCGCTCCTGCCGCTCCTGCTCCTGGGTGTTTTCCACGCAAGACACGGAACAGGCTCCGAGTCAAGTCACACACATTAGTACACACGACACTTCCGGTCACTCTCGAAATAAAGCCTTTCATTCTTCAAATTGCCTTCAGTAACAGTGACAGAGTAAAAATAAATCTGGATTATCTTCACATGAATATCTTTATATACAATTACTGCATGTTAATACTTTTATATCCAATGCCTCTATATGAATACCTTTATATACAATGATGGCATTTGAATACTTTTAAATAAAATAACAGCTTATCAATACTATTATATATAATTATAATATTATATATAAGTAACTTTATATTAAATTATTTTATATAAATATATTTACATACAATGACTTTATATGATATCTTTATGTAAAATAACTGCATATACATATCTTAATATATAATTCATGCATATGCATATCTTTATATATGATGAATGCAATAACAATGACTGGTATTCACTTATAGATGGGCATTCATAAAAGTCCTCTCACTTTTATTTTGAAGGTGCATAGTCAGAGGCTTCCGCATTTACTCCAGGTTTTTATGAATAACTTAACTCGGCCAGCTCTCCAGATCAACTGGCTGGGTCCCTGCCCCCTTCCACCGTCACCACCGTCTCCTCCCCCCCACCCTGCTGGAGGGACTGGTCAGGTCCCTCCAGCAGGGTCTCGAGGACCAGATGACCAGTCTGTGGACTGACTCTGAGAAAGAGGGTTCATTCTTATTAGCAGCTGGAGCAACAGCTGTATCAGCCTCCGTGCCACTGGCTGCTGCATCCACCCAGGCAGCTCCACACTTTAGTTTGGGTTTGGTGCCTTGCTCAAGGGAACTCTAATGAGAGGAATGTGCATCATCATGGGACTCAACAGGTGTCACTTTTTATTTACTACTTTTAAAGTGAACACAGTTGATAGGTTTGTCTAAAATGGATAACAGGCTGCATTTTCAAAACTGAGCCTATTAACGGTAGCTATTAACGTCACCCTGGATGCATGGATATATTACTGATGTCCTGATTTACCCATCCACACACACACAAATATATCGCAGTTTGTCTGGAAATCACCAGTTTCCAGGGCTGATACTCGTCTTTACTTTCAAGCATGGTGGAGCTGGAAGCCTTAGCTAGCTACATTTGAGGTGAGACAGATTTCTCAGCATGTTTCTGTGCAGGTCGAGTTATTCTCCAGTGGATGCTTACAGACATCTAACTTTCTGGGGAGGCCTGCGCTTGCAGCTGCAGTGCTACGAACCACAGTGCATTAATGTGGAACCTGTCTGACACCAACTCCTTTCATTGACACCACCCTGCCAGCAGGCTCCTATTGATTGTTCCGCTGAAACCCCGCTCGGATGCAGATTGTTGGCTATTGACCAGAAACATTTCATCAACATCATCTCCCAGCCACTGCGTCCTCAACTGACTCAAGGTCACATTGCAAAAGCAGAAGAACAAAACCCACACGTGACTCATTACGTGGAACATGTCAATTTCAGTCTGGGAAGTCATGTTGAATGAAGATTTGTTTCAGACACGCTGTGGTCCACAGAGAATCACCGTGCGTGCGGAGGCATCATCAGTAATTAATTTACCTCCGGATTCACCTAATGATGTTACAGTGGGAGATGGATTAACACAGTGCAGCCTGCTCTATAATTAATAAACTGTATGCTTCAGCATGAGGAGCCAGGACGGTGTATAGACAGATTATGTGTTAGATTGAAGTACGTTGACTCATTTGACATCGGACAGATTGGACAGCTTTGTGTTCGAGGAGAGATTACCTTATTTATTATCTTATTTTGTGATGTGTATGCTGACATATTAACAAATTAGACTGACCAATGAGTTGTGAGGAGAGGTCAGAGACACAGAGGATTAAAGTCAGACTCCAGTCATTAATCTGATGACTTCAGTCAACTTGAAGAGAAAAACACTGGACTTCAGGTTGATTTCAACACAATGCATACGTTTCTAAACACAATTCAGAAAGCCCCGCAAAGTAGAGGAGGAGAAGAAAGAACAATATAGAGGTAAGAATCACCCCGTGTGGACATCATTAATGTTTGCTTTTGTCGACATGACATGATATGCTATCAGTACAGGACTCTTTTGATATTTTGTACTATATATTTTTATTGTTTTTTACAGCTTACAAATTTGTCTGCCTGTGTGTGCATCCGCTTACAGTCCAAAAGTTCTTGGGGATGCATGGCAGTTTGCGTGTGTATGTTGGGGGGCGCCATTTTGAAATCTCGCCTAGGGCGCCAACATGGCCAGTGCCGGCCCTGACCAGTGAGCTGAGCTCCCAACTACGGTTCGGAGCCGAGACACTGGCCAGAGAAGAAAACACTTAGAATACGTTGCTTGTTAGGTCTGCATATGTGTGCCATGAGTGATGGGTAACGTAGTGCGAAGTCGAGTTAGTTGGTCTAGCCAATGGCTGTAGGGTTTTGTCAGATGGCAGGCTCTAATTGGCTGATGAGTTGGCGTATCAAGGGGTGAATGATGAAGGGGAGTGAAGAATACACTGGTGGATGATAGGAGTGTCGAAGTTACGAACAAGAAGTGTGTGGTGTTCGCTGGACTTTAACAAAGTTACACATATAGAGAGACGTTTCCTGTCGTCTGTACACGAGGACGCTACAATATGAACGTGTTCACCGTTCAGATTCATTATTTGTCATTGAGTCAGGCAACACTGTCAGTAAACTAAACAGCATTTACACAGCAACAGCTACTGAGCAGTAAAGTCACATATCAACATTAATTTACATACGTACAAGACAGTAAAATGAGGGATTAACCCCTAAAGGGATCTTTTCCTGCCAAGTGTTTACGGCTCCTCTGACCGTCTGTGAAACTCTCCCATTTTGTGAACATGAAATTTCAAGAACGCAATTAGGACATTTCTTCAAATTTGGTATAATTTGGATTTAAGGATTAACTGGTTTTACTTTGGCACCCAAAAGTCAAAGGTCAAGTTTAAGGTGGGCTCGAAAATTATAGGTATTTTTCTCGAAGGTGATATCTCAAGAATGCCTTGACGGGATCTTTTCAACTTTTGGTCAGTTTTCACTTGGACTCAAAGAACTGATCAGATTTCAGTGGTCAGGTGAATCTGGACAAAAGGTTCAATGTAGAATATGTACACCTGCAGATGACTTGTACTATGTGCAGGTATCATCAGGAACAAACAGTGCTGCGTGGTGACGAGGTTGACATAGTCCTGGATAAATGCTCAAATGTTAAATATAGAATATAAAAGTATAACAACAATCAGAACAAGCCTAAACTTTTTTTCTTTCATCTAATAAATACCCTTTTAGAGTAATTATTACCTTGGTGGATTATTCCAAATGCTGCAAATGAAAACTATTTGATCACGTGGTTTAAAACAACCACATCAACAGAGAACGTGCGTGCATCAACGTCAGCGCGGAGGGTACGCGTTGCTGACGTGTACTTTAGGGAAGTGGCGTCCGGTGTTCCACTTCATCTGGGGATCATGGCAACTGGTTACAGATATTGTCGTTCGGTTGCAGACGCGGTCGCTGATTCGTCATTTTCCCAAAGCGCCTGTGTTTGAAGTGTGGTGATCTACTGAAGGTGTCGTTGAAATAAACATAAAAAAACAACATCACAAGTTAAGGTAATGTGTTGAGACAACAATATAAATCATATGGGTAATTTTTTAATAAAGTACAAGATACTTGAACGGGATTCGAAACGACGTGGTAGATACATATATATACATATACCAACCCACTGTTCATCCCTTTACTGGCTATAATAGCCCCATGCACATACTGTTACCTTTTACCACTTACATATTCTTATATATTTATATATTGTTGTTTTTATATATATATGTTTGAACTATCCACTCCAGCAGCACAAGAACACTTTCATTCTTGACACTGACACAATCACATCATTGCATTCTGTACCATAGGGTCAGACCCATTCATTTACCTGTATCTGCAATGTTCTACGTATGTATATGTGTTTTATGTATTTATGTCGGTTAACTGTATAAGTGTATAAGCTACTGGATGACCAAAATTTCCCACGGGATTAATAAAGTATCCATCTTTCTATCTATCTATCTATCTATCTATCTATCTATCTATCTTTATCAAAATGTTAAAAAGTCTGAAAAGTTTGCGACCAGACAAACTAACACTGGATAAAGATGACAAAGTAAAAAACGCTTCATTCAGGT
Organism: Platichthys flesus; assembly: GCF_949316205.1. Taxonomy (NCBI): domain Eukaryota; kingdom Metazoa; phylum Chordata; class Actinopteri; order Pleuronectiformes; family Pleuronectidae; genus Platichthys; species Platichthys flesus. Next base: position 8,840,605 of record NC_084955.1, read on the forward strand.
CCTGTTCTAGTATTTTGTACTATATATTTTATATATATATTTTATTTTTTTTTAACCATATGATTCAAATTTTTCTCAACGTGATGCGTTTCATTCACTCGTGAAGGGTTTATGTGTGATGTTTATTTCAACGAGACCTTCAGTAGATCACCGCACGTCACACACAGGCGCTTTGTGAAAAATGACGAATCTGCTACCGAGTCTGCAACAGACCAGTTGCCATGATCACCAGTTAAACTGGAACACCTGCTCGGCTACGTTTAGCCGTTAGCCTTTAGTGCTTCCTCGTCACCACAAGACTTTCTCATCGGCAACTCTCTGCACTTAGCTGAAAGACTAACCCGAGCGGCTGCACAGGTAGGGGGTCTTTGAACAAACCACTGGCAGCAGCCGAGCCGGCTTTTAAGCTAGCTATGCTAACTGCTACTGTACCCATCTGATTGACTGAGACACATCGGCTCGTTCAGCTTCTCAGGTTCACACAATATCGTTTTCTCTCCTTTCTGCGGATAAGCTTCCGTGGTGGTGGAGGAGAAGAGGGAGGACAGACCGGATTATCCACCGCTCTCGTCGCCCTGACATCCGGGAGGCTCCAGACGCTGGTGCCACGGTCTGTGCTGGTTAAACTGAACTCTCTGTTCCCCTTCATTAATCATGTCAACACAGGGGTCCACTCGTGTTCTCTGCAGCTCGGGAAGCTGTCACGGAGCAGCGCGTTTCGATCCAGAACAAAGCCGCAGGTTGTCATTCATGGCTTCGTTTCCTCTCGTTTGGATCGTTGCAAGTGTCTCTTCACCTGCCTGAGCCTGAGCCAACAGAGTCCACACAGATCCCAGCTCGTCCAAGGCTCCACTAAATCTACCAGAATAGAGCATGTTAATCTGTCATGGCCTGCCAGTACATTTCAGAATTGACTTTAAGGCCCATTCTGTACTTGCACCTAACTACATTTCGGGTCTTTTTACACCATATAATAATCATTTTAATTCTTTAGCACCTTTCAATACAAGTGACAAAGTACCCATAAGTGCCCGGTCAGAACCTGAGGACCAGAGGAGACCAGGCCTCTTCTGTCCGGGCTCCCACTCTATGGAACATTGTCCCTGAAGAGATCCGTCAGGCCACCTCCTCTGAGAACATGGCCACTCATAGGATCCCATCACAGACAGGCCTTTGTAGCTTCATGCTGGAATGTACAGCTGTATTTGTAACGTAGATGGTTGTAGAATATAATGGCCGTAGTGCAGGGGATAGAACCTCAGTTTGAGTAACATGACGTACACAAACAAGTCAGTGCAAAACTGCAGTCGTGTCCCACCTGCAAGAATGTTCTGTTTGTTTATTTGAGACTGTCTCATATAAAAGTTTGAGGGGTGAGCTGTTCACTTCAAAGAATTGAACTGGACTTGCCGTCAAAATCACACACACATCCATTATACCAATAATACCTCTGGCCCCAAGTCACTCTTACCCAAGTATGAGCAGCAGTCACATTGTTTCTGTTCGAGAACATCTAACTTCTCCATGAGTAGTAAACAAGATCTGATTAGATTAGATGTTGACAGTGATGCTGCACTTTCCGGTCTGGTATTGTCATAATGATGATTATAGTGAAACTGAAAAACAAACTAATAGATTAATAGATTTTCTAACATAGCAGGATCTGTTGATGCAGCATATCTGCAGGAAGTTGAACAGTGGTGACCTGTGCAGCCACGCCACTGACTCGAGATGCTCATGATCATTTATTTGTATTGCTGATTTTAAATTATTGGTTATAAATAATATTCCATCACTATTTGCCACCATCCAATATAGCACTTGTAATAAATGTGACCCACAGTCCGAACCCTGTGTGTGTATATATATATATATATATATATATATATACACAACATAGAAAAGCAGCAGATCTTTATATTGAAGGTGCTGGAAATATGATCGAGTAGTAGCTGATAATTTAGCTCGAGAAAAAGTAATTTATTATTATTATATTTTATCAGCTTAACACTGATTAGCTCTGGTGGTCAAATGTTAATTGAGGACAGATGTCCATTGTTTGCATTTGATATTTCTATTTCCCTTAGCTGAGACTGGGGGAATTAACAATGACAGACCACTGGATATGAAATGTGTATGAAAGCAGTTATATCAGTTCTTCATTACACTCATATCAATATGTGGAGTACTTCATAGTGTGAAAACTCCAGTTACAGGATATACAAAGCTGTTTGAGGGGAGAAGTCTCCTCTTTGCGAATCCAGCAGATCGATGTCAGAAATCAACTCTCTGTTTTCTACAGGTGGGGTTGAATACAGCCGCTTTATGAAGAAGTGAGCGAGACTTTCACATACAGCATGGGGAAGAAGAGGGTCCCAGATGTGTACAGAGCCCCTTTTCCCTTATACTCCATTAAAGTTGACCCCAAAACCGGGCTGGTGATCACCGCAGGAGGAGGAGGTGCCTCCAAAACAGGCATAAAGAATGCGGTGGTAAGTACACAGCATCAACTGTTTTTGTGTCTCAACTTTTAATAATAATGCAACACAGTGCGACTTAAAAACACAAATAAACACACAGAAAACCGCTTCACCAAGTTGTAAACACATTGTGTGTTTGTTTGTAGATTGTTTTATTTAAGTGTTTCCAACAATCTAACTTTGGTTGGATGAATCACTTTGGTACATATGTACAAAGTATTTTTGGTCACCGGATGAAGCTTCTTTTTGGTGGACTATCTCTCCTCACGTTGAGTAGATTAAAGTAGATTGAACCGTAAAACACTGTGGACAAGAGGATGGCGATGTTCTGTCTAACTCTCAGAGACGGTTAGGACTTTACGTCATAAATGTTTCATAATTTTTCTCAACACAAAGTTATGATTTAGATTTCAGATGCTTATGAAATTATGCTTATTTGAAAAAATTCTGTCTGTATCATTTGCTTTCTGAAGCGGTGGTTTGTTGACCAAACAGCAGAACATTAAATGATTTGATCATATACTGCTTGTTTATTGCACAAGTAACACTTAAAGGTTGTGATCAGGTGCAGTCCTTATGTATACAGAAATTTGGATCCCAGATATATTGAGATTATAAACCAGTTGCAGCAGTAGCTGACTCACGACTGTATGTTTCAGCAATTTCTCGATCTGGAGCTGGTCGGAGAACACCGGTACAGTGCCAGCCTCCTTCACTCTCATGACACCGACACACGAGCCACCATGAACATGGCCGTAGGGGATGGTGTGATTGCTGCAGGACAGGATGGGACCTGCTGCCTGATGAGGTTTCAACACTGCGCAAAGACCGAAGGAGGCAAAGCTGCTGCCAAAGATGGTGAGGCTCTCTGCTGCAGTCTGACACATACCGGCTGTCATTCAAAAAAAATGGGCTGCATATATTACACTTACTGAAATATGGCAGGCTCATTTCAAGGGTTTATATGTGTGTTTCATCACTTTTTAATGTGCAGGTACTGGTCAGTCCAACAGAGGATATGCACCGATGAAGCTGTGTTTAGTCTTCTACTGCTTCCGTACTAAATGTTACTCGTTAACACCTTCCTTAGTGGGATGTTAGCTAAAATAAGGTATAATGAGTATCTGTAACAGTATGATAGAAGTTATTGTTTATCAGAACTTCACAAAATGTCAGTATCATGCATAATTTTTTGTAAACTTAATTTACATCCAAGTTCAGTGGCTTTCAGTCTGACTAAAACGTGGCCTTAAAGAGCTTTACCTAGCCACAAAGTGTTGCAACAATTTGTTGAACAACATATGTGCAGAGATTCAAAGCATGGGTATAAGAAAAGTGAGGTAATTTAACGTATGTCTTACTTTACAACCCCAGTAAGTTTGTCTTGTCTGTGCAGCAGGGAACAGTGGGCAGCAGGGTAGCGCCAGGCGGCGAGCTGGGAAAGGAGACAAAGGTGGAAAGGATGGAGCCGCAGCTTCTGGAGAAACGTCTGATATGAAGGATGAGACCGCTCAAATCTCTGTGACTGGTTTGGCTGAAGTCCAGTCCGACCTGAACCCTCAGGACCCGCTCCAGAAGGTGGTCAGTTTCAGCTCTGACCTGAGCCTTCTGCTGACAGGAGGCACAGACGGGCACATACGAGTCTGGGAGGTAAACACTCTGACTGACCTGCCACACTGGCTGACCATACTATACTGGGAATTCAGAATCAGTATCAGAATCATATATGTATTTATTGCCAAGTAGGTTTACACCTACGAGGAATTTGCTCTGGTTATTGGTGCATACAATGAACATAGAACATAAAAACATACAAACATGATAAATACAACACCCATAAGAAAAGCAATAAAAATAAACAATATATATTTACTCAATATTTACTTCTTATTTACTCCCTTTTTCTAATATTTATACAAAGTAACATTTATTTAGACATAACCGTATCTAACTAAAATACATATAATAGATAAAAAGTGAAGTAAAAAGTGAAATGCAAGACAGTGAACAGTGTCAAATTGCAATATGCAATGTAATGCAGTATAATATAATATAATGTGTTAATTTAACACATCCTTGAGATGTGGGGGCGGAATAAAAGTCTGAGTCAGTTGGGGGTCCCGGGCCTTGTTGATGAGGCCAACTGCAGCCGGGAAGAAGCTGCTCTTGTGGCGGGCGGTTTTGGTCCTGATGGACCGCAGCCTCCTGCCCGAGGGAAGAACCTCAAAGAGTTTGTGACCCGGGTGGGAAGGATCAGCCACAATCTTGCCTGCACGCCTCAGGGTCCTCGAGGCAAACAGGTCCTGTAGAGATGGCAGATTGCAGCCGATCAGTGTATCATTAATTGAGGTTGAGTTTGTTGGACTGTGCTGTAAAGCTGCTGTTTTGTGATTTAAGATAGAAGTTATGTAACTGCTGAACAAAGTGTTGAGTGTGAGGCAAAAACTACCAAAAACATAGAAACCTCACAGAGAGCCACATGTGAGGGATCCCTCTCCCACAACCAACAGAAATGCATTGACACTGTGTTGTTGTCTGGAGCTTGATGCATTGGTCTTGACTCTGTTACAGTTTCCATCACTGAAGAAGAAGTTTGACTTCAAAGCACACGAAGGGGAGATAGAAGACTTGGATATGAGTCCTGGGAAAAAGGTGAAGTACTGACAGCTTTAGGTGTGGCAATTTAATTTAGACTCTGAATAATGACAATTTGTTGATTGATAAGTAATAGCTCATAAGTTGTGTTGTATTCTCATGCAGCACCTGGTGACTGTTGGGAGGGACTTTGCCTGCAGTGTATGGAGCGGCAACCAATTGGCGATGAATCTGAAATGGCATGAAACCCTTCCTCAAATGGCGGAGAAGACTTATCGATATATGGCTTGCAGGTATCTCCTTCTGTCATGAGCTCTTCACCTCATCATAGCCATGTGGGTGATGTGACTACACAGAGTCATGTTTCTTGTGGTTTTCAGGTTTGGAAAGGTAGAGGACCAGAAAGAGGCCCTGAGGCTTTACACAGTGCAGATCCCCCATAAAAGAGACAGAAGACCACCTCCCTGCTACCTCACCAAGTGGGACGGCAAGAGCTTCCTGCCGATGATGACGGCTCCCTGTGGCAATGAGGTCATCTCCTGTCTGGCTGTCAGGTAACTGATGGATTGTTAATGTTAATCATGAGCAATGCAGCAAGTACACCAGAGGTTTCCTAATTATTCAATATGGGAGGGGGGGGCAAAGCTGTGGTTTTTCCTATCCCACTTTTTATTAAATATTATCATGCGGGCCGTTAACATAATTCCTGGTAACAAAGTGAGGTGCTGCTCTGTGAGAACTGTCTCAGTGTGACCAGCTATGGAGGCTCCAATGACACCTCGTCTGGGAGTGATAGACAGGTCGACCTGTGCTTGGAGTACGCCCCCTCATATTACCACAGTGGATGACTGTCTTGAATCCCCTCTTGATTCATTCTAGACAGGTTCTGTTAAGTGTCTAAGCAAGAGAGTGATTTGAAACACCTCACTCAGTTATCGGAACGTTTTCCAACGTTGTTCGGTGTTTCAATAATGGATATAAAGAGTTCTCCTGTATAATGAGTATGGTGTCATTACCCGGACCTTGGAGCGTTTGCCTCTGTCACTGCTTGTGCTAGGGATGGCCAAGCCAAGAGACATCCAGCCATCAACCTTATAAAAGTCTGTGGCTCACAGCAAAAAAGAGTAACAGTGGCCACATGTATACTGTTCTGTTTTACTTGGAAACATTAATCAGACTGTTCAGGATAAACTGTTTTGTGTCTTGTTTTTGACAGCGACTCTGGAACATTCCTTGGCCTTGGAACTGTAACAGGATCAGTAGCAATCTACATTGCTTTCTCCCTTCAGGTAAACACTGCATAGACACCCATCTCGTACTGACAAGTGCTTCCACTGACCAACTTGCCCTGTCGTATGATGGTAACCTGTTCTTATTTCTGTTTGTGTAGAAGCTGTATTATGTACAGGAGTCCCATGGCATCGTTGTGACCGGCCTGGCCTTCCTGCCCGACTCACTGAAAGGCAAAAATATCATAGGGAATAACGAAACGGCCATGCTGAGTGTAGCTGTGGACAGCCGCTGTCAAGTACATGCTGTCCCCAACCGAAGTAAGTCCTCCATCATCACTGCGTGAACACACTAAGGCCACATGATGTAACCTCAGCCCCTCTCAACCCGTCTTTTGTCCCTCTGTGTTCTCCTTCAGGGACCTTTCCTATCTGGCTGGTGCTGCTCTGCTGTGGCTTGATGGTTGTGGGAGTCATCCTCCTCCTACAGTACCTCTTTCCCGGATTTATGTAAATACATTTAAAATCCAAAGGTTGGTGGAGCATGGACACATCTTCATATGGCGGACTCTGCCACTGTTGACAGCAGTCCTCAGTCCAGCATCCATCTCAATGCTGAGCTCCAACTCGCAGCTGAGGCACGGCGATGACTGAAGAGCTTCTTATGGCGCCCTGACAACCCTCAACTCTCGTTCAGGGTTGTTCCTCTCAGATCTGTAAACCCAGTGGAATCAACCCTGGAAAGAATGTGGAATTTTACTCACTTTGATTTGTATCGATTATTCTTAATCATTTCTGGATTTATCATGGAGATTTGAAGGACTCAGATTCATGAATGTTTAAAGGGTGGGATTCTTTTTATTGGCATATTTAAGGAACAATGTAAAACGATAAAAACAATTGGTACATAATGTGTCCGATTTTGTTTTGTCTTTACACACAGACACCTTGAATTAGCCATTCTTTTTTAAATAATTGCTTCTCTTGCTTTTTAAGTCTCTCTCCATTTTATCCACTGAGTAATGATTTCACACAACATTGCAATATCCCCAACAGTGGAAAAGCATTTGATATTGTACCAAAACGTGAGGGAATAGCTGTTAAAGGAACCAACAACAAGTTGTCTGTAAACTTATAGAATGGTAATGTACAAGAGTCAAAGCTGAGACATTTTAACTATATATATATATATATATATATATGTTCTGACGGCATATTTCGGCCCAGCCGATGTGAAAAATTAATCATTAATAAAGTGATTCCTATTATGTAATTAAGTATAATGATGAAATAAAATATTAATAAGGTAAGGTAGTTTCATGATCTCTCTCAATCCTCTCTGGTGAAAGGAGCGCTCCTTGATAGTTCATGTGAAATATATTTCAACCATCCAGTAAAAGGTTAATAGTCACGTTACAGTGGCACACACGCAATGTTATTTCATGCAGAAATCTTTAAGTGTTGGCACATCTCTCTACGGAAATCAAGTTCTGCGCTACTTCCTTTTTTTCAGATGGATTAGCTTAAACAAAATGCCTGGAGTCGGTAACCTAAAATATTGTGTTCTCTAAACTCCATGTCATAGACAAATTGTCTTTCTAGTGGTATGTAAACATAATCTGATTTTTTTTCTGGGGGATTACCTCATAATCAAACAATGAACATATTATGCCTTGTACAAAAATGTATGCAATCACAAAATGTAAGTCTCCTGAAACATTCCCAATGCAGATGAACCGCATTTTGCACTTTTCAGCATTTGCTAATCTTTACCAGTCTCAACACACTATTGTGGCCGGCACAAATCCAGACGTAATGACTCACCATGATACACAATCCAGATTTATGAATCCACTGATGTCGACAACAAGGAAATCCTGCTTGTTTTTGTGCCATATATATTTCAGGTGCACAAGGATATGTTGTGTGCTATCACTGCTGACTATAACAAAATAGCAAGAGAACTATAATTGCATTTAAATGTGAGTCTACACACTGTGTCATTGACAGAGAAATGCTGGCTACAGCTGAAAACAATCTCCTGATTTTAACCGCGTATTGAGCGATGTTATTAAAGTTATCAATCAAATCAAAGCACACAACCTTTGCTCGAGTCTGTATGAACAGCTCAGTGAGGAAACAGAGCACAACACCTCTTGTTAAACAGATATCAGGTGGCTATCCAATGACATCATCGGCCAGTGTGTCGGAGGTAAGGGAGCCGCTGCACAGACTTCTTTCAGACGAGCTTCACCACTGGAAGCATTTATTTAACTGCTATTGTTACTATTTAACTTAATTTAACTTTTCTTATTTGTTGATTATTGTTTATTTCTGTCTTTTTGTTTTAATGCACATTTACAAGCTGTTTCCTTTACCCCACTTGTCCAGCCGTATGGAAGGGTGTTTTTTATTTTTATTTATTAGAAATGCCTATAAATTAATCATGATTTAAAAAAAAATTACAATTGTTATTGACTGTAATAGCAACTAAAACCAGCAGTGGCAGTGTGACCTATGTTTTAATAAAGTGAAACGTAGACCCCACAGCAACATCTCACCTGAATGGAGGGAAATGAAGTGAAAGCCCTACAGTGGGTTACATGCGTAGAAGGCTTTGTGGGAATGATCATTAGTATTTCTTTCTTCTATCAGCAGGAAAGAGCTGACCAATCAACTGTACTGAGTCATACAATCTTTAGTTAGAGGATAAAGTTCCAGTCTCCTGCACAGGAGGATCCTTACATTGAACTGATGGTTTGGTGCAACAGATTTTAGTATTGCTGGTTATTAGCCTCATGATGCTCCCAAGCCCAGTTACAGAGTCCTGCTGGCTTAAGTGAATCAGTCCCTGAAAAAAACCAGCAGGAGTAAAGACCTGGAGCCACTGGTGCTGGCTCTGCACCCTTTATATTTTCTCTGATACAACCTAAACCAGAGGTCTTCAACAGGGGGTCCGCGACCCCTAGGGGGTCTGCGGAGGTACTGCAGGGGGGTCGCGACATTTTTGGTTGTGACAATTTTTTATAACCAATTATAATTTTTCCAACCAATTTTTCCCCACAAATTTAAATGTCTCTAAATACACATTAAATTGCATCCAACATATTGTGAGGCTGATATTACCCTCTGCCTTACAACCTCCATCTGTGCAAGGTTAGATAAGTTGTGTGCTACCCATCAGGGTCCGACATCTCACTAATGTAGGAGTATGTGTGCCATCCACAGATGGCTTGAAGATTCACTGTCTCTTCTACATGTATGTTTAAAATAAAAACATGAATCTGTGAATTACTTTAATAGCTCAGTGTCGTATGCAAGATGTATGTTTATAAATGGCAGTGTACCACCCTGTACCTTGTACATGTTTAAATTTAAAAACATGAATATGTGAACCTATGTAATATTTGACTAGTTTAGTATTGAATGCACAATAACAGGATACCTATGTTTATACATGGCACTAGGCCCAGTTTAATATAAAACACAGTTTTATAAAATATATATAGTATGGTGTTCCTGCTTCATCTCTCCACCAGTTTGGGGGTCCTTGGCCTGAAACACGTTGAAGAACCCTGACCTAAACACATGCTGCAGGAAAAGTTCCTTTATTTTCCAACAGGTGGCACCATGTCCCTGTTAAGTGTGCTGTAGTGAGCAGTGAGGTTTTGATGAATCAGTGTTGGTTTTCTGGCAGCTAATACACTGTGGAATACTTGAAGCTAAACCTTTATCTTAATTGTCATTCTACACTTCAGTGCAAACAATCTTCTGCAGAACACATGAGTATTATAAATAAAAAGCTTCTAATGGAGAAGAAATAAAAATCATGGTATAATAGGAAATCCACTCAGAAAATATAATGCAGTATGCAATTGTAAATATTCAATATGTGCTATATCCAGCACAAGTGTAAAACAAAAAGACTGTAAAACGTTAAATGGATTTTTTTTTTTTTTTTTACACAAACACCCTGAGTCAACTCTTTTGAACCATTCCTTTGAAAAGTTTGAACAGTTTTTGTTTTGTCTGGGCTGATTCGGCCACAGAAGAACAGCACTGCTCTTTTTTCACTTGGTCCAGAGTCAGACAGTGTAGAAATGAACAGGGTGTCGCCTTGAACCATGGTGTCTATTTGCCTTGACAGTTTTGTCATCTGTGATTTGACATCTCTGATAATTTTACCTTCACCCAGTACAACTGAGGTTAATGGAATTTAGTTTGCCATGTTGAAATGACGGAAGTAACACCATCTGTCTGTCTCTGTGAACACTGTGGATACCTTGGTGCTATCAGAGTTTTGAATGTTTTCCAAAAGCACGAGATAGATCATACAGCATGTTTCCACTATAAAAAGCAAACCTCTCTTGTTGCTGCTCCACTTGAGCTGAAGATCAAGCATTTCAAATTAAACAGGAATAAAAGTTTTCTCTCAGATGAAAAACGTGCTCTGGGGTGAGAAGCATATAAAATACCAAATGCCTTTTAAAGGCATAAGTTAGCATCAAGGATAATATGAAACAGAGGGGTACGACATACATGAGCTGCCAGCATTGCTCTGTCAGCTACTCCTCTGGAATCCTGGGAAATCCTGTGTTAATTGTTGTTGTCATAGCTGACACTGACAGATGAAGGTTCAAGTTCTCTGTAAAACTTGAAATATATTATCCTGTTGTAATGTTTCGCTGCCATAGCAAAAAACCCAACTTGTTATTGCATATAGCCTACCTGAATAGGACCAGACCAAATGTGACTGTGACTGATTTGTTCTCGTGAAACGTAAACCGTCATGGTCTTAAAGCTGTCCCCCGATTCACTCGGGACATTCATGCTTACACAATTTTTGCCACAGCTTAGCCGTGACTCTGTGTTTTCCGAGAGTCTCTGTGCTCTTTCCTGTCTTCCCCTGTGTATCCTCATCCGCTGACTGTGTGTATGTTTGTGAGTGGTGGGTGTGGCTCCTTTCACCTGATTCATGTTCAACCTCCACACTTCTTCCAATAGTTAATTTTGACCACTCAGGAACCACAGTGAACAACACGCCGGGGATCAAACCACCAACCGTCCAAACAGTGGTCGTCTTGCTCTATCGCCTGAGCCACAACTACATTTACAGCACTGTAGATCCTGTGTTGGGACAGAGTCATAATCCGGTTTTGTGACGCAATGTGGATCATGGTCCGGTGGTTAAGCAGTGTGATAACACACTCACTCGCTCACTCACTCTCTCACCCGACAACTCAGCCACTCACCACAAGCCTCCACACGTTGACGTCAGTCATGGGGCCCGTTTGCTCATGGTTTGCGCGAGTGGGAAAGATGTCACACTGCTAAAAATGGATGACAACTACACACGCCAGAGACCAAAGCCACACAAACAAGAGGGAGAAAAGCTGGCCAGACTTTATTTAAAGGGCTGTGCCAAATGTAACAGAGGTCAAACACTTTGAGTATCATGACTAAAACAGCATTTTGATACACTGAGCACAGTGTGGAAAACATGTAGGTTGAGGACTTTAAGATTTACCTATCAACACAATGATATTAAGATCAATATAAACTTTAAGTACTATCATCCATATTAGAAACACCTCTCACTATGAGGTAAGTTATATATTTAGAGCTTTTCACAGTCAAGAGTCACAAAGTGCTTTACTCATCCAAAGCAGTGTTACACAATACAATGGAAAATACAGAAAACAAACAGACAGACACATACACACTACAAAGAATAATAGAGAGACAGACTTGTTGCATATAAATCCTCTGAATGCCTGTTTCAACGGGTATGTTTGTAAGTGGACTTTGAATGAATCCACAGAGTCAGCAAACCTGAAAGATGTAGGTAGGGTACCTTACACAAATCGGAGGCAAAGATGGGGCAGTGAAGGTTCCCCACAGGACAGCACAACATATTGCTTTGGTTTACTAAATTCACTGAACAATTGAATTTTCCAGGGTACATGTTAGATGACTGTAGAATGTTTGTGTGAGGAAGACATAATATTCATTATATTCATTTGAAGAAGTGCTCAGTTCGTGTAAGGCACAGAAGGCTCACCTCTGGTTTATTGTTCCAAACCACTTGTGTTTCTCTGCTTATGGTCGTGACGCACGGTCCTCCCCAGTTTACATCATCACCATGTCTGCAGTGGTTGAGGGCCCTTTTCATTGAAAGTCAATGGTGTTTATTTACACCAAAACCCTTCAGTTTGATTTCTATTTAACCAGATATAAATTAGACTGCAGACTGCTGCTCCCTCTTTGCTCTTTGTGTCACAGCTTCAGTGTGTTTAATACCATGGGACTCAATTAAACGAATGATAGGGATACTGTGCATACACCCTTCTTTCATTGAGGGGTAATTCAAGGAATTATCTTGTATTTAATAGTCCTAAGACAAATATGGAAAAGCAAACAAGGTCCTATTAGGACTTAGCTTTTGGTTTCGGACCAAAGGGGTAATGAGACAAAGAAAATGACAGGGAGTGGAGTAAGCATGTTCCACTGTCTGTCTGGGGCCGACTGCCTCTCTCTGTGGGTGACTTGAACTGTCCCTCACCACAGAGCAGTGACTGAGCCACTCTGAAGCCACACGGTGGGAAAAATGATACAGCAGAAGTAGCAGGGGCATCACACGCCACATGAACCACTGGCCAACCAGTCTGAGAGATGGATGAGTGACAACAGCAGTGGTTAAATTCTGGTGTCTCCCATAGACCCAGAGCCAGACACACACATATACCTCGAGGGGGGGGGGGGGGGGGGGGGGGGGGATCGGGACATTGATGCGAAGGCCGCCAAGGCTAATACTCTGTCTCCCCTTGTCAGAGCAATCTTTTCTCATTAATTATCTAGACTTTCGTGGCCTACCATAATCTAATTTGTCCCGCCACAGTTTTAAATTGAACACATTTATTTTTACATAAGAGATTCCTAATTTGGTTTCTTGCACCATTGCTGCACTGTATAGTTGAGTGCAGTGCTATTTGCAGTGTGCTCGCTTATGCACTTGCACTATTGTCTATCAAGTTGTGCACATACAAGTGGCGTGCAATTCAGACACAGAATAACCACCATCATCGTTGTTTTTCAGGTCACTGCGGGACACCAAGGGTTTAACATAAAGAAAGAAATGATTTTGCAGTTTATTATAAACTAATATTAGTTTCATAGTGGCTCTTTGCTCTTCAAAGTACAAATGTTCTTTACTCGGCATTAAAGGGTACTTTGTCAACTGTCTTTCAGCATCTGATGTGCATTAAAGTGGTTTACAATTCTTCAGAGACAAGGGAGAGCACCCTCCAAATAACAGGTCCCATAAGGATTTTACTATGAGACTATAAATAAAATCAAAAATATGTTTAAAACGGACTTGTCTTTTGAAATAGTTAGTGGTCTTATTAACAACATACCCACATCCTGTACGCCTCTGTGAACATAGTGGCAAACAACATTTATCAAACAGTCTGTCTGAAACACAACAGTTTCTATGGGTAAATGTAAAGGGTCACGTCATAGTAGGAATATTAAACAAAAAAAAAAAGAAGCTACAGCTGCGTGAATGAAGAATTCAAATAAGAACATGACTCACTGAATCAGTAATATTGTATGTGACCAAAACAAATAATGTGAGAATAAAAGTCAAACCACATCTGCACAGTGGTGTGGGGGCAGCAGCTCAGTGTCTGAGGTGTAAGCAGCCACCAGGGATCAGACTGAATTAACCATCAGCTTGAGTGAGAAAGTTGACCAAAAAATATTTATATTAATACAAATATTCTCCGCAGAGAGAGACACTATTTTTCCAGATAGCCCTAAGGATATGGGCCACTTTAGTCTATCATAAAAGGTTGTCTAACATAAATGTCAGACAGAGATGAAGGGAGCAGAAATGAATATTCATAAAATACATTTTAATTATTTTTCCTGCATGCTCATGTCACATAAAGCAAAAGGATGCTTTCCAGCATTAAATCACTCAGACTGGTGACACACTAGCAGTGTTTAACTAGTCATAAAGAGTAAATCAACCAGTCAACTAACCAACGAACCAACCAGCCAGCCAGTCAGCCAGCCAGCCAGCCAGCCAGCCAGCCAGTTAGCCAACCAGCCAATAAACCAACAATAAATCAAACAATCAATCAAATTTTTATTTGTATAGCCCATATTCACAAATCACAAATTGCCTCATAGAGTCAGGTACTTGGAGCTGGTCGGGCTCAGCAGTAAAGTAGAACTGGGTGTAAATGAGGTGGGCCATCTATGGCCTCAGCACAGAGGAGCCACTGTCTCCTGGCAGTAAGAAAGTTAGAATAATATATATGTTGGATGAGGGCCCACACTTTTAGATAGAGTCCACTCAAGGCAGTTATATAAACCAGCAGTCATTCGCTGTGATGTCAAAGGCCCCCGAAAATGTTTAAATTGAATCACTGCAGTAGACGAGAGGAAAGATTGGGAACAATAAGCTTCATGAAATTAGATTTTATCCGGTCATCAGGTTCCACACTTTTATGTTCAAACAGCAGCCATTTGTGACTAGGGAAAGAGGAGGAGGGGAAAGAGTGCTTGTGGTACTTCATGATTTGATCATGCTTTGAAATGTTAATAGGACAAAAATTATAACGTGATCCCTCTTCAAAATAAGCATGGCTGGGGAGGGGCATATTGTGATTGGAGGGGTTAGTGTTTTTCCTGCGTTGGGGCTCCACATTCTGCTTCAGAGAGGTTTTCTCTGGCAACCTTGACCCAAACCAGCTCAAGTGAAGTGCTAGGAGGTTCCAGAAACTAAGTGAGTTTCTGTCACCCTGAGTACTTCAACAGCCAAGCCCCCAAAACAGCATAGGAAAACATGGCAGCACCCACAGGCCCTGAGTCAACAGGCCTCCTTCCTCTGCTGGATGCCAGAAGCTGCTTTTCCAATCACAGGAAAACCTATCAGCAGCCGACTGTGGAAACACTGCAGCACACTGCTAGTTTCACTCTATCTCTGACACAATCAAAATACAACAACATCACAATTTGATTAAAGACAATATGAGCGAATATTCAATCAGGATGTCCCACATCTGACTTCATAAGATGCTATTTGACTGAGGAGTGTTATTGTAAATTGTTCACTGTAAAGTCAGGCGACATGTTGCAAGGAGGTGGTGTTAGATTGCAGGTGAACTTGCAGTGACTTAATTTTTTTCACGTTAAAAAATGTAGGAGTATGGGACAATAGCACTTGGTTGATCTGAGTTGTACACTGAGTTCCAGGAAAGTAGCAGGAGAAAGAATAAGCTCTATGTCCAAGTAAAGTTTGGCAAAGGCTGGATGCACGTGAACCCAATAAATGAATAAGCTATTTTAAAAACATTGGGAATCCTCTCCATGAACCACCAATCAGGAGACTGGGGCAATGCTGAAGTCCAGCCTCCCTGCACCTCTGGCCTCTGAATGTGAGGACGTTTTTTTATATCAGTTTTTGGAGATCATGTTAGAACTTAAATGATGTTTACATACTTTACCTTCATATGGCGGCTGTGGCTCGGAAGGATGAATGGGGTTCCAACTAACCAGATGGTTGGTGGTTCAATCACCAGCTTTTATAGTCTGTCTGCCAAAGTGTTCTTGGGCAAGAAACTGAACTGCATTGTGACTAGCTGTGCAGGTGGAACTGAATCTCAGATGAGGGAAAGCCAGATACTCTTGATGGTCCTCTGTTATCCTGTAGGTGAGGATTGTTACCTGTGCTGAAGGTAGGCTGGTTTTCAACAGCCTTGGTGGTTATGCCAAAGTTCCATACTGTAGGAGGGCTGAATGTCAGGTGACCTGAATTTGCTGGACTTTTCTTCAGAATATGGTCAAACTCAGCTGACGTTGCACCCGGTTTAGATTTTTCACATCATAATATAACCCAGACCGCCTCCAGATGTGTGATCTGGCTGATTCAATTCCATTTAGACTGGGATGCATTCTTTGAGCATGTACACCTGAATTAACATGTTTTCATTTCTGATATCTTAAATACAGATGCAGACCAGGAAACGATGGGGTTATGGTTCACTGGCAGACGGTTATTACCTATCACAAACTTTCTGTGAATAAAGGCTTGTAAAAAATGAAAACATCTGATTTGTATTCTTCCGTGTGAGGAATAATTTATCGTCGGTATGTTGGTACAGACACAGTGATCATTTTGAATTTGAATTATAATGTGTGATTTTTTTGGATAAAATTGAATGGAGATCAGTGTTGTCTCATTCTGGCTAAAAACGTTTGAGGTACTGCATGTGTCACTGTCTTAACCAATCATCATGGGTATCACGGTAATACATGATTAGATCCACTAGTGATCTCAAGGTTTGTACAGTCTCACCTATCATCTCTTATTATCTATCCAGATGAATAAAGTCCTGATCCTGTAATCATCCCATCAGCCCTGTCATCTTTATTGAGGAGGTGTGGTCAGATGAGCAATCTGGAATCTGTCAACACCTCGGCTCCCTCGGCCGGGAATTCCTTCTGTAGCCCGGCTACTCTGGATCAGCTCCACATGGAAAGTACTGTGCAGTGGAAACTGGCAGCCAAAAAAACAAAAAATCCCTCAGAGTTCGGAGTCTGCAACACGTCCAGATTAGCATTCCTTCCCCCTGACACGCAGACTGAGGAGTAGGCTACATCATCATTCCACCAACAGGGGATGCACTTCGGTGTGGCGAGGGATTTAAATGAGCACCACTGAAGAAGAGGGTGAATCAGTGAAGATATGCAGAAAGGCGGGCAGTATTGCAGTCACAAAGCACTGCAATCACCATTTTATGCAAATACATTACATGGAAATCCTAAACTGTGAGAAGTGGGCACTTGTGCTGGGACCAAGAGAATCTCGTGAAAGCCGGGGGTGCAATTTTTGATGAAATAAAAGGAAGGATTTCTAAAAATCATCAGCATAGGCGTGATCATTGGATACATTCATCTCCTGTCACAAAATCATAAAGGTCTAGGCAGCCAAACAGTCTAGGGCCTGCTCTGCCAGTAAAGGGGAGGGTTAGCGAGGAAAGCGAGAGGAGGGATGAAGAGAAGGTTTTTAGTTCATCAGTGGGGGTGTCAGGTGGGAGGGTAGGTACTGGCTGCTCAACAGTAGCATTTTTTTACGCATAGCATTTAATCAGAGACTTTCTCTTCCTCCTGCCTCCACCTCCTGATGCAAAGGCCCCAGTTGATCCTATGTCCTTATCCTGGATCTTTACCCCAGCCCAGCACCCATTCATCCATCCACACCAAACAGTCCACATGATCTCAGCAGTGTTGCCTAATCAGAGTGCAACCGCTCCTTGTCTCCCTACTCCCTGCTGAAGAGGACATTCAGACAGATAAAGAAAAGATGGTGAGAAGAATTGTCAGGTACTTAGCATTCTTGGGCTACAACCAAATGACTACCTTTCAGTTTTACAACTTCTGCGGCTTTAACATCTGCTGTCCACAATAATCCAGATGTGTTTGACTGCCTAAAACTGAGATGTATGGAAACCTTGTTGTAGTCTGGACGAGCAAAAACTTAGATGACAAAATCACTCTCACTCGCTTCCTCCCATTTGCTTCGGTCACGACTCGACCACCAGCGGTGAATGCAAAATGTTTGAAATGCGTACAGTCAGTTACATTTCTACCTCATGGTTGGTCCAACAAAATGTATCCCTCATCTTACCCCTCACCTTGGTTTCTTTTGTCGTTCATCATACTTCCTGTAATGAAGCAACCAACTGCATAGTAGACAATCTGCTTCCTGTTTACACCGGCATGCGCATGATTTAGATTTATAGATGGGTTGGTCTGAATGGGGGTTGTTACTTTTTGGAGCTGAGACAGTTATGTGGACAGTAATGGTTTTAGTTTTGTAACAGAAACAATTTAGTATGGATGTAGCCTCGGATGAATGCATCCCCTGTTTGAATGAAGAAAGGTATCTCACCCCTGCTCTGGTATACATTTCTGTGAACCTGTCGAGCACAGAGAGAACTCATCACTTGAGAGTTAGGCACACACAGCCGGGATGAGACAGATGCTGTAGGATAGAGCTTTACTTGCTGATGTCAAGAACAGGATGTTGCATAAGTCTTGAGTCCCAATTGAATTCAAATGGCCTCATTGGCACTATAAAAGCAGCGCAGAGCTGCCAGAGCTTTTTGGACTTTGAGTTTATATGTTGGAAAGAGGACAGCCGTGGATGTAGTAAGAACTGTTTCACTACAAATACACTGATACACTCTTGTCCTTGTACACTGCCTCAGCCATGTTAGTGTTTTCATGATACCTAATTTGGCCCTTCTTTTGGTAGCTGCTGCTGATAAGCTAAGGGCAGACAGCTTTTGTTAGCCGAGGTATTAAAGTGCAATGGTACATTTACAAAAGGAAGTGGCAGCAGTCTCTATACTTTCTCAAGAGTCTTAGTTGTTGGCACAGAGCACCTTATTTACATGCTCCGAATGGCCAATGCTTTTCAGTACTGGTGTACTGCCAAACAGTTCATGGAGTGTTCCCATGTATTACTGTTCTTCAGGTTTCTGTAGCACCACTGCACTCAAGCATCAGTTCACAATCTTTGGCATATTTTCTAGTAGCCAGAGGCATTATCTTTTTGGGTGGTCCTTCCCTCTGTCCCATTGGTAAGTCCGTCTGTTTCTTTTCTGTTTCACTTGGACTCACAGATGAACCGATTTTGTCTAATGTTAAAAAGTCATTGTGACCTGGTACTGGTTGGTGGGGGACATACAACCGCAGGCCAGTAATTTTAGTTTCCTTATTGAATCAGCCATGGTGTTAATGTCAAAATAAGAATGAGACATTAATGAGACGGAGATAAAGTGGGTATCAGTTCAAAGTCTGAGGTTGTGCTTGTGCAATGATGTGGCTGCTGTCTGTCATTAAGCACCGGCCTTTAATCGAATGTGATGGTAACTGCTACAGCCATAGTTTCCATCGAAAGTTAAGAATTCCTGCAATGGGGAAATTCACTAAATTATACAACAAAAACAGGAGGGGGGCGGAAGTAATTGGGCATGATTAATAGACCTAATATCTGAGAGGACAAATAGGGGACATTATGTTTTGTGTACATGAAACCTGAATTTGAACTGGATTATCATCCCCAAATGACAATGGTCTGCAGTCAATCAGGAAGTGTTTCCTTCATCATCTGTAGTTCTCTGCCCTGAACTGGAAGGAGCGCATGCTAAATATGGAAAAGATATTTTATTATGTCGAAGAATGGCATGAATTACTATGTGGTTGAAATACTTGTGTTTAAGTATTGAGATGTCTTCTCCAGAGGTTTCACACTGAGAATTTGCACATGTGGAAAACGTTGACTTGAAATGTAAAAATAGATTTGGATCTAGTGATGTGTGTAAAATGAGGGCAGTTGTCCATTACTGACTATTTCTTTTCTCAGAAGTTGGCGAGGGACTCAGTAAAATCAGGGTTTTCATAAGCTTTCCAACACATAGTCCAAACAAAGAAAAAAAAACAACCTACAGAGTCACGATCATCCTAAAGAGAGGATTGATATATTTTCAGTAAATCTGATTCAACAAATAGTTAACTAATAATTCAGGACTACATAATTGCCCTTGTTCTCCATCTCCTATTGCACTGACAGCTCGCCTGTCTTTTGCTTTGTGTGAAACAAAGTACATGTTCATTCTAAATACTCTTAATTCCTATTTTTCTGTAAATAACCACTCCATATACTTACTAACTCTACAAATGTCTGTCTGACTGTATGTGAATGTATAGCTCACTAACTGTTCATCTTATCAGCTTCACACTTGACATATGTATTATTAATGGCCTGATGAAGTAAAGTCTGAATTTAGTTCAATTTGAACATGTCTAATGTTCACTATTAATAAAATGTGAATAAACAGGCAAACAGTGCCCTGCAGTCAGTGGGAAAGCATGCAACCAGTATTAAAGCAGAGTTGTCATCTTATACATCCTGGCACCATATGGGCCAAGACTGAATCAGAATCAGAATCAGAATCAGAATTCTTTTTATTGCCTTGTATATTTTCACATACAGGAAATTGCCTTGGTGTGGTTGGTGCACTTTACAAACAACAATATAAAAACAACAATATAGAGCAATATAAACATCAATATAAAAAACAACAATATCGAAAAAATAATATATACAGTAAATGTGTTGTGTGCGGTTTTAAGGTGCAAAGATTGGTGGTAGTG
This sequence comes from Platichthys flesus, assembly GCF_949316205.1. NCBI lineage: Eukaryota > Metazoa > Chordata > Actinopteri > Pleuronectiformes > Pleuronectidae > Platichthys > Platichthys flesus. The sequence goes on from NC_084955.1 coordinate 8,861,141, forward strand.
CCAATAATGTAGTGTTATAAATTATGTGCGAGGGTGGGGGGGGGGGGGGTCAGCAGAGTCAGTGTCAGTGACTGGCCCACTATCAATAATAGACAGAAACGGGCTTCAACGTTCAGAAACTTGTAAAGTTGTAAACTTGTGAAGCCTCATGCAGTGTAGCTTACGGGCTGGATTCACAGGCAGGTCGGTTAATGGTAGACAGGTAGACCAGTAAAACATTTGATTTGGTTTGAATGAAATGATTTGTTTTTTTTATTACACTCCTGCAAGAAATGCCACAGACACTGCCTTATTTTCAGACAACTTCATTTATTAAAGCTATCTGGACATGAAAAGGATTTCAAACTAGTTAAAAATAAAATATTTGCCAAACCTACCCTTGATAAACGTATAATTAAATTTACTTAAATGGATGTTGGGACAGATATTTACAGCATCTGTCAAATTGTAGATATGTACCTATTAATAAAAACATAAAGCCTCTTTATTAGTTAACCGACATCCATCTCAGCTGATGAACAAATTATTAAGATACACTCCATACAGAAAACACACATTGGGTTCTTACTGTGTGGCTTCTTCAAATGTCTTTGTGTAAAGGTATTGAGAGCTGCAGTATACATTAGGTAAAATCACTAGCTCTGGGAGTCAGCAGAGGTGGTAGGAGGAAGCTTGTTGAGGATCCAGCCTCTCAGCAGCTCCATTTCAGGCTGGGAGAGCTGATGATTAAGGCCTGGAAAGGAGTGGAAGGTAGTGGTCATGCCAGCCTTCTTCAGCAGCATGGATGTGTCCTCTCCCCACTGATGAAGCACCAGCTCATCCTTGGTCCCATGGCACTGGATCAACTCGGGCAGCGATAGTCCTGCTCTGAGCCGCTCCTCCACAGCCTTCACCATGCACCAAAGTCGGATAGAAAAAAAACATCAGTATTGTGGCAAATCTTCATCAATATTGTTTGTACTGATTAGGTCCGCAACCCAGGGCTGCTCAGGCTTACAGGTGCAGGATAATATTAATAATATGTAACTTCATTATTAACATTACTGCCTACGCTGATGAGGCAAAACATTATGACTACCACTACCTAGCATTCTGTTGGTCCTAAATATGCTGCCAAAACAGCTCTGATCCATTAAGGTTTGGACTCTGAAGGTCCTTAATATCTGACATCCAGACATTAGCAGCCGACCCCTATAAGTCCTGTAAGTTATGAAATGGACACACGGCAAATTAAATACATCCTACATCTGCAATATTGACAATTATCACCCAATGACTAATACTACATGAACCAGAGCTTGACAATGACATAATAAATTACCCCTGCTTTGTTTTGTTCACATCAGTCTACAGTGCAGCAATTCACTCAATATGCAACATGCAGTGGGTTAGAGGCTGGGGCTATTCTAAAGTTTGTAATATTGAGTAAATATTTATTTTCTTGGTTGTTATCTTGTATTTTTATGAAATTACATTAAAATTATGAACGCCCTGACAAGCAAAGTGTGGTTTCTGTTAAACCCTGAGGACGGTGGTTCAATCATCTCGTGATCAAAGTGGAATCTCTCCAGACCACATTCTCAGGTATCCAGAGCATCATCCACCTCAGCTGCGATGATACAAGCGGAGGCTGATAAGGCAGCACTAATGGATCACATGGCTGCATTAAAAAGGAAACATTTATTGGAAGCCAAAGAGGAGGAACTAAGGAGGGGAAAAGAACAATTTGCTCTGGAAACCGAACTGGCTGCAGTAAATGCAAAACTTCACGTGCTGGAAATAAAAGTGTGGTTGTAAAACATCTGGTGGAATAAACTCTGATTTTGAAAGGAACAGAGCTCCGAGAACAAGTGGACTGAATCCTTATGCAGAACATTTTGTCCCATTTAATGGTGATGAAAACATCACAAGTGAAGCTCAACCAGCCCCGGCTGTCACCATCCAGCCTAAACAGATAGCAGATGCACAAACTGACATCAGACCTGCAATAAGTAACATCCCTGAACAAGTGGCTCACGATAATCACCTAAAAGGACACACTTCACATCTGAGCCTGCATGCAACAATAACAGCCAGAATGATATTTTGAAAATCATGCAAGAACAGAATGATACCAATGCATTATGGGTTAAGAAAGCTAGTAAGAAATATCCCTGTGGTCGATGACCACGACGCTCTTCAGTTGCAGTCATTAATTCCAGCTTTTGAAAATTGAGCTGAAAGAAGAAACTAACAGCTTGACTGACGGCCTGCACTTCTTAGAGCATTTCACAAGGGGGCAGCCAAGAGATCTTGTGAAGAGCTGGCATTCCAACTGTATTCACGAAATATAAAAAGGAAAACAAATATATTTCTTTTCATATGTTTTTCTCATGGCGCTGCTCTAAAGATATCAGCTGTCCTATGCAGTTATTCTCAACCTGGGGGTCGCACATTCCTGGGGGATGGCAGATGGTTGTGGAGACAAATATACTCAAAATAAAATTACATAGACCGAAAAGTTTTGTCTTGTTTTACCATCAAGCTTGCTAGCTATGGCATGAGTGGATGTAACTTCTCAAGTTTTCCAACACATCTGGTGTGAAACAAAATGCCTTAGTTTCAACAGAGCCCTCTGCTCACGACAAGCATCTGAAATATCAGCCTGACTTCCTGCAACATGGATTTACAGGTCAAGAGTCAAGTCAGAGAAGGTGTTCTTGCCACGCAGCATCTGCCTTACGACTAATTAGCTCTTAAAGTGAGCAGTTGAGCACAACTATAACATACCTTGTGTGTATGTAGAATAGCAGCGCTCAGGTTTAACATTGATTAACCAGGTTTAATCATCCAGATCAAGTTGTGGTGGGTGGATTTGTGATTTGTGGAATTGTTGTCCTTGTTTAACCCTGAATATTGATATGACAAACCACTCAGTGCTGTACTCTTGTGTCTAGGCAGAGGATTCCCACACCCACTCCAGTTATGCATCTTTCCAAGTTTGCTCCAACATTTTAAAATGTAACCAGGCACCCGATTCAGCTGTCCCTAATTAATGTAAACTCTAAACTTGATGTGAGCGTAAAGAGTGAAGCAAAACTATAAAACTGTGTGTCAAAACAAAACAATGAGGTCAAAGACACTCAAAAGCTCCGTAGACCTGAGAGGAACTTCAGAGTTGGTTATACTAATAACCCATACAATACAACTCAACAATTCTGAAGCCAATTTGGTTCACAGCGATTAAAGGAAAAAAATAGATTGAGACATGCACCTACATACATCCACTAAACAATAACACAATTAAACAGCAGGGCTGTTCGATTGCATTGAGCCAAAAGTGTAATTTCTTTAGAAATACTAATGTTCTTTAATATATTTTTGAACCCATATTATATAGAATGAGATTTTTCACTTTCACAACCATTACTGCTGATGTACCTGAAAATTGACAGAGTCCTTGTTGAGAAAGCTGGATAGAGCGAAAACTCCTGCTACATCAGGGTGGTACCGACACGCCAGATGGAGCGCCATGGCTCCGCCCATGGAGAATCCACCTTTAATTAGGCACAAAAAAAATAGAATTCATTGCAGCATCAGTAGAAGCATCAACCGAAAGTCTGGGAGCAGATTTAATTCTGTGTAACACTAAGTATCATAAACATATGGGTAACAGCAGCTTTCTCAGAAAGGTGGAAAATACCTCTCTTAAAAAGACATTAAGATGGATAAGACTCCACAGTTCCACAGTTTCAGCTTCTTTTTCCCTCTTGGAATTAGCAGTTGTTCATGAATCTGTCCTTAATCTCACACATCTGGGTACATCTGGGCACACTGTGTACATCTGGGAAAGTGTGCAAGTACCCATCATCCTGTCAGAGGGTTGACGAATGAAGGCAAGTGAAAAGAGAGAAAAGAGAGGGGGTGAAGAGATGAAGAAGAGGTGGAATTCACATGCCAGGACAAATTGGTCCAAAAATGAAAATGACCTGCAGCAATATGTTTACTGAAGTCGCCCCTCTTTGTGTGAGTGTGTGTGCACTTGTACAGCTATATCTGTGAGGACCATTTTGAACCTACAAACTACGAAGTGAGGATATTTTGGGAAAGTGAGAAGATTTGGGCCGGTCTCCACTTTCTGACCCACTTTTAATGGACTGTTTGAGGATTAAGACTTGATTTTAGGGACCAGTTTAGTGTTAACAGTTAGGGTAGGTGAGTAAGGAATGCATTATGCCAATGAGTGTCCTCAGTAACATAGATGTACAAACGTGTGTGAAATGGAAAAAGCACAAACTTGGTGTTGAAGTCCACTCTTCAGTAAACTATGCCGGTCTCTGCCACACACACACACACACAAGTCTGCTACATCTAAAAGCGCACTTAGTTTGCTTTGATTTTAACTCAACAAATTGTAACACATAAGTATTCAGCTCACCACCATCACACAAGCAGGCATCATCAATTTGCTCATGGCATTTAACATCAACACAAGTGTCAGTAAATAGCTGCTGGAGATTCTGTATAGCCAGTCTTATCTCCAGACATAGTACCTTGCCAGCACAAGAGAAATGCTTTGTTATGCTCAAAACATCAGCAGAGATATATTCAAGGTAAAATTAAGGATGTTACAATGTCAAGATGGAATATTAGACTCAGACAGAGACCAGTGAGATTGGTTTTGACTTTTAAGAGATACAGATGTGAAAGCTTTTGAGAGCCACATAAAAATCAAATGGTTTACTATTGTTTAAAACATTGTAAATGCCACATTTTGTTTGGACAGTGGAGGCAAAGGCTTGACCCTCTAAATATATTTCCATTCTTCGTCAACACGTTAAAAGGAAAACTTTATAATCTGCTTGTGTCTTTTGACTATGAATAGGTCTCTGTTCCCAGAGCTAAGTCATAATGAATTGTATTTATAAAGCGCTTTTTCTGCTCATGTTGACCACTCAAAGTTTTCTTTTCATTACAAGTCACATTCACACACACACATTCATACAGGGCCTCTATACACAGTGTTTTTTTCTATTACTTCAACATTCATTCACTGCCAGCAGAGGCGTCAGGGGCCATTTGGGGATTTCAGTGTCTTGCCCAAGGACACTTCAGCAATGTTGATTGGAGCAGACGGGGATGAAAACATTGAACCTCTAGGTAGCTGCCCCAGGATCTTAAGGATTAACTCATTAATTAAAATGTAATCATAGTTTAAAGTTATGATGGTCAAAACTATGAAAGTAAGGCCCATGTTACAACAAATTGGAAAAACACTATAGTAGTAAATAGTAAACGGGTCCAACAGTCATATAACCGTACATTAATTATCGTACATGTACAAACTGTACGTCAAACTCACGTTTTTTATTACAGTTCTCAAAAAATTTAAAAGGGATCTATCCATTAATGTGTTGAAGCAGACAACGTGCAATAAGAAAAGAGTTTAACCATAAATCAAAAATTATTTCCACATCATCAACATGAAGCACAGCATTTGTCATATTGAGCTAAGCAGGCCTGCAGTGTGTGTGTGTGTGTGTATGAGGTTCCCTCACCTCTGCACACTGAAACACAACAGCACTGCAGCCTGCAGCCAGCCTCCTCAAAAAACCTTTTCCATGGAAACTTTTGCCGCTTGTCAGTCCGTCAGCTGGGGAAATGGACTCTGGGTACACGCTGCAACATTTTTCCAGCACTGAGTATTTATAGTTAATGACAAAATGTTATGATTTAGTAAGATAATATTTCAGCAGTTTCCCAGGAGCATGTGTTTTTTCACTTTGTCTCGAGTCAAGTCTTTCACCCACCCACCCCCCCTCCAACGGCTGTGCCTCAATAGTTATACATTTCTGAGTTGGGAGGTTAACCCTTTTCCCACTGGTTTCCACTTATAGTGCAGCCATCACTCGCGGACATCAAAACACTCAATAGCCTCCTATTTGTTTCTTGTGGGAACTCTTGAATTGCATCAGCCGTGTAAATACTGCTTGATCCGTTTTATTGTTATTTATATGTGAATTTGATAAGCAGAATATTTGAGACTAAAAGCTTTTGAGGACCTTAGAATTCCTACCGAAAATCCTGTTTTATTCTCTGTTGGCAGCATATGAAAGGACACTGTAACCTGATGAGAGAGATGCATTCTTCATTTTATATCATGACAGAGGGAGTAAGGAACAGCCAGGCTCAGATCGGCTGAGCGTGTGTGTGTGTGTGTGTGTGTAAAAGAAGTGGGAGAATACCGAGGAAAAGGGATCCAGTAAGAGTGAAGGGGTGTGAGAAAACAGACACAGTGAGGGAGTAAAAGGCTGACAGATGGCATCCTCACTATTCTCTGGTGCACATGCAGTACAGTCAGTCATTGTGTCCAGTGGATATTTAGCATTTATTGTGAAATAACTGTACCGCCACACACTACTGTGAGGTCATAATAAACAGGCTGGGGGGGCCCAGCTCCCCAGCGCAGCCCCGCAGTGGGAGCAGTGGGAGCTTGAGCTGGCGCAGCAGCGGCATCTTCCACACTGTTAAGTCAACGTCTAGAGGTGTCCCGGAGGTCCCTTGTTTATGCGGCCACTTAAATGTCTGACGGGTAGCAGCAGCGAGCTAACGCTAGCCGGGCTCCACCGGCCGCAAGCTAACCGGGCCGGTGGAGCCCGGCTAGCGTTAGCTCGCTCGTCCAAGGCTATGTAGCGAGACTCCCTACATGGGCATTGTGTGACTATGACGTTTATTCGGTCGTAATCCCATTCGACGCACTCTAGCGTATCCCTTCTGACATAGAGGAACCACAACAAATCGCGGGAGTTGTTTTTTCCCAGAGTTTTTGGGGCGGTAGACATGCCAGATACCCAAATTAACTAGAAGCACTACAAAAGTGGAATTTTCATAATGTGTCCCCTTTAAAGAAAAATTTATTCTGGCACCGTGTAGGCCCTGCTTCCATTTTTAAAGTATTAAATTACCATCAGTATCGGTAAAAAAAATACACAAGCATTCATACCACACATGAAGTCAAAACTAGATCCATACCAATGACCACCCTGTCTTTGTGGATCCCGGCGTTGACCTCGCCCTCGATGATGGACCCTAAGGTGCTGCACATGTCGTCTATTGACTCAAGGTCCTCTGGGCAGTCCCGCGAGATCTTGAGACGGTCAAACCAGACAGTGGACATAGCCCCTCTCATCGGTGTGTACGGCCTGATGGCATCAACAGGAAGGTCAGATGTCAGCCACATTTCTACATCTTCATTTCAGGCTAACTGGACGGGTATATACACTGACAGGAACTGTGTCAGCAGGCTGTGGCTCAGGAGATATAGACCATAAGGTCAGTGGTTCGGTCCTCCTCTAGTCTGCACAGGTCAACAGTGTATGATATTGAAAGCCAATTGGATTTGTGCTATGAATGTTCCAAACATACAGAAAAAGTCAATTTACCATAGGAGAGGAGTGATCTTACTACTTTGGCTTTCTCCAGAAAATACAGAAAAAAATACAGCTCATTCATGACAAGGAGCATTGAAGAAAATTAAATTTGTGTCAACATATCAGTTACAGGTCAATGACACTGTCTATCCAACTTATCAGGGGGAGTTTAATCTGCAGCTTCTGAGGTTAATGGCAACGCAATTGCCTCGCCCAGCTGAAGACTTACCTAGCTGGGGCTGTGGGGTAAATAACTTTGATGTGGCTGAAGGCCAGATCTGGCGCCATTACATCTCGAACCCAGGCTCTCAGTCCCCTCCCAGTGTCACCTAGACAAGGAGAACAAAAAAAATCAGTAGACTACAAAAAGAAGCAGACAGAGTACAGCACCACCTATTGATGATTATATTGGCCATGAATCCAGGATAATGACATAAGCTGTTTTCAGACATGACCTCTGGGGGTGATCCTCTGCTCAAGGTCACAACAACACAGAAACCTCGAGAGCGTTCGGGTGGGGGGTGGGGTGCAGCAGGCAGAGGCAGGATAACGTATTAATTCTGCTGCTGAGATCACATGTTTTTGTTTACAGCAAATCGCAGTGAATCTTGCAAAGGATCTCCTGCTTTGTTCTTATTTGGCGGAGAAACTTGGCAGTGAAAACTCTGCAGAAAGCCCGGAGGTTCTCGCACAGACATTTCCCACACAAAGCCACTTCGGAGAATGTCCAGAAATTCTGTGGAGGTCAGTGGCTGCCGGAAATCGGCTATGACCCATCAGACTGTATCATGTATCCTCATGTTTGACCCAAAAGCTTGTATTCAACTTTTAATGGCATGGCAAGGTTTCATGCACCTAGGAATTACAACTTTTAGGGTAATGTTTAAGGTTTACAGCTCTTGTAGGAAGAGTGGAAATGCTGTGTAAAATAAAGAACAGCAGAATACTGGGAGGAATAACATGATAACAATATAAGTCAGTTGATCATTATCCTGAATGCAGCAAACATTCATGTAAACACTTCCACTGGAGTGAACTCTAGTGTCCTTAAAAGTCTGGTCATGTGAACGTTTCCCTGCAGGACTTCCTTCTCTGTGAATAAATAACTTAGGTGCATTTAAAGTATCTGATGCTTTTTCAGTGCAAGTAAGATTTGACTCTGATCTCTACACAATGAGCTGCAGTGTTTCAGCTTATCCCTGAATCTGGCAGAGCTGCACATTGTCCACCATAACAAACACTAACACTGCAGGTTTCACAGCGACCAGGCTTCGTCAGCTTTAACCACGTTGAACTCTGCATGAGAGAACAGGTCAGTTTCCCCAGCGGAGTCAACGGGGAGCAGGTCCTCACTCCGCCATGTTGTGAGGCACAGTAACAACACACTGTAAGCACCTGAGCCGTGCAGGAAGATGACCGAGGCAGAGTGTTTCCCCGCCGGAGAAACCGCACATGTCTTCAGCCTCCGCGCAGCAGCCATGACAGATCGAGAAGATCTCGCCGTCAGTGGGAAACCTCGCGAGATTTCTGGTACGCGTGTGTGTGTTTGTGTGTGTGTGTGTGTGTATGCGTGTACTTGCACAGACCCTTTGTGAGGACCATAGTGAACATCTTCATTAAAATAAATACGAATAAATCTATTTTGGGGATGTGAGGACATTTGGACCGGTTCCCACTTTCTGACACACTGTCATTAGGCTGTTTGAGGGTCTTGTTTTTATGATCAGAATTAGGGTTAGGGTATTATGCATTAAGATGTGATGGATAGCGTTACAGAGTCAGGGGCTAGAGAATGTCTCATGCCAATGAGTGTCCTCCCCAAGATTGAAGTACAATGTGATGTGTGTGTGTGTGTGAGAGAGAGAGAGAGAGAGAGAGAGAGAAAGAGAGAGAGAGAGAGAGAGAGAGAGGGAGAGAGAGAGAGAGAGAGAGAGAGAGAGAGAGAGAGAGAGAGAGAGAGAGAGAGAGAGAGAGAGAGAGAGAGAGAGAGAGAGAGAAAGAGACAATATAGCTAATCTCAGACATGAACCCAAGAGATCCTCCTGTCATTCTCTGGAGCGCCTGTATTTGTGAACTCAAATGTCCGAGTTAGATTCTTTGAACTTTCTCTAGCTAGTGCCAACAGATCTCTCAGGATGAAAAAGCGGTGCCATGCACACAGTAATGCAGGTGTCAAGAGAGCTTCTGATGTTAAAGGTCCATGCCGGTGTCAATGTGCTGTAAACACAAACAAGTGATCTCCACAGCAGAATTACTTCCTGCCTCTGCTACTCCACCACCCCTCATCCGAACACTCTGGGATTCAGAGGTTAACTTCCCGATAGCAGGTCAAAACCTGTCAACAGCTCAACTGACAAAGTAGATCACTGGAAAACCTGAGTCATCGATCTACAGGACCCTGAGGGCAATACAACACTTTTTAATATGGAGAGCAATAATAAAGAGCAACTGGTCCCATTATAAATAAGATCATTTGTTTGACTGTTCCATGCTTCATATGTCCACACTGGTTTAAACACAAATAAGAGTTTCACAATGAGTAAGAATACAACAACTAATATAATTCAGACAGGGTTCCTGACAGTGTCTGTGCTTTGACTTTTGTTCTATCACTGCAGCACAAAACAACAAAGCTAAAGCTTCTTATGTCTTTATTATTTCTGCCAGTTGTGGCTCATCACACATACTTCTGACTTTACTTCATTCTTTTATCTGCATTATATGTTTATAATAATTTGTTCATCATCAGGAAAAAGGCTGAATAAATAACTATGCATGTTTATACTTAATGCTGACAATGTTGACAGTTGACTTACTTATAGGTAAGTACAGGTTATCAGGACGGCCAATGATAGGATCAGTGAAGCCAGATCACTAAACATTATCCTGGTTATAATGCACTTTCTTTAATTACAGGTCCTTGTCCCAGGTGAGAGAATTCATGAAAACGTGTTTTCCTTTGTGTCTGCTGCCGAAGTAAAAGGTTTCATTCAGTTCAGTCAGACAGGATACATGTTGCAAAAGACAGTTTAATACAGCATATTCGATTACAACACTGAATGGATATAGAAAAACACGACCCATTATCCAGAGCATGGTGTAGTTAAGTGTACAGGAATTGATTGTAAAGCTCTACACATCATGAGATGACAAATAGATGTATGAGCAACTGGGTGACACTAAAAAACAACAAAGACATCTAAACTAAAAACTGTTATGCTGCACTTGTGCAATGACTGTTGGTGTTATCTTAACGTAAGCCTGTTTTCCAGCACTGTTTCATACACAATGAGGTGATATAATGGAATGTCTTCATGTGCATATCAGCTTAAACACATTTGTTAGTTTTATCTTGTATAAACTTTGGCCTCTTTAACTTGGATTCTGGTCATTCTCTTCGGTCTCACACTCAAAGAACAACATGAACATTGTCCCTGCCCTGAACTCTGCTAATGATGCTGAGATTGGGGTGACCGGAGTTTGGCTTAATGAGGCCTGAACCAAGTCTAGTTCCTGTTGTAATGGATAAGAGGACTGAGGTCCTGTCCTCCAGATCTAACATTCAGTCACAAGTTGATCCCAGGGCAAAAATTAGCCATTAGAAATACAATTATAGTATAAGTATATATTCTCAACATCAATTGGAAATGTTTCAATTTTGTTTTTTCCCCTTATTTCTCATCAATGACACTTTCCGCAGAAACATATGGGTCCCTAGTGTTATTACTTTGGGTAAGACGCATAGCGCTGTATGGTAAGACGGCAGACCGAGACTGAAAATCACAGTAAACACAAAGTTTGTGCTCAAGCACAAACTTTTATGCTCAAGCATTAAATCATTGTAAACAAAAATTGCCTCTAACGTTCATTTGACAGATTCTATTCAAAGCAACTTTTCATATATCCCTAATGAACAACACACAGTGTATCAGTGACACACTGAAGGTGTGTTTTTTAGGAAATGAGACAGTAGAAAGTCTTGAAGTGGTTACAAGATTCAACCATGAGCCTGACCAGTGAAAGTGCTGCGAATTAATTCTGACCCCATTAGCTCTTGCGAAAGGTCTTAAGCATCGGCTATTTTAACTTATCAAAGGAAAAGCACAGGGCTTTGATAACGTTAACATTCACTTTTATTTAGTTTCTGTCACATGTCAAAATATCAGAGGCATGTTGAAATGGCAACTGGGCTTCTTTCAATGCATACACTTCATGCTTCACATTTGAAGACCTTACTTGCCTGTTTCTTCCTGCAACCACTTTTCACTCTCAGTGTTTTCCCTGCTTTTTGATCAGTGGTACCTTCACCCTGTTAAACAGTGTATCACCACTGACCTCAGTATCCTGCTTCAGCATACACTGCAGTATGCAGCCTTGGCTGCTCTCTTTAAGCTTTTATAGCCTCACATCAAAGCCCAGAGAACCACATAACTCAAACAACATGAAAGTGCGGCAGAGTGTACATTTTTTCGTGGAGAGAAAAACTATAAACATGCCGAACCTTTAACAGATATGGGGTGACTTTGGCTCAGGATGAAGAGCGGGTCATCCACTAACCAGAAGTGGTTCGATCCCAGGCTGCTCCATTCTGTGTGCCAAAGTGTCTTTGGGCAATACACTGAGCCCCAAACTGCCATGCCGCAGTTCCGCCAGTGTGTGAGTGAAGGGTGAATGGGTGAATTGCAAAACTGTTCTCTAAAGCATATAAATACAGACTATTTACCATAACAGAGGGGCTACACGAATGCTGCTGGCCTGTTGTGGCAATGTGCACTAAACTGCTTGTTCACTGTGACCTTGCTCACTGTATGCTGTATGTAATCTGTGACTTCCTTTACCTACAGCATGGGAGCAGAAGTTTTGGATTTGCAGGAATGTTCACAGGAGGCCAAGGAATTTTAATGGCAACACTGTATTATTCTCATGTTTGACTTTGATGTGGATTGATGTAGTCTTATTTTTTTCATAGTGGAAATTTAGAGGCATACATGTCAGCACAGAGGTCAACAGGGAAACAGTTTGATATAGTGCAGTTTCACTGGACAAAATTGGTCTAATGAAACTACTTAATCTGTCCCAAAAGCATGATTGAGAAATAAATGATCCTGTTTATGACCTTGCTTTAGCCACAAGCTGTCTCTTGCCCACTCTCCAAACTTCTCATCCTCAGTAATCCCCATGCCTCCTTCCCCCCCTGCCTCCCCTCATGAACAGGGCAGCCACTGTGGAAGTCGTCCTGCTGCGGGTGGATGGGCGTGCGGGTGGCTTTCACCTCGCAAAAATATTCCAGGGAAGCTTTGGCCCCTCTAATTCTGTGCTGTTGAGGTCAGATGACCAGCACTCAGGAGGAAATGTGTCTCCTATGGGTGTTGGGGAAGCACCTGCTCAGGCCTTGGATTCAACCCTAACACAGAGTTTCTATAGTGAGCCTGACTTCACATCAGTTTCCATTACATAGTGCAGAAAAGGGAACGCAGTGTTTTCTGAGCTGTGTGTCTCTCCTGCCAACTTCCAATAGTGTTTTCTGGAAAATAAAGGGTGATGGGAGTCATTCTGCTGCTTTGCACGGTACAAGCTCTGCTCGGGTGGATTTTGGATGGACGCCCTCTGGGATGGATCTTTGCCTTTTGTTTTTTGATGAATCTGTCACATACAATAACCAGAGGACTGGAACTTGGAGAAGTAGGAAATTGGAATGGGAAAAGCCTATTTGTTTTTTTTATCTGAGAAGATTTTTCGTCGAGTTAATCAACCAATCAACAACTCCAAAGCTCACTGATAAACACATTGTATATACTTTAGTTACAAGGCAAAAGAAATGTAAACTTCATTGTTAATCTTGCTTCAATAATATTTGAACATCTGTGAAAGGTGTTTATTTTATATATTATATCTGTGTTTCAAGTGAAATGTTACAGGTCAGTAACAGTTAAACTGCCAACCTGTCAGTGTGACATGCAACATGTTGAATTAAGGTTTTTCTAATTAAAAGGATTTCTAAAAGGCTTTAGAGTTGTTGGTATGTGTGTTTATGACCTTAAATACACAACGAGTTTCATACAGCTTAAGGTTGCCTGTCTGTGCAAGAATGTCAAACAGTATCACTGATCTAAAGCTTAATTTGCACACATGGAAAAGAGAGTTAGTCCTGTATCGCTTGTGTAAGGAAACTGATGTGGAGCTGAGGCCTGGTTACTAATTCAGCACACCTAAACAGGCTGGGATCAGAAAGGCTATAAAGCAGAACTGTCCAATCCTTTCTCTCTCTCCCCTCGTGTGTTGACTGACTTTGGCATTTGTGTTTCGCACACATACACACACTCTTCCCCACTCACTCACTAAGACACTGCATAGTACATACTGACCTTCAAACAGACCCTCCCTGTTGCAGTTAAGTTATTTACTTCATTAAAACATTCACAGCGTCATTATCACTTTGAGCAAGGGCAGTGGCAATTCCAGAAGCTGATAGCTCCATGTACGATGTTTACTGGATACGTTGCAGAGTAGCAGCAGTGTGGATGACAAATTGCACTGTTATTTTTCTAGGTTTATGCGATAACTGCAGACCACAGGATGTGACTGAAGGGAATGTCGGGGAGTTTACCGTCTTATCGAGGGAAAAAGAGGGGAATGAGAGCAGCCCTAGGTGGACCTGGTGATTAATGTGCACTCGAGCTGGCAGATACACAACCCACGTTCATGCCTCTCCCAGGGGCGAAACACACTTTGGCACCGAAAGAAAAACACCATCGCGGTAATTAATAATCCGATGTGAACACAACTGCTAGTTGAATTTCTACTGCACTATTGTTGTTTTCCATCTGAATATGTATCGAAGACATTCCAGTGCTGAGGAAAATGTGTGCACCAGAACATGATCCTAAGAGGGTCTAAGGAGGGGGAATCAGGGGCATGAGTTTCCTCCTGCAACATAGGTCTACAGTTTCTGTATCATATATCGAACCTATAGTGGTGTTTTGATCAGATATTATCCAGCCATCACGTGTAGAGGTTGTTATTGAGGGTGCTTCAAAATGTATATTGAAGTTACCAGTAGGATTTTGTAGTGTAACTGTAAAGATTAAACTCTATATCATCTCAAGTTTGTAAGTGGTTTCTCAGAATGGGAATGTCCTGTTTACCTGGAGAAGTGACCACTGACGACTTTCCCTTAATAGTGGTTGAATTGCACTGCCTGTCGTTTGAAAAAAGAAAGCATGAAAGTTGATGCGAGTGATCCGGGGGATTTTCAACCAGACAGATGTCGTCCGAAAGGGTCAATATACACATGACTTGACTCAGTGGCTGATGGATATTCAGAGGCAACACAAAGTACCTCAAGGGAAAGTTATGAACATTATTTCGTACAATAAAGGTTTTAAAAAAAAAAAGATAATGATGATGACATTTGTCAATTACTTTTTTTTTTTTCTTTCTCTCCCCCTCTTTCGGCCAGCCCCTGCTCAAAACATCCACTCATGGTACAGTACAAGCAAGGCATTAGTGGACAGCTGCTTACCTCTTAACAGTGTTCTGTCCTATAAAGGAGCTGGTGTTGCCTGTATTAATTCATCTTCTATCCAGCATTTTGTGGCTGCTGTCGGCTATTTTCTCTTAAAGGCACGTTGACTACCAGATGATGCATCAACCATTTATGTAATCTTTGTGGCTGTGTCCCATTGACATGCACTGGGATTGGTGGAGGTCTACACAATATTTGGAATTTTAATTTGTAACTGAGCCTGTAGGATTACTCATTGTGTCATAATATTTTTCTTTCTTGTTTGTGCTTTCCAGGCTGTATTGTCCTTTTTAGAACTCAAAGATGCCCCCCCCCCCCCATATCCATATAACAAGGAGATATCAGTGACATATTTAAGCATTTTTTTGGTAGTAGCTGTAACACAGAGGCTGAGGGGAGCAATAGAATATGTTCTGTAATATCTGAAATCAAGTACAGAATAACAGGTTCTTTATTGGCAGTAAAATTCTAAGCTTGGAATTGAGCTCTATAGGCTAAAGTGCAAAACTAGATTTCACATCAGTAATCTTGGTGTGTATGGGAACACTGACGTCAGTGTCTCCTCACTGCCTGCAGAAAAAGTGAGAAGCCTTAAATTCCATGCCTCAACCAGCCCTTAAGAGCCACAACTAATACTAACAACATGTTATTATCCAATCAGCATAATTAGTGGTGATTGAAAGGTTCATTTCACACTAATGATTGTTTTTATGATTTATATCAAAGTTAGTGGAAGAAGACTGTTATGGTGATGATTTCTACATTTTATTGCGATTCTTTTTTCCACTGAGCATAGTCCCATAATCTGCATTTAAATCCAAAGGCAACATTCTGTGGATTGAATGTGTGTCTGGTGTTTGTGTCTGTAAGTGAGTTTGTGTGTGTGTGCGATACACTGACCCTCTGTCTTAACATGTAGGTGCAACAGACCTCCTGTGTGGGATTGTTTGAATACTGCAGCATTGAGACCTGCAGGTCTGTGGAGGGGTAGTGGTTTGGATGGTAAATGGGTTGGAGGTCCCTAGACCTCCTGTCAATTTCCCTGAGACCCTGCCCTACCCACCTCACTAAGCCCCAGCATGGGTTCATGAGTGCATGTCTGGTTATACACAGGAACAGGGGTGTTTTGTGTCAATTGGTGACAAAATTGCCGTGCATATTCTGTACACACAGGGCATGTTGTGTTGAAATGAATGGAGCCGTAACTGGGAGTGGAGCCCTCCGGCCTCCTCCACTACTGATTTCTTTATGTATCAACAAAGGTAGAGTTTTTGTTTCACAGACGACAAAAAACTGTTGATCTAAATAGCAGCAGTGTGGGTAATTTGCTCCAAAAAAAATCAAACACATAGTTCAAATAAAAAGTCATTTTATCCATGAAATAGAGGTTTCAAATTCTGATTTCATTTTTTTCGTTGAAGATTAAAATGTTCCTGAAGGTGACTGGCAGTCCTGACTAAGTTCCCTTTTACGTTGAGGGGACCATGTGGGCATGGAGGTGGTTCAGAGAGCACCTCTAGGTGAACCAGGGAAAGGGAGGGACCAGTGATTGGCAAAACTATGATTAGTTGACCTATTAGCTCTCCCTATATTCAAAAGGCAGTAGGAGAGCTGCCACAGGAAGAGAGACACATGGCAGAGAGACACGAGAATCACATACCGTGGACAGGAGAGGACACAGAGACAAAGCTGAGCCGAGAAACCTGAAAAGGGTGTGTGTAATTTAGGTACACCAGTAGTGCGCCTGCCACCTCTTTCTTTTTCCATTTAAGTGTAATGTTTGAGTTTGTTTTTGCACCTGTTAACTAAATGAAGATGCTGAAAAGCAAATGGTTTGTCTTTGGCTGTGTTTGGGAGACCCATGAGGCATCGTCAATTGTTACACAACTATTGTGCATAATGTTATTGAAACATCTAAGCAAAGATCGTTTTTCAATTATCCGGTTGCATTCATTGAAAGTCAAGTTAAAATCTAAAAGCACAGAGAGTGGCTGCTTATGGTTGGGGCACAGGAGTTGAGACTGTGATAAGCATTTGACCTGCAAGATTTGTTGACAACACCATCCCACAATGCTTCATAATTCACAACAGAAACAGAACATTCCAAAGACCTGGTGGCATATAATCATCGAAACAACATCAGGGACTGGAGATGATTGTTGTTTACTCTCCATCCTACCAGTACAAGTTAAGTCCATCAAAGCTCTTGTTCTGAGGATCTCATAAATAGTCTTGATCTGGCTGGTAGACAAACTCACTTTCTCCCAAGAACCATGGGACAGTTAAGGGTTGTGCCTGCCCGCATGAGTGTCAGGGCTTAGAGATGTTTGGGTTGGAGACAAACCTTTTCTACAAACTCCACGAGGTACTCACACAGAAGAAAATGCCTGTAAGTGCAGACAGCATTGTGACCTGTTGATTAGAAGCAATGCTCAAGTTGTTGGAAACGTAGGAGTTCATTAAAAGTCATGGTGATGACCCATATGCTATAAGAATGGCATTGATATGGGTCAACAGTCCTGCAGGAAAGATGTGAGTGCTACCAAGTACATGACAACTGTTGAAAACTCTGCATCACACGAAAAGGGTCAATATAAACTGAATTTGCCACTTTAAGAAGGACAGTGTATCTCTGCCAAATAACTTCTCTGTGGTGGAGCAAAGGATACGTGGCCTGAATAGGAAGTTTCAGAGCAGTGAACTGTTTTATCAGGAGTACAAAGCTCACCTCAATGATGTGACTACAAAAAGCTATGCAGAGCAAATACTGTACCTACACGGGTGATGCCCTCAAGGGAAGGTGTCAACCTCAGTAGCACATTGCTTGCAGTATACCATGTCTATGAAGTACTGTGTATATATGATATTTCGTCTTCATGAGAATGATCCATGACTTTGGATTCATTCAAAGGCAAAAAGAACTCTTCCATTCCCGGCTCCTCCCTAAGTCCCAGCAGAAATCCCGTAAGTCCCAAATCCATTCTTGTTTTACATTACAGTATGGGCGCCTAGTTCACCAAAGCTGAGGTCAACGTAATGAGAGAATGGAAAAACTGACTTTTTTCTTTCTCTTATTCATTCTTTCATTTTAACTGTGATGAATTTAACATGTTGAGATCCAATTGTACATGAAAAGCCTCCACGCAACAGCCATACTTTCCAGGTTTGTTAACTCAGTCGAGTAATTTTCCCATAGAGTTAGAAATGCAGCCATATGTGATAAGTGCAGCTGCACTTCCTTCTCCAATTTGATGACTGCGGCTGCTCTGCCACGCTTCTGCAGTTTCCATCTCCTGTCAGCCTACTTTCCCACCAATGATGAAAACTTCCAGCTTGGATTGGTGAGGCCCTTTCCCAAACTGAGAGGGTTTTAACCATTCATTCTCAGACAAAGTGAATGAAGACCCCCCCTCTCATACAATAGGTGAGTTTGCGATGTGTATATAGTGCTCTGGAAGTTGACTGGGTCATCACTATTTCACTGCTCTGTCATCCAAGGAAGAGCCTGCTGCTGTTTGACGTATGGGTTTTTATGGATGATATTCCTATTCCAGGACTTGACTTTTTTTGACACATTTGTGGCACCTCAGCTGAGTGATACCCTGCTGGCCTACTGGTCTGTAAAGTAAAACAACTATAGGAGCAGGACTTGGCAGAAACATGGTGTAAATGGATCTGGAGGTGAAAGACCACATGTAAACACCCACCACATGCATTTGGATGACAGGGAAACACCCACAGTTGTTAAACATCAATAAATGCAAAAAATGGCAAGCAGTGATAGACAAAAAAACAAAATACATATATTTAAAACTTGTGGTTGACAACAACATTGAAGATCTGACTGCAAAGGCTCCCACTCTCATAAAGGTGGAATTCAATTATTATTTGATAATAATAAAAATCATGAATGTCTGGATGCCCAAGGCCCAACACAGTCAATAAAAACAGACTCTCATCTGTGACAATTGCAGGACCGGAAGATGACCGGCTTCATACCATAGAGTCCTGGCATTTCGTTCAGTACATAGGCCTGTTTTTATTAGGGGAAATACATAAGTCATAGCAGGGATCTCATGTAGCAGCTCAGCAGGAGGCACACAAAGGACACACCGCCTGTGTCAACAACACACACGCAAGAGCTGCCGTCATGTGCTGACCCAGGCTTTATAGTATTGGACAAAGTAACAGATGTCAGGGTCAAGGTAACCTTAACCTAATGTTCAAATAGTATGTGCAGTCATTCTTCGATGACTCAATACTTTTGATCTGAATCTTACCCTCCTGCCTTGAATCAAATATATAACGTATGGCTCTCCTCCCTGTGCCTGCCCCCTTCCATACATCCAAACCCTCTGCCCAGTCCCTACCTTACCCAAGCCCATACTTGAGTGCCCCCCTCTGTTAGGTCGTTGGGTTTATCCCTGGCTTGGCCCGTCATGCTGATGGACAGGGACAGTTGGATTTCCTGGCGTCAAATCAAAGCCAGCACTTGGCCTGAAAGACAACGCTCCATTCAATAAGGGGGTCCATCCCAGAGGGAAGATCAAGGAGTTATTCAATCCACTGCTGCTCTCTCACATAGCCTGAAGAACACACACACAAACACACACACACACACACACACACACACACACACAGAGAGATATACATATACTTTTTTAATGGAGAGGCACACAGCATCAATGCACAAAAGAAGTTGGCTGCGTGACAAAGATATCGTGGTTGAGCATGATCTGAGCTTTCATCTGTCTAATTTAGCTGAGTATCAGGATCCTACAACAATAAACAGTAGCTATGTCGGCTTCACTGAGGAAGCTCCACATCCTCTTACACCCGCATGCATTCCGTTCGCTCTGGCAGAGGCACTCAATCTGCATGATGATGCTGTCATCTCATTTAAGGTGGATTTCATGCAGAAATACTTCATGCAATGCTGTCAAACCAAAGCAATTTTTAAAAGGCAATAATCAATATAATGTTTTTTACCTTTATCATGTTAGTCACATTATTTAATTTCATGAAACTGATAATTTTTTCTTTGTACGCTTCAAGGGGTGTGGTGGTTCTGCTGAGCCCTGGAGAGTGAGACTCTGCCTCATTTTTAAACATCTGTAATGTTGAGGATAAAAAAGGTACAGTAGTAGTAACCCTTGATGCAAATGAAAGTCCAGTTCCTAGGACAAAGGGCATCAACGTAACTTTTGCATGTTTTTATTATAATATTTATAGTGTCACTCTATCACTTAAAAGCTCTATGTTAAATAAATAGGTCTTAATATTTAGGGAAACCTTTCCACAGGTGTATAAACCCTGGCGGAGGTATGCACTCTACTGTGTGCTAATCCCTTTGTAAGACATCAAAATATATTACCTTGACCCCTATGCAGTGAATACTGTGACCTGTGGTCTGGAGTTGATGATTTCTTTCGATTTCCAGTATTTATGGTGACATTATGACTCCTGATACTCCAGTTACTGAATGAACAACATTATAAGATGTAGTTGAAAAGCTGTTGAGTGGACCTCTGATCTTCAATTACTGTAGAGAACAGCCTGCATTTTGCAATCCAACACTCACGAGTATTTACACTTCTCAGAGGTCGTCTCCTCAGTGTGGAATTGCCAGCTTGTTGGAATGTGTGTGTGTGTGTGTGTGTGTGCTCCACATGCAAACACCCTGGCCAACTGAACCTGCGTACTGATGTGGTCTGACCGCAGAATGAAAATGTGGTCCTCATTTGCGGAGAGCTGAGCGTTGTTCTCTGCAGCTCTGTGCAAACTAAGAGTTAAAAGCATGCAAATGTGGTCTGCTTTGGATGTGCTGGCTGGCTTCCCATAATGATAATACCAGATCACTATTACTACAGTGCCTAGTAACCCTCCCCATTATATTCCCATCCAACACACATTACGGATGGGAATCTCCAACTTGATTCCAGTTTATTTCCTTTATTTTTTAATAATTATTGGTTTTTATCCCAAGTAGGATTTTACACACATCTTTGATGTAACACAGGGTCACTGGAATCAAATGTTCTCATCCCTTATGTCTCACAGACACACAGTCTCCCAAACAGTCTCACACACACACAGTCTCACACACAGTCTCACACACAGTCTCACACACACACACACACACACACACACAAGGTCTCTTAATGTCCCATGTCTTGATTGACACATCTTTGTTGTAGAGCTGGAACCTCCAGGTGCCTGTCCAATCCCATGTGAGGGTTCACACATACTGTTTAGTATGCCGCTTCTATTTTTTACGTTACAATAAATAATTAGTCATTCTTACTTGTTTGTGTCCACAAATGTATTTGCTTTGTAAACAGTAATATGTCTTTGTAAAATTAGATTTCTTATCAGTGTACAGAAGTTGTCTTACGTGTTGGATTTTAGATTGTGCTGGAGTATGTAACTGATTCAAACATCATCAGATCATATGAATTATGTGTTTGCTATTCAGTTAATTTTTTGGACAAAATGAGCCCTGTGTTCAAAAAAGTGCTTTTGCAATTGTAGAGAAACTAACGAGATCCACAGATGAATGCTAATGTGAGTGGTGAGCTGCTGGATTCTGCCCTTTTGCAGCTGGATTGGATCTTTGAGTCTGAGCTGCTTAGCTGTCAAGATTTCATGATATCAAAGGTTTACACTAATTGTTTGAACTTTAAATGTCAGGTTTAAGTTGCGTGCATGTGAGAACACCGTTTCTTCTGTGAAATATTCATCACTTTCCAAGGGGAATTTTTTCCCCATATAATAGAGTTTATGTAGGTTTCCATCCACAGTGTAAGATTGAAAGATTCAGATCCACAAATGCACAAATGAAGATTTCTTCTTACAAACACCATTTTTGCACAGAAATGCAAAAACATTTAATTTTCGGTCCATAAAAACTATTATGCAGGTTGACTTCTACATAGCACCCCACATGCCAAAGTGTCTTTGGCCAAGATGTTGAGCTCCAACTTGCCCGGCTGTGCTGACAGTGTCTGGAGTTTTGTGTGATAGAGAAAGTGTTTTAAGTGGTGATCAAGACTAGAAAAGTGCCACATAAATACAGACCATCTACGCATTCGCATTTTCTCCCTTAATGGATTCTTGCCCCACAGTCCAATGACACAGAGCTTGGTTAACTGGGGATTTGTCCATGTATCTGTGACTATCTGACAACTTGTCCAGCGTCTATCCTGATCAGTGTCAACTGGGAGAAACCCCAGCCCCCTCGAAGATAAGCTAGTGCAGGATAATGGGTGGATGGACTATTTTTACTTCATGGAGTGGCCATGTCTTATTTGTTTTTTCTGTCATCCAAAACCAGACATTTTCCATTTTGTTTATTCTTACTCTCCTGTTTTCTTCTCTTTTAAATTTTCAGGCCACTTCATTTCAAAGTGTTTTGTGTCCAGGCTCAATACAATAAAGTGAACTTGACTTCTACGCCAGACAGACAGGCAGTCAGGCAGTCTGGCGCTGGAGGGATTGAATGTCCGGGGCTCCAGGGCGGCCTTCCTGCCTTTTTCTCTTTTGTGATATCTCCAAGATGCCTGTCAAACTTTAGAGGAAGGCAGCATTGAGGAAAGAAAGAAGGGGAAAAAAAAAAAACTCACTTTGTACTGAGGTTGTCAGCAATACTTCTTTGTGCCCCCTTTCTGAAGGAAACACAAAGAGAGTCACTAATCCAGAGCTCAAAGAGCGCTAGCCTTCCTGTGTAATTACAGAAGCTACACAATACTCTGTCTTATGAGCTATTTCTGCTGCCACACGAGACGCAGGGCGAGCAGAGCCAGAGGTGGGGCGGGCAGGCACAATGAACCAGACCGAGATGGTATCAAGTTCGGTCAAATCACTATTAAAGGAATGCCTTGGCATCCAAACACACAAACACACTGGCTCACACACATTGTGTAGTTAGCAATGGACTTTCTATCCTCAGCCCAATCTCTGAGATTCTTCTCTCTGCTGATGGAAGCCAGTGCATTGCTGAGTGCTGATGTCACAGTCACCTCTCTCTAATTTTGTGTTATTTTGTGCCGGCAGCTGCAGCTGAGTAACCAAAATCTCCAAATTGCTTTTCTCTCCTGGGACAGTGAGCCCTTTCACCCTGGAAATCTGTGCTCGCCCTGTTGCACAGTCACAGGCCTTTCACAGGAGCTGCCTGCTGCATGGCCGAGGACAGAGGGCCCTTTTCAGCTGCTGTGCAACATCCAACGGGGCTTCAACGCAACCTCTCACATCACAGTTGTGGTGGCTGTATGTGCAAATCAGATATTGCCGCAGGAATCTGAATAGATTCAAGGTTGGAGCCAAAGACAATCATTTAGACTCCATGTTCCAGCTCTTCCGACTCTGTCTGCAAGAAAACTGCCCAACCTCTGTGCCACAGATGTGTAATTTGAGTTTGGGACATCAACAGTGAGCTGAGGGACATCTGAGGTGATATTTGAGGACACAATAAAATCAGGGAATGTGTCTCACAGTAAGGTAAACCATAACAGCACACCACATTACAAGCTGCTCAAGAGAAGTAGATTCTCACCATGTTGATATATCTAATTCAAATCTGATGATATATGACAATGTGTATCCCTGTCCGACCCAGGACAGATTTGCTCTGCTCGGCATGATCACCATTAACCATGATGATGAAACACCCCAGGCGAGATGCTGAGTTATAATTCGAGGTGGTCCAGATTACGATTGGGAACCAGTGCCAAGCTCTCCTCTGGTCTTCTCCCCTGGACAGGAACTACACAGAGCTGGAACCACACGCTCTCCCTCATACAGAGCGTGGTGGAAAGCCTCATTCCAGAGCTGACAAAACCTTACGGCTCCCACTCCCATCTCTCTCAATTCCACAAATCCCATCTCTCTCATACTCTCAACATCATGGTGGAGCCAGGGATTATGTATTGTAAAATCTATAAAACTGGTACTAGTGGTGTCACTCTCACACAGGGGAAGGAGCAGAGTTTTGGTTTCAGAAGAGGCGGGCACACAAACCAGGGTCAAGATTCTGAAGTTCTTCAAACTATATGATGCTCCAGAAAATGTATACACTTTTTAGACTTTTTAAACAGCCAAAAAACAGTTTAGTACCATTTAAATGACTAATGACTCTTTCAAATACAATATTCCAATACATTATTGTACAATATGCACATCACTGCATCTGTATTATTTACACCTATCAGTTATCAACACAAACTCTTGATTCTCTTAGGTGATTGATTCTATGTGTGTTACATAGATAATAAATCCTTGAAGGAAAAATCTAAATCCGATGTTTTAGATATAGTTCCAGTGCCTGTGCAGAATATATATATATATATATATATATATATATATATATATATGTGTGATGCAGCAGTCTGGTTAAAGATCCCTTCAACAACAGAGAAAACACACAGAACACTGAGGTCCCTTGAAACTTAAATAATTTATTTACCAATGAAACACCACAACAATACTGTGTTACAATACAGCATAGTGGATCACAATAACATCATCATTATCATCATTAAAACAACAACAAATACACATACAAAATTACAGCTCTATCGTGACAGAGTTGGTGCCTAGCCTTCTTTCCTGCTACTCAGTAAGTCCACTGGCACTAAACACGGCCAGGGTCAGGGCACCTACATGAACACTTCTTATTTGATAAGGGGGGGAAGAGGGGGGGCAGACTAAATAGGAAAACTAGATATTTTAAAATAGGAAAAATTTAAAACAGCATCAGTGCAATGGTTTGTTTTTTAATTAAAGTAACAGAGAATAATGACTGACCGACAGCTCTTGCAGTGTAGAGGGTGAAATCATAGTTTTCTGTTGGCATGACAACACACTGATGACACTACAAAACATTACTCGATTAATGGCAGGTTCGTATCATTAAATAGTTCATTTTGATGCATTAAATAATCCCACCTTAACAAGTCCCCCTCACCACGACACTTCCTTGTCACTTTGCACTGTTAATGTATTCTGGACTTAGCCCGAGATTGTAGTGATTGGTCGGAGAAATAAAAACAAGCCAGAGATTTATTTGCCCCTATAGCAAAAGGATAATGGATGCAGCCAGATCGTTCTCCGTGATGTGGAGACAGGTCTGAATATGCTACAACTTTTTACTTGACATTCAAACTATTGTTTGAACATGGGTCACATTTAGATATTGAGTCTGAAATGATCAGTTGGCACTTGTACATTTTAGAAAAAATAATCCTGTTACCAAATTGTTTGAAAGCTTGAAAAGGTAAAGGTGCAACTTGTTTCCTGACTGACTCAGGTGCTGTGAGTGGATTGTGACACCACAAATATTACATACTGTAAAATTAGGTGAGTTGCTTCAAACATATTGCTTGAATTATTACCCTGCACGCCTGCATAGCCAGAAGCAGGGGATTGTTTTTTTAACCCCTGTGTGTGCTTGTGTTTATACTCATTTTATTACCTATTTAGGACCTTTTCCAGCATAATGACTGACCTAGTCAGGACCAGCAGACCTCAATGGGACCAAGGCCCAGCCCTAATGAGGCTAAGTGTTATTTCTGAGGTCCTGGTTAAGGGTAGGGATAAGGTTTTGGTTAGGCTGTCCACCATAAATGGAAGTCAGTGGAAAGTCGTAGTGAGGATAGCTGCACAAACCTCTATGTGAGTGTGTGTGTGTTGGTTGTGGTAGTACAATATAACCAAAACACACGGACGGATTTTTCAAAACTTGGTGGTTATGTTACATTGGAGGTTACCTCCAAAAGTTAAACTTTTGCAGACTATCAGTCGAAATATAAGAGCAACGAAAATAAAAATAAAGAATTTTTCAAGATATTTCCTCAAATAAAACACTAGAGACGATCTAAAGCTTATATGGATCAAAAGAGTATTCCTTCATCATGATGATACATGATAAGTGATGTCATGAGATGCAACTTTCCGAGTAGTTCTGCATCCGAAGGAAAAATAGACCAGAACTTACATCGATCAAAAAATAAATAATGATCATTTGGTAGAAATGACATCATCATCATCCCTATGAAGTCCGAAAATGACACCATATAGTTTGGCAATTGTTTTCGTAACCAATAACTTTAGCAAGATGATCTGCGTTTTATTCAGATTAGGCGATCCTTCATCAACATATGGTATAAATGACAATCCCACCTATTCTTTCATTTTCACTTTTTAGGTTTTTATAAACAGCTTAAACATAATGGAATGAGAGGATGTTGAAAACGATGGATTCAAAACAAAGACAAACACAGAGATGAGAATGTGGAGTGACTGCAGATGGTGAATTGGGGGAGAGGGGGGTGAAATGGTGGGTGGTTGTTGGGGTGGGGCAATGTCTTTTTCAGGACAAATAGACAATCATTATTTAAACTTCCAGTGTTAGCCTTACTCTCGTGTCTCGGTGTGACAAGTTTCTGAGGTGATGCATGTTGACAGGGCCTTCAAAATGCCAAAGGATATACCAGTACAAAAGCCCTGCCTGTGTAACTGCATGTATGCATGTGTGTATGTATGTATGTATGTATTTATGCATGTGTGTCTGTGTGTATGTTGTCACATTTAGTCCATGCCTTTGATACCACTGCAAAATATAAAGATTGTATCCTCAAATTTGTTTATTAAAGAATTAGGGAATATGTATTATAACAGCTGAGAAAAACAAACCCTGCATGTAAATTAGGACAGGCCTTCCTTTGAATGACCCAATACGTGCATTTTATTTGTTCCAACTAGTTAATCACACCATCAACTGGTTTCCATTCCATTCAATTGGGTTTAGAAATACTGTGGTTGCTAGAAGGATCTATTTCAACAATAAATCTGAACCCCTGTTATACTTAATGAAAAGCTCCAGATGTCATTTGTATGTATGTTGTTTGATTAGTTTGACCTCATAAAAAAGTCTCTTATTCACTTATATCCTCTTAAGTTTTCTCTTAAATTTCTTCTAAAGAAAGTTGCTAAAAACACCTACATCAGATTCACGACGTATCTTCAAACTGCAGATTTGTTCTCACTTGTTCTTACATTGATGAATTCCACTGTCCTCATAAGTTGAAAGCTGAATCAGTTATTCCTAATAAGTTGAGGTAAACGCCCCGTTAATGCCCATAAAAAGGCAGGAAATCACAGACATATAAAGGAAAATTTGAGGAGTCAAGAATGCCTAAACAAAGAGATGTTGGCATATCGGACGTTAAAAAACTGTTATGTTTTGTAGCGTCTGCAATGGATATAACATAAAGCTAAATGAGACGCAGTTACACATTCAGTAAAAGCTCTATTGGGAAAAAGTGGCAAAGCTGATGATGTAAAAAAAAGTCTGAATTTAAAAGAAATATTGTCAAACACAGAAAAGATAGGGGGGAAAGGAAAAAGGTACAGGGAGGGGGACAGGATGTCCAGAGTTATCTGAGCTGGACCAGCGCTTGGGGACCATCACTGGAAACACAGCACTCGCGGGTGTACCGTCAGCTGAGCATCTGGACTAGAGCGTGGATACCTGCATAATTGGGTTTGAAAAATAAATTTCCTCTTATGAACAGTTGGTTGGAATGAGGCCCAATAGAATTGAGACCTGTGCAGCACTGAGTGGCTGCTCTGGCTCTCCACCAGGAGGGAGTTTGTTTGGTGTAAAAAAGCTGCACATGTTGATGTTGGATAGCCAACAGCTCTTGACGATTGGACAGCCAAACATTACACTACAACCTGCTGCCTCGACCGGGAATCAGCCTGGTTTCAGTCCGACCAGCTTTTATCAATATTAGGCCTTGTGAACCTATGACACCGGCATAGTTCAGCGCAACTTTGTTTATTTCATCCTTAAAGCATTGGTATCAAAGTCAGGTTTCTGGAGAAGCACTGGTCATGTGTGTTGTGTACTCAATGAAGTACCACTGACTTGTTCTGTAATTCACACCCCTCCTGCCTTTGCCTCTGTGTAAACACTGTACAGTAGAGTCATGGCTTGACTGTGTGTATGTCCTGTGTGTGTTTTTGTGTGTTAGTGTGTGTGCGTGTTGAGGCAGGGGGGGTAGTGTTGATGCTGGCCTTTATGGCTTTCTAGCTGCACTTGCAGGACTTGACCTTCATATTAGAGAGCTGTTCTATTTTGGGTGTCTTGCCGATGTAGTAGAGGATGGTGAGGGGCTCCAGGTCCTGGGAGACGCAGCAGGGCGATGCTGAAGCTTCAGGGTTGATGGCGTTATAAAGGCCTAATATCTAGAGAAGAAAGATGGCCATCAGGAATATAGTAGTATATAAGTTTACATTCAAGTTACTAACTGATCCCACAGACTGATACCTTGACCCTATCCCCCATACACTACCTTGGAATGCTGTGTGTCAGCACTCCATAGATATGGACATGCCCCGGCACAGAAGTTGGCCTCATATCCCTTTGGCTCATGGATCCACCTCCAGCCCAGGTCCTTCTTAAAGTCGATGTAGAGTGAGCGCAAGCAGCAGTTGTCCTGCACATTTCTACAAAGAGATGCAGCAGGGAGGTTAATCATGGTGACGGCCTCCTGTTTGTTCTCATAGTTTGTACTTTCTTTTGAATGTGTAGTCATCATTTCTATCATTATAAATTACTGTAGTCAAGGCCACTCCTGCTTTTTGAATTTTCCATATCTGTTAGAGGAGACATATTGTGCTTTTTCAGTTTTTCCCTTTTCCTCTAGTGTGTTATGAAGGTTTTTGTGTGTGTAAAAGCTCTGTGGTGAAGGGAGCTCCTCTCCCCCACAGAAAACACTTCTCCAGAGGCTTCTGCGATGCCTTGTCAGAAGCCTGGCAGATACCTCTGTGGAGTCATGATGTCATGTCATAAATCTTGAAAATGGATACCTAGCCACGCCCCCTAACAAAGCCAAGTAAAGCAAGAGCACAAGACGACATTTTCTATAAACAGTGGAAGTGGTTGTCCAATCACAACAGTGGGTGCCAGTCGGTTCAACCAGAGCCGATTGGGCCTTTTAGGGAGGGGGGCCTCTACCAGACAGGGACTAAAATCAATGGTTTCAGCCAGAGGCTGAAAGGGGAGGTGCAACAATGGACAGTATTAGGGAAATTATGCATTTTCTGAAAAGTCCATGAAAACTTTTAAACAGGTAATAACCTAACTTTAAACTATGAACCTAAATATATGAGCTGAACGTGTAATTGAAATTTTAAAAACCCTATATTATGCAGAACATGCACTGTCTCCTGACACACACTGTGACATAGACCAGGACTCCAGTAAAATGTGACTCTGTCAGTTGTGTGTTGTTTCTGTTCAGAAAGGTGATTTTGTGTGTGTGTGTAAAGACAGTAAGAGTTAGTCCCAGGTTATTACTTGGAGCAGTAGGCGGCATCCAGGGCTCTCTTGGATCTATGGTTCTTGTGCCGGGACTGGGACTCCAGCCGGTATGAAGGGAGAAGCATGAGGAGAAGATGTGGAGCCCGAGCACTGTGCCGGCGCTTCCTAAACACCTTTAGGTCACCACCATGAATGAAGCTGTCGTCAATACCTGCAAATATATACAAGGGAAAAAAGTGTTAATCAACAGATCAAAATATCAGATTTAAATGAATTGAGGAAGTGTGTGGTAAATGTATCTCAATGACGGAATTAATGGATGAAATAGAGCATGTTGAAGATCTAGCCCAGCAGATCTGTGTGTTTCAAAAACCTACATAAATAATGTATTCATAAATTATACAACTTGCAATATTCAAAACGTTTGTAACAAATCCCATGTGCAGATGTAAACCATCAATTCATGCCTCCTATTAAATTGTGCATAGCGAAAGTTCTGGCAGGCCACAAAGTCAAGCTCAGCTAAAATCATGAGCGTCAGCCGACAGCAGCAGATTTCTATGCATTCAATTGGCAAAGCTCGTATTGTGCACATGCTCTACTCTTCCTGCTTCCACTTCAAGCCACTTCACAGCCCTCCTCCACCCGAGCACTTCCTTTTCATACTGAATCTGACATAATCAGAGTTGTGTGTTTTCACTGATGCCTGCTCTGTTTTGTGTCAGGTTATTGCTGCTCTCCCTGCCTGAATTTCCTTGAAGGCTAATGGCAGGGTAGAGAGGTGTGTAGTCCCTACCTTAGGCTTTCCTAACTATGGATGAGGAAGGGCAGGTAGGTATCAAAATAGAGCCAAACCATCAATTAATAAAATCGAACACATTTTCACAGAAGTGATACTGAAATATATTCCAGAATCAGAAAAACTAAATAGAACCCTGCAGGCAAATTGCGTTGTTGTAATTGCTCAACATAGACTCCGAAATTAGGAAAAAATATTTAAAAGAAGAAAAACTACTATAAAAAGTAACAATATTGAAAACATTATCTATGAATAGAATTTTTTTTTACTTGAAATGGGCAGAAAGGGAAGGATCTTACTTTCTGCACATTTGTGGGTGTAAGACCTCTGACATTGTTTAAAGCAGGATCCTATCATTGTAAGAGCAATACATTAACTAGAAGATAATGCTTGTGGTTGCCAGTTTATGGAGATTGGAGGGCCAATAACAACCAAACTGGTGTGTGATAACTCAATATCTTGGCAGCTGCAGAATAAGACTATGGGTGGTCGCCCTCAACCACACACAAACCCAACTTTCAATATCCAGTCCAACCAATGAGTGTTACCTATAGATATAAGACCTTTACCCCTCACTGATGTTAGAATCAAATATAGATATTATCTAGCCAAAGCAGGACAGAATAGGATAGGAAAGGAAATTTAGATAGGAAATTCTAATGCATTGTTGGCTTTGGTCTATCGATAGGATTTCTTGATCATACCAAAACATAGAATAACACCAGCATTATAAGACTTGGACAACAATTTACAATTATTTGAATCATATAACCTGCAAACCGTGCCTCCAATTCTTCACTCTTGTTGGGAATAATGTAGTTATTTGACGGCACAAATGTGCAGCAGGGGCAGTGAAGGCTGATCTTGAATCCATTGTTTCTGTCTTTAGAGAAACAAAGGTCATGATGAATTATGTCAGAATGTAACATTTGAGGTGCGTGATGAGGTCGAGCGACAGTGATGAAGGAAATATGCACTCACCTCTGTGGTTCAACCATTCATTCACTGCCTCTGTGACGTCAAAGGACAGCCACTCTCCCTCTGTTTGTGTCCGCACCACCTTGCTGTCAATGTACCGCTGTGTTGGGGAAGTCAGATCTTTGTGTCCTAAAATCTGCGGGCAAACCAGAAATGTAATAGGTCAATTTTTTAATTCTTTCAATAAGCACACTTCACCAGAAATTCCTAAACTTCACTTGGACAGTTGAGAATGATGCCACACAATCAGGTGCAACAAATTTAGAAATTCTTTAATAGGTTTCAGCAGATAAGGAGAACTTGTGAGTGGAAGGATTATGCAGGATATCTAGCCCTCCTGTTTCTTGGCAATCATACTTCACATAGTTCATTATTTACCTCCATGTTCACCTCTAACCGCTGAACTTTGGTTTCCAGCACCGCAATACTATGTAAAAATTTGTGGTAGTCATATATGGAAAACTAGGAGGTATCTTCCTTCTATATTAGCTTTGGCTAAGGACAACATATCCAGTCACTGGAGCAACAGCACTGTTCGAAAGCAGGAAGCCTAACATTGGTGAGATGGATATTATTATTATGATGTCATTATTGAGAGAAGAAAATGAATAGTGGACCAGAGGAGGAGAACAACGGAACCATAGATGCTGCTAAATGTTATTAAATAGGCAACATGTTCTCAAACGAGAACAGGAGAAAGCTCAAACTCTCAGTTCATATTGAGCAAATATCACAATTTGACAAGACAAAAAAAACCTCCATGCAGAACTTACCTTTGTATGTTAGAACTGTGCTGAAAACATTCAAACTATTCTTTTATTTTGTGCACTGGTGCTACAATCCCCTCTGAGGCTGTAGATTAAGACAACGCCTCATGTGGTTCCTTCTCTCTTAGGTCCCTCTTATGCCCCCCCCCCCCCCCCCCCCTGCCCCGTCATATGCTTGCTCTTACTATCCTTACACACCTCCCAAGTTTTTTAACTTGGCATGCACAGCGTGGCTAGCACAACATTAGCTGGAGGCAAAAGTCTGTTAACTGGTCCGTTTCTACACAAATCTCTATGACCCCCTCATAGGGATTCCCAGATGGCTCCTGGAGGGCGACTACAGAGACTGTTGGTAAAGATGAGGCATTCTTCAGGAAACTATGGAAAAACTTCTGTGACCACAGAAGCGTGCACTAGTCTGGGGTGTTCCTGGAAGAAACAAGCCAGTGCCAAAACTATTCTGTGTTTCCCTCTTTTTGCCTTTTTCTGGTGGTGTGGTTGTATTATTCTGGCAAGTCACTATGCCTCCAGTGAGAAAGGGGAAGGCACCACAGTTGGCATGCACAGTAATCAATCAGTCAATCGTAACTGCGGCTTTAATCAATGCCATACCAACAGGCAGTATTTTAGCACAAGGAAACAGGCTTCACCAGATCAACCACGTGGGTTAGAAATGCTAATGTCTCTTCTCAATATTTGTATTTTAAGGTTCTTTTTTAACTTTGTGTGTGTCTGATTTTGTTAATGGGAATTAATATCATCCAACATCCAGCCATGCCTGAAATATCACCATGCTCAACCTGCTTTGCTCAGCCTGCCCTACTTTGTTCCTGTCTCTTCTGTTTAGATCTTTGTTTGGTGTCCTGTCAGTTGAGCACTACCACTATTTTTAATATGAATACTTCAAACTGCTTCTGTGTCTGAGTCTTGATTTCAGCACATACTGTCCAGCCCAACACCTGTATCCCAACTGTCAACTGCCTGTTCCCGGATCACAGTTGCAAAGCTTGTCAGGGCTCAACAGTGCAACCGTGTCACTGGGAAAAAGCTGCCTCATCTCACTTCTCCCCACCACCACCCCAGCATGTCCCATGCTCACCCATAAAAGCATTGAGCTGGAAAAAATAATCAATCATCTTCATGAAAGACAAGAGGATGGATTGATGACGCTTGCAAAGCATCACTCAGATTTAATGAGCCCCTAAGTGACACAAACCTGCTTGAAACTAACAGCACCTATATGGATCTAGATATATGCCATTGGCTAAACGAGGATGTAAGACTAAAGACCTCCTCGACAACACAGAGCTCTAGAAAGACATTTTCTGGGATGAGCGAAGAGTCAGAGAGCCGACCCCCAGATAACTCAAACTAAATCCCCTGCCAAGTTCAACTAAGACAATACCACAGATCCTTTCCAGCCCTCTCTTTCCTCGTTGCCTGTCAGGGATATCTCACTCTAGCTCAGCATGCAGACAAAAAGGCATCGCCAAGCTGTTACAATTTGGCACCGAAGGTTCGTGAAAAGCAAGGAACACCTCCCGGCACTCAGCATTCCAGGGCATGTTCACATCTAGGTCCTACCCACGCCACCCCCCACCCTGTCTCCTGCCTCCCTCTGATTTCTGGGTATGGACCCACCACTGCTGATGTGGCACTCCCCGCACACCATGAAGCAGCCCCAATGTCTGCCTTTCCTTCCTTTACCAGCATAAGGAAGAGGAAAGTGTTCTCAAAGCTCTTTGTCTTACACGAGTGATTTTGTTTTATCTGAAAACCTTGTCTTTATCTTCTTTACTGACACCTGGTTCAAAGCAGATGGGCAGAGCTTGTCTGATTATGATTTTAACAGCTCCCCCAGACCATGTGGTCTTGGTTGTGGGCTAGGTGTTATTTCCCAAAAGACCTTTAAGCATGTTCAGCTTTACGTTTAAACGATCTCTCTTGTTTTAAGACCCTTTTCTTTAAAGTACAATTCACGTAAGATAGCATTGCTCCTCTTTACTGTTCACTGAAATCCAATTCTCCTCCTGTATTGCCTTGGAAGACTGAGATAATCCATTGTATGACAATGGAGTAAAGGAAGTCTGAGAGACAGAAAAAGAAATCAAAACTCACTGTGCACTACAAGCACATGTATTTATGTTATTGCATTCTTATAACAGTGGATAAAAGAGAAATATATTGCAACACTCCGCACCCTCTGCCCCCTAAATGCAGACTGTGAAATGTTTTTTTAAACTTTTTTATTTGTGTGATTCAGGACATGGGATCGAACAGGTGTCTGTACCTGGTAGAGCTCGATGCGCTGCTCAGACACTCGGGCCACAGGGTTTTGAAGACGGAAGACCCTAAGCTCAGCCTTCACCAGGTTGGATGCATTCTTCTCCATAAAGGAAACATCAAATGTCAGCCGTCTGAAGTAAGGGTTGAAGTGAGTTGCAGAGATGACATCTACAAAAAAAAGGAGAGAGAATGGGTGACTGAGCGTAGGTGTGTGTATGACAAACACAGAGGTGGAGGTGTTAAGGGTTTGGGACACTTTGATACCGAAGCATATATTAGATGAGGTCAGTCTGTGGGGTTCTATTAAATATTGGATCATTCTGTGTCAAATCACTTTGGATTGCATCATCACAGATCTTAATGGAATTGCCATGCTGATTTAATAATGTGAGAAACCTATGGAACAAACATTTACATAATTTGGATCACAATCAAGGAGATATGGGCTGTCTGGTCACATTGTCCTTACTATAGTTTATGGGGATTTCAAATTGATCCCATATCATTTTAAACTCTTTTCCAGCTGCATATTATCTAAACACTAGTATGTTAGTGTACTCAAATACAACATTGGTTCAATCGTACCTTTTAAGCTAAATTTAATTCAATTTATTAAAAAATGGCTAAATATGGTTAAATTTGCAAGTTAGTTGAGGTGGGTAATTAACAAAATTCTCTATACCTTTGACCACCAAATTCTAATACATTTATACCGCATTTGAATAGATTTCCTCAAGGTGTTCACAAGTAATTGTGTTCACAAGAATGGCAAACATGGACAATCTGAACATAATGCCTTGATAGCACAGAGTCACGAAAACCAAATCAGGAGAACCCTGACCCCCATGACCTAAATAAATTCTCCCTCAGTACCACAGCAGCCTTGCACAGTAGCAGCAGGACAATCCCCCTCACAGAGTACTTTGAAACATGGGTTTCGAAACGTTTGACAGATGCTTACACAGGACCGTGGTGACACCAGCAGCACTGACAGCCATATGTGTTGCCATTTCTGACAGATGCTGCAGAACACACGCATGTACAGTGCAACACTGGAAACCATGTGTGCAGTGCATGGGTGTTTAACAGTCTCCCCAAGCACTGTGGGTTAGGAGGCCAGGGGGTCTGAAATAGATGGCTGTCATCTGAGGCAGATGCCTGGGATTAACAATACACAGTGAGTTTATTTAAACAAAGTAGACAACCACAGCAAACAAACATGGACTGGTAACAGCTGACACACACACACAAACACACACAAACACGCACACACACAGAAAAGAGAGAGGTTCGCTTAACTATTTTTCAAGAGTTAAATAAGGAATCTTGAAATCTATTAAAATTGTCATCCACTTTGTCAAAGAAAGTTTACTAACTTAACTCTACGCCGGGTTCACACCGGACGCGGAAGCTACGCCGAAGCGAGGCGTGAGCGCTAATCCCTAGAGCGCCGGCGCTTGGCGGTCCACACCGGGCGCGGTAGCGACGCCGAAGCGCCGCTGTTATCAGCCTGCAGTAAAAACGGCCTTTCATATTTTTTTTCAAGCATATACTTACTTGTTGCTCCAAAATTAACTGCAACAGCGTCCCAACATGTGTCCTTTTTAGTCTTGTCTTTATACAACATGTTCATGTTCTCCACTCAAGCCTATGTGGAGAATACGTAGCCCCCCCCCCCCCCTCTCTCTTTCTCTTTTTATCTGTATCACTGCTTGTGTGGCTGTAGTGGATGGGCAGAGGGGGACATTTAATAATGTGGTCGTTAAAAGTGGTAAAATTAAAACTCTTGGACAACAGAAGGTGAATACAAAGTATGGGATGCATATTTGATCATTTATATCATACAAAATATATCGTCAATATCGTTTAAAATCATTTTTCACTGTGTTTCCTGTCGCGATACGCTCGCGTCAAGCGGAAAAAATAGACTCGACGCCGAAACGATCGCTGCTCGGCGCGAGGCAGCCGCGGCGTAACGCTACGCCTCCGGTGTGTTCAGCGCTGCGGTTTAACATGGGAGTGGATGGGAGCCAGAGGATTGGCGCTCCGCCTACGCCTCGCTTTGGCGTCGCTTCCGCGTCCGGTGTGAACCCGGCGTAATCACTCCTCATTACTGAAAGTGGACTGCAGAACTGGAACCAGTATCTACTATACAGGAAGATGGCTGTGAGAGTGCGTCTTATCTCTGTTGTTTCTGCAGATCTGACAAATGACCAGTAAAAAACATACTGACAGTATATTTCAGCTTTATTTGACTATATCGGACAGAGTTGTCAAAATTAGAGCAGGATAGTGGTGATTACTACAAGACAATGGATGTTAATAGACACTGACTATGATGGCAGCAATAAGGCTGCACCAACAAATAACGTAGTTGCTTAAATGGTCTGTATTACTGTGTATAGAGCTTTTCTAGTTTTGATGACCACTCAAAGCACCTAAGAGTACAGTTTTTTTGCTATTCACCCATTCACACACACATTCATACAGTGCATGTATGGGACGCACTTTTTTCATTTAATGTTTTTCGATGGCCTTGCCCATCTTCAAGATACTGAACCTCATAGAATATAAGAATCGAACAGCCGACCTTCTGGTTAGAGGACGACAGCTCTACCCCCTCAGCCACAGCCCCCCTATTTATCAATTTACAAATGTAGCCTACACGGATGTAACAGTGAGATCGCAAGGAGAGCTGGAACAGTCGAAGACTGCTAAGGTGGAACCAGCACATTTTATGACTTTATGCATAAAGGAACAATTTCATGCTTCTTTAACCAATAAGTGTTTCCACTGTTACATGGATGAAAGGATAGTAACCGTAGCAACACAATTCCAGAGTATTCCAGAGTGGATTTGTCATCCTGGGCTGATATCAGTTTCTCTTTTCATCACCCGTCTGTTCTCTATGTCATCCACTTGTTTTCATGTGATCTGACCAAGCCAGTGAGAATTTTGCTTGATGAGAAAAACGTACATCCTGGGGGGATTTGGAGTATGTGTGTAAGTGAGTAGAAGGTGGAAGCACACAACAGAGAGCAGGCAGTAGAAAAATGAACCCTCCAGAGGAATTTACTGTCGGATTCAGCCACTGGCTGTTTGTTCAGCCAACAGTCAGGATTCTCACAGCCACCTGTGAAAAACCTCTGCTGCCGTGGTGCCTCCGTTTTTTATCAATACCCACAGTTTAAGCATGTATATAGTTGTGTATGTATATTTTTTAAACAGTGATTTACATCAACTTACCTATCTGGTGCCCTCCTATCTTATTCAAGCTGCTTTAGCTGCCTAATTCTCTTGGTTCCACTGCAAGCCACTTTGTTAGCTTTCCCACATGAGATTGGGTCTGCGTTTCAATTTACCCATTGGATGGCCATGTCAACCAAGTCCTTGATAAAGGTCCTTGTTAGATCCTCAGCAGTTCAACACAATGATTTGCAGTGTCAGCAATGTACAGCTGACAAATCCATTCATGCGCTGCAATACAATTCCAGTTAGAGGTTCTCTTGAGCAACTTACTGCTTTATACTGGACAACGTCCACGCCTGAGCAGGACTGATACTCTAGATAGTAATGAGTTAAGTAGGGAAGGGATCAAATTTATGTCTGATCCCATCACACAAGAGAAGGAATGAATGATATAATAGTCATCAAACCATTCAGTGACTAAATCTACTGTGGGATGAATAGGCAGGTCAACAAGAACCTGTTGCAAACAGCACAAACCTGATTAGAAACTTTCAACTCAACGTGAATAACTTGACTTAATAATCACACATCAACACGTTGGGGGTTCATCCCTGTGCTACTGATCAGTGGTCAACATTAAACAGCATGCAGCGCGAGGCAGATGAGCCAAGACTAACGATGCTCTTTCTCATTTCCTTCCTGTGCCTCAGCAGAGAAAGTCACACTTACAGCTCCCGGAAGAGCGAGACTGTTTACACACACCGCTGCAGAGCCTCATGAATGAGCCCGCTGTGCTGCAGCACAACACTGGACGCATTGAGCAGAGGTTCAGGGCAGGGCCACAGTTACGCTGACACATGCTGTGGATGGCAGACAAACACACACAGTCCTGATGGACATTCACAAAGAGAGCTCAGTGCCTTGGCCGCACTGATCGGATCTGCCTTCGTCTAGAGTGATACCAATAGATTCCTTCTCAATGTCATTGAATGCATCACCTGTTGAAGCCTGGCAGGATTCACAAATTCTTCACTCAAACAGTAAAAAGAATGGTTCTGGTGGGTTATCAGCCCATTTCAGTTCACTCATCCAATTGCAATAACCTTGTGATCCAGACTGGACTGCCTGATAGCTATCAGCAGAACGTCAATGTGCTTCAAAGAAATGTGTTGTCCAGCTATGAGTAACAGGAACCTTTTGAAACCTGTCCACTCAGAGCAGTTTCCAAAAACTATGTCTATAAAGCCTCAACATAATGAATCATACAGATGGGGATAACAAAGCACACTTTGAGACAGTCTCTCCTCCAAAGCCTTTCAGCTGAACTTGATTTCTCACACGAAAAGCATCAGAAATAGCTCAAAGTGACGCTTGAGAGATAACTTCAAACCCTGCCTGCCTGCACACCTCCACGCATTTGGACCATCACTGTGTGAACCAGGCATAATTGGCAGTGATTGCCTATTTTAATAAGATACAGGAGATACAGCTGTTTGACCGTAGAGGGAGTTTCAGATGTTATAGATGAACTGACAGAGATTATGCTTGTTTTACATACAGAGCAGAAATATAGGTGTGAAGAATAAGCTTTTAATAAACCATAGGCCCCAAAAGACCTGTAATCTATGATTCCATATCAATAGTCTCCATCAAATGATCTACACTGATCATTATAAATATCTGTCTGTGATATTGCCATGAATTTTAATCTCATGGCAATATGTGCTCATATCTTACAGGGGATACGCTCTGTTAATAAATATCCCCACAACATTTCCTCTAGCGACACCTGAACAGCAAATCTACAAACTAATTCTAAGGCTCTAAGAATGGCAATTTAGGAAATGTGCCTGTTTTCTAAGCATGGGTGTATTCAGTTGGATGTCAGTCTGATCATGTTTAATATGAAGCTTGACTTAACAACAATTTAAATCAAATTAAAATGTTGTGGTTGTGGGGTGTTGTCCTGGAGCTATATTTGAACGCTGGTGCTGTCACTTGGTGCAGCTTCCTGAAGTCTTGTTTACAAGGTGTTACCTGCAGGGCCCAAAATTAACCTTTTGGTCCATCTGCCAATGGCTGGTGAGCTGAAAATATTCGCCACCCAAAATATTGTTTAAGCGGCCATAGAACTGGAATGTAAATGCAAATTTTGATCTACCCACTACGACTTAAATTTCATCCTCAAAAACAAGTTCTCTCTCAGAATGGTGCTCAATGAAATGAGGACTCCAGATTCTGAGGAAGTCAGAGTGCCACAGTTTGACTGCAGGGTCGGGGACATGCTCTGGAATGTCTGGGGATGTACATGTAGACACAATGTGTCCACACCCAGCAACCTTGATCTCCCCTCTGTTTAAACTATCTCTGAATCCCCTCTCGCAGTCGCCTTGTAACTGGTATTTTCTGAATTAGAGATCTTCGCGGTCAAAATGTATGCCTGATTAATCCATCCTCCAAGAAAGTTTGTAAAAACATCCAGTTTTACTATATTTATAATAAGGAGAGCTTGGACTATTTTCACTTTTACAATTATACAATAAGGAAAGTTTGCAGTGAAGTAATAGCCCGCCAATGGCAAGTGCTCTTTTTATTTTATTTGCCAGCATACATTTTTGGCGAGTGACAGGGTAAAACTAGATATAATCAGCAAGCACCCCTGTACTTTTACTGTAGCCAGACACACTGCACAGACCAGGTGCATGAATAACCTCTTTATAAAGAAATACAGTGAATATAGCTCCCCTAAGAACAAACCAGCCATTCTCTTTAACCTGTGTTTTTGTGACATACTCTCTGCTCCCAGTCACTAAGCCAGGCTAACCACATCCTGACTATTGATTGTCACATGGTGGAGGTTTGACATAAATCGCTAAATAAAGATGTTGGTATCTTCTTTGTGCACTTCCTTTATCTAGAGTGAAAATTTGGAAGGGTTGGTTAAGGGTGTGGGGTGTAAGCAAATCACCACCACCAGAGCCTGCAGGCAACAGAATCAGCCCACATTACCACTGATTTATCCGAACCTGACATTAAAAATGATCCACCACAACTGGCGCCGCTGTACTTCTCTCTCACTCTCTCTCCCTCTGCATGTGTGTGTGTGTGTGTGTGTTTGTGTGTGTGTGTGCATCGCCCTGTCACATTTATGACAAAGACAGCAGTGAGATGAGTGATGTAACCATCCTCCACGCAGGCAAACACACTCACACACATAGATATGGATGTCATTCTTCACGCAGTCACTCCCTCTTAGAGAAGCTGATGTCACATGAGAGCTGTCACACAGAGCCGACACCGGGCCCGAATCCTTTAATCAGTCACTCGGTTACTCATCACTCCCATTACCTCACATACCACTGGCAGAACATTAAAGCATGTGCTCACAAAAGACATGTCAAAGGAGTACAGAGAGTTCATGAGCGATTGATTTGAGGTTATACTGTACAGTGAGAACATGGACATCAATACATCCAACCATCCATGCTCCACTGCGAGCTCTGAGGTTTCCTCTTTCTGCTGTAGGCCTATAGATACCAACATTGTATGGCTTGTGGCCTATTGGAACCAGACAAGATGAACCTGTACCCGCCTCACCTGTTGCACATATTCATCTTGTATTTCAACATAGAAGAGATGAATATCTGAAAAGAGTAATATCATTTTGTATAGATCAAATATATATATATATATATATATATCATTCTCATTTTGCATGTCTCTGACTAAAGGATCCAGATCTGATACTACTCAATTATATTATTATTGTTATTATAAATTGAGTCTGATTCTGCTAGAGCTTTCTCCCCCTTATAAATATTTCAGGCTCTTTCGAAGAATAAACACTACCATTGGCCTTTCAAATTATATTACTGCCTTCAGAAAATGAACAACAATTCCTGTTTGTGGTCTGCAGGGAAGATTTTTTTGTGTCCATTCTTTGTGATCAGTGTTCTTCATATAATGAAATTGGATTTGCTTTGTTACTGTGTGTGATGCATATAGAGGTTTAATAATTTACTTAACTGGTGTTATTTTTGTTTTACCACACCTTGCCTGTGGGCTACTTCAGAAGTCTGTAAAGCAAGCAAAACAATCTTCAGACTGAAGCTAAAAAAAATTCAGAACTTAAAAGATCTGTTACAGCATCATCATGATAATCAGATTTTGTGAAATATTGTGAAAATATTATAATATTTGTAAGGTAAACTAAACTATACTAAAAGTTAGGCCGTGTTGGGACACTTGTAATTTCTTTTTCTACTGAACAAAATTTCGAAAGCACAATGTTTTGAAGTTCCAAGGTCTAACGTTCTTTATATATTCAGGAATCCTTCACATGATATTAGACAGAAATCCCACAAGTACAGTTTTAATATTGAGCAAGAAACGAAATATTCAAAATCTGTCAATAACCTATCTATTTCAAATAATGAAGCTGTTTTCCTGACTGAAGGACCTTGGAGCTCATGGGAAGCCTGTGTGAGGCTCTGTCAAACACACACTTCCTTCCTGAGTTGAAAGGGTTGAGAGCGCTGGCTGCTCTCGTCTCCCCTCTGACTGGTGGCTTTGTCAGCAGAAACCAGTTTCTTCTCACGCCTCTCGCTATTACCACTATGAGTGCCGGACCTCTGGAGTCACATCGGTTATACAATGTGAAAATAACATTAGGCTGCACAGCACATGGGACAATGGTATTGGGAGAAAGAAACCTTTGATTAGAGAGGAGTGAAACAATCTCTAATGATCTCTGGGTTCATTTTGACTAATAAGAAAGAATTACAGTCTGCTTTAATCTAGTCTTTTTGGATTATCATGGAATGAGAGCAACGGCCCCTGAGTTTTGCAAGTACTCAGCTAAAGTAATATTTATCCAAACAGCAACTTTAGCTTTATTCACTGCTGATGTATAACACTTAATGCAGGTGTACTATACCTACACGTGAGTGCACAAGTCAAAAGGCAAAGTAAGTGGTGTTATGTTTTTAATTAAGCAATATTTAAGTAGTTAACAAATAATTATTACGTACCTGGAAAATAACCATTGGTAATCATTTGGATTTTAATAATTTACTGGAGGTTTAAATTGCTGGGGTCATAATGACATTGAGGATAACAGGAGGGTTATAGTTGAAGAATAAAAAATACTTTATTAATACTTTATTTATTAGTCTAAAAACATTCACTGCATACATTTGCAGTGAATGTGGTCCTCATCACTTTCTCATGAGGTGCTTCTTGCTCTGTCTCTGTTGATTCCATCCTGCTCCCCCTTCTGTTTTCCCTGTCTATCCACCTCTCTCCTTCTTTGTTCTGTCAACAAAATGTATAATCTAATGATGATATATATATATTTTTTAACATTACATACCCCCAGGTATCTTGTGTAATACACCTGTTGGAGTGTAGTCTA
The DNA here is from genome assembly GCF_949316205.1 of Platichthys flesus. Classification (NCBI taxonomy): domain Eukaryota; kingdom Metazoa; phylum Chordata; class Actinopteri; order Pleuronectiformes; family Pleuronectidae; genus Platichthys; species Platichthys flesus. The sequence continues at coordinate 8,903,830 of NC_084955.1, forward strand.
GAAATACCTTAAGAGGTACCTGTAGCTTTCGCCTAGAAGCAGATGTCATCAGGTGGTACCCAACTATTATTAATTGTTTCAACCCTTAACACTCTAGTTGGTGTGCTGGCAGCGGTGGCCAAATCATTGCCCATCTGCTCCTGGTTTCCAGCTTCCTTCCGACCACCCACTCCAGATCCAGCAGGTGGGCCGTTCTGTCTCCTACTCCATGCCCCCCTTGTCCACGGTTGGTATTTCAAGGCCCTTCTCTCATGTGCCTCTTCCCATCCCTCCCTCCTATTGTTCTAGTTGAATAGTGGGTTGCTGCGGGTGCAATAACTGTACTGTCAATATACCATGAAGCCCAACTTCAACTAAACTAATAGTGTTCAGTTGGTAAACCATCATAGGTTCCGCTTACCTTTTTGTTGGTTACAGGGGGGAGGTTGTGCCAACCCCAGCTAACATTTGGCGAGAGCCTATCACAGGGCCACGAGACAAATGACCATTCATACTTAAAAAGTTAAACATCTCATTCAGTAAGAGCTCTATAGACACTGAGCCAACAAACGTCTTTCCTGGTAATCGGGGACACTCGGGTTTTATTACACGGTGGGTAAACTTCCACACCATGATATCCCCATGATATCCCTATCAGGGAGTTGAAGGTCACCCTAGTCTCGGCCTGGCCTGAGCAAAACTTGTGCAGGGGGTAAACATCTGACCCTGACGACAGGAAGAAATAATCTGAGCTAAAACTGTTTCATTTGAAGGCAACTCACAGGGATTAAGGCAGCTTCAACACTCCACCTCAGCTCTTATTATTAATTCTCGGTCATGACATTTTTTTTGTTTGCCGTCTCCATTTTATTTTCCAAACCTCAGTTCTCTTTCATGACCTGAACAGGTGGCATCCACATTATTCAGCTCTCTCTGTATGCTAAACAATAACATATTCAGAGTGTGGGAATACATAAATGAAAACATTTGCTGTGAAATAATTACGCTGTGATCCTGAGCTGTTAGGAATTCAGCTGTGACTGCTTTTGCAGATGTGTTGGCATGAAGAAATCCACATGTGCACATGTGTCTCCTGAGCACTGGTAGTGAGTTCTGGCACAGACATCATCATTATCTTCACTCTCACACACATATGCACGCACGCGCACACACACTCACACACACACACACACACACACAATGTCATATTATTGGGTGTCCGGTATCATATTTTAAACGTTTCAGTTCCCATGGAGACATTTAACACAATGCATGGAGATTTAATTAAATATTACAATGCAGGGGCTATTTTATTTTGTGCAAGTTCCATCAGATTTATTACTGGAAGCAACTGTTTACTACCTCGGAATCACTTACCATTCGAGGATGGAAACAGGGACTAAGTATTGGTCTTCAGGGTCCAAATATTAAAACTGACTTGAGGGAAAACTATTTGACCTACTTTTGATATTGCTGACATGTCATGCTCAGGAAAAAAAAGGTACAGAAAGAGAAATGTTTAGAAAAACAGAAAGAATATTGATGTCAAATCTGAAACAGAACCAGTTTAAACAACTAACTTGGTGTCAGTTCAAATAATTCGTTTTTCCGACATGTAAGAGTAAAGGACTAATGAGATTGCTGTCTGTGTGCACATGTAGAAAAGCAGCAACAGGCCTGGATACACGGATGCACAAGGAGTTAAGTAGCATTAGTTGTGGTTTGCGTTCCACCAAATGAACTTTTAAATTCCCATATTTCATATCCATAAAGCAAAATAAATTCTAATAGATGCAAATATGATTTTGATTCAACTTCACCTGTCCATGTTATCCAAATCACAAATGGGACAGCATCCCTATTTGACTGTCCTGGCTAAGTGATGAGTATTTCAGCTTGATCGTTATTTGGTGGAGGAAGTTCCCACACAGCCAAGCTGTAGTTAAACAACAATCCAGGTTTAGAACACCAGTGGATCTCCACATAAATCTGGAGATCATCAGGATAACCATGGAAACTTATTTTCAGTGCATGTTCCCAAATCATACAATGAAAACAGCTGTGAAACAAACCCAGACTCTAACATGAGTTGATTCAAATGATACACCTGACACATACAGTAAATAGCAGGTGTAAATACCGGTCACAACCAGACAACTTGGTCGGAGCATCTCCGCTACATTGGGGCTCACGCCATGCTGCTGGTCAGCTGTGGTGAGCTCCTATTGACAGTGATCAGAGGAGGGACAAGCCAACAACTGAGGAGTTGGGTGATTGTGACAAAGTAGAGGAGGATGAATGAAAGAAAGACAGAGTGCATAGATTGGCGCGATCAGCTCCTGTCAGAGGAGGGAATTTAGAAAAATGAAAACAGCAAGGGGGAAGGGGAGGGGGAGGGAAGCATCAGAAATGAGAGATTTAAAGAGAAGCCGGAGTAAGATAACAGGCTGAGGCGAGAGCAGGAGAGGAAAAGAAAAGGATCTCCAGTGAGGGAATGTGAGCGCTCGCCTGTCTGGTTCCCTGCAGACGCCTCCGCCCAGCCGCTCACCTGCCAAAAGCAAATTGAAAACAAAAAACAACTGTGCACATAAGCCCTGGGAACTAAAAATACCCATTACTTTGAAGGCCTATCCACAGTGACCTGTCAGTCTCCATAGGCCCAGTGCCCAGCAACAGATAAACAGACACGAGCACGACACAAAAACACAAATCAAAACAGCCAAACCAGAAGCACACAAATGCAGTGACATGATCCCCTACAGCATGTGCACACGGGTCAGACACTGATAGAGGCAGGGGGCTGGAACCTTGGTCACTGGCTGTGCAAATCCAAAAATACAACTAATAATCCCAGCTGACATTGCGTGTGAGGCAGGGTACATCTTGGACAGGTCGCCGCAGCACATTGCAACATACAACCCTTCACACCCACACCGACAATTTAGTGTTCCAAACCAGCCTAGCCCCCCTTCCCTCTGGCCTGAGGGAGAAACCCACGCAGAGACATGAGCCGTTTTCAGACATGACCTCCAGGGGAACCCCGCAGAATTGGGTCCGGACCTTCTCCATAGGTTTCCTAACACTCACGAACAACGCAGAGGGAAATTCTCTGCTCAGGTCCGTTCACGACAGAAACTAAATCCTCTGGAGTGATCAGGTGTGGGCTGGTGCAGCAGGCCGAGACAGGAAGCAACGTCTGCTTTTTCATCCAGAGATATTTGTATTATTTTGGTTTTATTTTTTTATTTATTGCGTCTGTCACATGTTAGAAGCATCGTAAACAAGTCCACCTGCTCCTACGGATGATCTGAACTCCTGTTGTGTTCTCACATTGGCTCCTCAGAACTTTCTGGAAACTTTATACTGAGGGACCAGGTGCAAAAGGTCCATAGAAACTCTATGGAGGCTCTCACTCAGACATTTGCATACATATGAGAGAAACTCCAGAGGATCTCCAGAGTTCAGTGCACGTTTGAAAGCAGCTATTGAGAACATGCAAACTCAGGGATTCAAACACACACCTAAGGTTACAGCGCTTATTACTGCATCACCATTTTTCAACTATTTCTCTTTACATAACATATTCTTCATGGTGAAACCTTAATTCTTCTAAAATATGTTTACGGGATGTGAGCGTTTATTATTTACACTTAAGCTTAATTTCTACAGAATCCCATCATATTGTAATGAGATTAGCTTTGAATGATGAATTAACTTGTTTCTACAGACCCAAGGTACATCAAAGTAAATATATAAAACTAATTTCCCTAAATATAGGACAAATGATTTTGCAACCCTCTCTAGAGTTGCACACATCTTTGGTTGGGAAAAGGCAAATTGGCTTTGCAAGTCTGTGACAGGAGGTAATCTCTGGAATCCTGCATGGATGTTCATTGTGCTAAACCTATCACCCCCCCCCCCCCTCATCAGACTAACTATGGAGGGTGCAGCTGCAGTGTGTCATCCGGGCAGCAAAACCGTGACCACAGCTACAACAGGCTCTACTCGAGCAACCTGAGACTGAGCCACAAACACTGTCCCATCCAGCATGTTGGCCGCAACACAGCCCAGCCCCAGCCAGTGCAACAACCCCCACCCACCAATCCCTCTTCTGCCCTCCTGTTAACACTGTCATCTCACACAGGACTTGTGCCATTGCTGTAAACAATAAAGAACGTTCTGGAGTAGAGCTTGTTATTCTTTTAACTCTCTCGCTCAATCACTCTCTGTCTCTCCCCTCTGTTATGCAATGCAGCTTGGCCACAGAGGCTGAGCAGTTCAAGCAGCAGCAGCGTCCAGGTCTTGCGTAAGTGAACAAAAAAACGGACTCTCAACAACAAACTTGTGGTGAGTTCTGTCACTCAGGCAAATACCTGAGGTCTTAAAGTTTTCATCTCCCCCTACAGCTGCCTTCTCTACCTCTCTGATCACTCCATCAGGTTGCTGATACAAAAATAATAAGCCTAGATTGCAGTCATCACAGCTGATGACTGCGTGTCAGTTACCATCCAGACTTTTTGCAGAAATGTGGCACTAACACTATGACTGTGAATTATATAAGTATAAAGGTGTGAGAACATCCTCAGTAGGGCATTAGCTGAAGAAAAGATGGCAACGAAAGAGGCTCAGATCCTGGATGGAAGAGGACACTCACTTGACGTCTGCTTGGACATGGAATTGGCACAACATGTACAAATTAACCTGTCTAAATACCTACTGAACACTTCAGTAAGGTGTCAGTATGCTAACCATATATAATGGCAGTCCGACAAGTAGCGGACCACAGTATTCAATAGTACACCTTCTGATGCAGTGATTGGGTGGCTGTGTGTGCTAGGTAAGGTTTGACATCTCTGTCTCTCTGTATGTGTTGATGAGTCTTCGCTTCACAAATCAAGTGTGAAAATCCAAGTGCAAAGCTATAATGTCTCGCTGCTGAAAAGACTGTTAACCCCATTAGTGTGACTGTGTCGGATTGTTGAAAAACTTTATTTAAATACAACACAGGTCCAGGAAAAGTTACGTTCTGGCATCAATATCAATGCCATCAGTGTTGCACTACAACTGCACTACCTGAAGGTAAACCGTTGCCCTATTCCTTCATAGGTTGACCAAATCCCTCCTTTCTCTCTGCGTTCTCTGACTTTCTGACCCATCTCACCCTCAGTTCTCCTCCTGGGGGGATTTCAATTTTCGATACATCACAGATTTAAAAGCCACAACAAAATTCCTTCAGTTGCTCCAATTTTTACACAACATCTTGACTTCCCCAACCACAGCCATGGCCACATCTTGGAATTGGTCTTCTCCACTGGTCTCACCCTACACCACCTCTCCAGTCTAAACCTTAATATCTCCGACAACCTGGCAGTTACTGTGGAAATTGCGACAACATGACAGCGTCAACGTGAGGTTTAACCAGCAGGAAAGACGGATGTTAACTAGCTCCTTATATGCTGTGTAACCACTGCACCATATTGAATTCCAGCACGAGCAGGTGCTCACAAATGATTACTACCTGGCTTAAGTATCACAAACAATTTTAGAATATTACTTAAATATTGCACCAATTGATTACTGGTGGTATACCCATCTACGTGTATACCTCTCTCCTATCCTCCCACTTGGTCCCTCCTCAAACCTCCTGAAATCCTAATCTAGTCTCTCAATATGATTGGATCTGATTCTAGGTACAGCTAGAGAGCACTGTCTGATTGGTCTGACCAGGTTGTATCCAGTATGCAAGTCAGACATTTACTGTGAAGTGAAGCCATTGAGTGCTTGAGGATTGAGGATTTTGAAGTTGATTGTCTGTTGTGATGGCAGCCAACAGAGAGATTTTATTACGGGAGTGATATGTTTCAATTTGAATGTGCGTGTCAGAACTCTGGTTGATGTTAATATATTTTATTTCCACATCTGCAGGAGACTCAATGCGAATAAAAATAATACCAAGATTGGATGTTACAGTGTCAAGGGTGTTTATTTTAATCAACTCTTATTATAATAAGAGTTATAATTATAATAAGTTTTCCAAGAAGCTTTGAGACATTTTATTGAAATCCTCTCTGTTTTAACCACAAATGCAGATTTGTTTGGTGATGTTTTCAATTAGCATACAGGACACTGATTCAAACTTAAGTTTGACTCTATGAGTGCCTGGGATCAGCTACAACAGTCAAACAAGTTGTATTATGTTGTGGCTTGTCTAAAGTGCTATTCTTATGCTGAGTGAAATGCAAAAAAAACCCAATTGTAGTAGACAATTTTAAAATAAACGATATCTTGATTTAGTCCGGTCTGGACCAACGCCCAGCACTAAATCATACCTGATCTCAGTGTGTTTGTGTTTGTGTGTAGGCTGTTTTTACAAACCTCCCTCCTCAAACCAACTGCCGCCACACGACTGGGTTTATTTAGAGAAATGCAGGGGAGATTAGCCAGAGATTTCCGACTATCATTATCCATCACACTCAAGCTCAACAACACGCACACGGGCTCTATACATCTCAACACACAAACCATGTCTCAGCAAGGCAAACTAATAAAAAGCCACATGCCCATATCTACATCTTCACTTCAAAACATGAACACACAACCTCCATTTTCTCTCACTTCAAGTGCAAACACCAGTGGAAAAGAACCTGCAGGAGCCCAGTCTATCAGAGACGGCCAACACCGAAACCTTTTAAGTGTGAACACACGAGTCCAATCATTTTTGCTACGGCAATCAAAAGAAGCTACACAAGTTGATATTGAAAATAAGATAAAAATTTCCACCAGTGGAAAGTTCTAAAAGAAGCTCACAAAGGCAGGGGCCACTCTGAACCAGGTAACCCCATTTTTTCTCAACAGAACTTTGGAATTGGAACAGGCCCTGTTACCTGTGTTGGGCAGACAGACAAATTCAGTTTGAAATGTTTGCCAAGTTTATTCGTGTTCTGACAGGATATTTATAGCAGTGGGCACCGTGTCCCTGTCACATGGACTGACGCTGGAATCATGGTATAATATGTGTGTGTGTGTCAGTGTGTGTGTGTGTGTGCGTGCGTGTGTGTGTGTGTGTTTCCAGAGTTCTTCCAAAGCAAACAGTGGAGTATACCAGTTACCTACTTATCATTAAGGACAAACATTGGCTGTGACAGAATACTTTTAATCAGTGACTGAGGGAAACACTTGGAATGGGCTGATGTCATGCATTGCCAAACTGTATTGTGGGTATTGTATTGCTCACGCCAAGCATCTAGCATGCCCACCACCAAGCATTTACCCAACAACCTGAACCTTAATTTAGTCTGGTCACTTCTTTTCCACCACAGGAAACAGTGTTCATGTAAAAGTTAACATATTTGTCGTAGACGTCCAGACATGACTGACAGAGGTCAGAGGGGTTTGAAGTTTGGAAGTGGTGACTGAGTTTAGTGCCTGATGAAAACTGATCAACCTAACTGTCCTCTTCAGTGCGACCTTTGTAGCATCTAAGGTCACTGAACACGAGCTGCTCAAATTTCTACTTTCAAGCCAAACAGGAAATATGAATATGCAGCCTCGGTGTGTAATGCCCTTGATTGCACCTAATACCACCACATCACAACTTCATCATATTGTGTCCTTAAAATAATACATCTTTATTTGTTTTTTTGTTATTATGAAGCAAGAACACTCCCTACCTGGTAACACCCATGATTTATCTTCAATCTACAACCCTGATTATGTCACTTTCACAATGTCACACTGTCCCATCCTTCTTAGGAGACATGGAGGACATTATGAAGCTATTTTCCACAAGTTGAGTAGACATGACACCTGTTGTCATTTAAATAAATTGTGATTTCAGTATGAGACCCCAGAATAGCATCCTGGTAACCTGCAGATACCAATAGACTGATTTTCCATGGAGCAAATGGCAGACAGGGTCTACACACAATGCCTCATAGTGAACTTGGTTTAATTAGATGGCTCTGAGACCAGGGACAGTATCTCCAACCTGCCATATAAACCCTCGACCTGCTGCCCAACATGTTTGTAAAGGCCCAGGCCTGTTTGGCCACACGTCGCTGCCCCTTGGGACTTCCTGGTGCCCAACCATATAAGGTTGATACTGTGTGTGTGTGTGTGACTTTCACAGCAACTCACGCTGGCACGTCAAGTGAAGGAGACCCTCAGCTTAAGGGTTAACTGCTTTATCTCTCTCCTGTCAACATTTTTCTCCAGGACCTGGCCAGTGTTACCAGTTCACATGAATGGGAATCAGTTCCGACCTCCTTCCTCTTAGCCTGTTGAGTCAATATTATTTATACCCTGTAAATACTTTCCTGACGTACTGCACTTGAGGTATCAGGCCCAATCTATTTATATTTATGGTATTTACCGAGGATATCATTTAAGGCTAAATACATCTCAAGGCAAACAAAACAACGTGCTAATTTATTTTTGCATGAGAAAAAATAAGTGACCGCCCAGAGTTGAGCCCAGGAGTTAGAGACTTGCAGTCATGTACGCTTCTCTGTGATTCTATTAGAGCAGTGGCCCCGCTATACCCTTTAGAAACTAGATGCGATTGACCAGGAGAGCAGTAACAGGAGAGCAGTAAAACATACAGACCTAATCAAAATCAAACTATTATAACTGAACTAAACTTTAGAACCATTAAGTATTGATCATCACATGTTAGGTCACTCAGATCTACTCTCTACTAGTCAGTGAACCGATAACTATTCAACACATTGATTTACTCTGTGTGACTGAAACCTGCAGCTGCAACAAGAAGAAGAATATGCGAATATAATTGAATCAACATTCCCGTATTCATATTAATACTCATAGTCCTCAAAGCACTGCCTGCAGCTATTTTTAATCGGACTTATCAATCAACATCCGACTGAAAGGGAATCGTAGTTCATTTGAAAGCCTCAGTCATCAACGCTGGAAACCACCATAACAGTCTCAATAGAACTTTTTTTATCGGCCTTACTCTGAAAGGTTCGAACACAAACATTCTGACACACGACTTGACTCGCACTCATACACAGAGTGAACACAAGACACCGACATGACACAGTGAAGCAGGTGATGTGACGTTCACTCGAGTGGAAAACTGCGCTTATACATTTTTGTTCAGAAAGTAAAAGGACGATACAGAACTTTATCAAAACATTTATTCATGTTCAACAAACACAGAGACATAAGGTAGTTTCATCTGTTTGGTTCTCAGTCTGCCGGAGAAACCAGCCGCCTCTTTCCCCCAGTGGCACCTACAGATTCACAGCAGCAGAGAGGCCAGCCACTGACTCATGTCGCTCCTCTACAAACATTATGACAATGGATCTGTCTCTGCACTCATCCTGCTGGATCTCTATATCACCAGATTCTGTTGGTTTCTATGCAGCCACACCGCTTTTCGACCTTGATGACGCAACGAGGGGCCTAAGCACCAAATGGACAAATTATTCTTATTCTGCATTGCAATCAATTTTGATAATTAGAAATCTCTCCTGATTGAAATGGCTTTTACAATGACTTCTTTGCTTCTATAGCCATGTCTTTCTTCTGATGTTTCTCTGATCGGCTCAAATCTGCTTTATCAAAATGGGAGGTGAAAGGTCAGAACCACTGAAGCTGGTAATTTCAACACAGATGCTGTCGGCAGAGATTATTACTCAAACAGGGCTTCCTCAGCTCTGTGTTGCAAATCCCCCAGAGTGATGACTTGACCAAGAACAGAGACTCACAAGCAGGAATCAGTCTAAGTTTGAATGCAGGCGGAGTTCATACACTGGAAGGCAAAGGATATCAAAAACATCCAAAAACAAGAGCAAGGCTGCAAAACCTACAGGGCACAGGCAGTCTCAGAAAGAAAAACAGGCGATGTTCATACAGAGGAGGGCTACACGAGGAATGAACGGTGATAAGATCCTCATGAAGTACAGAGAGGTGTGACCAGGTGAATGTATGCTGGGTAACTGAGTAGTGATGAGGTGAGTGCAGTGGCTGGAAACTGAACAATAGAAGGAAGTGAGGCTGGAGTCCATGTACACAGTGAACAACTACATAAAACAGAAAGTTAGAGTAGTCACAATTAGGGTTGCAAAGGGGTGGACAATTTCCGGTAAATTTCCGGAAACTTTCCATGGGAATATTAAGCTCGGGAATTTTGGGAATTTTGAAAAAAAAAGAAAAAATACACAAAATAAAAACGCTGAGCAATAGAAACATCATTCAGAACTCTATTTTAAAGATGTATTGAATGCAGCACACGCTGCACGTTGAATTCCAACCGTCCACTGTGCATTTCTCCATCACATGCACATCCTGCACACTACAGCAGAGCTATTGAGGTCTGCTGTAGTGTGCAGGACTAGTCAGGTAAGTTTCGATGATATTACTGGGGGAAATATATTAGCATGCTAATTGAGGATTGTTCATCTGTTCATCTAGCCTATTTCTATTAATTTATCCATCAATTGTAGAATATTTTTAAAGACGACTCCAATTGTTTGGCCAACTATTTATATCTCTGGCATTACATTAGTGTTTTTTTTTACAAGCTTTTTTCTCATCTTATTCTACAGAACAATTCCACGTGCACTATCTCATGTGTGGAGACATTTCACCCCAGCCAATGTAGAAGGAAAGGCTGTGTACATTTGCAAATACTGTGCAAATACCTATGTTAAGAATGACACAAAGATGCAGAAGCATATAGTCAAGTGCTCACAGTTTCCTCAGGGCTCAAATCAGCCTATGACAACACTAAATGTAATTCCCGTTAATGCAATCTGGGAAAAAACCAAACATCAACAGGTTTCAAAATCTACTCATAAAACTAACAGTAATGTGGGGAATCCAAATTAGACACAGTTATCAGGAACAAATTGGGCATGATAAATGGTTCTCAGTGATAATAATGCCAAAGAGCTGCTACATCTATCACTTTGTCTTCATGGATGCATTCTTCTCACACTGCCAGGGTTCAGTGTCTAGCCCAAGGGCAGGTTGACAGTTTAAAGATAATTTACCCGCCAACCCTCCGATTAGTGGACGACCCATCGTGTGAAAATTACACATGGACAAAGCCACATTTTGTTCAGCTCATTGACAGCTGGGACGATGGTGCACTGGGTTCTCCCTGCAGCCGCATAATGTGGTGTACATTAGCAGCTGCAGTGTAACCAGTAGGTTGGTGGTTTGATCCCCAGCAAGTGTTTTCACAACAAATGTGCCTTCACAGCAAATCGTGTCCCTGTTATTCTGGATAATCCACAAACCTCATAGTCAGTTGTTTATGGGATTACAATTCTAGCAGAAAGTTGATCGCGTGAGTGGGGTTGAGACAGACAACTCAAAAACTCAGAGATATCTAAATCCAAACCCTTTGTGAACAAAACCAGGAACATTGACTTATTTTAATCCTCAGCTATTAACAATGTATGTTGACATAACTGATTACATATGTAAATCTGATTATGTGTGTTGAATGATCTATTTTAATACCCAACCAAAATTGTTCTCTGACTGAACATGAATAAGTAAGACGTTGAATCGTTTAAGGGATTACCTTCAAAACCATATCTATTGATGCTCGAAAGAGAGTGTGTGTGTGAAGGTACAGCAGAGGGACTGTGTGCTGGCTCTGCGGTCTGAGTTTCAGAACTTGTTTCAACATTCCCTCCAGAGGAGCATGGGTCCGATTTTCCAAAACAAACACACGCACACGTAACCACGCACAAACGCTATTTGGAACTTCACTCTCAGGTAATGATCCAGCAGTCGGCTGCGCATCGGACCCACATGTGTGGGCACACATACATACATTTAACGCAGGCACACGCACGTTCAAATCCGCACACACTCTTTTTGTGTTCCACTTACTCTCTGACGGGTAGAAGGGATACATGTCGATCTTGTGCACCTCCTTCGCGTAATACTCCTCCTCGCTGCGCTGCCGCTCGCACGTCGCCGCCCGATCGTTGGCTTTCTCCTGCAGCAGGTCCCGGGTGCTGTTGTAAATGGCGACGATGTCCCGGGACACCTCCTCGGGCTCGGGGAAGTCCTCTGGGGGGTTGGTGAGCTTCAGCTTGCTCAGGATCTGCCCTCGAATGGCCTCGATGCGCTTCTTCTTGAACTGATCCATGTCCAGCGTGCTGCATGTGGACAAACTGAGCGCCACAGTGGCTAAATCCAAGGTGAGCAGAAGACTGACGATGCACAGGTTCATCTTCTCCACTTGTACGCGTCTTCCAATTTCAAACGAATAAAAACAGATCCTGGAGGGAGTTTACCGCGGCGATTTAAATATCGCCATGCAGACGCGTTTCTGGCACAAAAATCAAAGTGGAGCGCATTTACGCAGACTGGCCGAGTGGCCAAAAACAGGAGGTTGAACACTTTTTTGGCTCCAGTACCCCAGTTTCAGTTAAGTGTGCCTGAAAATACATTCAACTTTCCCCAGAGGAAAAGGAGATCCAGGGATCAAGGTGATCTACTCCTGACCACAGGCGCCTTGAGGTGCCGTGAGTTGATGGAGGTAGATCTAAACTCTATGGATGAACACAGGGGAGTTCAAACAGCTGAGTATTACCGTCAGCGGGGCGCACAGCCGCGAGCACACCTCCACCGCACCGGAGCTCCCACCACTCTGCATCTCACGTTTCTCCGCTAAACTGCAGCGATTAGTTGTTGTGGCGCAAGGTGCGAACGGTATAATGTCGCGGTACGGCGAAATGAGAAATCCGCTCAAAGTAGCGGCTCCACTCTGAGAGCGAACCTTTCTTCAGAGGTAGCCCGCTGACCAAGAACCTCGGAGTGTGCGTTCGGAGCGTGTGCAGTTTCTTGCGCGTCTTCCCCAGCCCCATCTAGCTGGGCTCGACTCGTCTCTTTACGCGTGCCAAGCGGACAGCGGCGGACGCTGGCAGGAGATGCGGCGAATGGTCCAACGTGTTTCCCCTCCTCACACTTCAGACTGTGGTCACGGCTGTGGAAGCAGAGCACCGCTGCAGCTCCACGTTACGAGGCGGTTTAGTAAATAGGAGTGCTTGCTATGCCCATTGGGACGGCGCTGCAACAGCTAATGGCCCATTGGCCTGTGGTGCGTCGTGACGCAGGGTCCTAAAGCCGACCACTGGGAGTTTGGCGAAACCTTTTGAGCGATTCCACAGAAACATCTCTTCAGTTGTCTGTACGTGACACTGTTTTGCTCCATGTTATTTCAATTACTTTTATAACCTGTTGTTTGCCATTCACGTGATTGTAGTGGTTAGTGAGCTTATTGTGAATCCTCTCATTGTGCAGGTGACATACTGACACTGTGGAATGTATTTTTAACATCTAGCTGTTCTTTATGCTGGGATATTCTTATTCCAAAGGGATCTCATTCATTTTCCGATTTGACATTTAACAAAGATTTCAATGACATCACTACACCATTTAAGAAGACAATGTGTAAAACAACAGTGCCAACCATGCAAAATATGCATTTTTCCTCTGATGTTCACTAACTGGTCCCAGACCTGCTATGTGGTATTTCACATCAAGGAATTATATTTACATGCCATCAGTTTCTTTCATACACTGAGGGATGATGGCTTTAAAAGTTACAATTTTGATTTTAAATCAGCACAAAGGAGCAAACAGTCATTCAGGCTGGGAATTTGACTCCATCCGATAGTTCTGTTGGCGGACTATATTTTTTAAAGTAACAGCCAGTAACAGTCTAGTTGCAAACTATGTTCCTATAAGGAAAGTTATCCCCATTAAAACACATACATATATACACCTGTGACTGAACAACATATAATATGTCATTTGTGAACCCTCCTCAAACTCTTTTCCAGAAGTTTTCTTCCTGAAGGGCTTTGGTTCCAGTTGATTCTGAAGAACCAGTTAAAGGGTCCTTTATAAGTCTTAGGATTTAATTAAGAACCATTTTCACTCAGTGAACCTTAAAAAAAAAAAGTAAATCTAACATACAGTTATTATTTGTTGTAGCTGTGTTGCTCTGACAGATACATCTCAGGGATTCAATAAACCCAGCAGACTTGTCTGACCAGCCCATAGAAATCCATGACAGGTGCCAATGAACCAGGATGTCTGCACCATTCACCTGTCCACTGACCGGATGGCTTCACCGGTTTCACTGTCAATTCTATAGCCATGTGTCTTCTGTGCACTCACACAGGAACCAGGATTTATTTTACACCCCTCCGTTTTCTCTGCTTTTATTATTTGCCATGCACTATTGTCAGCCCTCCATGGTGTGCCCTACCTAAGCAGGACATCCATCAGGCATGACAGTCCCACTCCACTGCAAACCAGATGGCGTCGCTAAATCAGTAGCCACACTGACAGATGTGAGACATGGAATGGTGCATCTCTCAGGCTGTGTAACATACACAAACAGCCTTTGTTATTAATAGGGCTCTACACACCAGCACAATGTACTCTCTGCCAACCTAATCCGGGCAAAGGTTTGAAAACAACGTTATAGAACAGGTTTATGAAAACAAAAATCTCCAAGTCTTTAGCTTGCAAATGAGCTTTTATTGTTTTCGTCTCAATATCAAAACAAATATAGCGCTTATTTTGCAGAGACACTTCAGACAAACTATTTCAGCTCAAAGGTCACCAGCTGCTCACTTGTTTGAGTTTGCTCCACTGTGATGCAAGTATGTGTATATTTGTATAGATTATCATTTCCATTAAATGGATCAGTATGGTGGCATTTTATATTTCATTTCTTCTCTTTCATTACCATTAACACACATTCTTACGTTTAATTTGGTATAGTCCCAAAAATTTACTACAGCTTCAAATATGCATGAATCCACAGCAGGAAATAGTTCCCAACAGATGCACCATTTCCCCTGGGTGGTTGATACAAATTAAAAGGGAGCAGCTGTTTTAGTAAATTACAGAGACTCCTGTAGTACCATGAACCGACTGCAGTCCATTAGACAATAAGAGCACAGAGCATTGTGGGTGATACACAACATGGCTGTTTATTCAACTAGCACTGTACAAAACACTACTATTTACAGAGTTTCCAGGTAATAACATCAGCCGATTGACGCTGACTCTGTGATGAAAGGCCACACAGACGAGCTCCTTTGACTTCTTCCAGTCCACGTACTCTCTTCAGGGCACAGACTTTCCCATCCCTGGACAGTTATTCATCAAATTATATCAGAGTGTAACCTGCTATAAAAAAGTTATTAAAGAAGCATTTTTTTCCGTCCCAGTTCCTTAACTCAGACTTTTCCCGCAGAAGGCACCTGAGCCTGCTCAACGCAGTCCCCTCAGTCTGTGTAGATGAGGTCAGTCTGAATCACTCTCCTCTAACCCCTCTGCTGTCTAAGGCTCAGTCTCCTCCTTGTCACTGTCTTTGTCCCAGTCCTTCATGGTGGCCCCCATCATGAAGTCATCTCTGAGGATGCTCCAGGCAGGCTTCTCCTCTGCTGCAGCAGCCTACACTCGCACAGAGACAACACACACGTTCAGTGAGGGCTTTTATGAGGCGGCAGTGACACCATGTGAACACTCAGTGGTATTACATGTTATTACTCCCTGAGAAAAGGTCACGTGTTACGCCTCAGGATATGACGTCAAATCAATATCACGATTATTTCAAACTTTTACCTCAATTAGGATTAATAAAGTATTATTTTATTCCCCCCCAGTCTATAGCTATGGGCATCCAAATAAACCAACCGGTGATTGGGATTTTCTTCTCATTTACCAGAATAATTGTCATTCAGAGTAAAGTGCAGTAATGTATCAGTTTTGGAGGCAACAAACAGAGTATTAGATATGACTGAACTCACAGTGTCGGTGGGTGTGCCGGTGCCTCTGGGGCCTTCCTCAGTCCTCCTCAGCACATCGATGAAATCCCTCTTAGACACAGTCCCAAGAATCTTGGCTTTCTTCCTCTCCGAGCCACCCACTTCCTTCACCTTGTCATCCACATTCTTCTGGTGTTTCTTCACAGCATTGAATAGCTGCACCACCCCTCTGAGCAGAAGAACACACGGTCACATCTGGAAGGAATTGCAGGTGTAACAATGTCAAACACAGCCTCATAAAAGATAGATACCTGGTAGCAATCCTCTGAAGAGCTCGCTCAGTTTCTCGGTCCACCACTATGTCAGGTTTCTCCCTGGACATCATCTCCCATGATCGCTTCTCGTCAACCTGTTAGACACAAGCACAAATACAGTATGTAGTCACATATACAGCATAAGAAATATATGGTTAGGTTGTCAGAAGAAATCAACTTTTATATGTTTTTCCCTGGGAAGAGGCTTCAATCTACTCACCCAGGGGTCTCATTTATCAAACATCTAAATATTTACACTAATAATGTGCATGCGCACAAAAGCTGAAATGGAATACACCAAAAAATCTGATTTATAAAACGGTGCTCATTCACATTGGCCCTTGGCGCTGTGCTGCGAATCGCAGTCCATATGAAAAGCACAATTGTGTAACAGGGGGAGAAAAGGGGGAGCCTGGCTTTCCTTGGTGCTGCGGTGCTTCCGCTTCCTGTGTAAACCCGGCATAACATGTTGCTGCTGCGGTTAATGCAGTAATTAAGACAGAAAGGACAGCTCACACTGTTAGAATCTGAGGGAACTTCATACATTGTAGTATTACCATGCAAAACTGCAGGTATTATTAAAGCTTCAGGGAAGGCTGCGATTTCCCCGGCAGACTTGTTTTTTTCCAAAAAGGGACATTAGGGAGACAGGTTAATATTGTTGTGTCTCATAGAACTCACAGACACACACAGATCACACGGCTCATTACCTGTTTCTTTCTCTCCTGCTGCTCCTGCCTCTCTCTCTCCTTCATCTTGTCCAACTCTTTGTTCTTGACCAAGATGATGCTTTTGCTCGGAGCAGTTTTCTTCCCCAGGATCTTTGCCATGGCTTCTGCCCATCCAGCATTGGTATTACCTTCACCTTCCCCTGCCTCTTCCTCCTTGTCCCCATCATCATCATTATCATCATCATCATCAGCATCATCATCTGCCTCCTCTCCATTGCTCTCTCCATCATCTGACCCTTCTTCCTCATTCCTTCCATCATCTGACCCTTCTTCTTCATTCCCTCCTTCGGAACCACTCTGGTCATCGTTGTCCTCTAACTGAGGCTCAGCATCGTCCCCTGTGTGGGACAAATAGAAATACTTATATATTCAATGAGGTCCCAGCTCTCCTCACAGTACCACTATACGTGGTCAATCACTGAGAAATAGTTCTCATACATTTTTAAAGTGTCTTTACAGCTCCATGGAAACATCGATATAAAGAATAAGAGCATTATGAGTGTAACATTTAAGGTTAACTTGAAAAAAGGAGACTATGAAAAGACAACAGCCAGCACTCGATCATTTCAATTATGTACTCATACATTATCTTCATCTCCCATACCTAAGAATATTCTCCATATAAATACCGTTTTCTTCACGTTTATTACTCACGTTATATTATTTAAACATTTCCGGCCTGTTGGTTTTATTCTCCATTCTATGGAGTTGTTCCTGATGAATGAACTGAAAACATCTGTTCTCACAACTTCACTGTAACTGTCAGCTCACAGCACAGAGCAGCGGTCTGTGCGCTGCTTCGATTAGAAATAGATGGTATCTAAGAAAAACTCTCAGTGTTAGTGGAGTGGGATGTTCTCTGCTCTGTGATTATCCTTTCCTAACTCCTTTAGGATTCCACTTCACACCTTCCCTTGACCTCGTGCTGTTTACCTTTAGGATCAAGGAGAAGGGGTTAGGAAAGGAGATTGCTTGGACTTTTTTCGATCGCAGCCATAGTCTTCGTCACAATCGACTTTATTTGTACACTGATAAAGAGCGGCAGCGGCAGCGGCAGCAGAACACAGGAAGCAGATCGCTCATCGACAAGTCGTGATTTTTTTCAGAAAACAAGAACTCACCTGGCATCTCCACATGTTTTTCCATCACCGCTGCCATCATGGAGTTACACTAATTATGCTCCGTGTACGAAAAGCTACCAAGTGGCGGGGGTTCCGCCACAAGAACTGTCCGTTTCCGGCCCATGCCTAAACACGTCATTGGCCCACGCTGTACGTCACTGCGATGGGCGGGCCAAACTCTCCACACGTGAAAATTGTTTTGTTTATCAAATCAGATACAACTTCAAACAGGGCACAGTCATATTTTCTTGATCAAATAATACAGTCTCAGGTTGAGCAAATAATTTAATAATTACAGCTATTATGAAAGCACATAAGGACTAACTTATATTCAGTAACTAATATATCTAGTAAAATGTTGTGATATGAATACAAGGTTTTTTCTCGTTATGAATGAAATGTATTTATGCACACCAAACAGCAGCAGCATAATGATAAAGGGAATTAACAAAATTATAACAATATTTAGATTGTGTCCATTGTCAGGGGAGGTAGAAACAATGTATTTATAAATTTACATTCATACTGTAGTGAATGAAACCAACCCCAAACTGGGAAAGACTTTCGACTACGAGCATTTTCAGTGACTCCAAGCCTTCTCAATGTTGAGGTAACTGATGTTTATCAAGTTTTCACTTCTATTGTTTTGCCGGTGGACTGTCCTTTTATTTATTTTGATTTGCTCCACTGTTCAAAACAGGTTTCACAGCATTCTGTCACAGCCTACCGATGCAAGGATATGCACTCTGAGTAAAGAGAAAGAGTGAAGAAATAATCAATTCTGAAAAGCTTAGTCGGATTCAATGATATTTGAAATCTTCATGCTGCTTAACAATGTGAAATTGATATCATGTTGCTCAATATTTCCTTAAGTCAGTTCAAATTCAGCTTGGTAACTGATCTTTATCAAGTTTCACCTTTTTGTTTTTATTCAGAATCATCAACCTCACCAACTGATTATGTTTGCAGAAGAATTGATGATGAACAAACATGTTCTACTCTTTCTGTATATCTGACAATGATCACAATTCCAGTTGGATGTTTCTCTGTAGCTGTTCAGACAAGACCTCCTCAATGGATCCTTTTTTACAGTATATTCATCTTGCTTTTACATTAATGGACCTGTCAGTAAAACACCTCTTGATGTTGTTTTTGTGCGGGGATAGATGTAAGTATGTGCATTTCTATATGAATCCTTCCTCCTTATTTGTATAAACTGTCCGCAGTCTGAAATTGATTAGTATGACATAAGAGTGAAAAAGAAAAGGGATGTGTGTCACTAGTTAATTAGCTATAAACAATTACTTACACTTATGATGCACATTGCCACATAACAATAGTTTTTTGTTGCCATTAGTTGACAAATACTCTCTGTGTCATTTTCCTTATTTGGCCCACTTGATATTGAGGTTGAGAAGCCCTGATGTAGATCTTCTATGTTTCTGGGTTGAAGATATGTGACGTATCCTCATTGAAATCGTAGCTTCGCTGCAACAACATTCAAATTTGAAACAAAATATTATATTTCTTCGAGGTCTCCACTCCAAATATCACATGAGTGTGGATTTACATGAAGGTTAACTGAAAGTTAACTGGTGGAGGCAGACATTTAGTTACATGAATGTGAGTTTAGCTCTAAAAGACACTTGGATTCTCAAAAATACTCATTTTTCAAACGCATTATTTAATGTAGAAAAACACTGGTTATTTTTGGCACATTCCATGTGACAAGAACAAAAGGTAGAATATCATCATCCTTTATGGCAGGTACTCAAACAGTCATCTAGTTTTAAATCAGGGCACTGACAAAAATGTTCACAGTACAAGTGTTATGTTAAAATGCGTTAGTCATAGCGAATACATAAGCCACAGGCACCTGCAATCCAATGTTGACTAGGTGCCATTTACCCATTCCTAATGCCCCAATCACTAACCCTGCTAATGTTCCCAAAGTTCCCGGCCATGAGGACCACCTTCCAGCCAAAGCTGATGCTCCACCCACCGACACCCCCGCTGCCGCCACCACACCAAGCAGTGCCCCAGCTTTCCCTCCTTCTCCCAGAGCCGGAGCCAAACCCTCCACCCCGGCCAGTAGGCTACCCGCCACTATAGCGGCCCCCACTATGACTTTCACCTCTCCAACTGCATGCCTCACTAGCGGACCCCCCACCGCAGCCCCTAAACCCAGCTGACACATTTTTGCCACAAAGAAACCTGAATTCAGTGCTTCCAACGAGGATTGGTAGTTCATACGAGTGCTAATGTTTTCTCTGGACTGCTGCTGCCCTGCTGCTTGCATCCTCATGGCCGAAGTAACGACCAACTGGCCAGCGTGCAGGGTGAGCATGGCGATGACAAACGTTGCTAGCATTCCCATGCATCCCACCAACATCCAGAACTTAAAGTCAGAGGACTTTATAAGCAAATAGGCCATGACTGCAACCAAAGCCAGGAGCACCGTGAGCACAGACTGGTGGCCTCCATAACCTAGCACCCCAAAGCCCGATGTTACTATGGCAACAACTGTCATCGGTATCCCTGAGAAAGCCAAGAAGTCCACGTGTTTGACCACCATGATGTTGATCCAGTCTTGGACGGTTCTCTGATCAAACTCTGCTTCTTCACTCTCCTTCTTCTTCCTCTCTATCTCCTCCCTCTGCCTGCGCTCAGCGGCCCATGTCGTCTCGTGCTCGGTCCCGCCGGAGCTGTCTCCCTTCTCCAGCGTCAGGATCCTCTGCTCCATCTGCACAGCCACTCTGTGTTTCTGCTGAGTCTCTGCAAGTTCAATCCGTTCCCTTTCTCTGGCCAAGACCACGGATCCCAGAGTGCGGCAGGCCTCTCCCTGCTTCCAGAGGAGCTTCAGTACAAGGTGCAGGGGCGGTTTGAGGAGGGTGAATATGCTCAGCGCCCACAGGAGGCCCACCATGCCGTAACTCCTCACAATCCATTCAACAGCCATCCCGAACGTGGCTCCACTGAGAGTCGTGCCGAAGGCCGCAGCCAGTCCCGCTGAGGCCCAGACGCCACGAGAGTGTGTTTGGGAGGCACCGCAGCTCCTGGTGGCCACGTACATCGACGCTACACTTGCAGCCAGAATCACACCAGCTACTACTGAAGTCATGGCTGTGGTCAGTGCTGTGGCTCCTATGAGGCTCCCCAGCCCCAGAGCACCCACTGTCCTGACTTCCTCCATCAGTGGTTTCAGTGGTTCCGCTGCAGTCAGCATTGACAGGGTCTGGTCCACTGGGTCCTCTATGGCTCCCATTATGCAGCCTCCCACAGCTCCCAGTGCAAAGCCCACGGCTGCTTCAGTTAAAGGGCTCCTAGCAGCTGAGACATGAAAAAAAAAACATTAACCACTTTTTAAGAGTTCTTCCATCTAGTTTTTTTTAGGTTTGTCACAACTTGTTACGCATGACTGATTGACTGAGATATTTCATATTTGATATATTATATTTTTACTGCACTGTTGCGTTGTCTTGGACAATGTACATTTTACTGCACAGTGCCCTTGTACATTGATGTATCAAGTAAGGTAAGATTTATTGACTACAGGAAAGGACATTTTATTTTCTGCAGATGGTTTTCAGGACTATATGAAATTTGAATCCATTCTTTGACTTAAGCTTTTAGCTTTAGTGTTAAATGATGAACAATGGCTGTGTTCTTCATTCAGATGTAGCGGTTAATGGCTTATCTTATCTGACTCCCTGTTGGCATGTGCAATTGCATCACCCCACGCTGGTAACGCATGACAACCCTGCAGTCACAGACTCACCAGACTGGCTGATCTAGTTTCACCAGCAGAGCCACCATGCTGCCATGATTTCTATCTCTACACACTCCTGACTCCAACAATGGCATGAAACTATGACTGCTGCTAGTCAAGGCAGAGCAAAAGGAGCAATAGAAAAAAAGAAAGTTTGAATATTGTAACCCTCTCAAAGTTAGGAACAATTATTTGCCTTCTTAACATGTAGAAATAAAAGCAATGAATGTATGATCACAAAATAAGCACTTAAGCTGATTGGAGTAGTTCCGTTCTACAGTGGTAACACACACACACACACACCTTCAGTCGTTATCAATGAAACTCAGCTTTAGAAAGGACATGTCTTTACCCAGTTTAGTCCTTGCCATGTTGTTCTGAGATGGCAGTCGACTGGATAATCCCCCTGGAGTTATGTCAGGTCTTTTCGGTTGTAGGTTGTTAGCACTTCACTTTCCCTGCTCTTGTGACTGCAGCCTACACAGGATACACCCACTACCGGTGTGTCCTTTCTGTGTCCTCGCCCCAAACCATCCTGTCCTAATCTGCAGGATCTCTGTACCACGGTGGTGTTCACTGTCACATGTGAGACACTCTTCTCATGTGAGTCATGGTTTATATGGTAAATATGTGTAATATTTCGAATTCTATCAGAGCTTGTCTGAACAATGGATGTGTTCCTGGGTCTTTCTCTGGCAGTTTTCCATGATTTCCACTCCCAAATCCTCTTTTCATATCTTTTTTCATTGAGGCTGCACAGTGTATTGTGCATTTTGTTGTAAATGTTACGATTTGTAAATACTTTGTATTTGGTATTGAAAAAAGATCCTGTTAATGATTAAATGTTTGGAAGACTCAATAAATACATAAGTTAGAGGATATGAGATTTTTGGATTCCCTTACTTCGGGTAAGGAGTGAGTAGAGGTGAGTAAATCATCGTGACCATGAAGAAGGGAGGCATCTTTGTCTTAGTTTCCATCTTTGCCCAATCCTCCCTTTCTATGTGACATCAGAATGAAATTGATTACAAAACCAGTAGAAAAGACAACCCCAGCTCCCAATGTGAAAGGAGTTATGTTATTCTGCATGAGATATTGCAAAATTGAATTAGTAAAAAGCAAATACTTGAGTGCGCAGATACAGGAATACAAATTTTGGCAGAGCAAAAATTCGAACTATATTAACAATGATTAGAAACTGCAAATGGTGAGAGCGAGGTGGTAAATGGTCTATATTTATATTTTACAACAGCCATTCGCCTATACACACACTACTACATACGGTGTGTCATTGTGCCTTGAGATGACTGGGACTATTATACTTTTGGAAAGATTAAGTTTCTTAACTTGATTTTGCTCCAAATGATTGTCAGCATATTCAAGCTCATGCTCCATTTCTGATGCACGGCTTCGTGTGCGAGTCAGTAATTTGAGGACTGCAGCAGCGCCTCAGGCATTCATTTTAAATAGTGTTTTGGTTTTCCCTTAGGAGTCTGCTGTGGATGGCGTTCTTGCTCTGGAATGCAAATCTTAGATAGGCTTTTGCATACTGTTCACATGGAGTCAGACGTGGTTACAGGTCCAGTGGTTGTGGGGATTCACCCGTGTTGTCCTATAGACAGCGTTAGTTTCATGTTGGGCAATGATTTGGTCAAGAGTAAAGATTTGGTGAAAAATAAAAAAGTATCCCAAGGTGTTAATTGTGCTGTGACCCGTGCACTTCTTCAACTGAGAAGATCCGGATACCATTAGGATATGGGCTACTTCAGGAAGTGATGCAGCATTTCTGGCCTTCTTGCAGCCTGAACAAAATCAATTAAAGTGGCCCACTTGTAAAAAAGCAAAAGTGGCCAAAATATCCCTAAAAATATTTTGGGCCTTTTTTGGCAAACATGCAGTGATCTAGGCAAGGTGTTATCTGGATGAGAATCTACTGTTGCCCATGTGGTAAACAGTGACTATGCCAAAATTGCACAAATCTAAGTCAGGCCACTGCTGCTATGGCTGACTTGTGGCCCAGATCTGGCAAACAGGAGCGGACCACCCACGTGCCATGACTCTGTGTGGTACGTGGGCTGAATGTGGGACATGTGATGTGGGCCAAATCGGGGCCAAATCTATTTTGCTATGCAGGATTTCCCTTCCATCAGGCAACTTGTCGTTTGCCTGAAGAAAACGTTGCCATGGAAAAATTGTAGAGTGGTTCAAGAAAGCCTTGGTAAATGTCATTGGCACGGGAGCAGCTGGCAGACATTGTGACATCCAGCAAGGCAGCTGAGTAATAGTGTGAGAAATAGTGTTTATTTTAATTAAAAAATTTAATTAAAATAAACACTACAAGTGTGTGTGTGTGTGTGTGTGTGTGGGGGGGGGGGGGGGGGGGTACGCACTCCCTGTTATGTTTTTATCTTCCTCTCCTTTTCTTGTGAATGTTTCTCCTCTTCCAGTTTAATCTACCATAATTCCTTTTTTTTTTCCTGTTGATAACACCTTTTAGATTTAACTGTAACATTGATGTGGCGTCCTCCTTGTGTGTTGCAGTAACGGGATGGAGCCTGGTAAATATTTGAGGTTGAGGCCGAAACAAAGGGGATTGGTGTTTTGCGTCACACACTGCGCCATGGCACGCCACACCTCCCCAGTAGAGGGCGGTATTTAGCTTCTGAAGAAGCACTGCACACATAGCGCTGCAGTCACTCATGCTCCCTGCAGTACACAGTCTATTGCAGTAGAAGGAAGTTTCATTCTGTACTTTTGTAAGATTTTTTCACTACTGTTACTCACTAGTTGCTGATCCATTGACACAGCTTGCTTGAGATCAGCTTAAAGCCTAAATTATACAAGTTGTATACACATTTTAGTCTGTTTCGTTATTATGAATTGAAATGTGTGGCTTTAAGTGCAAACAAATATCAAAATCCTCCTTAATTTGGGCAACACTCTTTACTGGCACCGCCACAACTGTTGAAATGATCACATTGCCAAACTGTTGATTCAACCTGAATGTGCTATAAAACCATCTGTCTTTAATCTGTGGGCATGCACTCCCCCTTATGAGCAGCAAGCACTGGTATCACAATGGTTTCACAATGTTTATGTTTGATTCTCCACACAAAGTACGTGGCTATGCTGAACAGTTTCTAATCGTTTCTAATTGTACTAATTGTAACTAGTTTCCAATCTAACAGTGATGCAATTTTCACTACAGAGCATCTGAAGTGCCACATTAGATATGAACTCTGTAGACAGGCTGATGACACACATTATTATAGATTCTCGTAGAGGAGCATGAATGTTCGGGGTGATTGCCCTATCCCCAAATCTGTGCACATTGTGCCATATCAGCTAATCTTTTCAATATCAGTTGTGTTTAGTTAAATATTAATTTAGAATGTTGGATTCTACCCGCAGACATGCCTCATTTCTTTTCCTGTAAAACTCGTAGTGTAACACTTTGGTCTAAATGAAATATTTGAATAGTTTAACTGAAATTTATGAAAAACCACAAACTGCCAATGATTCTATACAAATGTCCAACCTGAGCAACAATGATCCAGGTTGAACTTCACTTAATTAGTTTTACACTAACATTCTATAACTGTGAAAAGCGTTTATGAGTTTGGACAGAGAACGAGCTCTACAACGTGCATGCAAGCTCTTCTAACTCAAAGTCATCTCTACGGTAAGACCAGGAGTAGATCATTGTCACTTTTATCTTCTCTTATAATAATTAGAATCGCACTCTATAGAATGCATCTCCCAACACGGGCCAACAGTCCCCTGATAAATTCATTAGCTCCCGATTCTATCTGGAACTGCACAAAATTGCACGTGAGATGTCTGATTTTTTTTTTTTATCAAGATTCCTAATATGTTGAAAGACGCCCTAACTCACAATGTTAAAGAATGTACAAGGCCTGAGTTGTTTCAGTAAAAGCTCATACTGACGTGTTATACCCATCACATGCATTCCCCTAATGAATCACCACTTGTAATCAGGTAATATAAAATTCATTATTTTGAAATGGATAATTATGACCTAATGAGCTAATTTAGGCTTTGGTTGTTAAGATATCATTTATTTCAATAATTATTCTTATAATTCTATTCAAGTGGAATTTTGAATATATGACTTGTTACTTTTCACAATTTGTTATGCTCTGCAGCGGGGTCACAGGAGCTGGTGGAGCGCAGTGTCTGCTGGGTAACGGACAAAGACCCATGGTCAGCAGGAGGGGTCACAGAAGATGGTGGAGGCAACGCCCCTGCAGTGTCTGGTGCTGTGGTAGCTCCTCTACCATGACCGGAGTTCACTCTTTGCAGACTCCATCACATGTGCTGGCTGAGTGCAGTTCATGTCTGTGCTAAAAGGTACATTCTTGGATATTTGTGGCTTAGACAGCTCACAGATCCTCTCAGCAGCAACATAAGCGATGTTTT
This sequence comes from Platichthys flesus, assembly GCF_949316205.1. Classification (NCBI taxonomy): domain Eukaryota; kingdom Metazoa; phylum Chordata; class Actinopteri; order Pleuronectiformes; family Pleuronectidae; genus Platichthys; species Platichthys flesus. The sequence goes on from NC_084955.1 coordinate 8,929,960, forward strand.
TTAAGAAAGCAGTTGATCTGGAACATGTGGAGCGTATCCCTGTCTCACAGTTTCCTGGATGGACAGGAACACTTTGTTCGGCCGTGGAACAGGAGAAGGGGATTTGGCCGAGGAGAGAGGGCAGTCACCCAGTTCTCAACTGTTTTGTACACAGCAACCAAAATGCATAGGCTATCTACCTTTTACTTTTTTAACGTCTTCTAGAACTAAAACAGACAGAGTTTCAGGGGAACTTGACATTGTCACAAGAACTGTCTGTGTCCCCTCCACATGTACCCAGGTTTGGGCAGATACAGGCACCTGCTGGTCTTTGAAAGGTCATTTGGGAATCTTGGTGAATCTCGAAACAGTGAAAAAAGTAAAACAGCATAGGGGTGATCATATATGGTGCACAAAAGGAACAGAGGCCATTCAGAGGTCGGAGGGTGCCTTGACACAGACACAAGATCTGCACCTGAAAGCACAAGCTATATCACAAAATAATCAAAAAATAAACAAATTAGAATCAATAGATCAAAAGAGGGGTTGGAGGGTCATAAGATTATAAAGGTTAGTGAGCTGCCATTTCACTGACTGAGGTTATGGCAGCAAGATATAAGAGGCCCTTGATCTGATTTTCCAAGATGAGGAAGCAGATAGTGATTTGGAGGAGGTTGTGTCAGAGCAGGTAGACAACATGGCGGAAAACTCTTAATACAGATGCTGAAGATGCTCAAAACAGGTCAATCTGAGGAGGGCTGTTTTAGACAGGGTAAAAAGGTGCTGTTTTAAATTATTCTTTTGAACCAAAATATGTCAGAGAAATTTCATTAAGAACTCAAGGAACCATATCAACTGTGGTCAAATGGGCATACGATGGGTCCTTTAACTCTTTATGGCTGTTATTTTTCAATGGCTTGATAAAAAAATAAAGACCTGACGTTGTGTGAGTAGATTCTCAAAAAAACGATTGGTCAAAAACCTAAAAAATGTATTTTCTCTGTTCTGTGAAACATTAATTAGGGATTTATCCTCCAATCTTTATATCATATAACATTTTTATACATTCTAAATAGATCTTTAGTTCAAAATTAACTAAACTAGGAAGGGGGTACCAGATGTCAGCACTGGTTTAACAATCACACTGTTCCAGGGTGAGAAAAACCCATAAATGTATGATTTGTCATGGAGGCCTCAACCAGACCACACTCATAAATGCATACATTTTGTAATCTCCTATGGTGTATTGACTATATAACTTGTGAGAGTGGCAAAAATAATTGCTTTGTTACCTTGTGAGAAAAAGTTTTACGTTTGCCCTGAAAATTAGGTAACAATGTGAACTGAAGTAACATTTTACTATACAAAAACCCAGCTTTGGCATGAATGGACATTGAGCATAGCGCTGACATTGGCTATTGCTCTGTCTGGTCTAAAGTGCAGAAGTGAGTACTGGTCAGTTTGCTTGGAGTCAGGCCACCAGAATCAATTAATCTGACACGATTGCAAAAGTAGAGCAAACTGACTCAAACTTTTATTGTTATGCGAACAGTAGTCAGAGAGAGAAGTTTGCATTGGTTTTGCAGAGTGAGGTTTCTCTGAACAAATTTCAGAGAAATTTCATCTAATGAGTTATCTCCTTACCTATACCACATCCTTCCTTTTCATGGTAATCCGTCCTGTATTTTTTGTGTCATGTTGCCTAAAAACAAACTGTAGGTCACATTCTTTTTCCTATATGACCTTTTCAGATTATGATACATATCACTTTAAACCTACAGTGGAATTTATACTATGGATTATCACCTTAACAGCTTGAGTTAGCTGCCTGAACTCTTTTGCCGTCGTCGCTCCATTTAATGACGCATTTCCTTGACTCAACCCTAGTCTGACCCCGCACCCACAAATTACCCGAGAAGCAAGGCTGCATGCAGTTTCAGGGGAAATTCTTCTTGCAAATTTCTGAAAGTGCTTGTGGTCTGCACTTGTGGTCATGATGATGTGGGTCACCTTAACCTTACTCCTTTTGAAACATCACTGATTGAGCCTCACTGATACAGCAGTCAGAGAGCTATATCACTGTCACCAGACCTGAATCTGTGCTTTACTACCTGCTGCTTCACAGGTTGCATTAGAGGACCACTCAATGGTTTTTAAAGTTAAATGCTTCTGGGAACAGAGGGCTCAGTCAGCAGTTTGTCCCGGGTGGCGTTTAACTGGGTGAGAGGGATGGAAAGTCATATATATATAGAGAGAACGAATGTTGATCTCTCTCTCTCTCACACACACTCACAAACACACACACACACATACACAGTATTAAGATCAGTGCTGTATCCAGTCCAAACCAGCTCTGTGAGCTCGGCGATTTAGCGTCTCAGAATGCAGGCAAAAATAGAACAAAAGCCTAACTGCACTGACATGCTTTTGTTTACTAATACTTCTCAAGGACCTGCTACTTGCGAAAAGTTCAATGATTATACAAAACCTAATGGAGAAAAGAAAGGAACGATTGGAATTAAAGGACCTGACAGAATTATGGAAACATTTATCAGCCCATTTATTGAAATATCAAGAACCAAACAGATCCGAGTTGTCCGTAGACTCCTGGAGTTGTCTTGAGCTAAAGGTAGGGTTGGAAATTTGATTCATAAACACATTTGTATCATATTGTGGGAAATCCTCTTCACCTCCCGATAGCAATCAATTAATATCGCCATCTGAAAAACAAGGATAAGGGGCTGGAGTCTTTGGCTCCCTGTCTGTGAGACTGTTAGAAACTCGACAATTGATGTACTCACTGTACGTGACTGGAGTCTTCAGCAGAGAGCCACATACTGCTGAGCCACAGCCCATGGCCAGGATTACCAACCCTAGCTCTACGTCTTAATGTGGTTTTCAAAACCTCTGTTTGAAACTGTCCTGCTTTCATCAATTTGCTGGAAGGATATGGAGGTGAAATTGTTTTTAACACCTACAATTCGAGCAACTGTAGAATGATGAGTTTGAAATCAAGGTCAACAGACATCTGTACAAGGCATGTGTTTATTCTCTCTGTTATCTCACTGAAAATATATTGATTCAAACTGATTGCATTGTTTTGGTTGATCCATCTGAATCACCCTTAGCTAAGATGACTGTTTTGTGAAACATGTATATTCACATGTAAACCTGATGCACCTGATACACCTTCACCTGTTACCTCTTTGTGAACTGTGGCCCGGCTCTCTGAATTGATTGACAAATCTTCACTTGTGTTTTATTATCATTAAGACACGTATGCTGTTGACTTGAATGCATGTACACCCATACACAACATACAGATGAGAATATCTGGCACATACGCATACACTTATAAACAGGAATCTGAGCTGGCACGACCTGGCAGCACACATCGATATGATTTGAAATGGTAAAAAATATCTTCCTGGAACAATGGCGTCAGTTTTTGTATTTATCTTTTAGTGACTGTTCAGCCATAGCCGACTGGAAAGACTCCATGCTCTCTCAGCTTCCTCATTTCAACTGTCTGTGTTGTACCGACACACACACACACACACACACTCACACACACACACACACACATACTGTGTATACACATTTGCATACAAATCGTTGCAATTATGACCTTTGGCTGAAAATCAATGTCCCTGCAGGGTTGAACTCGTGGTCATGTTACTTTAAATGACCCCTGCACTGCTTCATTTCAGCTGCATATTCACTCCAGAGACACACACATTTTTATTTATATAATACCTATATAATTAAATGTGACTATCGCTTAACTTTTCTTTTTTTGACTTGTTGCCACCGCGACCCCCAAACGGATAGATGGTAAAAGAAAACTTACGTCATTATGTTCACTACTTTATCACGTCCAATATTATCCAGCTTTTAAACCTCGACCTGACATATTTTGATGAACGATATTACCATTTACTGTTTTAGAAATTTGCTAAATCTACAAATTCCTATTTTCCATCTTGTTCGGACTCATGGTAACTGTTCCAACTCTGAAAGGACGACGTATTGCGATTAAGACATGGTAACATTACACGACTAAGGTGGGGGTACTCATGAATTAATTTCATAATAGTTTATTCTGAGTGTGACCTTTTTAAAGTTAAGGTAATCAGACTACGGTGTTTACTTTGCAGCGTCTTATGAAGTTAACATTCAGCGGGAGAAAAGCATTAACCACTGACAGAAACAACGAGCCCCCTTCTTCTCACAGTTTCTCTAGATCTCTGAGAAGTTCCCGACCAAACCACCAAGGCACAAAGGAAACACTTTTTATCAGATTTGGTGAAATCCTCTCCACGTCCTGATAGCAATCAATTAATATTGTCATCTGAAAAAGAAATAAGGAATCTGTGTCTGTGGCCCTCACAGGACTTTAATGAACTCAAACAATCATTTCATTAGGTCCGCATTTGTCACTGTGTTTTGTTTTGTGCTGGCGTATCTGTCTGACACTATCCTGACTGCGTTCTCACTGTACATGACTGGGGTCTTGCGCAGAGAGACACATACTGCTGAACCACAGCCCATATCCAGAAGTAAGTTGTTAAAGTGGAGCTTCCTTAAGATTTATTATCCTTCCCAAACATGAGGTACGTGAGAGGGAATAAAACTAAGTACTGAATAAAACTAAGTACTGAGTTCCATGTAAGATGTGAAGAACAATAGAATCTAAAAAAGCTGAGCGAGAGAAAAGCATTAACCACCGACAGGAACAATGAGCGCTCCTCTTCTTTACAGTTTCTCTGCATCTCAGAGAAGTTCCCAACCAAACCACAAAGGTTGTCGTCCACTGTCAGAAAAAAACGAAATAGAAAGAAGTTGGTATAGGTATTGAATGGTGTTCTGATAATATTTCCTGCAAAACAGGATGTAGTGTACAAGACAATTTATATATGAATGGCAGTCTCTGTTAAATTGAGTGTTTGTTAATGTCTTGGTGGTTTACTTAGTTCCCGGAGATGATCCAGTTTTCTACATTAATAAAGAAACATACATATTATAAAACACAAGGGGGGGGGGGTATCTTATATGAATGGCAACTTTTTGGTTTCAAAACTACATTTAGCCATTATTCTATTTTATACAGTTAACAATTCCTCACTCTGTGTTGTACCGACACACTCACCTGTTACCTCTTTGTGAACTGTGGCCCGGCTCTCTGAATTGATTGACAAATCTTCACTTGTGTTTTATTATCATTAAGACACGTATGCTGTTGACTTGAATGCATGTACACCCATACACAACATACAGATGAGAATATCTGGCACATACGCATACACTTATAAACAGGAATCTGAGCTGGTACTACCTGGCAGCACACATTGATATGATTTGAAGTGGTAAAAAATATCTTCCTGGAACAATGGCGTCAGTTTTTGTATTTATCTTTTAGTGACTGTTCGGCCATAGCCGACTGGAAAGACTCCATGCTCTCTCAAGCACACACACACATGCACACACACACACACACACACACTGACAGCACTGTGTTTTAGAGGAGACCAATGTGTGTCTACATCCCAGGCTCCAAAACCCAAACACTTTAAAAAGACCTACACCACCAGAGTACGTCAGCCAGCAGAGTGATGCATGGTTTCTGTGCTTGTGTGCCCACGGGAGCTGAGCCTGCTGTCTCATCGAAGTTTTTTCCCATGGCTGATTGGAGCCAAAAGAGAATTCAGCAGACAGGATTTACAGGAATTGAAGTGGAGATGAAGAAATGATTGTGCTGCAGCAAGTGATGCCACAACTTACTGCCACGAAATTTGACGTTGTTCTTGTGTTTGTGAGCGTTTGTGTGTGTGTGTGTGTGTGTGTGTGTGTGTGTGCGCTGTATACACAGCTCATTTCTCAGAGACAACCACCCCCTGGTAAAGTCCCCAAACATTAACTGATGGTCTGATCAAACTTAAATTTATTAATTAATTCAGTTTTTCCTTAAAGTCATGGTGGGAGGAATTTGCCATATTTATTATCTTAACCATTTCCTTAATTGTTTATTATCCTGCCTTAAAAATAGAGCTCTAAATTTGGTCATGTAAAAGCTTGATGGTAATAGACAAATATAGTTGCTCATCATGACCTCAGTTATGCTTAATTTTTTCATTCATTTTGCAAGTTGCATTTAAACGGATTGGGTGGAAACAGTGGTGTGGGGGCACTGTAGCCTCTTGGCATTATGTTTCCTGGTTTGAATCCCAGTTTGGCTGTGTAGCTTTGCAGAGCAGAAACCCCAGAGCAACAAACCACAGAGCAACAAATGCAGAGGGCTAAGCAGATATCCTTCCTTCCCCTTTATCTCACAGCAGCAGTGCAGAGGAACTGACCAATATCTGTACTGCTTTCTCCAGCAAAATAATGAATTGCATCATAAAATAAACATGTTACTTTTCTCAACACTGCCTGTGTCTAACATGTTTGCATGCATCAGGTGTAAGTATGGGACTTTTGATAGTGTTTGCGAACATACATGTATATTTACCTAAATAGCTTTTGAGCGTGTGTATCTGTATATATGTGAGTTTACAAATCGAACTTGTCTGTGCGTCAGACCGGACCACTGCCTCCAATTGATCTCTTTCTATTTCTCTTGTGTAAGAGCATCTCATAGCTGATTGTTGACCCCGCAGTGTCCAGTCTGCAATCTCCTGCAATCTCCTGACCTGATATCTTAACATGAACAAACCTGAGTACTGGGACTATTATCATAAGCTGCCATTTTGTAATTTAACTGAAACGCCGTCCTGCAAAAGGAGCTGTTAAAACACATTTGCTGCTGTTGTGTTTTCTTAAATTATTCGCTACTGAAGTGGATGGAGGACTGAAGACAGACGTGGTGATAAAAAGTTTATATTTCTGTTTACATAAGCTTCATGCGGCTCTCACAATAAGGATTAGTCCTTCCACAGGAGCACATTCAAATGGCCCTATGATACTGTTTACACATGTAATTCCAGTGACCACAAACAGAACCAACAAACAACTCTAATTCTATTTGAGCATTAGCGCTGAGAGATAAAGCCTACTATGGAAATTGATCAAGTCTGAATGATATTGAACATTGATTAAATGGTCAACACTCTAATCAAGGGTTGCTGCTTTGATTAAATCTTGCTATTAATGCCTGAGACTAATCCTGAAAGACTTGAGACTGTTAAGATAAAGGTCTCAAATGATAAAGGTCTCAAATGATAAATGCAGGGCGATAAGTGTCTATGTCTCCGATTGTTTTCAAACCTACAATCAGAAAGAAAAAAAACATCAAAAGCAATATGCATATTCTATAAAAAACACACCCTAACTGACAGTAGATATCACACAAAGCTATGCTGCCACATGACTGTTCAACCAGTTCCTGGATGTTACACAATCCCAAATAGCCCACACATTTAATGACTGCTTGGCTCCTCTTACAACAGGCAGCAACTATTCATTCAACGGCTTCTCTTCCCGCTCTGAGAAACTTCCATTTTGGGCTGGTTAAAAATATATATAATAATAATTACACTGACTTCTCTTTTTCTCTAAACTTAGAGAAGGAAACCGAGAAGACAAATCTTAGAGAAGGAAACCCAGAGCGATAAACCGAGAGAAACAAAGAAAAACTAAAGGAGATATCTAGTATCTAGAAAGTTTTTTTTAACATGCTTTTGTGTAACAAACTAGACAAAATTAACATACACACTGCTGCCAAAATAAAAAAATCTTCCCACACCCAACCTTTCTGTACTCAACAGTTACTCACCCACTCAACTGCCACTGCAGTCGATTATTAGTGCCTGATGATTTGTTAATTCAAATGTTTTGCTTGTTTCATGTGATGTGATAAAATAATTAATGTAATGTCCTGCATAATCACACTCATATGAGGAGTTTGAGACAATCAAGCCAGGCCAGGCTAGACAGGCCTCTTTCATGTTATCAAGCCACTTCATTACAAATCTGAGCCACAGCCTTGACACAGTAACAGTCTGAAATGCACCTAAAAGTTAAGGACAGGGACCTAGAGCAGGTCAAGTTAATGTGTAACCAGGTTTGGCCTCCAGGCGTCATAATGAAATCCTTGAGAGAAAACCTGCAGGGCCTGCAGAGCTGCGAGGGGAGAAGGGGAGGGTTTACGGTCAATAGGGTCTTATAACACAATTGATCCGTTGGTATATAATGCAGGCAATGGCAGACTCGGAGCAGACACACTGGATCAGCTCTTACCAAACCAACTACCTCCTTCTTTTCACAGTCTCAACACCTTCATCCGCAGTCAGCCATGGGAGTTGCCTACAGCGTCGGAGAGTAAGTGACACAGCTCATCGACACAGCTGCAGGGTCCTGTATATGGTGGGGTTCCCTGGATTTAAAATAGAAAGTATTTAGTTCAGCTTGTTTCTACTTAATGCAAAGAAATTGTGAGAACTGCGATGAGATTCTAATTGAAACCAGGGTTTGAATCAAGTCAACTCCGATCAAATGCAAGAGGAATGAACCTTTTTCAAACCTATTGAGAACTACTTGGTGGTGTTGTTTTTATTAGTTATTAAATATGTGCAAGAACAGCAAGCAGAGTTAGTTTGGCGTCTAATGGTGGAAGGGTGGAAGCCAAAGAGCTGGAGTCTATGTGTCTGTGACAGGCAGGGATTGAAATAGTGAGAGGAAAGAGAGAGAGAGAGATTTAATCAAGGTTTGACATCCATAAATCAAGTAGCTTTGTACTTCGAATCCCTGTTTCTCATTAACTGTTAATAGAAGAGAGTTGAGAATAGATAAATAAAACTTCCTGTAGGGGTTAATAACTTCTCTGTGATCCCTTCAAAAATTCAAACTGTGTGTCACTTTCCCAGGCACGTTTCAAGCCCAGGCACGTTTCCACACATAATAGGAATGTGGAATCTCATCTGTTCAACTGTGACCACTTATTAAAGCCACAACAGCATTGCATGTCAGTACAGTTTATGATGCTTGTTTATCTTTTTATTTTTAATCACGGTCTCCCTTCGCCCCTTTAGGGTCGACCACCTCAAGCACCGTCAGCCCCGACTCCTCATCAGAGAGAAGCATCCGAACCACCACCTGGTCGTGAAGAAGAACAAGGTCCACAAGCTCCTCAGCCACCCTGTCAACCCCACTGAGAAGAATTGGGAGGTGAGGACTGCACTGCACTGACAGACACATATGCTAAAGAAGTAAATGTTAAGCTGCCATGCTTATCTGCAGCCATATAAACCCTGCAAGCATCTCCTGAATTACGGTAAATTAGCAGATGGAGAATTTGGGAGATTGGCTGTGCGCCCAGATGTTCTGGGAAATCCCAAGTGTCCATATATGGACATCCTCCCAACCTCCCTCCCAGTCACAAATAAACCGTGCCTCACTTTCCTGTTTGATGAGAAAAGAAAGTTAACAGTGTCAGGGCTAACCAATGGGAGGCCCCTCTACCCAAATTTCCAACCAATGGCCTTTCAAAAGGGGAAAGTGAAAGTTACCCAGAGAGTACAATAAAATGAGTGCAGCCTTGATGTGTAGAACTTGACAGAGAACTGTAGGAGAAATGAAGCTGCTGCCAGAGAATGTCAAAGTACTTTACATAGCAAGTGACTGTGTGGAGCCCTATGTGGAGGTAGGACAAGTGCAGGTTTCATCTGTTGCATCTGGAGAAATGGTTGTTCTTCAAGCTACTATAAAGTGTGAAAAGGTTTGACAAGCCTGTGTTTTCTCCTGCAGATTATCAGAATGAAGGACTCCAGACGCCGCATGAGTCTGTGCAGCTCTGAGGACTCAGAGGCCGAGGAGCCCGAGCAGCCGGAGGAGGTAGATGATGCTCTGCTGGTGCTGAGCAAGCACAGCCTGCTGCTGGATGCCCACGACCTGGAGCAGGTGAGTTCCCGATGAATCTAAGAGGAGGATCTTGAATTAGTTACAGCCTTGTGAAATATTGTGAAATCATGAGATTAACCACTAATTTCCTTTTTACCAACAGCTTGCGGCTCAGATGCCAGCAAGGACCTGGGGCTATCCATGGCAGCTGGCCTACAGCACTGCCATCCATGGCAGCAGCCTGAAGACACTCTACAGGAATATGGCTGAACTGGACAATCCTGTGCTGCTGATCGTCAGAGACATGCACAAAAAGGTTTGCATCTTCATTTGTACCAATGTCCTCCAAAAGATAAATAACAAATATATCAATATATATCACTATCGATAAAAAGGCACATTTCTCAAAATGATGGGCAAATTATTTTTAGTTAAGGATGTTTATAAATGTATCAAAAGTGATAACGCTCATTGTTCAGAATATATCATTTAAAGCTACAAAGATCATATATATATATGTATAGACTGACATCTGTGGCTTCTCGTTTAATAACCGTTGCCTTTGTGTTTTCAGGTGTTCGGAGCGTTTTCCACAGATCCATTCAGAGTCAGTAAACACTTCTATGGCACTGGTGAAACCTTTCTGTTCAGCTTCAACCCAGACTTTCAGGTAAAGAGAGCAACCGATCATTCTGTGTTACCTATAGTTTATCAGTAGGTCTGACAGCAGGTGTGTTTTTATTAAGAAGAAAGTATTATTTCCATAATTTTTGGAAACATTGAAGAGAATTTCTCAAGTTTTGAAATTAAACAAAATCTCTAGAAAGTTGTGAAATGTAGAAAGGAATACAAAATATTAGTATGTAGAATCTCACATATATGAAAGCTTGAGTATTAGTTTCTAATGTCGTGTGTTTGGCTTTTATTCAGGCGTACAGGTGGAGTGGAGAGAATTCCTACTTTGTCAATGGCAAATATGATACTCTGCAGATTGGTGGAGGAGGGTAAGTCATGTGGTTAATGATTTCTCCCAGTAAAATAAAGACAGGCTCACGGAAAGATCAATAAGATAATGCAGTGGTTATCAGTGCAGTAAAGTAATAAAAACTGAACCGGCAAGCTGTGAGATATGAAAGCTTACAATGCCAGTCACCTGCAGTAAAGATCTGATGTTAAAGTGTTGGTTTTTGCTCCATCTGTAGGGATGGCTTCGCTCTGTGGCTGGATGCTGATCTGAACCATGGGGCCAGTTTTTCCTGTCCAACTTTTCACAACCCACCGCTCTCCACGCAGGAGGACTTCATCGTACAAGACCTCGAGGTCTGGACTGTTCAGAAGTGAGCGAGGAACGTCAGTTACACAACCTTGACACTTCAAGTGGGTTAGCTACTACTGTACTAAACCTGAAAGAACAGTCGCCACTGTATCACGTGTGTGCCTGGCTGAGATTAGTCCACACACAGCTCGTATGAGGCCTGTTCTGGTGGTTCCTAGGCCGGACCTTCTGCTTGCACTGGTTTCATCTGTGCCTGTTAAATAGAGGTGTCTAGATAAACCCTGTTGTTAAGCTCCCTGCTGCCTTAGACTTGCCCTGTGCTGAACCCAGAAAGTAACTGTCAGCGTCTGAAGCTTTAAGTCCTGCATGCCCTCCTGGGGTTATGGACGGTAATAACACAAAGTTCCAAGTACCTAGTGTAAGCACATTCAGGGATTTTGGAAAGTCTATTAATTTCTATTTTGTCTAAAAAGAACACCTGAAATTCAAAACTACATGTTTACAGTAAGTGTTGCCATGTGTGAACAGGTGAATATGTTCTATTGTGTTTCACTAAAAGACATGAGCAGCCTTATAAACCTTTGAGACAAAAAGCTACATAGTTGATTAATGGTATAAACACTGTAACATGATATTGTGCCTTATTGGGGGAGATTGTATTTTTGAGCTTTTTCCAACATGATGTCTCCAATTTATGTTCTCTTACAGCAGCATATGAATTCCTCACCTCTCAGGAGTGAAAATAACTGAAAATAGTTGCACTATGAACAATTCATTATTATCCATGTGTGTGTGTTTGTGTACTGACCGTTGACTGTCAACTGTAACTTCTGTTTTTTGTAAGTGTGACACCTGCCTGGCTATTTGCATTTGAATGGATCATGTTTTATAAGGAAACCTTTAAACTATTTCACTTCTTTTAACTTATCTATATATTTAAATGTATTTTTAAGAAATTTCAAAGCAAAAGCCTCCATGTTCCAGTGTGTCTGTTTATGAACTGCCAATGTGTGTCTTTTTATTTTTGTGGACCCACATTAAACTTCATCTTTCCTGGTGACACTGACTTAATTTTGAATATATCCTCATTACAACATCACATTTCTCCACTTATCAAGAAAGTTATCTTTACATGAACCAAATAAGGAAATAGCAAGTAAGTATGTTGGACTCTAAATTAAGGCTCACTGATGCTCCTACAATTGCGCTAGAACATAACTAAAATAAGTACAGACGGAAAAAACCCAAGCAGAATCATTAACATTCACCTAGAAATATTGATCAACTGAGCAGAGATAGAAGTAAACAGATAAACTTTGATAACGTAAGTTGCAGTCTCACAATAGGTCGCTGTACATTCAGGAACTTCAGGTATCTGGAAAAGAAAATATCATCCAAACAACCATCACAGTTTGCAGGGCAACAAGGGGTCACGTACAGACACATGATGGTAACCTGCAGTTCAAAAAGCTGAGGAAAAATACTGAGACAAACCAAATCAAAATATGTCAAACCTTACCTGCATAACTTGGTTTCCTCTGAAACCAGCAGAGATGAGGGCGTGTGTGGGGTCAAATGGAAGTCAAGGGGCCCCAGAGTCTCAACCAAGAAACATTTACTCTGGGAGTCACAGGTCTCAGTCCAAAGTAAATATGCCCTGATTGTTTTTTTTCATTAGCTCATAATGATACCAAATCTGATCTAATGTTAGATGGATTTCCCCTTAATTTGCCTGCAGAGTGCGGACAAGTGTCATGTCAGATATATGAAGGCTGGAAAGTTTTCAATCTATTTATTCAAGCTCTTTACATTCCAACCAAAACAATGAAGTTTCAAGCAGTTACTGAACTTTACAGTTGACCTATAAAATACCATGGAAATAGATGTCAACCCACAGAGGAAAATGGAGTGTTTACAGCAAGGCAGGAACACTACATCAGCATAGGGGAACTTTATTTTTCCTCTCTGTTGCATGATATAACAAAGCCTGTCTGTTGAAGTCAGAAATTATTATGCTGTTGTAACAATAACATTACTGAGATTAATACATTGCACACTACATTATGCATGTTTTTTCATCCTTTGTGCCATTGGTTACAAACCTCAATCTCATCATGACTGCTGTTCTTCACCTACTCTGATAAAGGAAATTATTTCAATCTCTCCCTTTCACTGGGCTCACGTACAGTAAGCACGCAATTTACTGACTTTGGTATCTCACTGGCCTGGATGGACAATACCTGGATCTGTTCCCCACTGTCTAAGTGCCTACCCCACCCCACTGTCTAAGTGCCCCTGAGCAAGGCACCTTACTCCCCCACCTGCTCCCTGGGCGCCGTGCATGGATGCCCACTGCTCTGTGTGTCCTCCTGTGTTCACCAGATGGGTCAAAGACAGAGAACAAATTTTCCCCCAATTAACATGTCGTGTGTGTGTGCATGTGTGTGTGGAACCAATAAATGTATCTCCCTTATAAAAAAAAAGATATAAATGTCTTTGTTGGATTAAGATTTGTTTGAAGTCATTTTTTTAATGGATGAAATAATAGTCCCATTTATATGACGGACATGCAACTTTTCACATGTATAAATTGATACATGTATATACGATTACGTATCAATTTAGTAATGCATTTATGTAGAAATGTGGTAAGAGCTTATGTTTATCATGTATATATCAAGTGTATATATTTTTGTTTATTTATATATTTGATTATATATTTCTGCACATATTTATGTTTACTTGTCGTTTATTATAGATGTCTAATGATATTTATATATAAATGTAACTTTCCCTTAATAGAATATGATGTATATAATATGCTGGAGGCCATTGCCCTCTTGTGGTGGTTGTCTTTCACTACACGATCTTTTACACAGATAGTCTTTCGCTTCCCCTGGTGAGCTCGATGAGCTCTGAAAACGACTGGGCAGGTCTCACCTTTAACAGTTCAACATGGCGGAAGTTCCAGTGACTCAATCTGCTCAGGCTGAAGTTCCTAAAAGCAGCAGCGAACCAGCGGAAGGATACGACAAGAAATGTATCTTCTGCAAGATTGTACACAATGAAATGGGAACGGAGCTTCTTCTCTGTGTGAGAATATTTAAAATCCTATAATGTATGACGTGGAGGCTTTTAGCTAGCTAGCTAGCCTGTTTATTTTGTGTGTTTACAATCCTCTCCGAGATCAAAACTAGCTTTGTGAAGCTGTAGCTCATGTTTCCGTGTCTCTATAGGTTGATTTAAAAAGTAATTTAACTGTCAAGTTTCTTATGAAGTGCAATGGTTGCAGATATTCTGATTTATTGATTTGTTTTGCCAAGTGAACCACACCCAGCCATCATATATACTATACACGTACATTGTATTTTATTTGTTCATTTATTTTACAGCGACAGTGCTCATTAATCAACAGGTAAAATGTAATTAATGAGCCAGGGTTAGCGATATAAACTACTTTAAATCTGTTGTCCTTTTCCACTTTTTCCACTTCAAGCTGAAATAGCCTCTGTAGCTAACAAGCTAGTTCTACTGTAGCCCAGATTTACCAACCCATTGCCCTATCACTAACAACACTGAGTAAATTCAGAATAGAGGTCACAGCTTGGAAAACAGCTGTCCCCTTGTGATCAGATCTCTAGACGGATGCTGATGCTATGTCCTTCCAGGGTCACAACCTTCGGAGAAACCATATAAAGCTGAACAGAGCCTGTTGTTTGTCTGTTATTTTACTGTTTAGGATGGTTATTATACCCAACAGCAAACACAATGCGCTCATGTGGTCGGTTGTGTGCGAAAACGCCAGTCACACCAGCTGCACTTTGAAGGTTTGATATGACCTCCACTGTCTCTATGTCAAGTTTAACGGAAACTTGAGTAAATCAAAGGCATAGTTGGCACTCATAACCTGCTCTTATTAAATTTGAATTTAAACAAATTCTTGAGAGGTGACAGATATTTCACCTCAGTCTACTTAACGGTGACCCCCACTGTCTGTAGGTCAGGTTTCAGACAATGTTACTGAAGAAATTCAACTGTGTCATCTCTCATGCATTTTCTAAATACTATTTAATATGAGCAAGTTATGAATGCAGGATGACTAAGTAGCCAAATTCCCCTTTACTTTCAATAAAGATTTTACGAAACTTGAGGCAGTGGGGCTCACCATGAACAAGAGTGAGGGGAAATATCTGTGTCACAACTCGGGGATCTCAAGGACTCATGAACCCTCCCAGTTTTGAAGCACAAGAATAAACTTCTACTTGCTGTCTTGTTGTTCATACATTTATCTCTGCTGCAGGATGAAGAGATTTCGTGTTTCAGAGACATCAAACCTGCAGCTCCTCACCACTACCTGGTCGTCCCAACCAGACATGTAGGGAACTGTAAATCACTCAACAAGGAGGACGTGCCTTTGGGTAAGGTTTGAACAACGTGCCTGTGGAAATATTTGCACTTTGAAAAGGTTGTGACCACTGTATGTCCCTGGTTTCAATTCATGTCAACAAGTTTTATTTCACTGGCTATGCATTACTTGTATCTTGTGTGGAAAGAAATGCTAAACATGCTATGAACAAGGTATAGTTCTCACTATCTTAAATCCAGCAACTGGATAAAATGGAACGGAGTGGCAACATTGTTTGTTAGAAAAAAATCCTGATATTAATGGAAAGTAGTTTTACAAGTTTTTTGTTTTGGTTGCTACACTCAGTGAAGCGGATGGTTGAGAAAGGGAAGGAGATCCTACAGAAAAACAATGTCACAGACCTCAGTGACGTCAGGTAGGCTACTTTTCCTTGTTTGTACCTTTTCACACTTTCAGTTTGTGTCACATGCTCCAGTCCACTACAAAAAGAACATCCCCAAACATTTTCAGTGATGGCGCTTTTGTATCTGGATCATATCAACCTCAGGCACAGAGTTACTTACGTTTCTCTGATAACAAATAGCGATTGGCACTGATAATCGGACACAGATAAAAGTTCTAATTATCAGTACTGATCATTATAGTATGTATTTTGGAGTAGTTTCACCTTTGAACTATATTTACCAAGTGAGCATTAGTACTTTATCTAATGGCAACTGTGATAAATAATTTAGTAAGATGCTGTGTGATTGTTTCTGAGTGATTACTGAGCTTTGGTAACATCCCGGTTGCTTTGTTGTTGTAACAGCTCAGCGCCATTAAACTCAGTAAACATCGTTGTCAACACTAACACTCTCCTGTGACTGCAGGTTTGGTTTCCATTGGCCCCCATTCTGTTCGGTTACACACTTACACCTTCATGTCCTGGCGCCCGCCAGCCAAATGGGCTTCATGTCCCGCCTATTCTACAGGCTCAATTCCTATTGGTTTATCACGGTAAGCCCCATTTTTTACATTTGTGTTTGGCTTTATATATTGTATATAATTGAGTTATTAGCAAAGTGTCAATCTCTTGCACGCACCATGTTTTAAAAGACTTGTGATGTTATATTTTTCTTATCTGATTAATCCCCAGCCAGTCTTTACTGTGCCTGCACATTTCTGTCTCTTATTTTGAAGTGGGATTCCAGTTTCTCTTCACAAGATGAGTCCATAATAATATGGTTGGGTTTTTGGACATAGATTAAAAGTAAAGCCAGATGCTGCCACCTGCTTGGAGACCGCACAACATAGACCTACAGTCAAACTCATATTTAGTCCAGGTCATCAGTTAAGTCATGTCAGTGTTTAAGATGAAGCAGGTCTGTTGTCATTATATTTTCTGTTTTGTCTTTTCGTGTATGTTTTGCAGGCGGAGCAGCTGATTGAACTTCTCAACTCTAAAGAATAGACCGACTGACCACTTGAATCCACTTCCTGCAGGACTCGGCTGGGATGCAGTGACTGGACAATCCAGCCTCTTGCAGTTGTCATGTTGGATGTTGCACGCCCACATTAGATGGCTGCCTCTTTGAACACATTAAATAATATTTGTAATTCCATGATGTTTGTAATAAGTGCCCACTTAGGTTTTTTGTTTTGTGAGAACACTTCACACTTAAAGCCAAAGTGAAAGCTTTAACAAAGCCAAATGTGTCTAGCTGCTTGAGACCTTAACATAAGTTTTTGTATTTTTACAGAAGAAGAAGTGAATTAAATCTTCTTTTATCCGCCAAAGATAAGTCATTATTCACTCTTTGGACCAAGTTATAGACAGTGTAATCCAGAGCTTGTTGTTTAAGGCAGTCTTTTTCTACTGAGAGGACAGGAGAGATGAATTGAACAATAGACTTCCTGAGATCATTATCATTTCACAGCTAGAGAAGTGATGATTCATAAACTGGTCTCTTGTCATGCAGCAGTGCTTCACAGGTTTGACTTTATAGGTGTGTACTGGAATGTAAGATCGATTGATATAAATCGTATGTTGAGAGATCAAACAGGCAGTTCACCATTTACAAGGCTCTAAATTAAAAGGCTTATTTACTCATCGTTTGAATTGAAGAAATGTTCTCTAACAGTGTTAAGATATAATATGAACTAGCTAGATGGTGCATGTGGTAACTACGAATGCAGCTGTATTATTCCCTAATATATTAATGGAATGTGAAGAAATCCTACTGTATAAATGTGTATGCACTTTCAGAATTGTTGATTTAGAATAAATAATTTATTGCTTCTTCTCAGTCTGAATATCTTCCATTGTGGTGACTTCAGTGTGTTTCTATTGTACAAAGTATAAAGTCCTAATAAGGATGTCCCTTTAGAACCTCTCTCTCTTTCCCATTCATTAGTTTAAATGCAGCAGTTAGTGCTTAAGGATCACAAAACACCTCCAAGTAACAGAAAACAAACAGGACACGGTGTCTTTAGTTACTTTATTATAAGACAATGAGAAGTGCTGGTTAATTTATCAATCCGCTGGTGCTCCTGTTAAGAAAGTAAAATGAATGTGCATGGCAGAGTGTGTGCTCTTCCAATAGCAGCAGCCTCACTAGTTCATCATACTGTCTCATACTGTGTCTTTGTGGTTCTTGTATTCTGAGTTTCAAACTACAACAAGGTTTCCTAAATTACAAGCACACTGGTAATAAATACACACTCTGAAGCACCAAGCCAAGTCGGATCAGGTTCATCCTATAGCACCATATTGTCTGTCAAAGGGAGCCTCATGTTCTATTTGGTTCACTCTCATTAACCACTCTGACTTCATCTCAGCTGCTCGCTCCAAGGCTTTACCCAGATCAAAAAGCTGTAAGGTTTCCCCACACCTTATGTAGATTAATTTCAGTGATGCTAACTGCATATGGGGTGGGAAAACCGTACAGCTTTTAATGTGGGTAAAGTATTTGTTGTACTTGAAGTAACTTAGTTGCTGCAAACACTGCTACAAAGGTGGGAAATATGAGGTAGAATTGAACTTTTACATCCATTATATCCCTGATGTCTTTATCGTTAAATATAAAAACTTGTTTGTCATATACCCTATTGATTACGTTCCTGGTGTGGTGGTTAGCGCTCACTCACAGCAACAAGGTTCCCGGTTTGAATCCCGGAATGGCAGTTTGCATGTTTGAATTTTTTTCTGCTTCCTCCCACTATCAAAAGACTGGGTTCATTTGAGTGTCTACATTGATGGAATGATTGCTTGTCTCCGTTTGTCAGACCTGTAATGTGCTGGTGACCTGCCCAGGGTCTACCCTGCCTCTTGCTCGATGGCAGCCGATATTGGCTCCAGCTCCCTCCGCGACCCTCAAAAGGATAAGTGGTATATATTATAGATGGATGAACTTTCATCCTTCTATTAGATATAGGAGCGAATGGTTTAAAGGACTATTATTCTTTTTGAAAACGGAATTGTCAACATGCTGATGGTGGCCTGACATCTTTCACTGCTCACAAATGCTGCTAATTGGCATTGTAGATGTCTGCTTTACAACATTTCTGATTGTCAAAGACTTATGTTCGTCCATTAACTTGTATGCATCTGAACAGTAGGTTAGATTATTTTGTTTTTAGCATTTAGAGAAAATGCACTTGTACATCTAATGTTCTTTGGAGATGCACCACGAATAAAGGCATCAACACTAATCCAGTTCACTGTAACAGAGTGATAACCACATGGTCATCCTTCCCCTGCCACAGCATCTCCCCCTCAAAGTCAACCAGCCCCTGCTTCCTCGCTCGCAGAAGAATCCCCACCAGTTTATTTGAGATATTCACATAATGCTCAAACAGTTTCCCAAATTCTACACGGACCGATTTCCCATCGCAGCTGCTTCCTTCCCCTTCGCAGTCTCTCGGCTCCCCAATGTTCCTGATCACCTCACACAGCTCCTGAACCTCTGTGCTGATGCGCAAGTGAGCATCCTTCCCCCGCTGCTCCGTCATGGAGCCCTGCAGGGGCCTCCCGTAGTCCTCCTGCCCCCTCTGAGGGACTGCCCCGCTGGGCCTGGCGTCGTGACTGAAGGGGTTGTGCTTCTGGTACTCCTGGTGCTGCTCAGACCACTTCTGCCAGTTCTCCTTTAAGCCTTTCACAGAGACAATGCCCACTGCAGTGTCGTTGCCAAACTGAGCTGGGGCGTCATCTTCAGTGTCCACCGTGGCGTTGCTCTGGCTGTTTGTCCCCATCACTGGCTCTGTTAGGAGAAGATTATATAAATGCAATTGGGCATTTAAGAAAACTAATAAACCAATAACCACAACTAAACTTTGTGGAAGGATGAAGCCTGGAAGATCCCATTCAATTTAAGTTTGGATATGGGTCCAGGAAGTTTTATGACAGATACATATTTATTATTATATTATTTATTATTATAATGCATCATCTTGGTTATCAGACCAAATCCTTTGTTCAATATTTCTATTAGAAGAACTAAACAATAATATGTAATATTGTGAAACCTTGCTGTTACGGTTTGTGTTAATATGCAAATTTCATATCAACAACGTAAACACATGTCAGTAATCTTAGGGATTACAGGTTTTGTACTTTCCACCTGATTGCTGTTTTCCTGTCACACATTTCATAACAACTGAAGCAAAGACGTCCAACATTTGAAAAAAAATCTGTGTAGAAGTCTACAATGAGGAAACATCTTGCTTTGTAAAGTAGCCTGACTCGAATCAACCTGCACAACCTTTCAGAGACTTGGAGTAAACACTGATGAGACATGATTGAACTTACATGTCAGACACTGACTGGATCCCCACTTCACCTGCAGCACCCTGTCATGGTTCCAGAAGTAGAAAAAACCACATCAATCCTGTGGTTTCATGTGAATCTCACCTGGCATCACTGCAGCAGTGCTGACAACAGCAGGACTGAGCAAGAGACGCCTGGCAAACCCGCTGTGATGGACGTCTGTCTCGGCCAATGGCTGCTAGAGAAGATACTGACAGCCAATGAGCAGTGAGTATCAGGAGATGATAGGGTGCCGCTGAAGTAAAGCAGATTAGAGAGGAGAGAGGACGCGACTTTGTCTACTCACGTTATTGTATTATACAAATCTGTGCATGACACACACACAAAAAAACATGGCGATTACATAATTCATTTGGTTAAAAATAAATTGTATAAAGTATCTGTAAAATGGTGATAATAACCAATGATAACAAGATTCTTCAAAGAAAAACAGCCGATAATCATGACATGTGTTTAATGACCACCTGGAGAAAAATGTTGGCACCATCCAGCTTAAGTGTTTTAATAAACTAAAGAGAGGAGGCCATTCTTCAACCATTTATGGTAATTTAACAGACACCTGGGTACGTTGTTTCAGAGCCGGGTTTCCAACCGGACGTATTTTGAGATCGCAACAAAGATGGCGGCTTCCACCGGTCGAACACGCCTCCAGTATCTGCTACATCTGGCTCAGGATAATCTGGACTTCAGGTTACCGGTAACCTGCATAAACTACTCGCGGCCTCTGTCCGTTCCTTCGTGTAAAAGTTAAATCACTTGAGGAGTTGGGGGAAGAGTCCCGCCTCCCGTGCGGGGCTCTGTGTTAGCTAACACACTTAGCTTGTCAACCTGGGACAACTCACTGTCTGATGTAGCTCCATGAGAGGATCTGGTTTCTTCTACCACATTTCCTCCACACGTTTCTCCACCTGACCTGTCTCTGTGTGTTCTGTCTTCATGGCGGGGACCAGTTTCCGGATCAAATGGACACTAGGGCCGGATGCTATGGACAAATCAGGGGATATTGATCATTATAGCATATAATTATTCATGACACATTTAAATACTGATCTGTGCGCCTGATACAAGGTTGTGGGTTTAAACTACTCTTTATTACGGATAATGAGAAATCTGAGTTGTATCAGCCATATGTTATTCTTCCTCACTGTGCTTTCACAATGCATAAACAATAAATCAACATATATATTGAACCTTTTTTGTATTGCTGTTGATGAAAATTACACAGTGATAACTTTTCACATGGTTTTATCGCCCAGCCCCAGTGGACCCACTTTTCAGAAGGCATCAGTTGAAATGCACACTGAAACAGAATCATGAACAGGATATTTGAGTGATTTTGCTTTAAATATATTTTACTCTGTTCCTGTGATAACATGTCTCCTTCCAATGAAAATAACCTAAAGGGGCATTTCTCTGATGTTGAGTACTGGTCACAATGAGAATGAAAGTACTTCTAGTGAAATTTAGAATGGCCACTGCTTTCAATCAATTTAATAAACATCCAGTTTGGAAAGCTGCCTACTGTCTGTCTGAACATGTTCTGATCACAAACTGCTGCTCTAAAACATTATTAAGAATTTGTGATGTGATGCCAATTCCGATACACTACTATATCTCAGCAACTATCAAACTTCAGACCAAACTTTTTTGAGGTCTTGATGATATTATCAACTAACTTTTGGTGAAACTTTAAATCTTCAACTGTTATAATTTCTGTTATAATGCTGTTATTTTTTTATTTGGGTAAAGACTTCTGTTCAGATAACTGTGAAGCAAAGAGCTTTAAAAAAACGATCTGTATTACCTGTATTTAAGGAGATGTGACACTGAGCCCATATCCAAGACGCATGCAATTTCAGTTCTTTAGTTTTCTCATGTGACCAAATCAGCTTGAAAAATACCATTAATATCTGTGATGTGTGAAACAAAAGTGTGATGGTTTGACACACAATGACCCACATGTGCATTTACCACACGAGAAAGGTCTAACAAAAGACTGCTGTTGCTCCAGCATTATTAAAACTCAGGATAATTTAGTCCTTGCTGAAACAAACTTTTAACATTCCCACACTTTATAAACGCAATTTATCCCCATTGTTTCTCCTTAATCTGCCTGTAAGTGTAATATTTTCCAATAGAGTTAAAATCATGAGTCAGTATTTGAGCTTTTTCCGCCCCCTCTTGCAGGAGATTAAGGCTCTGCTGGCCCTCAGAGGAAAACCCTTCCATCCTGGTGAACACTTCAAAGAAAAGGTTTGCATGTCCAGTGCATTTGTAATAATTCCTATTCCTTTGTTTTCCTTGCTGTGCCTAATAAAATGTGTTGCTACAGAATGACATACCAAGGCCACATCAGCCGCTGAACTTTTCTCTTCTTCTCTCCAGGCTCCTTTCTGGTGTCTGGATGGTTTGGCTGAGGACGATGTCCGTGGCATCATGGCAAGATCAGTTTGTGCAAAGTGAGTGATGTCCCTGCCATGCATCCATTAATCTGTGGTCCTGTCACCTTGGCAGTATTTTCTACACTGTAGTGACTGTAATGTAGATGTATTCTAAGATGCATTTGCCTTCCAGGTCAGCTTTTGAGTTATGGGGCCACGGACAGACGCACAGTGAACTCAGAACATCCCTCCTGACCTACCCTTCAGAGCTAATGGTTTGTGGTGCTACAGTTTATTGTTGTATTGTTTCATGCAGACAAACCGATGGAATCCATTTGATGCAATCTAGAGTATATAATAATATGTTTTTATTTGTATTTGTGCTCCTCCTCCGCATTCCTCTACAGACACCATTCCTGCACAAGGACTCCACCTACAAAATCAACGTCTACACTTTCAACAAGACTCTTGAGTTTCCAGACCGAATCAAAAGGATTAATGTGAGTCCTAGGATTTGTGGGATGTGTTCAGAAATATGTGTAGTGTATTTTTCTTTGTAAGCTTGTGTATACGTTCAGAGCATCATGTTCTGTTCTTTCATGTCAGGCTATGGAGTATCTTCCATTTGAGGGCACGGTGAGCCTGAAGAGCCCTCAGCACATCTTCTGCTTGTTGGAGGATTACGGCACAGACCCCAACAACATCCCCGAGGATCCATACTACATATACTTTGGCCGATGGGTGAGGCTCAGGATTTTTTGTTTGCATCAGAAGAATCATAAGAAAAGCTTACCTGCAGCTGAACACTCCTCATCCTGTACCAGATAGCGGACGGCCAGCGTGAACTGATTCGCTCCCACAGTGTGAAGAACAGACACTTTATCGGAAACACCAGTATGGATGCTGGCCTGTCATTCATCATGGCAAACCACGCTGGGGTCAAAGAGAATGACCTGGTTTTTGACCCCTTTGTTGGCACAGGTGAGTTATTTCTGCCTCTGCCCATCACCCACAGACTTCCACCTGTGTGTGGGACATCCTGAGTCAGTTCTTTGTCTCTGTTTCAGGAAGCCTGTTGGTAGCATGTTCTCATTTTGGATCCTATGTCTGTGGAATTGACATTGATTACAACACCATTCACGGCAGAGGTAAGTTTTGTCTACTCGTAGCTTACTTGGTCTTATTACGTTATTATCACAGAGATTTCCTAAATGTGCGTTTGTTGTTCAGGTCGCTCGAGCCGTACAAACCAGAAATGGCGAGGACCCGATGAGAATATCAGAGCTAACCTGCGGCAATATGGAAAAGAGAAGATGTATGTGGATGTGATGGTGTCCGATGCATCCAAGTCTGTGTGGAGGGAGGCTGCTCTGTTCGACGCCATTATTACTGATCGTAGGTGCTGCTTATGTTCTTAACAAACACATTTAACATTTTAGAAATTCAGAGTATGAAAACCTTTTGTTGATGTATCGTAACTGTGGTATAATTCTAGCTGCTTATTTTTTTAGATGGGGCTGTTAACATTTTGTCCTGGTAGCGGATTCTGAGACAACATATCCAAATCGGTGCTTGTCCATAAACCTTAAGTTTTGCCAAACCACCATTGTAGAAATGATCTGCTTTACTTGTACACATTTTACTTGTAGTGTTCAACGCGCTGGATTACAGTTTTTTGCTGTATTACAACCAGCCTGTGCTCGACCTACACGTCTGCAGACTTCAGGTTCCTTTCTTCTCGTCTTTTGTTAGCTCCACCAAGATTTTATTGAAACCAAGTA
Source organism: Platichthys flesus (assembly GCF_949316205.1). Classification (NCBI taxonomy): domain Eukaryota; kingdom Metazoa; phylum Chordata; class Actinopteri; order Pleuronectiformes; family Pleuronectidae; genus Platichthys; species Platichthys flesus. The sequence continues at coordinate 8,954,381 of NC_084955.1, forward strand.
TCAGATCCAGGAATATTTTTTTTCACTTTCCTTATCTCAATGGCGTGTTTTTCAATATTTTGGTGAATTTCTCAAGAAATAATGCCAATGTCTTAATGAAATCAAGCAGAAATATTTGGAGGACTGTGCACAATTTGAATTCTGAGTTCTTGTTTTTGAAATTCCTCTGTGTTTCTTTTGTTTACAGCTCCATATGGTATCCGTGAGTCCACAAGGCGAACAGGCTCCCACAAAGACGTCACTAAACCTGCTGACGGCTTGTAAGTTCACCTTCTATCTTACCAACACTGATATCAGACAGTAATATTGGCTGGGCCTGTTTCTCTGAGATAATTTTAAAAGCATAAGCCAAACGTGCTCAAGAGCAACTTTCCATTAGATCCTTAAACAATCTCTCCAACTGTAAAACTTGAGCAAATCATTTTTTTAATGTCAAATGTGTATTTGTCATCATTACTCTGTTCTAACCTTGTTCACATTTTTTTCAATCTTCTACCCAGATATTTAGAGTCTCACGTCCCCGTCTCACAGGCGTACCATCTCAGCGACATCTTCACAGACCTGTTAAACTTCTCAGCTCTTCACCTGGTTATTGGTGGGAGGCTCGTCTATTGGCTGCCTGTCTACAGGCCAGAGTGAGTCTGCAAACTGACTGTATGTTGAGCCTGTTCACAATCATGGTTTTTCGTAGTTTATGTTTTAATTCAGCCTCTGACAGTTACATTCAGGCTCAGTTAAGCATGCTGATGTCTGTTACTGTCATACCTGACTGTCTTACTGACACTTCATTTATGACTTATATTTTTTCTGTTTAAAACATGCCTTGGTGCAAAAAGATTTATGTTCACATACATTCTATTTATAAAACAGGGTAAACTGTGGTAACAATGGAGAGCCCTGTTTTTTTTAAATGATGCTATTCTCCAAATAATAGTTTCTATCAATAGGGGGCAGACTTATACCATAAACCACAACTGCACAATACAGACTTAAAATGCAGAGCACAACCTCCAAAACTATAATTGACAACATGAATTGCTTAAATAACCTAACAACATGAAGAAAAGACAGATCATATTATAAAAAAGGTAACTTTTTATAAAATCCAAAAGTTATATTTAATTGAACCTGGCTTTGTAAATCCATAAGAAACACAAAACGAGCGTTCCACTTCACTTTCCCACTTGTTTTTTGTTTTACCTTTGAGCATTTCCCTTCAGCACTATTCCATTCCCACTCCTATAAAACATGGACCTCTTTATGTGACCACCTGTGTGCATGACAGTGTTCAGGTGTGTTGAGGGTTTCCCGCCCATACAGCTTGGCCTCAGTAAACCACAACTGAAAGTTTGGGAGTTGACCACATGTAAGAAGGCTCCTCTGAAACAGAGTTGTACATTGTTGGATGTTCTGCGTTTTAAGCAGAAAGTGTAAGTGCTGACTGGAAGTGCAGGTGTTTGACTGTTCAGGCTTAAAAACAGACTGTGGCAGTAACTGAAGAAAAACCCTGCAGGGCTGAGACTCCTTCAGGGCCCTGATTATAGGACCGGGAAGGCAATACGACCATCGTGCATCCTCTCTTTTTCTCCAAGTGTGTTTGTGAAAAAGTACAAATGTACCAAACACTGCTTGCCAATCTTTGACTTTTGTTCACATCCCTTTGCATTTGTCAATTTAAGCAACACCATGTTATATTTACTGAGCAACAGCACCCTCTGCAGCGCTATGTACTGATTTATTTAGTTTCTTATAAACGGAACAGAAACGCAACTAAAAGCTGGACATTACCCATGATCCCCGGCTTCTTGAAACAGAAGAGGGGCTGCTACAACAAATACACCAAAGTCTGTTTAGAATTCTTCATCTATATATTTCCAAACCAAATATTGGAGATACTTTTTATTGGAGATGCATTACCCTTGATCTTCTAGGCCTGATTCTTCTAACTTAAGCAGCGATTATCATGGCTTAGGGTATTAAGGTTGCACTGGGAATGAAAGCTGCACCATTTTCCCTATTCCAAGTCAGTGTATCATCGAACCCATCTAGAAACTGCTACTTTAAGGGAAAGCGTGGCATAGTTTATGTTTCTAAATAGGCATGGATGTGTGTGGTCTGGTATATGAGCACATGCATACATGTGTGTCGTCATGTTCACACATTTGTCTTTGCTACTCATCTACCGGTGCTCTACTCTGTGCCTGTCAGAGCACTGAGCCAAAATAAACGTCTGAGGCCAGCCAAGTCAGATATGTGAACTATCTGTCCTTGTGGTCTGCACGCCGACCTACCAGTGTGTGTGTTTCTGTGCACAATCCCAACGTGTGTTTTTCAATATGTATGTCTGTGTGTGTAAGCTCAGACGTAGCCTGTCTCCTGGGCCTAATCTGGGGCTCTACAGGGGAGATATCAGGTTTCTATCACCCCCACATATGTGGCTATGGCTGTGATAGAACCAATGGGGATTGTGTGTGTCTGTCTGCCTCATGAGAAAGGGGAGTTGTGTGTGTGTGTGTCTGATGACAGGGGACATAAAGTCCTGTCAGTAAGAGACGGCACCTACATCAGGTTAGACCCCTTAAACTCTCTTACCTGTCTCCCCCTTTTAATAATATATACGACCGAAAGAAAACGTATAAAGACAGACGATGGAGCATCCGTCAGCACAGCCATAAACTCACCTAATTACAACATAAACAAGCGAAGTGAAGACGTAGAGTAAAAAGTTAAATTGTCCGAAGTAAGGGGATACTTGTGTCGTTGAGTACAAATGTTTCATTTTCAGCCCATCATTTTTTACCTCAGTATATATTTTCTGACACTTTAGCCAATCATTCATTTAGATATTCGACACTTAAACTTAAGGCCGTTGTTCATTGCTTCCAGTGGTGGGATGTAACAAATAACATTTACTGTGTTATCTGTACGTTCTGTAGATTTATTTGAGGTTACTTTTTTTAAACTCTTACTCCCAACACATATATCAGCAAATATCTTTACTAATTATTCTACTTTACATTTTTATAATGCATTGCGTTATATGTTCATATAGTTTTTTTTCATGATTTTAAAAGTAATCTGTTACGAGAGGGGAACTGATCCAGTGATCCAATCAGAGTAGGCAGGAAATAATCTTGTGTCCTATTCGGATAATTATGTGACTGTCTTTTCAAATGTAAGTGCATCTTCATGGCTCATTAATATAAGGAAAAAGAAAAATAGTGTAAAACTAATTATTCAGTGATCAGCTGCAGCCTTTATGAAGGTGCCCTCTATAAAATAAAGATAAAATAAAAACTGTAATAAAGAATAAGCAGTGAAGATGGAAGACGACGCTCACCTCCACTTAGAGATTAGCACCATTCCATTGGGTCAGGCTGACTGCTAACAACTCCTGATTGGCAGGAGAGAGTTATCGCCTCACTGTGACGAGGCCCTGCATGTAGCCATGGTAATAGGGCAGACAGACAGTGACATGCAAATCCAGCTTTGATTCGAGACCGTCGCTTCCAGGGATGGTGCAGGAGAAAGTGCTACCGACACAAATATGCAAACGCATACCTCATGTGCTGGTAATGGTTCCTAACCTGGCCAGGCTGTGATGACAGAGCAGCGGTCGACCTGTCGGGTCAGAGTTACTTTTTCCAGCAACGTCTGTGCACAGAAAGCTGTGTCAGCTGTGGTCTCGCTCCACCGGTCACATGTGCAGGGATTTAGTGAGAAATGTGTTGGCGTAGAAGGCGGAGAAACTAAAATTGGGTTGTAAATTTGACAGGATTGGTCCCTGTGTCCAGAGAGATTTTTTTTTTTTTACTTCTTCCTGACAAACTGAACTGTCACCGGGGCCTTACAAGTTCCTCTCATCTGTTTCTCTAAGTGTTCCCAGTCAGTTCATCATGCCCAAAAGAAGGAAAGTGCTCTATGCCTGTCTTTCTGTGTCCTTTTGGAGATGAATAACTTTGTGTGTTTGTCCTTTCCAGGTACTGTGAGGAGACGGTTCCTCTTAATCCATGTCTCCGGCTCATCAGTAACTGTGAGCAGATGCTCTCCAGCCACACATCACGACGCCTCATCACCATGGAGAAGATCAAGGAGCCAGAGGTGTGTGCTTATGCTTCTGAATGTGTTTGCAATGGAGCTGAATTTATTAATCATTCAAATGGCAAAAGGGTAAGAGAAAATTGATCTGATGATTCATGCCAAACATGTTCCACCTCAAGGGGTTTCTCTGATGGATCTCCCTCAGTTAGATTCCAGGGAGGCCATGGATGAGATCTGTGTGGATAATAACATGATTTTAACTTCCGAGGATAAAACACAAAAGCAGCTCCCTAACCTATAGTCTATCTCTTTGATGTGATGTGCTCATATAACTCCTCTCCACGTCATTTTAAGACCAACATTCCCACGTGTGCTCAGGAAACATACATTTAAACATACAGTGTAAATATATTGTTTTAAGTTATGCAACATGGTCACGTAGCATAAATGACAACACATTTGAACATAGCAAACTGTGCGTGCTGCGGAATTTGATCAACGTGTTTGTATGTGTGAGCATGAGCAGCAACATAGATGTGACTTTTATGTAAACGGAGAGCACTGGTGTTTCCGCCTGTGCCGTGTTTTTTTTAATTTGTAAAGCGTACGTTTGTACAATGTATATGTAACCACATAAGTAGGTTCCATTTACATGTATGCAGGATATGCCTGTGTATGTTTTTTGACATGTCATCCCAGTGGAAGTGATGGTGTCTCTCTGGCTGTCTCGGGTTAATCCTCACCATCTGGCTGCCATTGGCTCATGTCTTTTATACTGCAACCCTAAATGGCTTAATCACATCGTATGGAAAACAATCCATCTTTGGATCTGTCATCCGCTCCACTTCAAAACCCCAAATTGCTCCCATAAAGGGCCTCGTATGACACGCACACACACTTGTTTGATCTTATCTGACTGGTATCTCTCGCTGGTTTTTTCCTTTCCCAATATGCCTCAGTCCGCATCAGGGCGAACACTTGAATGGGTTCGCATGTCTATGACATGTGTGGACTCACACTCTTCCAGTGTTTTGACAGTAAAGCAGGGCCAGGCTAATTGCTGGTTATGCTAAACTAGTGCAGAAAACGCTCAGATCTTTTAAATTTATGGGTCATGATATAGTGTTAAATTAGACAAATACGTATTTCACATAAGTTATATGGATCCATCCACCTGTATAATTGTTGGCAAAGTCCGAGTGATTATTTGCACTGTTTGTCAGTTGGTCGTAGTCATGCCCCTCTATTCTTCTTCATTTGGGGTCATGGTTAGGTTTGTTAGTCTTGTTACCGCTCTGAGTTTTTTTCTCCACGTGGTCATGGAAACAGTTTTTAGTTTGCTTGGCAGTATCAGCAAGCGAACGAGAGGTGTTAGCTGAAAACTTACAGGCCCCAGCATCAGAGTCATCCTGTCCAACTCAACTCACCTCATTATTCCTCCTCCCAGCATCGCTGTTTTTTTTTTTCCTCCCTTCATCCCTCCGTTGACCAACGGCTACCTAACAGCCAAGACAAACTGTTTAGTTGTAGGGATTCATAACAGTTCATATACATTGTTCAGACACAAGAGCGCAGCCCTGCTCCGACATACGAACATGGAGAAGTTATGCAAACCTTGGGATAATATACAGACATGTGGCGGGAGGAGCGTCATAGACTGGGAAAGAGAAGAGAACCTTCAAGATGACATATGTATTGATATGGTGTTATCAAATCTGCACATGTGCTCCTTTTGAAGAAAAGGGCATATACATGTCGGTTGTGGCTCTTGAGGTATAGCGGGTTGTCCAGCGGGTTGGAGGTTCAATCACTGTCTCCCACATTCCGCCTGCCAAAGTAACCTAAGATACTAAACCCCTGACAGCAGTGTCGGCAGTGTGTAAGGGATGTGTGATAGAGAAAGTGCTGCCCATTGGTGCACTGTACTGTGAAGCACTTTGAGGGATCATCAAGACTAGAGAAGCACTCTATAAATACAGACTATTTTAACTTGTCCAGTTTCATTTTTGTATCAAAATTTATCGGAAAAAGGAAAAAGTCCCGGGAAGCTGGATACAAGTTTGGATTTTACTCATAAAAACTGATCTTTTCAAGCACATATTACAATCCATATAATGATGCAATGTCTTATGAAAGCTCCTTAATTTGAGAAAACGAGCAACACTTTTGCGGAGCAGGGCTAAGTTAGTGCAGTACGATGATCTCTGAGTTTGTCTCTTTGCAGGAGTTCGACAGCCTGGCTCATCTGGCGGATCCCCGCTTCAGCCCCTTCCAGGGACACAACGCCTTCAGAGAGAAGTATTTCAGCGGAGTCAACAAGAGGAAGGAGGAGAACAAATCGGATTTGAATGGAGAATAATTTGATGCCTCAGGAGATCTGACAAAACAACTTTTCAGTGTCTTATCCAAAAGACAAACCACGAATCAGTTTGGTAGTGGATTCAAGAGAGTAACAAAGTGTAAACTTATTTGTTATAATTGTGCTTTTTTTAATCTTTCTTACTATTTTAATTGTTATTACTTTTACGCCTGTACTTATTATTTTGCAAATAAATGGATACAATTTTTACCAAATGATCCTTTTCTTGAAAAAGGGGGTTACAACTACAGCAACCGCACATGTACTTGACATGTGGAATGGAAAATGAAGACAACTATTACATGGACATACAATCTAAAGCCTTACATTTATATTGCAGTGATTTACTTTCATAAGAAATACTTGCAAAAGAGAATTAATGGAATGGTCAAAATCCAAACAACAGAGGCAGTGATATCCTGATATAAGATGTATAAGATTTAAACGGTTTAAGCTCCCAGAATATTCAAACCTTAACTCCCCAGGGCTGCTTTCAGACATGCACTGATCTCTAGCTAGTTTCCTGAAACTCTCCGGAGTGGCTGTATGTGAGAACACAAATGTCTGAAAATGACGTGTCATACATGTAGCAGAGGCGACGATGTCCACTTGGAAAAAACACCAGATTCCAGTGCTTTTGGTGATAGAGGCCGATGCTGGTGTTGATGTGGTGTAGACACAAAAATGTAATCTCCACACTGGAATTTATATATTCATAGCTGAACGCTTCTGAGATGTTCCAGTTGTCCTGACCGCCCCGGACCTGATCTCTACACTGCTGCGTTTTTCTCACATGTGAAAGGCAAAACTCCACATCTTTAGAATTCTAAATCCTACCAATCTTTTTTTTGTGATTATCCTGTTGACATAATCAGGGGTATAGTGTCATGTTTTAACAAAGCTCCCCCAGAGCCACATAGAACATTCTGAAAAAAAGACCACAGGGTGATCAGTGCGTCACGTCAACAGAAAGTTGCAATTTAAACGTCAATGTTGTTGACAGTATCGGTATCTCTGTTGTAAATAGATCTATTTGAATTAAGAAGGGTATTTACTGCAGTACAACTATTAGCACTGTCTTTAATTTACCTCTTACGTGTTTACAGGCCTGATGTACCACCTTGCTATGGACTGGCTCTCATTTTGATTGTAATTTTTAAGGATTTATTAGTATTAAGAAAAGGTGCTACTAAGCCATATAGAGTATACCTACACTTAGACCCACGGTCCTGCTGTATTCAGACACAGCATGTTTAGGTGAAAGAGGCCCCCCTGCGCAGGCCAGAGCCCAGATGACAGAGCGTCCCCACCTCACCACACACCGCTACAGTTAGTCAGCAGCTTTTGTTGTTTTCCAACCACAGCCCGGCTCATTATTCATCTCCTGCGAGCGACGCAGCGGGCCTTTATGTACATTACCCCTTCACTCTGTTTATCGGTTGGGCCTCTGCCTTCTCCACCACACTTCCCTGTTCAGGCAGAGGGTTCCAGGCTCCATCACATGATACTCCGCTCGCCATCGTTTGTGGTGCCTCGTGTTTACAGTTCCCACAGTGCCCTTCAGTTGTCCATCAGCATCGGGCGTAATCAAATGATGCCGCAGTGAGAGACCTCGTCTTTCTCTGCTCGTTGCTTCTGTCCTCTCTCTCTTGGCATTTCTTTTCCTGTCACTTGTAAATAAGTGCCATCTTTGCCACATAAGAAGACCCCTCAATGCTGATGGTGGTTTTAATGCTGCAGCTGTCTATTGTTGGTTTGAAAAGTGCTGTGTGTGTGTGTATGTGTGTGTGTGTGTGTTCTCTATGCCACATTGCAATGATAAAACGATTTCTCGAGAGCCCTCAGTCTCCAATGATGCAGACTATAATTAGGGAGCAGGGGGTTTCCTCTCGACACTGTGTAATGCAGTCCAGACGTTGAGGAAATTCTGTCTGTGTGTGTGTGTGTGTGTGTGATGTGTTGCCTACTTGTTAGATCTGGTTTCGTTTCCTGATGTAATTCAGTGACATTAAAATAGATTTGAGATCGAACCTGTATAACATCGTCATTTTCCAGCCACTGGTTTGCGACATAATAAATCAAATTAGGTCCTTCTTTGATTTACTTAAGTCTTTACTTTTCATCTGTCCTAGCCTAACCCTGTTCATATATATATATATATATATATATATATATATATATATATATATATATATACTCTACATTAGTTAAATTCCTCCTCCTCCACTTCCTTTGTCCACCTTCCCTCTCCCAGCCCTCTCCCTCCCCTCCTCACCCATCTCACCTCTGCCCTTTACTCCTCTCTTTTCTCTCAAAGACAAACTCCCTGCAGGAGGAGCGGGCTGCTCGTTCGGAACAATGGCTCCTGATTAAACTCCCCTCTGTCCGAAATCTGATAGAAACCTTCAGACTGCTGAATCAGCTGGAACACAAAAAGGCTTAGTGAGCACAAAATGTAAACGCCACATGTACAGCAAACTTAAATCTAAACATCTAATACAAAATTAGAACCAAATAACAATAATGATTGTTACTTTTACTTGATGGTTTTGATTGCAGTGTGTGATGGGTGTATGATAGAGAAAGTGCCACTATATAAATGGATTGTTCAACTTTACCACACTTTATTCAGATTGCAGAAGCAAATAGCAAAGTAGAGAAAGAGAAGTGCAGTAAGTGAAATGTGTTGCCTTTTACAGGAGCCAAGCTGGACAGTCAGAGGAGGATGTTATAGTCATGATGTCTTTATGAGTAATGGTTAGCTGTGATAGCAATGGATGGCGGTGCCATACATTTGTCAGCCAGTGAACAAGACCTGATATAAAATGAAAAATAAATTAGCTTTGTATGAGTGTGTATCTGGGGTTCGGTCGTGGTGGCAACAGGTCATGCAAAGTATATTTTAGCTGTAATCACATTTGACTACGAAGAAATTTCTTTACTGCAATTTGTCCGGAGTGGGTTTAATTTAAAAGTAGGGTTGCAAAATCCTGGGAATATTCAAAGCTGGAAACTTGCCATGGGAATTAATTCTTTTCCTTCTTTCCTTCTACATTGACATTGAAATGTCTCCACACATGAAATAGTGCACGTGGCATTGGTCCGTAAAATGAGAAAAAAGCTTGTAAAGAAACACTAATGCAATGCCAGAGATATTAATAGTTGGCCAAACAATTGGAATCGTCTTTTTTTTTTCAAAATTCCCAAAATTTCCGAGCTTAGCTTCCCATGGAAAGTTTCCCGAAAGTTTCCCGAAATTTAACGCAAATTGTCCGACCCTTTGAAACCCTATTTAAAAGACATGACATGGAGTTCAATTCTGCAGGGACAATGGTTTTCATCCCAAAGTCATAGTTGCTAAAAACCTACGATTTATAGGCAGAGAATGGGTGTGTGTGAGTGTGTGTGTGTGTGTGTGTGTGTGTGTGTGTGTGTGTGTGTTTATGTGTGTGTGTTTATGTGTGTGTGTGTCTCATAGGGAAGCGTGTGAAGGCCAAAGAGAAAATGCGCACAGCTGGAGTTCAGGAGTTTCCAGATACACACACACACACACGTGAGTGACTGAACATACGTATGTGGCACAGGTGCAGTGCACCTGTCCTTAGCCAGCGAGGTTTGGACACCTGCAAGTCCTCCGCCCCTTCTCCCCTTGCCTCCCCCGCCCCTGAGGTCATCACCGGCGCCCTCATCCACCCCTGATAGCCCTCCGCAGCCCCTTCAGCTGTGGATCGGAGTAAGGTGAGAGCTGTTATCTCAGTGTCTGGGAGGAGCAGCACAGCAGTGGATGAGCCATTATAGTGCTACAAATCACCACAGGGGTTCACAGCTCACGCAGCTGTGTGAAACTCAAGCCACGCTCGGGAGAAAGCAGAAGAGTGAGACAGGGAACCAAGAGGGGGCTGTGAGAGAAGCGAGGGGCAAATCCTGTGATTTAAGGGCGTTGGGTTATTTTGCAACTAATGATAAAGCAACTTCAGAGCTAATTCTTTCTTGTACCATTATATTCGGTGCCACTAGATGACAGCCTTGAGCAGAGAAAGGGATCAAACTGGCTCCTGAACCGATGGCCAAGGGTTCCTCATGTGCTGTATGTTCTGTGCTCAGGCCTACACACTGTTTGCCATACAATCAATGCTGTGCAGCCTGTAAACAAACAGTTGAGGGACGCTGTGTTTGAAGTGATGGAGCTGCGGTTGAGAAAGTGCAGAGCAGCTCCGAGCACAACACATCCTCGTTAAAGACACTCGCCTGGAAGTGATGAGGGTTGTTGGCACAGGAAGTAAAGGGGCTGATTGAACGGCTTGTCACACAACTTCCTCGTCCGTCTTCCACCTATTCACAGCCCAACCGCAATGACCATATCTGACGTTTAGATCGCCATCGTGCACGGTTTTATCACAGAGCAGAGTTCGAGAAAACTTTGCAATCCATTCGTGTTTATTTCAAACTTTAAATAAACCACCAGAAAGAAATAGTTTGTTCTGCTTCACATATGGATGTTGACGGACCCACAAGTGAGTCTGTGCGTGCGTGTCTTTATGGGTGTTTATAGGGTCATCACTCTTAATATGACCGGAAAGAAGATTAGAAAAAAGTGTTAGTAGCAGGGAGCCAAGAGCCAAAGACAAAACAGCCAATGGGAGTATTTGGATTTTGTGCTTCATCTTGTGTTTATAGTGTGTATTTGTGATTTCCTGCGGTTGTCAGCGCTGTTTTTCATTAATGACAAGAAACCGCTGGATGGCTCCCTCACGCCCATTTTTAATGACTCTCAACTGCCAAGAGGGTACACACATAATTACCACCCCCCCCATACACACACACACACACTTACACACACGCATACACACACCGCCAAGATGGCAAACATGGTGGCGGTGACACATTTCCTCTTCTAGTCTTGCAAGGATCATAAAGCACTAATATCTCTGACTCGGTGGAATATATAAAAATATAAGACACCATTGAGGGTGTAGCAAATTTTCATTCATTCATACATTCTCCCTAACTATCGTATTCAGGGATACTACCAGCCAATCCCAGCATGCACTGGGCTGAAGGCATGGAAACAACCTGGACAGGTCAATTTGCTCAGAGCGAGTACATACACACACCCTCACACTGACATTCACGTTAATGAGCAAATTTGAGTCTCCAGTCTCACTAGACCTGCACATATTTGCAAAGTGGGAGGAAACTGGAGGTGCCAAAGGAAATATCTGTGAACACAGGAAGAACATTACAGAGAGGAAATATTCATATTCTCTGTGCTTTGCGTGATATATTTGAAGCTGCTTTAAAAATGACTTTTTAATGAACTAATAGCAAACTACTTCTTCCTCGAGCCTCCCTTCTGCATTATAACACTACAGTATATCATCCACGTTCCTATGCGTAAAAGTACCAGCAGATGCTTGTTCCTCCACTTCTTTTATTTTACTTCAAGTCATCTCTTTATCTCTTCCACCTCCAGCCCACTTTGGTCCCTGCTTCCCCCCCCACACCATCCTTCTCCCTGAGAAATTACATCTTTCAGGATGAGCTGCTCGGCCTCTCAGCAGTGAAGTGTGCTGTCTGTGCAGGGTTTGGATTTCAGCGATGCACCTCAGTGCCTTTTGGGAGGGTCTGATTGAGCTGTAGGGGTACTGTGTGTGTGTGTGTTTGTGTGTGTATGTGTGTGTGTGTTTTTGTGTGTGTGTTTGTGAGCATCCCTTGCTGAGTCGATATCTACTTTGCCGATTACACCGACCACTCTCACGGTTGTTTAGCTGAGTGGAATGTGTTATCCATGGGGGTGTGCGTTAGTCAGGGCCAGGATACACGCATGATGCTCAAATGTTTTCTCCTCTGGGACCTGTGGAGGGTATCACACCCCTATCGCCGCTGGGTGTGAGCTGCCTCCTGGCTCCCAACACACTCACACCTGTCCGTTCTGCACAGGTGGGCCTGCTGAGGACCGGCTGAGCCCCGCTCACCTGCATGCCTACTTGCATCTGGTTGTTTCTCAATGGGACGATCTATCTCGGTCTCGCTTTGTCTTCGTTCAACTGCACTTTCTCTGCCAGTGTGAAGGATCCTTAGTCTCTTGCATTGTTTTCTGTACATCGTGACAGTATTCACCTTAACATGCACAGTGATATTGGAAATCTTTCAATGTAGCTTCGATTAAGAGAATAGCTCATATTGGAAAATATACCACTCTCATATCTGTCTAGCACATATGAAGCTACACCCAGGAGATAATGAGCTAAGGTTAGTGTAGCCATGCTACTGCCATAGCTCACGAGTCCCTGTCCAGTCATTTTTACCTGACTGGTTCCTGTTACATTACGTCACTTCCTCCATTCCACTGGAATTTAGTTTTTAACAGGAAAAAAAAATTCTAACAGCAAAACAACACAGCCTATTCAATTTCTTCAATTGCTGTTGCTCAGGAGGTAGAACGAGTATTCCGCTAACCAAAGGGTTTGGTGGTTCGATCCCCTGCTCCGCCATTCCACGTGCTGGAATGTATACCAGCAGGAGCTTGTTCCTCCATTTAAAACTGAACCCCTCATTTCCCCAATTTGATGTGTGTGACTATACATTTGTGTGAATGGTCCTACAGACTAGAAAAGGACTTTATAAACACAGAGCATTTCTATCTGGGTATACATTAAATACCCTCGAGTCCAGACCCTCCCTCCACTGTCACAACTATGTGATAACCCTCAGGCTGAATGAATGAATGTGCTTTCTTTAGGATGGAAGGTGTCAATGTAGCAGCATTTTTAGAAGTGTCATCTACCCCCCCCACCTGCTCGTGGTGAATCCAGTTGGGTTCCCCTGCTGTTTACACATTGACTTCTCCTGGATTTCTACAGACTTTAGGAGGCCAGGCAGAGAAGGTCTACAGACAAGCAGAGCGTCTCACTCTGACATTTGCGTTCACACATCCACCTCCTCCGGTGAAAAACCAGAGGAACTTCTTCTCCTAGTCACATCAATAATAAGAGACTGTAAGTAACAGTGTGGGCAGTGAGGCTGCAAAATGAGAAAAATTAAAACTCACTCCCTGACTTTACGAGAGGAGTGTGTTTGAGCCTACATAAAACATAACCCTCAGTTGTATGACAATATTAAATGCCTATCTAGTTTGAGGATTTTAGGAGTAAACATACTGGTAGTCACAGGGAATTTGTATGTGTGTGTGTCTTCCATGCTGAACACAACACAGGTGTTCATCATAAAACCTGCTTTTATAACCCACTTCCACTAATTCCTTTAGGATGGCTCTGTAATCAGAAGTGCTTTGACAAACATGCCAAACTTCATTTCGAATTCTATATATTGAAGTTCCCTTGCTGAATATCTAAGAGGAAAGCTGATGGTCTGTGACACTGAGTCATTTGAACCGATATACTGTTTGACATTACTCTTGAACGTGCTGGGTTGGATTCTGACAGATTGAGCTGTTAACTATTACTCCCGGCTCACGTTCGCTGTGCACTACGTCTACTGAATGAATCACTGAGTGTTAGTATTTTCCTTTAATCGCATCTGCAGCAGCTCTGGTAACTCTACTCTAACCTAATTTAAGGTTTACACATACATGTGGCCCAGGAGGTAGAGAAGGTCGCCGGTTTGATCCCCGGCTCCTCAAATCTGCCTTCCAGTGTATCCAGCAGTGTATGATTGGTATGTGATGGTTAACGTGCATTAAATACTCCCGTCACACCTGATCCTTGTTCTTGTTTTTCGTTGCTATACAGATATTGGACAGACGTGTTGTTTAAAGGCTGTAAGCACATTAGTACCACACATTTTATTCACAGTAACCATGTTTTTTCTGCTTTCCGGCATAAAGCACATGAACACAAACAAGAGTCAGAACAATTTCCCAACTCCCAAATTCTGGAAGTTGGACGTTCCAAGGAGCACGTAGATGCACGTTATTTCCTTTTCCCCGTCTGTTTCTTATTGATGAAACGGAAAGGATATATGCAAATTGACCAGGATGTTGAACTAAAACGAAAAATGTTACAATAGGTAATCATATCTTTATGCTCCGTAAATACAAAAACAAGAAATGCAACGCATTTATACCTCCGGCTTCGTATTCCAGCATCTTATAATGACCTGGAAAAAACTTTTCTCTTCAAGCACGGCCAAAATAACAACTTGTCCTCACAATTTTCACAACTTAATTATATTTTTTTCCATTCTGTGTTTTTCTGATCTGATAAATCAGTTCTTATAAAAATGCCTGGATTGAAGCACTTTTCTAACTTCATTTTCCTCTCTCCTCTGCTGTGTGGCCAAAAGCAGTCTCGCCAGTATCTGACAGTGTGGAACTCAAACCAAATAAACCCTGAAGATTTGAGTTAGTGCTTGTTCTTGTTGTTACAGCTTTTTGGCTTGGCACAGGCCGGGACCAACACTGAATTTCATCCATGTAGCGTTCAGCGCTGGCCAGAGCTGTTACAGTTTTGTTTTATATTGCAAGGCAGCGAGAGAAATCAAAAGGCTGGTAAAGGTCTCCAAGCTGTCCATAAATTAAGATTCTGCAGAGATAGTCGAGAACAGAAGGAGTCTTGCTGGCTTCCGTTGCCTCCAAAGTTTTAAAAGAGATATATTTAACCATTTTATTTCCCCCTGTGAACGATAGCAGGCTCTGTCTTGGAGGAAGAGGATTCTTGAGGCATTTTAAATGCTTGATATAAAAGTAAGTGTTACGCGCAGATTAACACGAAAACACAACATTCTCCTACAAACCACAAGAAATGCTGTTTATTTTTGTTCTTGTCTTTTCTTACTGTCTTTAAACAATGTTGCTATGATACCTCTCCTCGCCGCATCACCATAAACAATTTGCAGACCGCAGAGAGACCCTGCTGGGAGCTCGGGGCATGCACAGTGGGCTGCCAGGTTACTGGATTATCCAGAACATGTAGAATAGAACGGACATGTGTCTCTGTGTGTTTCTGATTCGACGCACTTTGATTTGTGAACTTGAGGAGACGGGAAATAACAGTCGTGACTCACTCTTCCACCTCGAACTGAAACTCTTTGATGAGACTGTATAGGTTCCATGTTAGGATCTATAGTGTGTGACATGAGGCCGGGAGGGGACGTTGGTTACAACTGTTTACTTTGCGTGTTTGGATAAGCCATGATGAGAAGTTTATTGCTGTTGTTTTTCATTTCATTGGAGCATAGCGTTTGTTGAACATTTGAGTCTTTATGAATCTAAATAGAAATGTGTGTTTGTGAAAGCTTCTGCGTGTGCATGCAGGAGCATGTTTGTGTGAGTAGGTGTCAGCAGCAGACGGTGGGTATGGTTGGTACCGTGGGGGCTTTCCATTGCATCTCGGTCTCTGCTCGCACATTTTCCTTCCTCCTTTTAAAAATCTGCTCTCTTCGTGTTTTCTTCCCCCTCTGATGCCTTTTACCTCCCACCTGCCAGACCCATGCAATGATTCAGCATCTGCCATAAAACAGCAACCAGGCCCGGCAGTCCAAAACCACCACTCTGTTTTATTTGGATTTGATTTGAATCAAGGTGTAACATGGTCATTCTTTGTGGCCAAGGGTTTTTCTGTATACAAAGCACAAATGGTTCAATTTTTTTTTTTTTTGTACAATGGATCATGCATGGAAGGAACCTGATCTTTTACCATGATTCCGTCTTAGTTACTATTTGGTTAGGGGTTGAAGCAGTTCTGAATTTGAGATGTAATGGCCCGTGACTTTACTCTGTAGTATTCTTCCTGCACAAACCTGCACAAACAGCCTGGACTTTTCATCAACACCATCTTTACATTTTCCTCAAAAATCTCTCTCAATGTCGTGCACCACTGTTTGAGGTTCCCATCTGTCTATACATGCTTTAAAAAAAATGAATTATTTCGTTCTGATTTGGTTAAACAAATCCGTTTTGTGTACATTTATTGTTTATGGAATTTTTTTTAAGTTTCCATATAGTTTTGTGGGCAGACCTCAGTGATCTCCCCACAGAGCAGGATGCTGAAAGAGACCTCATGAAGGCTTTAGAAGCAGGACTGAAGAGTCACTGTAGCTGCCTTCAGTCATGCACAGAACTCCAGAGGGGCTGTATGTGAGAATGTCATTCTCCCGCAACAACCCCCCCCCAACACCCCCCCCCCCCACCCCCTTGTAAAAACTAGTCTAGTGTCCAAATGTGAGAAAACATCAGGAGGTTATCCCGAGGACTCACCATGAGTGTGGGCACTTCAGTTTTGTGCAAACATACACAAAACTGAAGACCTGATCGCGATGTCGGTGTAAACCAAAACACATGATTTCTGCCGTGGGATTGCATCCTGCCTCCTTCATGCTGCCACACCGGCACCAGAGATTTTATCTGTCGTGAATGCGTCCGATTTAGAATCCCTGTTGCATTCTTCATCTGTGAAAGAAAAACTCTGGAAAAATGTTTTCCAGAGTTTATATCTGAAAATGGCTTATGGATGTTTTTTTAGAAATATCATTACATAAAAATGTAATTCTTCTCCTGACTGAACCATGTCCATTTTTCTGGTTATGCCAACATGGGTCACTGAGAGAAGTTCCAAACCTGGAGTAAATTAGCAAATTAGCGCAAATTAGCTCCAAAATAAATCTTGAAGTTGGCACATCACTGGATCCGGCCTTGTAGACAACATCAACAGGAAGTGAAGAACTTCCATCACTTAGTGGGTCATTTTCACCATAGTTGTAAGTTAGAAAAATTAGAAACCTTATATTTTCGTTGCTTAAAACACATAAACTGTCGACTGATGGTGTGTGCTACCAGTTATAATTTGGCAACTGATAAAGAGATTGTAAAAGGAGTGAGGAAGGAGTCGTGTCCTGATTCTTGGAGTTTAATCTCGCCCTTTATTAGACACTTAGCACCTCATCAGAACTTTCCAGACAGAGTATCGCTGTAAAAACAGATGATTGGATGCTTGCCAACCTGCAGCCATGTTGAGTAAGACTGGCAGGTGTTGGTGGGTGTTTCCGCCGGTGGCACTTCCTGGTACGGTCCACACCATACTGTGAACAGGCTGTTTAAAAGCTGCTGTACCCTGATCTGAGCGGGCAACACAAAGCCCGGTGCTTTCATCAGGCCAAACTGGCTTTGAATAATAATGGCAGCCATACGCCATGTTGTCTTTTAAGTTATTAGATATTTGAAGTTTGTCAGAAGGAACTATTTGAACCAAACTTACACCAGGTCTGCACCGTACTGCTCCACACATATAGATCAACACCACATGCAAAAGCCCACAGTCGAGGGAGTCGTGTGAGAAATTCCTCTCTGACTTCATAAGCACTGAAGTCATTCTTCCTGAAATCCGCTCTGCGTTCAGACAAATAAACGGACCAATTTACCTTTCGATGACTAATTGAAATGGTCACCAGGGAACCTTTTATTTTGAAGAAAGAAAAATAGGACTTCATCCTTCTTTCACCTCGCCAGCCTCACACCTCTCATCCCTCCCTCCATTCGTCATCAAAGGTACATGTGCCCGCAGCGTAACACCGTGTGTGCCTCCAACACTCATTTATCATAATACAGCTTTAAAAAAAGAAAGAAACATTTGTGCAATGAAAGCTCAGAAAGGAAACTTGTAATAAAAAGCAGACATGCCATGCAGGAGGCACAGAGATGATGTCTCATTCGCTGCCATCGCTCCCCAAGGTGCTGGTGGTTGGGGGTGGGAAACATTACATTATAGGGAATGAATTGGGGCTTTGATGCAAAGCGGGAGCGTTAGATGCTCTCCACTTTTATGAGGCTGCAAGCAGAACCGAGCTTACTGGTATCGGGTTGGCTCATAATAGCTGAATGCTTTTGCACAGCGGCATCACCACTGACTGTCATGTTCCCAGAACTGAGGCCCATTTTTCCACTGCTAAGATGTCACCAAACAAATGGTGAGAATGTATGCCCAGCAGCGGGGCAGATGTTTCTCCGACCAACGTTAAGAACGGGCAGTTTGAGGACATGTGCAGGGAAAGTGATGATGTCTCAGTGATGATGTTGGAAATTATTACTTTTTGATTAGTTTAGTTTAGTTCATTTCACACAACATTAATACTAATACATAAATTAAATATAAGATGTGTGGGGATGTGGTAGAAACCAGGGACGGCTTAAATTAAAACCTTCTCCCAAGACAGCAAAAAAAATGTTTTATACAAAACCTTATCAACAGGTGATTTATTATTATAATAAGGACATTTTATGTATATTAATATAACAGAAAGTAATAAAGAGAGAACAATAAATGCTATAAATGCAGAACCTAAAAGAGCTTATTTTCATTTCAGTTGTATAAACAGCAGAGCATTTCCTCTTTATTGATGACACAGAGGAATCCAATAAATATAAGTTTTTGTTCGACAAAGTAACGGAAGAATATTCAAAAGAGAACTGACCAGGAGATGTTTTAAACAAAGGTTGATGGAGATGCTCAGCCTGTCTAGTTTGAGCTCCTGAACTGTGAATTGCTCCTGAAATTGTAAAGAAAACAATGAGGTAAATCTGAGTTTGAATATTTTGCTTTGAAAAAATTAAGAGCAGCTTTCTTGTTGGTAAAACAGCTTTCCAAAAACTTGTTAATCTAATAAACATATTATGCAGTATTTCACACACATGGTGGAAAAATAAACCGAGTTAATTATCAATCGTAGCACCCAAAAACATGACGTAACTTAATATTTGTTTCATTATGAATCTGAAGTCAAATTTGATCATTGTCATATTTCTTATTTCCTGTAAACAAGATGCATTTAGACTTGTTTGAAAGACTGAGAAGACCATACCTTACTTCTTTAATATTTGAAGAAGAAAAAAGTATATTTGCAACAACAATCTTTCAGTTTTTTCAATAAGTACTGTACCAAAGGGGTGTGTGGAAATGGGATATCCTTTCTTTACATACTCTGAACCATTATTTGGTTTACTTTGCCCTTGGAGAAAAATTTATTTTATGAACATAACAGTCCTTCAGAGAATTGCCTATACGTTTATAGTCAGTCCTAGAGTCTGGCACAAAGCTGACATTCCAGCGTTATCCATCCATAATATTGCAGACATGCATGTAATCCTTGTTTATGCTTGCATCTTGCACGGTGCAGAAGTGTGAAATTTGGAATTAAAAACTATGGAGACCTGGTCACGGATGTGAGTGCAGGCAGGAGTGGAAGAGCGGGTCATTCGCGTTAGAGTGATTATTCTGAGTCCGGTCAGTGCGAGCAGATGTGGATGAGCGTCTTTGTCCTGGATGGATTTTTAATACTGTTCACCTCAGATAATCCTCAACAGGTGAGCGGTGGCTCCTCATGCAAAATTTAGCAGCCGTCATCAGGGTATCATGGTCCTCACCTACATAATAGACAACATTATGCTTTGCTTTAAAATAAGACAGTGTCGGAGAAAGGTTTTTTTTCACCTGTTTCCATTCTTCCTGGCAACTTGACAAACCTGGCTTTGTTAAACACCCACAGTGAGTGGCATAAAAGACTACGTTATGCTTATTAAAAAAAAAGCAAAAGCCACGAGGTAGTGGACTGCTGTGCTGTATCTGTTCTCCACACCCTCTTTAGCAGGGAGTCCGATCCAGGAAACATGCGAATAATGTAAGCTCTGTGACTTAATGTCCAATTAATTGATGGTAGAGATTGCTAATTGCTAATTTATATTATTTAGTGGGGATAAAACATGTACAGTTTGCAATTCAGCTACACCGTCTTTCCTTACCATATCTTTGCACAGGAAACTGAGCCAGGAGCGTTCACGCAGATAAAAAATGATGGGGCTAATATCGTAGCAATAGTATTCGTATAAATCAATGTGTGCATATGTAGATATTCATATGCAGATTATTTTGCATATATATATATATATATATATATATATATATATATATATATTATTTTATTTTTTTCAAAAAGTAGAACTCAGGTTATTGGATTTGCTGTGTGAGAAGAAGAATAACTGTTTGTCTTTTCATGAGTGAACTGCAACATATGAAATCTGTGATGTGGTTTCTTTCCCTGTTTCTCTTCAGCTCCTTTGATTTGATCCCACAGACAACAATTGGTTCTATTCTGGACAGTTTGTGTGAGCATTTGTTAGCGACTCTGTCATAAAACACAAGCTTGGTTGTGCAAACATATGCACAAGCTTTACTTCATTTACAATACTTCTAAAACGGACCATTTCATTTCATGCTCCAGTTTATGTTCCTCCCTTGCGAACGCTTTGCCTTTGCCTTTGTCTGTTTAATTGAATCTCCCGATCATTTCCTGCTTCTTTCCTCAGATGTTTTCCTCTCACCACAACACCGGGTTCTGCAACATCTCAAGAGAAATGATGAGAGTGCTACTGTGAAACAGACTCAGGGTCGGTTATGGTTCCCTGTAAGAAGCAGGTCCTGGATCATTTCAGCGGTTGTCACTGAAGATTGACTGAACGACATGTTGTTGTTTCCAGGGGTAAGCTGATCCCAATGCAGCACCAATTTGGAGAAGGCAGATTTTATACAAGAGACATTTTTCTTGTGATACCAACATTGGCATTCGATTTGAGCATTTGTAGAGAGACAAACACAAATACACCATATCAAATCATAGATGACCTCAGAGCAGAAAACTATCAGAGGCGACATCACTTCGTGGGCTCAGAAGAGGGATTTCTATGTGTCTGCAAAAAGAAGTAATGACACTATGCATTCCTCTGCGTTGGATTCATGCTTTCATGTGGCAAACATTATATCATAAGTCAGGAGAAATGACTAAGATACTTTGCAATTGACCGTCAGGCCTCGTGTTTTAATGTCTTCAGTGTTTCCTCTTGACACGGTTGGATAATCGATTGTGTGTCTTAATGTTCTGAGATCTAGTGTGACACCTCAAACATTGAGTCGAAGCTTTGAGATCCATACATATGCAGTAGCTGTATATGATTTACTGACGAAACAAATCAAACGTTTCACAAACATAGTTGTTAATTGACAACAACAAAAAAGACAAAGCTGACAAAAGGGGTCTGTGTTTTTGAAGATGATTTGCTGCTAAAGAACCTTCCATTTCCTTCATTGCGAAGTTAGCACAGAGATGAGACCATGTTTGTGGTCTGTATGAGTCCTAGCCGATCTTAGTTAGTCCCACAATAAATAAACCAAAGAAAGACATTTAAAGTAAAACAGAAAAGGTAAACATGCAAAAAAACATGCAAAATAAACACAATGGATTAAAAACCAGACTGCCATTACACATCTTCCATTGAATTATACAGAGAGTAATTAAATATTAACAAACGCTTAAATTTTTCATTCATTCGGTTATTTCATGTCCAACTTTGTGCAAATATCCTAATTAGGACTTTGCATTGACTTCCATCCATTTTGTAAAGCCTTACCGAAACCGTATCCCTTACCTTACCCATGACCAGTTTATACTTAACTCAAACCTTAATCTAACCACTTTCACAATTTAACTAATCTTAACCAGGACCTCATATATTAGGTTTTGCCTAATTAAGTCTTGTCAGTGTTTATCCTGGAAAAGTCCCTAAAGTGAGTAAACGCATACATACACACACATTCACACACAAACACACACACACACACACACACACACACACACACACACACACACACACACACACACACACACACACACACACACACAAACACACACACACACACACATACATACCAGTAAACCAGTTGTGTATTACAACTGGGGTTCTCACAAGCAGTCCAATAGTTACAAAATGTTTGTGTGATCACGAGAGGTCCTTCAATAATCAACCTTGGCTGAATTTACCGATCAGAATATTCAATATGAGCAACACATGAAACGTATATTTTTAGTCCAACTCTTTTAGTCATTGACATGTTGGCAAGTTTTGAGCTGGAGCATAATCTGGAAAGGAACTTCAGTTTCAGTGTGGATGTCAACGTCAGGTCGGGAGTTACAGAGGGTTTACTGGGTTCGACTTCATGACACAATGTGAGAAAACCTAAAATGGAGCAAAGCACAATGTTAGCTATGAGTGGCCTGCGGGGGAAAGTGGGTTGAGGCATGGTTTGTCTTCATTTGCACTATTAGCGGTATCGCGAGCACATAAACACATGCGACCTGTATCATTCAATCTCTCTGACATACTGATCTCTAGAAAGCACACAGGCTTTCTGCCTTTTCAATCTCTGTAATGACTGTTATGATCCTCTGTCTGCCAGGGAGGCCTGATTGTACAAATGAGTTTTCAGCTTCATTTTAAAGGTGAATAAAAATCTATATGAAGATCTTTCCCCAGTGTTGAGGAACAACCAGCGAGTGGATTCGAATAAGACCCTAAATCCTGAACTTAATGGAATATAGAACGGGTGTGATGTGAGGCGCCTTGCTGGGTCTGGTCTACAGCCTGGCCGTAGCGTTCTGCATCATTTAGATAGGACTTGCAGAGGGAGGTGAGACGGTGATTACAGTGGTTTAGCCATGCAGGATGATATAAAAGCCTGAATAACCATCTGTAGCTCAGCTTGTAATACATATGACTTAAGTCTGGCAGAGTTTCTCAAATGAAAGAACAAATCCATCTTTCCACTGAACACATTGATACTTGATCTCCCATATTTCCGCTGTTCACGAGCTGCAATTTGGCTTCTTTTTTTTGCTGCACATTAAAGGTTTAGTCAAGCGGATATTTGTGCTTGTGAGTCAGCATTGGCTAAATTTCTATTTGTGTGTGCTGTGCCTGCAAATGGTGTGTCCAGCATGCACTGGCTGCTGCTATGAAGCACCTGGCATACCCCCACTGTCTTGTTAACAGGGCCTGACAGGTCTGCTTCATGCAGGTCCAGCAAAGGAAAACGCTTTAAGTTTTTTTTAAATTATGATGAGTTGGCAGGTCATTACTAGTATGTAAAATGTATAGTGTGACGGGCTCAGAGTAATTTGATAAAACTGGGACGAGTTACATAAGTCTCTCACACACACACACACACACACACACACACACAAACACACACATATTCTCTGTGTGCGTGTGCTTGCACGCATACATTCGTTCGTACAGATAATACTGCCTGCTGGTGCGTGGTGCTGAGCGTTCCGACTCAGTGTGTGTATTAATAATGTTTCGTATGCGTGCACAAGTTCTGTGCACAGGATTTGT
Source organism: Platichthys flesus (assembly GCF_949316205.1). Taxonomy (NCBI): domain Eukaryota; kingdom Metazoa; phylum Chordata; class Actinopteri; order Pleuronectiformes; family Pleuronectidae; genus Platichthys; species Platichthys flesus. The sequence continues at coordinate 8,977,957 of NC_084955.1, forward strand.
TCGTGCATTTTTCACGTTTGTGTGTGTGTGCGTGCGTGTTGTACTCTGTAAGCCCCCGTCTTTGATGTGCACTCGCTGAGCTGAAAGGGTAACATGAGAACTGAGGATCCACAAAGCTGCTCTCACCTGTGTCCTTTGATGAGAGGACAGAGGCTAAGTAGTGCAAACCACGGATGTCTCTTTCATGAAATACACGCACGCACACACTCACACACACACACACACACACACACACACACACACACACAGACACGCACGCATACAGACAGACATTCTCCCTGACCTTTTGTTGTGGTGAGTGCACGACTCAAACGGTCAATCTGATGCGCTCCTGTTACAGCAGTGGATAGATGGGTGTCGTGCAGAGGTGAAGGCCATGCACTCCTCTCTCCATCGCTCAGCCCTCACAGCAGGAGAGGCTGAGAACTTAGGACAACCCTATTACTTCCAGACCACTGCTCCGCTCCATACATCTATACCTTTACTGTTAATACCTCTGTATTTATTAACAATGCAATGTGTATGTATGTTTTCAGAGCTTTGCTTGAGGAATGATTGTAACATCCTGGTGTCAGACAAACTGTTGCTCTCTGTTTCTCTCCCTTAAGTGTGCCGTACCTTTTTTGGTTCACATGTAAGGTTTATTGTATCAATGGCCAATGGCATGTTTTTTCTTCGATGTTCGGCAGGTCTTCATTTACAAATGTTCTGCATGGAACGAGTCAGTTAGTCATGTGTGACTGCTTTGCCCACAGGAGGGAGCAAAAGGGCCATTTCTTATCACCATCCCCTCACACTGCGTGTGGGTCTTTTTTTTGCCCTGTCCCAATTTTAGATAAGGTTGAACACAATCACAACTTCACTCACTTTGGTTTTGTAAATCTTGCTTTGTTTGTCACTGACTTCACCACAATCTATGGAATCGGACGGCTGAACGTTTTTCAAGTGACTTAAGGGAATTATCTCAGCAACATTAAAGGTTCAGTGTATAAACCTGCCATAGTCTACATCATGTAAATAACCCTCCTTTTTTAGCTCATTCACAGTTGTTGCAAACAGAGGAAAAGAATAGTTCATTTTTCAGCCACAGGTTGGACAGAGAGTGATGAGCTGACAGTGGGACGAGGAGGAGACCCCCTCTGGACAGGTGAACCCGATATTGGCTCGGGTCAGGACAAGGTCAGAGCACAGAGCTGTGTGTGTGTGTGTGTGTGTGTGTGTGTGTGTGTGTGTGTGTGTGTGTGTGTGTGTGTGCGTGTGTGCGTGTGTGGGTGTGCGGGTTCATTCTTGCACGTGGTAACACTCTCTCTCTCACACACAGCCCTCCCTCCACCCTCCACACAAACCAACTGTTTAGCCGGGCAGAAGTAACCCATTGTCAAGCCAAAAAGGCGCTGAAGGCTCCTGTCCTCTGGTCGCTTCATCCCTCCCTTCATCTCTCCACCCCTCGGAGGGGATGACAATGACCTCTGTCTGAAACAGAATAGCTGCTGCACCTGTGGAGAGAGCAGGTCCCGTGCAGGCTAGTTGGATTCCTCTTTGACCCTCAGCTCAATGCGTCCACCCATGACAGGCCTTTAGCATGACAGGAGCACTTTTCTGTTCTTTTCAGATGGTTGCATATACTCGGTTTGAGTTTCAGTCAGGATGACAACGATGAATGAAATATTTAAACATCCAAGTCAATGTAGGAAATGGGAGAATTAGGGGCAGGGGATACTGATCCGACATAAAATCTTTAAAAAAGGATACAATATATATTGTATGATGTGGAAGTTAAGGCCCAACACTTAGTGTCAGAAAATCACATTGAAAGAGCTCAAGTTGTAGAGCAGTCGGTAAGTTATCAGAATGTTTAATCTTCCTTCACTCCTTATATAAATTTGATAGTTTCTGTCCATTTACCGTCATATCAACCACCCATTCATTCTCAGCAGCACAGCATCACATCCATTCTGTAACCATTTACATATCCTCCTGTTGTTTTTCCTCAATCAGATGTCTCCTTCAATCAGCCCCCCTCCTTCTCATCTCAGCCCCCCTCCTTCTCATCTCATTTCTTTATTATTTAACTCTCTGCCTCCTGCCTCCTCCCCTCATCTCTCTCTCTCTCTCTCTCTCTCTCTCTCTCGCTCCTGTGTCTATGCCAGCCTCAGTGTGTCTGGAGTGACCCAACCTGAACCAACAGAGCTGTAATCCCAGGATCACCTCTCATCTCTGGGTGACAGAGAGCGGGATCAGCCGTCCTCCCTGCACCACCAGGACTCTACAGTCCAAGTTCCACGTCTGGACCACACCGCACAGAGGTGGAGGTCCCAGGGTGAGAGCGGCCGGCTGAGAGAATGACAGATAGACCCCTGACACATGCCTTACCTTTTTTTTCTATAAATCAAAGTGGCGGCTGCTGTTTATTGACACAACTTAGCCTTTGTTTATTGTGTGTGTAATTGTCTGGTACAAGGTGAAAGCTTGTGGCTACATCTCACTCATAGCGAACACTCCCCTGCAATGTGATTCAGCAACAACACACTGAGGCCTAATAAGAGGAATCACATGAAACACACACATCGGCTTAAAAGGCTAAAGTGAGTTTTTCTATTGTGGCAATGACAAAAAAGTAGTTCCACACTCACAAACACACACACAGACACACACACGGTGCAAACTTGACACACGCTATCTGCTGCTATTTAGCGATCCAGGTCCCTCTCCTAACAGCCCCACAAGAAAGAGTTAATAGTTAATAATGGGTCTGGTCATCCCCCCCCCCCCCCCCCCCCGCACTGACAGCTGCTGTTAATCAGGAAACTGTTCGAGGCCGACCACAAAGGAGGGCAGCGGGCAGCCAGAGCCCTCTGAAGACTGAGGGGTTGACTTTGGTAGCACCGTAGCATGACAAGATAACACACAGCACATCTGCTTAGTCTCAGCACCAACACTTTATCATGATCCGCTGCGGCTGAAATGTCTCTGGCCCTCATAGTGTAATTGAAATGTCAAGCGTCACACGTGTTTTTGTAATTGTCCAAGGATTGCATTTAGTTTCTGATCTATTTGTGAATCAAGCCACCGCAATAACTTCCGAAAGAGTTAGGTGTTTCGTTTGTCAGATTATCACAGTATATTGCCACGTATATATTTTATTATTGTTGTATTTTATGTATTCTTGAAATCAAACACAACCTCTGATTCCCACATTTACTTCAGTAGCTTTGTGTCATGACAAGACAAAACGCAGCACATCTGCTCAGTGTCAGGGATCCAACACGGCAGCGGGTTGGAGGGATAAACTGGTCGAGTGGACTGAGTGGCAGAAGTAAACTCGTGAGCTGATGTCTCTGGTTTTTCTCTGTCGGAAAATGGGGCCAGCTAAAGATGCAGATGGTTTAATGCCCGGCTCAATGCTGCGTCACGTGTGTGTGCGTGTGTTATGGGGTGTGTCATGCAAATGTTGGGTTGTAATCGAGTATCTGTAAAAGCATGATATAATATAGTGTAGGTTTATTTGATTATTGGGCAATGATGATGCAGAAATGAATAAGTGAAATATTTTTTTCTTTTTTCTAGCCTGGTAGTTTGCAGACTTTGATTATTGACGTGTGTGTGGTCCTCAGCTCTCTCATACACAAATTACAACACAACGACATGCATGTGCCGTACCCTGTGTGAGCCGGTCGGAGGTTAACACAGCACAGTACAGTCATCTCAAAGAGGAGTTGCATCCTCGACTAATAGGTTCAGGTTCATCATGGTGTCATCACTCACCACTGGATGTTTCACAATGTCATCCTCTAATTAGCTGAGTCCCTCTGGAACTGAGGGCTGTTATTTTCAGGTTTTGTGCGTGTGTGTTTGTGTGGAGAGAGTGCTCACTAACTTAAATCAAACTCATCAGACCAATTCCTTTTTTTTCAAATATGGTTTCTGTCATTTTAGGTGGTTCTAATTACGCTGGTGTATGTCCAAGTATTTATTTCTTTAATAAACTTAGTTTTAATTAGTTATTTGATGCTATGAACAGGGTGATTGACAGGATTGAAAGCTGGGACTGACTCCGATTGATTTACTACCTCGATACTGCGGCAAGCTACTGTGCAGACTCCAAATGGCATCACTGGTGCAAGAAGGCAGGGTTCGATTCCAGTGTATTTTGGCTTTACTTCTGGTTACTGTGAGGAAATGAAGACGTCCACCTTAATAAACAGTCTGTGGGTCAGCATAGCACACAGTCACAGTTAATGTTATGAGATATATCAGAAAGCCAACAAGTCCTCCAACCTAGACGACCAGGCGCCCCCCCCCCCCCCCCCCCCAGATGTGTCCCTTCTTCCTCGTCTTTGGAATAATGTTCCAAAGACGAGGAGAAGACAGTGTGGTGTCGTTCAGGTGGAAGGACCAACACAGGATTTCCACACAGACTTCTGTTTGTTTCTTTTATGCGTGCCTTTGCTCAACATTATCATCATATCATCGTCATGTTCATCATCATGAGGGTGAAGGTCCGCTCCCCTGTGGCTTTCAGGATATGCTACTTGGAACAAATGACCTATGTGGGTTTCTAGGTTGGAAGACTTGTTGGAATGTATGGAGCTTTTGGTTCAGGGGGATTTGCTGAAGACTGTGTAACACGGCTGCTGGATGCCACTTAATAAAACTCAATTATGGGATGTTATTAGCTTCTTCGACAAGTGACCTCTTCTTTATTTGGGGAGCAGTGGCTATAGTGCATTAGGTATGGGCAGTTCCAGTAAATTAGGCTATGAAGAGCAAATGATATGATGAAAACTTATAACGTGCCATATGACATATTCCATATTTAATACATATGTGTTTTAAGAAGCCAAAAAGGAGGATCCAACCATTAAGGCCTATTTCACAAAACTGAGTCATGTTTCTTTTTCAATCTCATTGCGTTTAGTCCTTTTTTAAAACTATTTGATACTTTGTGTACGCCAGTTTAGCAATGTGAGACAGAATGATCGAGACCAGGTCAGCTCGCTGTGTGAGATATCTCATGGTGTGATGAAACACAGCGATTAGAAGAAGCTTCACAAAGTATCTTCCTGCAAGTTGCTCTGCTCGTTTCCCCCCCTTTCACAAGGTAGGACCTCTGCCTTGCACAACCTCCCTGAAGAATGGCAAAGCCGAGCCGGCAAAAACGTAAACAAGTGCTCTGAGAGGCCTTGTATTTTTTTACATTCTCTCAATATCTCCAAATCAAGTTGCACTGCATTTCCCTCCGTTGTGCAATGATCGTTAAAACGCCTAAGAAACTAATCATAGAAATATCAAATCGTCATAAATCAGCAGTAGGAACGAGATAGGCTCAATTGTTTTTTCATATTTTGGGTCCTAAAAATGCCAATTATAGTTATTTCATGCGAATCCTAATCTATCCCTTAAAAGGTTTGTTTGTGGCTGTGTTAACGTAACTGCTCACATGTTCATGGGTCTACTCCTGGTCAGATCTCTCTCCATCTTTCAGTGTGTCTTCAAGTACTGTACGTATGCATATGTGTGTGTTTATATGTTCCTGTGTGCGTGTGTTACCTGGGGTCATAACTCTGTCCAGGACAGCTTTATAAAGTGTGGTGCAGCCAGCGAAGCAGCAGTAAATCAGTTTTATTTGCAGTGTGTTGGGGGTCAGCTCTCTCGACACCCCCGGACCCTGACACCACGGGATTGGACTGGTTGGCTTTTGCTATTGCAGCTGTGTTGTTGTAGGCTGGTAGTTAAGGTGGATTTATTCTTGTGTGACTGTGGTTCACCTGAGGAAAAATAATGGTTGCCATTGCCTTTTGAAATGTTTAGTTTAGTTTGGACATTACTAAATGTTTGCTTATTCTATTCACTAATTACTGTATTTTTTTTGTTTAGACACTTTGAGAAAAAGTTGGTTGAGAGGATTGATACTACTCTTTAGTGTCTGTTTAAGTTCTGGTTTATCACATTGGTGGTGCTGGTTAAAATAGTTATTATTGAATTTACCTCACTAAATTTAATATTTCAACACATGCAAACATGGATTTCCTTTAAGCCAACAGTATTCACAATTTAACACAATTATTATTTCTAAGACAACAACATATTTTAGGAAACGCTCCACAAAACTCAACAAAACGGGGTTGAAGCAAACCAAAGGTTTACATCTGTTGAGGTTTTTGACATGGCCAACTCAGCACTTATGGCTCCATTTCTCTTTCCTTTCCGTGGAGTCGGCCGACTGCCACCACTCGAAATTAATTACTGCAAACATAAACGTAAAAGTTATACAAATCAAATGCATTATGTTTAAATCTTCTGTGTAAATATGTTTTCCATGAGGGAAACAGAAAGTTGTTGTACAGAGAAGTAAACTGTATTGAATTTTCTGAATGAAATGTCCTTGTTCCAGGTCTAATGGTTTCACTTTGCTGTCATAGACTTGTCCCAAGTCCTCGAGTGAATGATTCATGATACACACACACACACACACACACACACACACACACACACACACACACACACACACACACACACACACACACATACACACACACACACACACACACACACACACACACACAGTCCTCGAGAGCCGGGGTGCACTGTGCTGCTCACCAATGATATAAACACTATGTGGGAATGCAAACAAACTCCCTCGCTAGTTCTCTTTCTCTTTCAGCAAATCTCTTCTCACGCACAAGTTCTCTGTTGCAAAGTTACAAAACCTTTAAGCGATACAACACTCTTCTCAACTACTAACTACATACATTTACCATTAAAACGAATTTATAATTATTGTCACGTTTGCTAATGGCTACTAATATAAAGTGTGACTCGAACATACAGGTTCGATTTAAATGAGCCATGGGTGCACACATGCACCATGGGTAACGTGTGCGTCACAGTTCTTAGTTATAAACATACTTTTAGTTATGGCTGTCTTAGAAACCTACTTAGAAATGTACTTCATATTCGGACTCTTATTTATTATGTAACATTTTACTCAATAAATAGTATATATACAGTAGCTTTATCAGTAATGCCGTATGGGAAACCTTCAAAGAGATTTGCTCATTCATTTGTCAAAAATATACAAAATAAATATCTAGAAGACCTTATTTTTTCTCAGTTTTATGTTTGAGAATTTACTTAATTAAATTGATATTCATTATATACAGCATATGGCGCACGTTACACGCATGTGGTGTAAGATGTGATGCCTTTGGTTCTGAGGAGAAGTCTCACACGTTGTTGGACTGGGACATTAAACATGTGTGGAACTACACAGAATAATCTCTCCCTGTCCGCTTGCTTAACCCACAACTCTTAAATAAGTTATAATTAAGGTTAAGATGAATAACACGCAATGTAAGGGTTGAGGCTCACGTGGGACATCTGTCGATAAATCAAAGTGGATGTGAAGTGTGTGAGGGATTGAATCAATGATTACCACTGGTATAAAATCAGGGTGCAGATATGTGGCTCATGGATCTTGAGAGCTTCACCATGTGTCCTGGTGCAGTAGCATCGGGGATAATAACCAACTTAATGTAATTTGTCCAGATCCCTCTCTCAAGGCATTCTTTAATATCTGTTATCTAGTAGATAAGAAAGCTGAAGAAATCATTGTTCACACCAGATGAGCAGAATGAGTCACAGCCTCACCACCTGACCCCCTGCTGTGACTAAAACCATGGCAAATTGCTCTCTCTGATATCTACACTAACCTGTGTCTGCCTACTATAGAAATATATATATAACTCAACAGGGGGTAGAGGACGGACTCTCTGATGCTGTACGCTTTGTGAGATAAGATTAATGAAACACCAGTTTATAAATTCATCCAGCTGCGAAAAGAAAGAAGATAAAGCCACTGATTGATCTCATACTTAATCTAAGTCTTGAATGTAATGAATTATATATTAATTTGAGCAAAAATTTGATGATAAAATGGAAGATAAATTATATGTACTATGTTTTTTGGCCTTAAGCTGATAAAAAGAAATATTGTATTTATGAAGCAGATATAGATTGTGACTGTATAATCACAATCCTATATCGTTTATGTTTTTTTCTCTCTTCTGGCACAATGACAGCGTAGCCACTTGAAAACAGTTGTTCATACAAAGCCCACACACCTCTGCACATGTGCATTGATATTCAGCAGAACTGGAAAAAATCACCCTTTCACACATTCTCTGTCAGGATTTCAGAGGCCATTTCCTCTCTTTGAATGTCTGTGTGTTAATGTGTGTGTGCGCACCGGTTTTATGTTTCTCAGCTATCAACTCTGGAGGTCTTTCTAAGCAGAGTTCTCACAGGGTCAGGATCAGTGTTTGTATAAGTGGAAAAGGAGAAGTTTCTCTGGAGAAACTGATTCATCTGACCCCGGTTGAAGCTAAGTCTGTGATAACTTCAGTGATGAAATACTATAATTGTGCGTGTATGTGTGTGGTGACCTGAGGTTGCCCTTTGTTGAACACCAATGACATCCAGAAGGGCTCGGTCGGGCCTCTCACATTGAACTGGAAACCGTTTCACCTCAAAAGGCCCACAGTCAAAACCGAGGAATCTCAACACCTGAGATCGATAGTGTGTGAGACTGAGGGAGGGGCACGGACTCTATGGTGTGTATGGATACACTCACAGCCAAGTTAGGTCAAACATATTGTGCTGTTTGAGTTCATGCACATGAGATATTTGCATTGTGAGGACCCAGGATAACAAAATAGACACAATGATATTGGTGAAACAGAGAAAGGAGAATCCACAAGTATTAATTAATTAAATTTAACAACCTTAGGCTACAACACACTGAGACAAACACTACTGAGAGGTTTAGCCTTCAAAATAAAAGTTATCATCATCAGTTGTCATGTAATAAAGACATATTTTATTCAAACCGTTTTAAGATAATCAAAGTAACAACTGAGAACTCAGAGCTGCAGCTGCTGTTTTTTTTTTGCGTAAAGACTTTTAAAATAAAAGATAAGATCACAATTTTCAAAGAACTTCTATTGATTTTGGCACTAAAAGCAACAGACATTCCGTAGAATAAAATTAGAAGTAAATGATACTAAACACAAAACAATACACATATTTATCAAATGAAATATTTAAATAAGTTATAACAGAACATAATAGAAACAATCATAAGAGGCTTTTTACTTTTTATAGGTGCTATGATCTTCATATTTCACTTTTTAATTTTAGTCTGATCACTTCCCAGGAATAATGTCCCATATGTCATTAAACCTATTTAAGCTCCCTCTGTCCACATACATCAATTTGTTCTAGGCAGTATCAAAAGTTTATGTCCAAAATCTAAAAAAATCTAGCTAGTATGAAACATTTTATGCAACATGTTTGTAATTATTCCCTACTTATTCATCTGTTATGATATCAAATGAAGGCTTACCTTCATTATCACACAGAAAATTAATTGACATTTGCAGTACTGAGCTGTTTGGAATCCCATTCTGCTCTCCCTTCACTGTTTTACTGTTATTGTGTATGAAATCTATGACAAAGAGATTAGGTGTATTTAAACTGAACGAATCTACTCTGGGTGAGTGCAAACTTCCAGCAGAACTGAGAGGGTGTCAAAAGTAGCAACAGACTTGAGTCGTTATAGCAGCACTTCCTGGTTAATGGTGTATGAAGCGCCTTTGATCGCCTTTCAGAGCCTGAAGCCACCATCACTGCAAAGCCGAAAGTAGAAAAATGTGTTGAGGCCAGCCAATGCTTTGCTAATTATCAAAAACGACCCTTTTTGTATTATGGTTATCTACCAAATGAGTTTAAAATGGCTCCCTGGCTGTGTCCAAACACACAATGTGAATTATACTAACAATCTGTTAACAACATGCGACCCTGTTTGAGTGTTTTTGATCTTTTCATTTTCAGCTTCACAGTTTCCTGTTAAAGCTTCTAGTCACAATTTGATTTACGTTGCCGATAAAACACGAATAGCAGCTGCAACTTTCTTGACAAAGTGGGAAAATATTTTTTTTTGCATTTCCGTAAGCTTTCATCAGGAATATGAAACGTGATAGCATCTGTGGTGTATAAATGGCCTTTGATAAAGGGCAGGTGCCTTTAATCGGCCTGCTCATAAAAGTGGCTTCTGTATCAGGATGTTTAACATAGATGGTGGTAATGCAGCTTGACGTTGGTTGACATTAAACCGAAAAAATAAGAAGTTAGCCAAGGAAAAAAGAAACATGGATAGTCACATGGATGAAAAATCTGTATACATACAATACATTTAATTCCTCTTCAAGTTTTTATTACTATAAAATATTAGATAGACACTGAATAACATAAGGGTAGAGTATGAGATGTAAAATCGACACGTATTAACTGAGAAGCAGTACAAGTACTAAGTCGTATCAGTAAATCAGAGTTGGAAGTTGGCGTTTTCATGCTTGAATTATATTTCCGTAGAAGCATTAATGTCTTATCGGGCCTCTAATCAGCTGCTAAAGGTATGCATAGCTGGAACATTGTATTCACACTTAAATGAACCTCTCACCAGGCACGGACACATTTGCACTTCAAGCTCAGTAATTCAGGATGGAAAAAGTGAGGTCGAAAATCCTGCAGCTCCAATATGTATTTTTATTAGTAAATATGATGTATTTTGCCAGGGGCTAGTCTCTTTCATTTCAGCCAAATGCCAAAGCCCAGGGTAAATTAATACAAACCATAAAGCCATGTGCTATTAAACCGGACTCCAAATCCTGGCAGAGCACCAGACGCCCGTTATTATTTATTAATTTATTTTTAATTCTGCAAATGCTTTGCAGATGTTTCGCATACCTCATGTTTTTTGGAAGATGATGTGAAAGAATAGTAGTGGTACCTAACATATGCCGACTGTGTTTTTTTCCCCCTTTCTCCACTCACTTACTTGTACCAGAAGAAAAATGCAGCAGCTCTTAAAGCATAGTCTGTTTTAGTTTATTTTCAGGTGCACGTCGATCTGGAATTTCCTCGTACCATCAGAGGTTGTATGAGATCGAATTTGCAAAATGATCTAAGTGAGCACTCATGAATCATTCTGGCTTTTCTTACTACTCCGTTTCTTTGTATTGTGGTCAAGGAGATTGACATGAGGATTTAAAAACAAAAAAAAGAGCATGTCATGCACCTATAGAGATGCTTTGATTAGATAATGTCCCGATCCAAACCCCATGTTTTTCAGATTAGACATTTTGCCAAAGTCAAACACCTTGTGGCTCAACGCACCTCCAGTCTGTCTTCCAACTCAGAAAAGACTCCTTTCCTTTAGCAAAGTTTGTGTTGGGTCAGTGCATCTGTGTTTATGTTTAAGTACAAAAACACATTGAAGTCATATATCCTGTCCCCACAATTACACCCAGGCCCAGTCAAAGTGGAGTGCAATCCTACTGACTAACTTTGACCACATTAATACAGTAGAACACCAATCAGCCCACAACAGTCCAAACCAGAGCTGTTTATAGAGCCCTCACTGTTTTCTCCTAAACCAAAGCAGAAGACCGCTCCTGTAATGGAGGCTGTTTGAAGTCCTTAATCAGTTTTTAATGGCGCAGAGTGAGGTGGATATTAACTACTACACGTGCGGTTTTATGGTTACTTGCCATTGCAGTAGTTTGCGTGCTATATTAAGCCGTGCCAGATGCACTTAACCCAGAGCCTCCTGTTCAGATAGCTGGCTAATGACAGTAATAAACAGGTGCTTGATCCACAAAATATTTTCTCTTTTGTAGCATTTAGTTTCCACACGCTCCTGCGACTTCTGGCCCGTTGTGTGAGAGGAGGAATCAGACGAGGCTGACTGTTTCCAGGTTCGGCCTTTGGAGTGGTCAGTCAATGTGTTTTTCTGCTTTGTACATATAGCCTGTATGACGGGAAGGGCGGTAATGACTCACGTTAAAAGACACATTATATGTATTAATGTGGTGAATGTGGGTGAAATTGTTTCTGTAGATATATTTGATTTACTGGTACTCGCTGCTGTTGGTGGTCAGCGGTCACTCACATGCACAACAACAGAGAAGGAGGAAGTAGTTAAAATAAGTATAAGTATTATACACAACCAACGTCCTGCTAGCATCTGCACTTTGTCACAGTGGCACTTTGAGTTAAATGTTTACAAGAAAACACAAAATAGAAACACAATGAAATGCAAGCAAGTTAAGCAGGTATACATTTCAACATGTTAATAATGTTAGATTAAGGGGTCAGGGTGAGGGTTATCATCTGGAGATCATGAATATTTGTGTAGAATGTTGTGGCAATCCATCGGGTAGATGTTGAGACATTTCACTTGAACCTACTAATTGTACTGAATGCGAAGAGAATAACCAAATGGTCTTCCTCTGGAGACCATAAATGTTAGTGCTTACTCAATGTAATCTATTATTTTGTGGTTATTTCACTATTTGCGGCAAAAATGGCTGCCTAATGGTGCTGCAAGAAGAGAAGTTAATGGAAATCAATTACCTATTGACAGTTTTCTGTTCAAAGTGTTGGATAGAGTGACAATGCTGACCCTATAGTTATGTGCGCTGTAGAAAGGTACCACGGCCCCCATATGAGGACTGCCTGGAAATAGTTTTTAATTGTAATTCTGGAATTTTACACGTTTTTACATCAATTGTTAAAATTTGAGAACTGAAGCAGCGCTGTGTTCAACTTGACAAACAGACCCAGATGGTATCAGCTGCGGATCTATCATCACCATCTTCTCGTGTTACTGAGGAGGCATTGTCAGGCTGAGCTCAGTTAGTGAACACTAAAAGTCACTTCCAGCAGTTCTTTGGAACAGCTCACACTAAAAAGAAATACCAAGTGGTCTACTGTTTTATTATACATTATACATATCAGACAATATTACACAGGTTTATGATGCTTGTGACACACACTAACTTTTGAAACATACAACTCTTATGATTTGTGCATTCTTTTTATCGATGAAACAAACCTTAAGCTGCAGCATCAGAAAACTTGCATAACTCAGTTAGTCAGTTTGAGTTTTGAGTTGAGCAATAGGTGTAATTCTGTCTTCTCAATTTAAATCCGGCTTTACATCAGCATAGATTGTGATTTGTTTTGAAAGTTTTATTATACAACGTCCGATGTAGCCAGTGATTATCATTCATTTTTCAAATAAAACATTGTTTCTGTTAGGACTACTATGACTTTGTTTGATATTGAAATTAAGAAGCAGGCATAGTGTGTTTTTCTACCTCTGTCTTATTCTTAGTGTAAAATGAAGACCTTAACACTGACAGAGGTTATGTCGTAGATTCACGCCGTAATCAGATCATGCCAAGAGGAGGTGGACATATGTCGAGATGTTAAACAGTGTGGTCTTTTCGAAAGCATTCAAAACACTGCATTACTGACCACCACAGAAACGGAGCCATGCAGGTCGCCATGCTTGACGAAGCTCCAATCAGCAGTCGGGGGGTGACAGATGTTGATACATCCATGAAGCTGTTTATATGATGACATCCACCATGACAACCACAGAAGATGCACAGATTACATTCCTTCATTTCATCATTCATACAGTGACAATCGGTGTATGAAATGATAAGGAGGCCCAATGAAGATACTATATGTAGGGGCCAGACTTTCGTGACTAGATCTGCACTGCTAGTCTCACTAGAATGATTCCTACGGTTACCTTGTTATCTTTTGGGATTTCTGGGACACTATTTGTATATAATCATTAATATCTGCGCGTCTGTCCAGCTTTTCCTACTTCCTTTCCTTCCTTTCTTTCTGACTGTAATGTAACGAGTTAAATTCATCACTCCAGAGCCAGCTGGCTGGACTTTATAGGCCTCGAGGTGGAGAACCTTGTTGCATGTAAAAGGAGACCCTGTCTGCAAGGTGCTGTTCTTAACAGGGGTCTAATTCAGCAATAAAATCATGGAAGACAAAGAAACAAAGGGGAACGCTAAGTGTTCTTTTACACCCACTATTTCCCGGTTTGACCTCGTCTCTGCTGCCATAGGTTTTAACATATTTTCCATAATCTAACTGGCTTTGTTAATTGGTATTGTTTGCCTCCAGTTTTTACATGCAGGGGGTCGGGGGGTTTGTTATAAGCGCAGTAAAAATTTGCAACTGTTCTCTCCCATTTACATCTCGTTAGTAGCAAGTGAAACCTGCTGTTTTCTGGCCACATGTCTTCCTCCATAAATACTCGATGAACATATATTTTACGGATAAGGTTGGCAGTAAATATCCGCTGGCTCAAATTTAACCGCCCTGTCACTCCAGCATTTGTGTTCATGTCTTATCATTAAAAAGTCTTAAATGGTGCTCGGATTATGATTTTATACAAAGTTCAAGATTTATTTACTCATTGTCAGTCCTCACAATACGTTCAAAGCTGTTTTAATATATCATTTCCAGTTTTATTTGTTAAGCAGATTTCCCAGAGCAGCTGCAAAATAAATGTTCCTAATCTTATAAACCAATGCAGTGCCCATTCTAAACCTGTGTTAATGCTGCGGAGCTACTTCAGAATAGTTGCTTGTCATCAGTGAGTCTTCGTTCTACAATAAACTGTCACTTTTTATTTTTTGTGTGCTGGAAGACAGTCTAAGGTGCAGAGTGACGTTATAAAACACTTTTGTGCTGGTTTACACACAATGAAGATTTTATTTTCAATTTTAGTTTCATAAAATGATATACATTACAAATACAGAGAGCAGATGGAGTAACAGACGGAGAAGCAGTTTGTGGAATAGTTAGGAAGATTACAAAAACAATAGACCTTAAACAGTGGAGGCCTCGTAGAGTGGAAAGGTGCTGTCTTGTGTGAGTGAGTGAATGTCACTGTACAGTCTACTCCAGCACACGTTTCGCCTGGGTCCTGCTGCTGAGGCCTATCCTGTGTTTACATGTGCATGGCTTTCAGGGTGGTTGCAGTGGCTTTGGGCTTGATGTGTTGTTTTCCCTGTGCACTGGCATGGCCTTGGCCACGTTTGATGGTTGATTGAACACAAAAACACTTGCCTGCATTCTGACAGGAAGCCGTGAAGCTGTCAGCCAGCCTTCCCTCCGACTGGCGGGGTCGAGACTGACGGTGGCGGACAGACAGATGATCCTCTAGACCTCAGCGCTCTAAACGAAACAATCCCATGTTGACAACCGGTAGAGGAGTGCTGAGTGGTGAATGGATGAGTTTTGGGAAATGAGAGTCGGACTCTTTCTCAGGGTCCTTAGCGTTCGGCCCCTCCTGCTCTCTGCGGGTCATCAGTCACACTCAGGTTAATGAGGGTTTACTGAGGCCTGTTTGCTCGTTTACACTCTCATAGCAGAAGTTTTCCTGGAAAGCAGACTATTGTGCTAATTCTAGACGGGTATGTTTAATTGTATTACTCTGGTATTGTCTTCAGCAAGTGGAAAACTAGAACCAGTAGAAAAAAATCACATTGTCTCCAAAATCATTCAATGTAAATGAAGGCAGACTGCCGAGGGTTATGAAAGGGGACCTAACAAAATGAGAAATGCTTGTTTGTTCTCTGAAAATCAACTGAATGACAACAATTTTCCATTTAATCAGTTCAATTCGGCTGATGTTGGATTCTGCCTGAGCCAGTATCATGACAACTAGACATGTGTTAATGCTTTTTGTACATTAATGGCTTAAACATGGTCGATATTTTTTCTTTTTTTCTTGACTAGATATATTTTTTGGGGATTGATGGTTCAGGAGAGGAATTGTATTATTCAGTTTGAAACGGCAATAAAAACGCAAACGTTCACTTCCACACCCTTTCAAAGTCATTCGTTTATGGCACAGAGAGAATCCATCTTGCAGTCTAAACACAGTTTGGTTGGTTTCAGGAGATTATAATTATTCTTGTCACACTCTCACCTATCAGTTCTTATTGTATACATTAATAAAACAAGTGCCAAAATATATCACCTTTGATTTGACACTGTAACTCTAACCAGACTCCGAGCTTTGATTATCTCCCAGGCCAGACTAAACTCAACCCTGCAGTCAGCTGCTGCAGGAAATATCCAGACACCCCAGAGATGACCCCACAATTATGAAAATGAAGTATTAATAGCTTGAAATTGCACCCAAATGGCTATCACACACGCACTCAAGAAAAATCTGTTTGTTTTCTCTTTCCATTGAAATCATTAGCAAAGTTTGGAACATTTTCTTGGAAGAGGTTCAGAGGTATTCTGGACACACGGTGGGTTAAGAAAGGGAACGTGAATGTGTGTGTGTGTGTGTGTGTGTGAACCTGTCCGGATTCTTCAGGATCTAACACTTCAGCCTTAAAGCTCAATTTGACTAATATCTGGTGAATATACTGTTGCCAAGTTAGTGTCAAATTGTGCATTTTGTGTGCGTGTAGCTGTGTGTGTGTGTGTGTGTGTGCCTGTGTGCATGCATGTGTGTCTGCTCAGGGAGGTCTGGACATATGTTTACCTGACCTCATGTTAGGGTTTTCTTTGTATAGTGACATGCTTTATACAAATTCAGATAGTAGTAAGAATTTGACTTCAAATATATATGTGATGCCAAGTCTGAAAAGATGTGTATAACAATAAACAGCGTGTCTAGTGGTAGGGTAGGAGAAAAATAAATAATGGAGCTTCTTCCTGATGACAGGAGCTCTTGTCTAAGTCACCTTTTCAGCTTTAAGGCTGAGAATGAGAAATTGGGAAATTACAGGGGGCTATGTAATCAGCTGGATCAACTCAAAGTCCAGATTTAGTGGATCAATGGAAATGTCTTGGCAAAGCAGAGAGCACAAGTTGTTAACTTTCAACCCATAACTTGAATAGAGAGAAAGAGAATCAGGGCATTGGGGGAGCAGACTCCCGTGAGCAGCCAGAGAAAGACTCCTCAGACCTTATGTGCAGTACAATAGTCTGGAAGAAGCTCTCTCAATCAGGATTTTATCAAGCATCTTTCTTAATGACGACCTCAATGATGATCCCTCATGTACATGATGGTACAAGTACTGGGAAGTTATTTTTGGAAGGACAAAATCAAGTTAGAGATCCCTGATGTTTGTGTTGTGACCATGTATTTTGAGTGGACCTGCTTTGTCTGCGCCCTGTGCGGTGTCCGTGTGAGGACCCCCAGCCCTGCCTGCTGTGATGAGCCGGGGGGAGATGGATGAGACCCTGAAAACAAGTCAATTTCCTGGTCTAATCCTGGTGAGACAGGCAGATATCCAGCGTGTGTGTGTGCGTCTTTACGTGAAGGATGAATGGCTTGGTTTATGGTTTAGTTTACAGAATTTTAATGCAGACCACCAAAGGATAGTCAGTCCCTCATAAAGTTCTTTAATGAAAAATGTTTTGGCCTTAAGTTATAGTTAGACATTTTGAGGAAAAGCCTTTTTGTCTGTGAGTTAGATGAGAACGTTGATACCACTCTCTCATGTTCATCAAAAAAGAAGCTAGAGCCTAGACATGGTTGGAAAGCTCAGCATAAAGAGTGAAAACAGCTAAACTGCATCAACTTGGTCTAATAGGTACAACAAAAAAGTGTAAACACTTCTTGGCTTGGCTCAGTGAAGTTTTTTAAAGCAACACGATGTAACTCTTACTAAGAAACAGCGTCCCCTGCAGCCACATGTGGTGAGTAATTCTGACGGCCACTGTGTCTGAGTGACCGATTGGTTTTCATTTAGAGAAAAAACAAAGCCTATGAAAAGTGGTGCTCCGACTGCGCAGTCAAATGTGCGTCAGTGTCTAGACTGCCAAAATCAAGAAGAAGAAGAAGAAGAAGAAGAAGAAGAAGAAGAAGAAGAAGAAGAAGAAGAAGAAGAAGAAGAAGAAGAAGAAGAAGAAGAAGAAGAAGAAGAAGAAGAAGAAGAAGAAGAAGAAGAAGTGCTTTCATCTGGGTGTCATGTTTTCATCACCTCCGATCCAATCAGATGAGACAAGATAAGAAGTCTTTTATTAGTCCAAAAATGGGGAAATGTGGGACTAATAAAGTCCCACATACCCACCCACCGAAGTGACAAAGCGCAAGAAGATTCATTGTGAGGAGTGGTAATGAAAGTGTCACCATTCTTCCTCCAAGTCTGTGTAACATCATTTTGAAGCTGCTATTGAAAGGTTCCAAATAGTTGCACAGTGTAACGATCAGTAAGGGCTTGCTTTCTGATGTAAGTGAAAATCCTATAATATAAAAAGAAGTGTGACTCTCTGTTAACACTGCTTTGTTTTGTATTGTTTTGTTATGTTTTACTACCTAACTTGTCATCACCAAGCATTTAAAACTTTATTCCAATTTGCTTCAGCAGCTTTGGTGCCATTTAATAGAAATCCCAGTGGTTATTCAGAATACTTCAGCTGGGGAGGTGTAATCCCCAACACACGAGTTCAAAGCCAAGAACAACATCATTGATTTTTGCATGAATGGTTCATCAACAACGGCCAAACGCTGAGACTACTTGTGTGCAGGATAGCGGATTTGTGTTAAAGTTACAGAGCATGTTTTGTAACATCACAAGACTGATAATGTATCCAGTGTGTATTTGTGTTCTTTTCTTTTTTCGAGCATCACCTTCGTCTCGGTGGAAGCTATACCTCCAGCGTGATTGGCCAGGGAGAGATATTGAGTTTCTCAGCCAATTTAATCAAGCAGCATTGTTAACACATGTCACTGTACTGCGCCCGGCCCATTGATCCGTCATCAGCATGTGTTACTGCAATCAATATCCTCATTAGCGAGCTGTCAGGGCCAAGGAAATGCTTAGAGACAAGGCCTTGTTCATGTTCGACTGCACACCGAGCCGCTGTCCAACTTCGGTGCTGGCCGAGCTCTCAGTGAGCACTGGGCGTGTCACATCAGGGATTTTGGAATTGAAAGTAGAAAAATGATTTTACATAAGTTTGAGGGTCTGAGAGCTGGATAAATTGTTCACGCCCGTTGTGAGGCTGATTGTAATGGAGTCTCTGGTGATTCCCGAGGCCAGACAGATGCACACGCACACGCAAACGTTTCACTTTCACTCATGTAAACATTCCTGCATGATCACACGGCTTTACAAAGGTGGTGTTTCGATGTAGTCACGAACTCCAGCAGACTGTGAAATAAACCGTAATGAACCAGTGAAACACATACAAATATTCACATGCATGTTGATGCTCATATACACAAACATACCGTATGTGCTGATTCCTATCCCCGTTGACTGTACTCAGAAGTATTTTTGGGAAAATGTTCTTTTCTTATGTAGTTTTATGTATGACCTGCTACAAGTCATACTGATAAAAACACCTATTCCATCACGCTATGAGCCTGTAAACCTGACATTCAATATTCACTCTGTCTCTGCTGCAGCTCACTACACACTTTCATCTTTGCTGAGAGTTGCCTTCAATCTTTCACTTTATGCACCTAGGCTTTTACTGTCTGGAGCGCAATCTTATAAGTTGGGACTGGACCTGGTCATAGGTCGCTCGATGGGCAACTTTGAAGTCACGTGAAGATTCGCTCTCGTTTTAGGGCCTGTCCACAATAATGTGGACATTTTGTAAAACAAACTTTTTCCTCTGCAATTTGGCTTTAAAGTGTTTTAAGTCACGGAGCCACCTAATGGCCCGGCATGCTTGTTTGTGCATCTTTAGTCTGTTGTATGTCCTTGTGTGGAAGATAAGATTACACAAAAAGTAAATGCAAAAACTTTAACCAATATGAAATTCGTGTCCCTCGTGCTGTGCACTGCAAATGATGGGAATGGTGGAACACGACAAGCTTGAAATCTGTCAAAGACGAATGCGATTGGATGTAGCAAAAAGCCAATCAGCGCTTAGAATGAAACTCATTAAACTCCTAGGACCGACCTGAACTAGAAGGTCATCAAACCAGCCACTGGTCGACCTCAGTTAGCCATTTTCCAGACACAGCCACTTGAGACGATCCTAAGCTGTGTGCTCCTCCGCATGGTGTTCTGGACTCATACGCAACAGTTCTGGCTTCTTCCCCACAACATAAACAACGCTTCAATTGCAGTAACTCTTTCCAGTAATCCTTCTCTCCTCTTTTCCGGAGGAGAACAGGCGATTATTCTCGGATTGTGTTTATTCACAAACCTGCGTCTGGTGTGATCGCATCACAATAGTGCTACTGCAAAACCAATCATTTATTTTATCACAGACACACAAAAAGAGCGACAAACACCCTGTATCCAGGCAAGACATGTCGGTGTATAAATCCTGCATGTGCGTGCACTTTTACCAACTGAAAGAAACAATCATATTTGTGTATCTACATGAAGCCCTCTCTGCCCTCACAGCATTTGGATTTCACTCTTACTTAATAGCTGCTAATAAACAATTTATGCCACTTAACTGGGGTAATACATTATATCCTGACACATGGTTGAGTAACCACCTTGACTTTCTCTCCCTCTTCTCTTCCAGTTGTGGAAAACAAAATACTTGGCGCTCGGCCACAGACAACACTGAGGCCCATTATCTTCTGCGTGCTCACTAAGGCGGCTCTGAAAGGAGAAAGGCCTCTCATGCTGACCAGGTATTAGCTATTATATAACTGACCAGTGTGGTAATGAAATATGGATAGGGTGTCACTAATGAAACATGGATACCGCTGCGGGTCAGTGAGACTGCACGCACACTCACCACCACATTTTGTAGCTTTGCAGCAATTGCATTAAATGTTGTACAAATCTGGATCATTTATACATGTGTCACACAAATGTAGAGCATCGCTGCAGCTCAATGAAATAGCCATAACTGTTATGCGAGGTGCATATGAGAAAATATCTCTGGGCGGTGTTGGATAGAAAGTTATAATGATAGATTGTAATGATATGATGATGGATTATAAAGTAATCTGATACACCGGAAGGGGTCCAGAGGATTTAGCCGAGAAGGTGCTAAGAAACACATGCATGTTTTCTGCTGCTTGCATCGTTCCACATGTATGAACGAGCGTGCCCCTGCACAGACACACATACTCAATCCAGTGCTCACACATGTCATGGGGAGAACAAATGATTCTCCCTGCGCTCCCCTTACACACACACAAACAGACACACACACACACACACACACACACACACACAAGTCCCTGTGTGCTATCAGCCCTGTGTGTGTCTCCAGAGGGAAACTGTATCAGACAACAGAGTTCACGTGACCTGGGGAGTCAGCCTTCCTTAATCCTACTGTCAGCCCTAATTGGGCAGCAGGGGATTGATCTAGATTGCCCTCTGAGTGTGTGTCTGTGGGTGTGAGCATGTGTGTGTGTGTGTGTGTGTGCCCTTGATGGCCTCTTCGCTGAAGTTCATTTACAGATCGACTCCTGAGTTCAGACTCTGTAGAGAAGCTCAAGGGCGGAATAAAGAAAGTGCAAACCTTTTTCGGTCATGTTTATTAATAGTTTTCACAATAAGGTTAAGTTAATATATTATTTCCGCACCACACACGGGTACATTTTAAAACTGGTCAATCTGTATAACACAAGGCAGAGCAGAAGAGACCACATATCCCTTACTGGTGCAAGGATGTTTGTATAATGGAAAATAATTAGCCATATATATATTGCTACCCTTCCTCGGAGTCTAATTTCTTGTATCTGTGTGACGGCTTCAACCACAATCCTACAACACATTACACTGAAATCCTTCACCAGTAGAGGGCAATACTGCTGAAACTACAGTGACCAATGTCCCTTTCACTCCTTTCTAACAAATCACATCTATTATCTCAGTTGTCTAAGGAAGGTTGAAAGCGCTGCTTTCAGAGAAGACATACATTAACTGAACAACGAGGGCAACTTGAAAATGTTATGCTGTGATGTGTCGGAGAGCGGCTGGAGACGTGTCTGTAAATCTTGACGAACATGACCCATAATTGTATTTAGGCCAAAACGATTCATAATTAAAGCAAAGACCTTCCCTGTCCCCCTGGACCACCATTCATCTCTGTGTCTCCACCTGAATCTTGTATTTTAACATGCATGACTAAAGGTGAGTTGCTCAAAGTAGGACCCAGTGTAAGATTAAAAAAGAAAAGAAAAGAGGAACGGATGAAAAAGTGACCAATTGGATGAGGCTTACCAGACTTGGCACCGGAAATCACCGAAAACCTTCATCAAAAACAGCAAAGGACAACGTGTGTGTTTTTTCTGCTTTTCTTTCCCTTCTTTTACCAGTTGGACGGTTTTCTTCTGTGGAGGTGATTTTTTCTTTTTTTAAATTTTGGCTGAAGGACAATAACTTAGTCACACAGTAAACTTCAGAAAAACAGGATATCTCCACTTAATGTTAGTTTGTTTAATTACTCTCTTGCTAAAAGGTTTAATCTATTTCCTTCCTGCTTTTTTTATTTGACGCCTGCTGAGGTTTGGTTGTAAACCCAGCAGCTGAAAAGCAAGTCAATCTTTGTATGACATCATGGCAACAATCATACATTTTGATTGGCCACTAAAGACATATTCATTAGAAGACCAGGAAAGATGAGGTACACTTTACTGTTATTTTCATTATAAACCTGACGAACAAATTATATGTGCAAGGTGTAAAGAAAACTTAACATTAGCGTTAATAAAAAATTACGCATATTCATAATATTGAGTCAAGGGTTGTCATGTTTGCATGTGATCTAATAGCATAGTTTGCATTCTACTCTCCCCTGAAACCTCCTTCTTTGATCAGTTGCTGCCAACATCAGACAGCACAGATCGGATTATATTATTTCTACCATCAGTGATTATATACCAAAGAACAGTAGAAACATCACTTGATAACAAATTTTTAATTTACTGTTCTATTTAATATTCACATACATTTTGGAATAAAGAAGAAAGAAAATACAGAGGATCTCCATGTACACCGGCTGGGAAGCTTCTTGACTGACGGACGCACTGAGTCTGAGTTCTTAGAGAGAGCTGTTGTTTAGACAGGTAATGGGCTGAGAGAAACACGACCACAGAAACCACTGTTATGCCTGATCTGGTTACACACCAGTGTGTGTTTGTGCGAGTGTGTGTCTGTGTAGTGTGTCTTTTTGCGCTTACCATAACATAACAGCAGGTTACGAGGTTAGAGAGCCTGTGTTTATTTGTTTGCTTAGCAGAAGCCCTTATGCAGGGCACTCAGCTTGTGGTTCATTTAACACATCCAGATATTTACACAGCTGGATATGAACTGATAGGGACATGCTTGTAGTCATTAAATGTTAATGTTAAGTGTTTCTTTCTTTCTTTGCTGCACTGTCACTCTCATTTTAAACATTAATCCCTCTTTTCCCTCATCTAGCATCCACCCATACGTCTCCCCAACCACTTCGATACTTATATCCTCCCTTGCACTTTACTTCCCATCTGACTCTCTCTCTCTCTTTCTTTTCCATGGTCTGCCGCTCAATTCTTTCTCCGCCGCTCTCCCATCTCCATGCCCACCACATCCACCTCCGACTCTCCCCGCATTCTACCTTTTCCAGATTATTTTTTCCTCCAGCGCCTATATCCCTTTCTCCTCCTCGCGAGCGGTCCCACCCTCCTTCTTGCTTTTGCTCCATACATACAAAAGCCACATGGAGGGTCTGCTTCTAATCTCCGCATGCTGGGGTCTCCATTTGTTTTGCTTGTCCAGGGACCCCACAATTCAGTTTCCAGTGCCCGGGACCCACTGAGTGGAGATTTAATTAGATAAGGCAAACGGTGGAAGGAGCTGGAGAATTGAAATTGGACATGGGGGTTTTACAAGGAGGGCTGGTTGGTCCTGGGCACTGCATGAGCTCAGGAACAACAATGCACTTCACACCGAGAGGGCCAATGAGAAAGTGGAGAAGGAACGGGGAATGAGAATGAAGAATGAAGATGGAATACTTAACTCTTCACTGGTAGTCGCCAAGGGTGTGTGTGGCTATTGTGCTCCCAGTCTATAGGTTACTGGTGCCACACCTGCCCCTGAGCCTGTGAGCTCTGTGTTTGCTATTGTCTGAATACAATGACCAGTACATTCCTACACAAGCCATATCTAATGTAATCCCTATAAACAGAATCTACACGTAAACATGCAGCTAGGTTTTGGTGTCAGACACAGGAAAACTTAATTTGGTAACAGTTCGTCCATATGAAGGTGAAATAGGTCATCAACTGAAGTGGAAACTAAATGTTGATTATCGTTATTCATTGCTTTATGATCTAAGTGCGTCCAGTCTGGTTTGACGTCATACCTCCTCTAAGGCCCAACACTACCCTGAATTAAATAAAGCTGCAACCAATCTGACAGATTCATGGATATCCATCCTAACAATGTGCCTGATCGTTTTCATCAAGATCCCCCAAAAAGTACCCAGATCTGCAACATTACAAATGTTATGGTTTCTTCCCGGAACCATACCGTATCCTCTTCAAGTGCTGGATTTGAGAATCTGTCTGACATCACATCACGTCACATTGATGCCTTGGATACAAAGACACAAGCAGATAGGATGGATGGTACGTTGAGGGATCCAAGTACAGAAAGTGTGTGTGTATGTGTGTCTGTGTGTGTGTTTGCGTGCGTGCGTTTGTGGGTTTGTGCATGCGTGAAGAGGAAGACAGAATCACCATGTAAAATCGCTTTAGAATCAAAATATTGTTTTCCCTTTGATGCGACCAAGAATCTGCATGGGCATTTGCATAACAAGTGTTTAGTGACTGCTTTGACCCAGAGTGCAACTGTTAGCAGCACGATTCAGCTGGGTCTGCTTACAGAGAACAGGCTGTACCAGATAACCAGTAAGATTATTGGATTTCAATTGGCAGGTGAAGGACGCTTTGATATCGCTGCCGTTGATTCTTTCTGAACATGATGGGTTTTCCTGTTTCAATCATGAGAGATTTCCTGTACATGCCTAAACTTTCACTTTTTTTCACAGTGCTAACTTGCAGCAACACACTGTCGCATGAGAGATGCAGCAGAACTCAGTTTGATATTGTTTGTGGATTCAATTCGGTCAACCTCTTTCAATAAAACAGACTATTTTCTGTCAAATAAATAATGTTCACTATTCATATTAAATGTATATTCTCCACCTTATCACCATATTGCAAATATCTGCATTGAGATCAGATAAATAAACCATGTGCACAGACGCTAACTGCAAACTGCTCACACTAAACACAGGCAAAATATCCGTTCTATGAAATAATTGAAAGAAATATTTATATTGTTTTACAAAAGTGAATCATTGTCCTAATCTGCACAGAATTGTATCTCCTTATATTAGCACTCTGCACCAAGCTAATGCCAATGTGTCAAAGAATTCTTACAACAATTGATAGGGTGATCCAAACAAAAAGCAGTGTTTTTTATTTATGTATGGCTACTTGTAATGTTACGAGGATGACAAATGCTGAATTGTGTTTTGTCTTCTTATATCGAGCGACTGTGGGATGTGCAGTGGGTCCCACTGAAATGTCTCCTTTTCGTCTCCTCCTACTGTCTTCATGTCCTAGTCCCCTTGGACAAGACCCTTAACCAGATGGGTGGATTGCAGAAGTTTCCATTTAGAGTTATGTTCAGTTACATAGTGTTAGTTCCTTGATTTTTAGTTTAACTATTTGATTTTTTAACCACCGGAGGTACAAGGATGAGGCAGGCTTCCAGATTTTTGGTCAAATCAGAAAAAACTTCTCTTTTAAGGAGGCCTCTAAAGGAGGCCTGTTTCAGTCAGAGGCTCAACTGAGGGGCTGCATAACAGGCCGTGTGAGATAAATAAGGACTTGTCTTTACTCTACTGGAATCCAACAAAGTAAATTTAGGGCTGGAAATGAGCATAATAGGTCCCCTAAAGTATTAGTGGCTGCACATGTAGTTTCAGGCAGGTCTGCTTTGCCATCCATCTCACTTAACCGCTGCGATGAACTCCCTGTGTCGTTATAACTGTTGTGATGCACGACTCCTATTTGTTCATCCCCTGCCAGGCTTATTTGTGTATTACAGCAGTTTTGACTTATCTAGAGACGAGAGCAATTGTGGAGCATCCTGTTCCTTGTGGTCTGAAAAAGGCAGTGCTACTTGTCTTTTATTCACTGGCCCGAAGCTCCCCACTTCTGTTTGTTACAATGTGTTTTATCTTTATTTCTTGCTGAGGGACTCTCCCATGTGGCTGCGCTCTTCTTTACCCCCTTCTGCTCCTTTTTCACTCCTCCTCTTTTGCAGTTTATCTCTAGAGATGCCTCCACGTTGATCCATCCATCAACCAGACTCTAAGGGGCCCTCATCAGCTTTGAGCTTCCTATCATAACTTTCCCGACCAATGCGCACTCACACACACACACACACACACACACACGCACACACACACACACACACACACACACACACACACACACACACACACATACAGTATGTGCATGCTTCACAGATGTTATCCATCTTTGTGACTTTGTTACTTGTGCTGTCTTTTTGTGATAGCACAAAAAGAACATGAGTCGACTTTTGTCACCTGTAGAAATGGACTGCCTGTGTGTTGGGGATGTGTATGTGGGTGTCTATATGTAATGTGTTCAAATCTTTGAGGCATCAATGAAAAGAAAACAAATTGGTCAATCATTTTTATTAACCAGTATATAATAAAACCTGCAAGTCAATAGGTGCACCTCAGTTCCAAAGTGTATGTGACAAGGATTTCTCCATTTTTATGCAATGTACTTGAATATAAATGGTTTGCTAAGGTGACAGACATATGATGCATTTCATTTCAAATCTAAGTCCATAGTGGATGATTGTTTTAACAATTGTCTCACTCATATTGTTGCATAATGTAGCATCGCTGCCTATTTCACCTGTAGTTTTGAAAAGGCTTTTATTCTAGGTGTATGTAAGTTCACTTAAAACGTTTAGGCCTTAATTGTTGACTTTACTTGTTTCAATTAAATATTACATATACTGGAGATGAATTTTTCAAAAGTAATAAAACACACAAAAAAACACAACAAGCCTCCGTTCTGCTCGTGTGGTGTCATCCAGGTGTGCGTAAACCCCAACATTCACATTCAACTCAAAACAAGGTAATTTTGACCGTGTTTTGAGCCTAAAAGTCTGCAACCGGAAGTAGCAATGCTAGCGGATTTAGCGATGCTAACACAATGTACATGCCCTTGGACGAGAGCTTGTGTGCGTGCGAATGTAAATGCGGCTCCGAGGAGGATATGAGCGGACATTTAGGCTTTAAACACAGGATTCAATGATGCAGTGTTTAGTTTAATGTGAATGTGGAGGCACCAGGACACTTGGATGACACCACACAAGCAGTGTGGAGGCATGTCACATGGTTATAGCTACGAAAGCATTGGTCTTGAAAGCTCCGAACCAGTTTGAAACACTGGGTTTTAATATGAGCTGTGTTAAACCCATAAATACTGATTTCTTTGATACATTTGGTCATGAATGTGACATTAAACCAGCGTTTTTATGTGTTTCTTTATAAAAAACTGTCATATGTCAAAACAGACATTTAAAGTGCACGGTATCACTATAAATATCCACACTGGAATCTCATGCTGCTGGAACAGAGCAGGATGTGTCCTCTAATCATAAAGTAGACGTCTCACACGCTGAAAGCACACTACGCGAGTATCATTTTCCCGCTGTCAGACATCACAGACTTGTTGTTGCTCTGTGTGAGCTGTTCCCTCTGTTTATCTTTACAGATTCCAGACCTGCTCTTGCTGAAAGGACAGTGGCCAAACATCTGTGCGCTGGCACAGAGCAGCGACAGGTCTGCTGCAGAGTGGTACTGTGCATGGAAAAAACATGTTACCACACACATACACTCATGTACTGTATATGGCTTTGCACAGACACACACAAAATACACGGACACACGCACCCCCAGAGGCTCTCGTGTGTAGCAGGTTCACAGTAAGTCAGCTTTCAACTCAGACACAGAGAGGTGTGACCTGGGGAAGCATGCTGAGAGTCATGCACACCTTCCATCCACTCGTGGCTTACCGAAATGAGATGAGAACCTCACGACATTAAAGCTAAATTAGGTTAGAAAGGCCACAAAAGCAAGAAAAAGATTATCACCTAATTTCCAGCACACAGATGAGATCGTTTTAGCTGTGATACTGTACCAGTTTGCATCTGTTGTCTCGACTTAAGATGTTATTAAGCTTCCCCCCTCATGTTTCCCATCGGAAACCCATGATTTTTTGATTATGAACGTTGTGTATCTATGACTGAATTATTTCCCACTGTTTGGGATGACATAGAACACCTGCTGTTCACACACTGTGCTGAACTTCATATCAACATGAGGAGTATTTCTTTATCCCACTTTCAGTGACACTGAGGAGCAGACAGTCGTGATACGTATGGTGTTTACCTATCTCAAATATTCAAGAGTCATTTTTTCGGGGCCACTTTTCTGTTTCTCTCTCTCTTTTTCTGGCTGGAGCAAGACACATCTTCTCCAGAAACAGGACGTGATGACTATTCAGAGCACACGCATTAAAACTCAGTGTTAGTTGATGTACACAAACCGCTGCATAATCATATTCTTACGGAGCCCAAGTAATGCTGATCTGACAGCATTGTTTTGATGTTCTCTTTTTTCCCCCGTGAAAAACAGCAGGTTTGTGTTTGGGCAGATGGACGGGAGTTGGCTGATGCTCCCCGGGGATGAAATCAACTCTGCCGTAGACCGAGCTCCATGTTTATCTTTGGGCTTTATTAGATGTTGATGTTGGCCGTGCGAGAGAACCACTTGTTTAAAAAAACTATTTTTAAGGGAAGAGAGAGGTGAGGGATGGAGGGGCGGGGGAGAAACACAGCAAGAGTAGTTTTGGGGGGATTTCATCAACTGTACATGTGGATAAAACAAAAAGACACACATGTACATGGGAATTTAGACTCTTTTTACGCACACATAGTACATGTTGTTCCAGAACTATAGGTAGAAGTAACCAGCATTAACCAGCCCCGAGTTATGATCCATAGTTGATATATAGCGCTTTTTATAGTCTTGATAACAACTCAAAGTGCTTTACAGTGTAGTTCTGCCATTCACCCATTCTCACACATATATTGCTCAAGGACACTATATGTGGAACGGGGGAACTGCAGCTGAACTGGTGCCTTAAGCTATCGTTTACTTCAAATTGATAGAAGTCAGTAATGGCCTCATCTCTGCCGGACACACATCTTCATTCAGGCCTTGAACCCAGTGCAGGGCTTGATCTGACCCTGTACTGGCCCTTGGAGTGTGTAAGTGTATTGCTCTGTGTGCTTTGTCAGCACTTGGAAAACACACTGGTTCTTAGCAACACCTTCAGAGGGACTGTAAGAGATGTTTCTTGGTAGCCTTCCATTTAAACCGGCATTAGTCATGTTTGTTCTAACCGTGTGTAGAAAGCAGCCTTCCTGCAGTGCGCCAAACCATCGTGACCTTGCAGAGCAGAAAGACTTTAACATTAAGAGCACCACTGTAGATCTTTGTGTATTTGTTTTGACTCTGACCCATTTACTCAATTGAGGACATCTTCACCACCATAAGTCAACCAGCGGTGGCAGATCTGATGACAGGCATTTCCCCAACTCACAGCCAGTCACAAAAAGAGCTGATTTCCAGAGGTGTCATTGGCCACCTGCGTGACTTTGAGTCGGAGGCTGCGCAAGATCAACACTCGGCTGGAGCAAAGGTGAACACTAGGGAGAGGAAGGGCAAGAGATTGATTGATTCGATTTATTATTAGACATATTTGAAATCAATGGAATAAGGAGGGAAGATGAGCTGAGAGTAGCAGGCAGGGGACCACAGGAGAGGGAGACGAGTGTAAACCTGATGGCCAGAGGTGCACCTGAGCACACAAACTGTGGACGCAGTGGGCTGAGGCCACAGCTGGCAGACCTTTGGCCGCTGCTGCCATGTTGTGTCAAACTGCAGTGATGTGGGGAAACATCATGGAGGGAGCGTTTCTCCGTCGTCTCCCGAAAAACATTGGGATGCTGCAGGCTGCCGACACACAAACTGCACTGAACTCTTGCGCCACAATGTCCTGCAGTATTCTGTGAAAACAAGTGAAGGAATGTTTGTTTTTTTTGGACGCAGGCTGTTATGACAGACAGAGATGGTGTAATGTGTGCAGAGAGAAGAAGCTGCTGACAAACATACAAATTAATTGTCAGATGGACAGAGAGAAAACCAGGAAGAGAAACACACACGCAAACACACACACACACACACACACACACACACACCCACACACAAGCACACACTAATGTTTACACAGACAAGGAGACGGGCGTCTGTCAAGAGGGCAAGAGGAGACACAACAAAGTGGCAGATCGATGTCTGAATGGATGGATGGGCAGCTGAGTGAGGAATGTGGAAATAATGGATCAACGTATGGACGTGAGAGAAGACAGATTAACACACAAGTGACAGATGAATGGAGTTTAATGGCAGGATGCAGAGACACACTCACAGACAAACACAGGGACACTTCTTTCTTTTTGTTTTTACCTTAACCTGTCAGGCCACACTGAATGTGTGAGCGACATGTGTGTGTGTGTGTGTTCATGTGTTATCAGATTAGAGCAGCCACACTCACAAAAGTATTTGCAACATTTCCTGTGCCTGTTTTAAATTAAAAGCACCTTAGCTTTTCTGTTGACATAACCATTTTATTTATTTTAACAAGGTTGTTATTGTTATTGCCGGACCAGAAGATACACAGCCTCAGTACATATATAGCCCTACTTTTATTCAAGGGAATACAGTAGTCATACCTTCATAACAAGCACCACTACAAGCAGACACACGCCCTGTGTGAACAACAGACACAGCAGATAATCGTTGCATCTGTCACACGCTGGGCAAGCACCAAGTGTGGCCTGTGTGCAAACCTTATCC
Organism: Platichthys flesus; assembly: GCF_949316205.1. Classification (NCBI taxonomy): domain Eukaryota; kingdom Metazoa; phylum Chordata; class Actinopteri; order Pleuronectiformes; family Pleuronectidae; genus Platichthys; species Platichthys flesus. Next base: position 9,008,809 of record NC_084955.1, read on the forward strand.
CACTTTTCCTATACCTCACCCATAAGTCACTTTCCCAGAAAGACATGCATTTTCAGACACACCTCTCTGATCCTCTAGATTCTCTGTGATTTGTCATGGTTGACAGCGGACATGACACGGTGGCCTGGGTTAGGATGGAATAAGCCAAATTGCTGAATTAGAAGAGAGTGTGTGTTTTCACTTATTCCTGCTCTGCGTATGTATGTGTATGCATGAGATTATTCGCCATATAAAACACGTCTATGTCATCATATGTAAAAGCTGGTTTTCGTGCTTGCTTAGTCCAAGACAGAACATGTTTGGCCGTGACTAGAGGTCAAGTCTGGTGCCAAACTAAACAAAGAGGTGTATCTGCTTTCCCTGCAAGAGAAAAAAAAGCTGGCAGCTCTGGAGCGTCCGCTGGATTCAGTTAAAACAAGCTTTATTTTGCACAGTGGTAGAATCTGCAGTGTTTGTTGTTAGCCCCTCGCAGGGATGGGTTCACTTAGCTCTCACTTCTAATAATGGGATTGTTGAGTTTGAGTAGAAACGTTTGCCTTTCATAGAATTAACACTGAGCATTTGCCGACTGGCTTTTTCCTTGCGTCATTTTTGGAAAACTTTACACTGGAAAATACAAAAGGCTTGAATTTCAAGTTTTAGGCTGCATCCATGATGTCTCACAGCTATTAAAGAATATTTCAATATCCTGTTTCAGGAGCCTTGCCATCTTGTGAGGAAAATATGGCTCTCGAACAGCAGGGTCTTGAAATGAGATTAGATGGAAATGACAAAAATCATGTTTTTGAGATGTACTAGAAATACTGGGCAAGAGCAGGAGGGGTAAACTGAGATGTAGAGCGCCATGAGGTCATTACTGATGGTCGGCTAAAATCATCTCTGTTTTCCTTTTCACCCTCTCCCCCTGTCTGTGTGTCCACCCCCACCTCCCATATCTGTCATCCTGCTGTTATTTATTGCCTCTGTCCTCAATCCCCAGGGTTTATTTACTTGCTTTGAAACCCCTCCACGAAACGTGTGTGTGTGAGAGGTAGTGTAGTAATGGGGTGTCGAAGGCAAAGGGATTGGCCTGGGGGAGTTGATGTACACAAGATTAGAGAGTTAGTCGCCCATTGAAGATTAATACCAGGTCCGTTTATATCTCCTTACCTTTTGTTAACATCTTTGTCTCATTGGACCTCATTACCTCAGTCTGCCCACTCAGAGACACATCCCTTCCACGTGATCATCATGGTGCAAGGTACTCTGGGTAAATTAGGAAATTATCAGTTTTTAAAGAATTGATTTCAACCGTCTTTGCATGAGAGATTAACAGAGTTTGTCACAAAATCAGAAAAGAACTAGAACCATTCTAACAAGCCCCTGAAACAAAATAGAAAAAACTATGTCTCTGGCTGAAACAGTGGTAACATACACGTAGATGATCACAGATGAAGATATCAAAAATATTTTCTGCTGTGAACACGTCTGAGCGGAGAATCTCCCGCTGTGTTGTTCATGTGTGAAAGGAAACCTCTGGAGAAAGCTCAAACCCCATTCTCTGGGGTTCCTTTAGAGGTCATGGATGAAAAAGTAGTGATATACAAAAATCTATGTTATGCAAAATCTGTCATATGTTGTAATTTCCTGTCTCCTTCATGAAAGTCACACACATAACCCCCCATCCAGCCACCTGACCTCCACACCTTTATTGCCCAGTTCCCTTCATGTAACATCCTGCATTAGCAGTAAACAGTGATGTAAATTACAGCATCAGAATCATCCAGTATGAATGAAGGTAACAGAAGACTGGGCTTAATCTTTTGTACATGTCATTATGTTTGCTGTTAATCCTTTGAGGGTTGCTGGGGGGGTGGAGCCAATCAAAGCTGCCATTGGGTAAGAGGTGGGATGCAATCTGTACAGGAGAGTCCATCGCAGGGCTGACATAGAGTCAAACAACCATTCATACTCACAATCAAACCAACATGGGCAATACATATACAAAATCTATACACATAGAGGCTCCAGGTTGTCTGATACTTGGATTTCTAAATGTCTTACTAACTATGGGTTTATGATGCGACACCAGGACTGCACACGTCACAATCCTGCAGACTGATCCCTGCTTTCCATGGTAACGAGCTCCACACACATACATATGAGACACACCCCTAAATGCCTAAGTCCCTCCCCCCTCCTCCCCTAATCTGTGGCCCTTGAAATAAAGGTGCCGATGAGCAGACCCTATCAGCAGATGCCATCTCGGCCCTGTCATCGGTGGCTCGCTTGGTCACAGGGAAGGGAGCTGACGGCTTCACCTTTCAAAGGCTCTTCACCAGCCTCAGCCTCCACTCAAATTCCTTCTCTCTCCATCTCTTTATTCTACATGTATTTCTTGTACTTAGATAATATTCTGTCTGATCTTCCATTTTTCCCTTTAAAGTAGAAAACCTGACATCACCATCAGGAGTGCCATTTTCTCTTCTTAACCTAAATTTTCGGAAGCAGGAGTATCTTTAATAGCTTGGCACAGTACATTTGATAAAATATCATACATTTTACACACAATATAGCTTAGTATATGACAGTGTGACATACTCAAGAGAATGGAACTCCTCCATAAATGTTTGTCTGCTTTGTCTATCCAAACAGTGTGTTTGTGTCTGTGTCTGGCACACAGTGTATCATCTGGTGTGTGTTTGTGTGTGTGTGTGTGTGTGTACGTGTGTGTTTGTTGGCAGTCTGTGTGTATGAGTCTGACTAAAAGTGTCAGTGTCAGCACTGCAGGAAGATGGGTTGCACACTGGACTCCACAGGAAACAGATGTTTTCAGAAGACACCTGGTACCTGTTTCCCCTTCGAATCTTTGAAGAAAAACAAACACCTGAATGGGCAGGCAGGGGATTTCTCCCTGCTGGCATCCATGACGTCAAACTGGGGCCTCCGCTCCTCAGCGCCTCATGGAACTGACAGTTAAAGAAAAAAAATGTAGCGATACCATGAGGGTAAAGAAAACAGTGGCCCATAGAGGAGAAACTGAACAAGTGATCTACAAAGTTACCGTTCCTTGAAAGAACAAATGCTCTTTCAGCTAAAACTCATTAATCTGTCACTCATGATGACTTTCATTTGATTTTACTTTTAACCCTCTACTGAACTTATAAAGAAAAGTCCAAAACTCAGAGAGAGAGGGAATTATCATAATTATTATTATTCCTATCATTAGCTGCAAAACTTAAGTTCATATTTCTTGATTTAGTGAGAATTGTGTTCACTCATAACTTCACACTGTCAGGTACGTTACAGCAGAAGGTGATTTACAACAGCAAACGGTGAAAGCATCAAATCATTTTTACAGTCTTGAAAGATTAACCGCCAGTATTTAACCATAGGATAGACTCTGTTGAGGTCTGAGTCATTTGGCGAGATAAAATCAAACCATATTTGGTATGAGCAAATCATCTTCCACAATTCACAAATTTTATTTGTAAAACTGGCGTTGTGGTTAACTGATAAACTCGATCTGCTTAGGAAGCGTTTGTGAATCATTTGTATGAGTTAACTTTGTGGTGACTGATTTTGAACTTTTTCTAAAAGGTTAAAAATTAGGGTTCTGTAGGAGAGGGAGCCCCCACAATGCTAGAAGCTCCTGGTGTTAAATGTCGTTAATGAGAGTAGTTTATATCAATTTAATTCACTCACCCCTTTTGTTTGAGCGTTTCTACATCCCCTAATTCACCCAGATCTTACCTTTCATCGGTTTCTTTTACCTTTTTCCATTCAAATTGCAGCATAAGTGAGCTAAGTAAATCTTTTTTTTATGAAAGTCAATTTCTTGTTTTTAATAGTCACAAGGAGATGTAGCCTTGTATGTGCCTGATCACAGTCTGTTGACGTGTGTGGTGTTTTAATGGTTACCATAAATGGTTACATGTTGGTTGTCTAGTATTTGCAGCTCTCTAAAATCCTCCTGTCTGTTTACAGCTTTACACACTCGGTCTCTTGAGACCACTAAACTGCTGCAATTGTCTTATGATTCAATTGACATTACTCAACAGCATCACCTCCCCTGGATGTCATGAATATAAGAACGATGCATCATCTGTTGAATTACGACAGGATACTCCGTTAATGTTCTCCCGGAACAGCAGAGAAAGAAGGAGGGAAAGTAAACCATCAAACTCACACTAACATGTGCCAGAAATATACTCACAAATAAACTCACTAACCCATCGAGATGTGATGGACGAGGACTTCTGCAAAGACGAATCGGGCTGTTTGGTATGTGTGTTGCCACAATATGGCATTTAAGAAGGACTCAAAGATGAAACTATGATATCATTCTTGTAGTGCAGCCAATTGCATCTGATTCCACTTTACATCAAAGACACACATACTTATAAACATATAGTACTGTAGATATGGACTCTGCATCTTCATGACCATGAGGAGTTCAACAATAACTTCGTGCTCCTACTGTTTTGGATGAGCTGGAAAGCAAATAAATAAAGGATATGTTATGTAAGCATTCTGGTTTTACTCAATGAGCTTCATGCGTTGCAGCTGTAAGAGTCAAAACGCAGCTCGTGTACCACCAGTAGGTAAACATGCAAAATAAATTTAAAAGGTTAAATCAAGAGCAGACGCGTCCTCCTGGCCAAGATAAAAGTCAGGTCCTCAATCCCAGAATCAGGTCTGATCATTGCACGGCTGTCGGCTGCAGGGCCTCTGACTTTGTAGGCGTGACGGCCACACACACACACAGTGTACCACTCACACATACCCGCACTCCGGCAAGAACACACCATTACAACAAAGTCTGTAAAACTGCCCCCCCCCCCACCTGAGAAAAGACACTTCCTACCACGCACTGCAGAGCAAATTTTATGGACAGCAGTTCAACTCGTGCACACTCAGGGACACGGACACACTAATGATCACACATGTTTATAAATAGAAGGTTTGATTTCATTATGGCATGTTGGCGCATGGCAACTTGAAAGAAGAACTGCGTTCCCACCAAAGGCTCTAAACTGTGAGGAACAAATGAGTTAGCATGGTGGTCACAACCGCAGATCCACTGCTTCCTCCCATCGACTCGCCTTCATCCTGTTCGCATGGGGCAGCCTCACCACACAGGAGGATGAATATCCTGTTCTGAGATTAGTCTGAGTGACCTCTACAGACTGCAGATGTAGCTTGTCCTTAAGATCTTAGTTTGTCATGCTGAGCTGCCCTAAGACAAATGAGAGGATAACTCAAACCTGCTGATATGATATGTATATAAGTGTGTGTTTGTGTTTGTGTGTGTGTGTTTGATGTGTGATGTGTGATGTGTGATGTGTGATGTGATACATCTTTTAACTGTGAACAAACTCATTCATCAACTTATCTTCTAAGATCCACCATGACAGCATGTCTCATAAATAAAAGAAAAAATGAATCAAGGTGATAGTTTGCCCTCATTGTGGATGAAGTTGTTGCTGTAGGTGGCGCTCTTTATCCATACCGCTTCATCCATAGTGTTTATCTCTGTTCCTGCTCATCTCTTCAGTTATTCTAAACAAGTTAGTGTTGCTACTGAAGAAATTGTACTTGTGCAAAAGAACAGTTTCTTTTCCAGCTAACACTTTCTGTTTAAAAGGGCAGCAGCTATAAATGTTGAGTCACTGCTGTGTTTTATCAATATGAACAGCTTGGGTTTTGAGGTAATTCATCCAATGTTGCAATTCTGGTTAAAGCTTAAGTTGCATCTGTAAAAATTGCCAGGCCGCAACAACAATGCACATGCAAATCAGATAAGCCTGAGATATAAAAGTACACTTCTTGCTGTTTTGTTGCTTTGTGCGTGTTGTGTGGGTGGTATTGACTGCAGGGGGGATATAGTGCAGGCATAAAAACAAGAGCCAAGGTTTAGCCGAGTCATGTGTGTTTGTGTATCCACTTATTGACAACAACTAATTCATGTGTAAAGGATTGGATTGCGTCTGTCTCAATGTGTGTGTGTGTGTGTGCGACCATTTGGCCTGAGGCAGTTGACTGCTAGTAAATCGTGAGAGGATAGTAATTAAATACAGTTAAACCTTCTGGTTCTGCTCTGCCACAGCCTGACAAAGGATCGCCCACCCCTGGAGACTAGCATGTAAGCACAATATTAGTGTTAATGTGATTTTATGGAGACAGGAGGTGTTAGTGTGTGTGTGGTGGTTAAGCAGGAGAGAGGAAGGGAGGAAGGGAAAGATAGAGAGAGAGAGATAGAAAGAGAGAGAGAGAGAGTGAAGAGAGAGAGAGAGAGAGAGAGAGAGAGAGAGAGAGAGAGAGAGAGAGAGAGAGAGAGAAAAGACCTGAGTCAGACCATGGTGAGGCAGGTTCTTTTCATGCGTGCTCACATGTAGTTTTTTGAGAGTTAACCCCTCATTCACATGAAGAGTAACTTTATAACATAAATGCAGGGTGGCACATGAAACTAAAAGTCAATTATGGATATAACACTGTTTATGTGAGACAGCAGTGTGTGTGTGTGTGTGTGTGTGTGTGTGTGTGTTTGACCTGCTGTGTAATTAGCTCTCTGGTCACTAGAGGTGATGAGGAGAGCAGGCCCTGGAATCCCCTCCCTTGTGTCCGCAAAGAAATCCCCCACAGAAAAGATGTCCACACTCACACAAAAACACACGCACACACACACACACACACACACACACATGCACGCTCACTCTCGCGGTGTCTCCATTTCGTCGAGCCCCTGCTGCCCAGTCTTCATTACCTTCCAGCCCCCCTGAGGGCCGCGAGGAGGTTGGGGCAGACAGAGCTCAAGCTCCACTTCTATCCGGAGCCCTGGGGCTGCACTGGAATTTACACCCCTGGTCCTGAGAACAGACGGGATCCACACTCCTCCAGTCTCCCATTGTTGAGGGAACAGGAGGAGGAGTGCAGTAAAGTGAAGGAGGGAGGAGTGGGAAAGTTCAGCGACAAGAAAGTAAACTGATTCAACTGACTCAGCAGTGGGAAAAAAAAATCTTGTATCAATACGCATTAGTCCCTTTTGCTTTCACAACTTTTCAACAAATCAACAGCTTTAAAGTCCCCCCCCCCCCCCCCCCTTTTAGACTTAACACTCCTCAATGTCTCCATAGGCATTTTTCAAAAGTTTAAACCCCCAACAGTGATATTTGCCCTCCACTTAACAGGCCACATTCCACCCATAATAACCCCAACACTGAAAGGTGAAAATTAGATTAGCTCCATCACTGACTGTCAGAACTACCAGTCGACAGGGGGGGTCCATTGTAATTGGTCTGTAAAGAGATTTACATTGTTCTGAATTCATTAGTTCACACTCACGTTTTGTGTCAGTGTGCGCTGCCACAGAGGCCCATAAAAAAGCACTTCCCCTGTAATTGAGGATGGCATCATCCCCTCCCCTCCTGTTAAAAACAAACTAAGGCAGACAGAACGGGCCAGAGCTGAGGGAGGGATGGATCTCCAACTAGTTGAGGTCTGTGTATGTGTGTGTGGGTGTGTGTGTGTGTGTGTGTGTGTGTGTGTGTGTGCGTGCACGGTGGCCTGCTTACCACGAGTAAACATTTAAACACAGTAAATGATTTTTGACTGTAAAAGCTTAAGTTGGCCAATCCTTTCTCACGAGGAGGGAGCAGCAGAGCTGGACCAGCCAAACAAGACAGACCCTGACAAGCCCTATGAACTTACCACTCAGTGAACGATGAGTCAGCATTGTCACTGACGCTGATGATTTGCTCAAGTAATTTTTACATCCTGGGTGGGCTTGAGTCATCCAAGTGTACCTGATGCCTGTGAAGGTGTTTCTACCTCTCAGCTTCTGCTTGGACGTGGAGTTTCAATGTAGAAGGCTCTTTAGGTAAAATTACAAGAGTCATATTTTTCTCACTGCTTCTGCAGACAGGACCCTCTGGCTAGTGACACCTGTGTTTGATTCGTTTTACGTGCCAGTTGCCCATTGAAGTCTGTTGAATGCTTTGTGCAGTCGACTCATTGTGCAATGTTTACACCAACACACTGGAACACGGGGCCCCACAGCGCCTGGTCCCGGCCCTGTAGAGCTTGCGAACTGAGTTACACCACCGGCTGGGCCAGAGTGCCCCATTAGCTTAATGGCCATCTAGGATTTCACAGGGGATGCATTGCTGTTATGACTGAGAGCCTCGCGTTTCCCTTTTTATGGCTCCTTCAGATTCACAACACCCAGAAATAGGGGTGAGGGAGGAGGAGAAGAGGAAAAGGTGGAAAAAACAAAACAAAACAAACATTGAAGCAACTTTACACCGACTGGGGCCAGTGCAGGGCCGACAAGTCCTGGAGGGGGGATGGTTCGGGGAAGGGCTGCAGAGGAAACAGGCTGGAAACAGGAACAATTTTACAAAGACAGAAATAGCACACAAAAGTAGATGCCCCTTTGTATTGAGTCATGGCTCTTCTCTTTAAATGTCAATCTTGGGTATCGACTGACTCTGATGACCCCATTTTCTTTCCCATAGCTTTGACCTTTGCCCTCAGTGACTTCCCCAGCTGGTCAAAAAGCAAAAGCAATGAAGGGTCAAGTTCCACTTCACCCAAGGAGCGGAGCTTCATTATTTGTTTGACCTTCAGTCCATTTTTTTAAAACATCATAGAACCGGTATAAATAGATATCTAAATATACCGCTGTCATCATCTTCATAAATGTCCTTAATCATTCTGACATGAGTGTTTATGTCCAATCTTTCCTTCCTTTTCTAAAACAACTTTTCTTAACAACAAATGATAAGAAAAAACACTCTCTTATATTTGAATTGTCTAATATTGAAGCTTTGATTAATACCTTTTCAGATCCATCTGGAATGGAGAATTGATAGTTGATACTTCTGTGGACAGCCATTGATCAATATCTCCATTATACAGCAGCAGCAGCAGCCGTCCCTGCTCATGAATGCCCATGTGCTCGCTCTATTTTGTAAACTGCAAACATAAGATCCCACAGAGGGAATATGTTAACGACTTTACACTGGAATATGATTGCCAGTTAAATTTAGGACATCTTATAATATGTTGGCTGGTGTTGGTAGTAAACAAGATGACCATATATATAAGCAGAGAATGTATTCAGTCAAACACTAGGATTCACAGTATCACATCTGCCTGGCATATATTGGGCACAGGGCCAGGCTGATGAGACTAACCCCCCTGGACAAATGATTGTCCTGCTGTATACAAAGTAACATGATACTATTATAAGGCTCTGTGGATTGTGAACTTGGTAGCTGGCCATCTGGTAAGCGTTAAGGTAAAATGATGAATTGGCTTTTATTTGAAGACAAGTAAGGCAACAGGAATGATTGGAATGATGACAGAAGCAGCAGTGATACTACTAGAGATGACTTATGTTCACATGTGCAGGAAGACAAACTAGGCTGCTGTTCCACCAAAACTCTGTGAATGATAGCTTAACACATAAGACGTCGTTGTAAATGTGCTTTTTTTTGGTCCTGGGTTAATGCTCTGAAGCTACTTCAGATGTATTCCTTGTCATTAGTGAGTCCTCCTCAAACAGTTCTACATTATACCATCAATTGTGATTTGTTTGAGTGATGGATGTTGTGTGCAAAGCTTTTTATGAACAGTCTCTGCTACAGGATGAAGTTAGAAAACTTTAGTTCATTCTACCTGGTTTATCTGCAGTGGATATTTTATAATCAATGTTTTTATCAAGTGAAATGAATTTGCTTCATTACTGTTCACATATGTGGCTTTTATATCAGTTTAAAATATTTACTGAACTGGTGTCGCTTTCCGTCCGTTTTAGAGGTCCGGTTAGCAATCACACTATGGTTCACAACTTTTCAAAATAAATGTTCAGTAATTGATCTTGATACAAAGCATAGCTGCAACAAAATTAAGATAATGCTTCTACTTTGAAGACAAGTGTTACCAAACAGCAAGTGATTCTATGGATGTTGTTGTCATGACGGAAATCAGCACCCAGCACCCCTGAGAATGTGCATGTCAGTGAGACATGGTAATAAATAAAATTCCTCAAACCATCAAAATGATTGGGTAGTGATTGACGATGATGATCTTGAGGGAGGGGGGATAGCTCAGGACTTCTGGGGGTTTTCATGTGTTATCTACATTGGTGTGAGTTTGTGTTCATGTGGGTCATAGTGCTCTGTGTATTCAGTTACTCAGTCTTGGGGGGGGGGGGGGGTCTCGGTCTGCTGGAGGATGAATGACCCGCGGCTTGACCCAGTTGCCAACCGCAACTTGTAGTTTATCAAAGGACCTAGATGAAGACATGTTCAACTCGCTCCTCGGACTGACTGAAGGCACAATGCTGTTATATATATTAATATGGAAGTCATGTGTGTCAAAATTTCACCGAACTTTACACTGCACTTTCTCCAGCTAATATAACGCCAAGCGTGAATCTGATAGATGAACAGTTTGCGAGGTATGCGACCATTTAAAGGCCGGCAGACCTTAGCACTCACTGAATACTTAAATAAAAAGCACTCAATAGTAAATTATTTTGAGTTGAACATTGATAACCATTCGATATGTATAGGAACTTTGTATAGAAAAAGATATGTGAGAAAAATCCGCAATATTGCTTTGAAAATTCTGTTGCCGAAGCTTGAATTAACTGAATGTCAATTTACATGCAATCTATACAGGCTACAGGGTCTCAAAATGGTATAACATGCAAATTTATCCTAGGTGGTGTGTAGTGTTGAGTCATGGTGTGACTCAACAGCATCTATCATTGCACCTCCCCGACAGCCAAATGCCACAAAGTTTAAAACACTTCCTCCATAGTAACATGTGTTGTATGAAAACTAAAGGACGAATAGCTGTCAATGTAATGAGAAACGTGAATTTCATGTTTGATTCAGAAATCCTCAATTGCATTTTGGGTGCATTTTAACTGCCACATATCCATTTTACCTGTGTCTTTGACCATTTCTGCTACAACTTCTCTGGCAAACTTACAAGGGAAAAACACACCACTAGCAAATTACCCAGTGAGTGCTTTTCGCTTTCACTGTTATTCACAATTATCCGTTCCGATTAGCTTGGTAACGTAAATAAAACTTTAATACATGAACTTATCCTTGAACATATTAATGTCTTAGGTAAAAATGGCAAATTCAACAACTCCCATGGTCTTCAGCTGACTCAAGACGTCACAAAAACTAAATCTTTCAGGGTTTTTTTCCTACTCAGGATCAACTGTTCACATGAGGAGATTGTAGTTGGTCGAGGTTCAAACATTTGGTACGCATGAAGGGAAATGTATTCACAGCCCTGGTGATCATGTGCTGGTGGAGATGCTGAGCATTAAAGAGATATATTGAAGATAGAGAGTGATGATACAGTATTTAAAGAGGAGGAGCCAGGGCTCTTCTCTTGATGTTTGGAGCTGTGGGCCAGGAGCGTTCTCACTCCTGTGACCAACATGCTTTGATATATCTAATGTGGATCACAATGGGGTCATTGAGCTTTAGTCAGCATCTGCTTATCATTGACAACATGTGACTGTGATTTATGACTTAGATTTAAAATCAGGATGTACATTGGGACAGGATAAGAGATGACAACAGGGAATCATACAGAATGAAAAAAGATCCAGTCGTACTCCTCATATTCACCTTGATGGTCAAATTTGATATAATTCATATGACGTAAATCGTAGGCTGCATTTTGCATAAGGCACCGTGATAAATGTTCATTCCCGGATGAGATTACAGTTGCGTATAGGGAATGTCATTAAAGGGAGAGGGATGTTTCTAAAGGAAGACTTGTCAGTTGTGTTTTGTCAATTTTACCTATTGACTCACATGCACAGCAGAGTATTAGGCTGTGAGCCATCAGATGATCTCATTATACCACAGCCTTAATTCAATAGGCGGTGATCCGATCTGACAGAGTTGACGTTTTGTGGAAGAAACAACATGGAACTGGAGTTAACAGCCACGTTGTTCTAGGGAGTTAAAAGAAGAAGATAAAATGTTCAGCGACAGTCGGCCTATCATTACACCCATCAACATGTGGGTCAGGTCAACACCTCAGCGTCTGCACCACTGAAGAGACAGATGGAAGTCCATCCACTCGATACCCCTCTATAGTACATCAGCGGTCCTCACTTGAACTCTAAATGACACATGTACAGTAATCGTCCTCCTCCTCTTCCTGCTGTGCATCTCATCGGTTTGTTTCCTGTAAACCTCAGTCTCTGTATGTTTGGTTGGAGTAAAGAACCTTGATTGCCGGGGATAAGAGAGACCACTGGCAGAGGGCAGAGTCATACATGGCTGCATTAACACACCCTGCCCCAGTTGACATCAGTCTTGTGTACCACCACAAAGCCGAAGTGTGTACTTTGATCCAGTAAATCATACCAGTGGTTTGTCATTTGATAGAGAGTTTGAGTGTGAGAAGCATGCTACACAATAATATTTGGACATATTTTGTCAAATATAGGATTTAGCTCCACTGGTAAAAACCGAGCTGGGATTAAGCTTGTCACTTATTATCAAAGTGACAGATGTGGTGTACTGCAGAACACCTGGGACGATGGAAAAGGTCATTTCAGCTTTTTGTATTTATTGTCTATTTATTTACTTATTTACATTGACTAATCCTATTGATTCATTCATATAATTTTATCGTTATAATTTCTGCTCATGTACCATAGCCTTATCTGTATCCTTTATTCCATTGTATTGTTCTGTTCTCAATAAAGAATGACTTGATTCACAGTTGATGATTCAGTTAACATTGCACAAATACCCAAGGAGAACTATAGTTTTATATATGTATATATATATATGATCACAATTATTTATTAATATGGCAGTCTGTATTGTCTAGGTCACATAAAAAGATGCGCTCAGCCTCACAGGCTCTTTATCTTCCGCTGGCTGTAAGTGGAAGAGCAGCCAGGGCAGCTCTATCACACTGGCACTCTTGACCTTGCATGACTGCGCTCAAGTGCCAGTTCCTCCGACCCAATAGTCCGAAGAGCTGACAGCACTTTATCCAGTCGGCTACAGCAGAGGAGTATTATCAAGGTGAAGCTGGGACGATAAATCCAAACATAATTTTAATCAAATTATTTCAAGTCATTGATGAGATAAAGAGAGGTGACCCGATTTTCTCATTCGCCCATCATTACATTCTTTACCTGCTCCCTGCTTTCTTATTTTTGATTCATTCCATCTTTCTTTCTTTCTTTCTTCTCCTCCTTCCATCGTCCTTGGGTTGTCTATTTCTCCCCTTCCCTCTCTCAGCTCACCGCCCTGACACCTCACCATCAGGGAGCTGCGCTAATCTTTTTGACCTGCCACAACCTCCATAGGCTCTTCCTTCCGCCAGCTTAAGTAGGGGCTCCACTACAGTGTATATATATATATATATGTGTGTGCTTCGGAACTCTTGCAGAGGCAAAGAGTTTGTTGATGATGTGATGTGTCTCTCTGTGGTTGTAGAGGCCTGTTTGTTTGTGTGCTGCTCAGGTTCACTGGGCTCTTAGTCATGTAAGCAACTGCGGAGAAGAGCAGACATTATCTCTTTGAAAAGTCTGTGACAACTAAGAAAACGCCCTTATTAATAAAAATAATAATATAAACTCAGTGGCTTTAAAATGCCTATAGTCTATAAATCTCTGATTTAATAAACTTTACTTTTTACTATTCATTCATTGCAAAATGCTTAATCTTCAAAAGTTTAATTTACTACTCTTTCAAAACTTTTACATATTTGGATTCCAATTTCTTGGCTTTTTATATTTCTTTCCTTTTAAAATTCCTTGTCAATACATTTATGGGTATTTCAACCTAAAGGGTATTTCACTACACATACCCTTTTTTACACCCTTGAATAAAACCTCTGAATTACATGAAATCTAAAGCCTAATTTAGATTTCGTGAAAGCGTGATTCCTAAATAGAGAGTGAGATTCAAGAAAGAAGACAAAAAAATACATGATTGTGATATCAGACCAGAGAGAGAGAGAGAGACAATTGATAAGAGAAAGTATAGTGTATAGCCCTATGCCAGATTCTAATATATTGACTGATTTATATTCTTTAAAAAGTTGCAATATTTCCTATGATTTTAGTACTAAACCCCCACGACAAAGAAATGTAATTGTTGAATTCAAATTTAACAGTTTAAAGATAAATACAAAGAAAAACATAACCAAGTAGATCAATCTTAACCACTCTAACATTAATATTTTCTGCATTGTTTAATCTGTAAAACAAAAGTTTTCATATCAGCAAACATCCATGCAGATACCGATATTTCTGCTAGACTGCTCAATCTGTAAGGCCCCTAAAAATCGGAATGAGAGAAAACAATTAGAGTAAGATAAGAACTGCGTGCACGTGTGTGTTTGAATGCCGAGACTGACATTGTGATTTATGAGCTGAGATCAAATTCTATCTCTGACTGCCGTGTACACTTTGTCACCAGTGATGAACGAGCAGGTCACACACTTTCACCCCGGAATGAACGAAATCTTCCTCACAAAAAAAAACACGTTCTCACTCACACTTTAGATACATAACGCACACAAGAGCACAGTTTAGCACCGACTGTGGACATACACTAATGCCCCCCCAAAAAGCTAAACACAAGCAGTATCCTCATAAACACACGTTCACACACACTTCTCACTCATTACCCAGACCTCTCTCACCCTCTGAGCCACCGTCCACTGACAAGCCCTCGCAGCGATTTCTCACTGACACGTCGCCTTGGGTCAAAGGCCACCTCAGTAGTGTGAAGAGCTGGGGGGGGGGGGGGCTTTGAGGGCCCCGCTGTGCAGTTGGGGGACCAGACAGAGGAGTGCAGTCATATTCCTTTAGGTTCCTCATGGAGCAAAGGGCCAGGGGGACTGAAAAAGGGGCACATTGTTGAAGAATACCTGTGATAATGATGTTATTTGGGTACTCGCAAGGCCTGCTCCGCAGCTGTTGACAGTAATGATGTAGTGTGTGTGTGTGTGTGTGTGTGTAATTAATTATTCTCACAGCTCTCCTACAAACCAGCTGCTGACTGAGGCAGGAAGTGGATGATTGATGGGAATTATTGATACCTTTCTGCCTCAAACACACACTTACACGGAGCGGTACCATACTGCCCAGGGTTGCTGAATTCTTGATCGGGTTTTTGGTTTGTTGCTTTTTCTCCACCTCATCACAAATTGACTCATCAGTCATTGGTGAAGGAATGTCAATAGTCCACTGTGTTTTAAGTTACCATCTCCCATATGGTCATTTTTTTCTCTTTTACTCAATACAATCTTTCTAAAACAAGGAAATTTCCCCTTCTTTTGGCAGGTGAACAGCATGTAATGAAACTATTAAAGAGGATTTAGAGGACAGGATCTCATCTTTGCACCAAACCAGGAGCTATTTTTTGCACTTTCATTGCAAGGAGTTTATATTTTTGAGAGCAACTATGAGCCACACGTTTAAGTTCAGCTTTGGATTGGACTATTAACAAACTTTTCTGCATTACACACTATCATATATAATGTGTCTAGTACCATCACCTGATCAAATTAAATAATACTGTCGATGTGATAAATGTTGGACTTTAAGTTAGTGATCTCTATCCTGCTAAAAGCACCATCTCAAACGGAATGTGTTGCAGAAGGATCTCTCTCCTGATAAATAAATAATTATTTTTTGTAATGATCTTGAAAACCTTCCAAATTCTTGATTTCATTGCAATTAAAAAATGTGTAATGTTGTCTCACTGTTTTTCCGTTTTGGGCCAAAACCTACAAACACTGGCCAGTCAATTAACTCTTTCCATCTTTTTGCAATCAGGCCAGTTGATTTTAAAACAGTTCTGTATGTGTAAGAACTGTAATTGTTCCTTTATCTATCATCTAATGTTATTATAAATTGTGTCACATTCTGGGGAAGTTTGCATTTAAATCTTTCCAACAAATGTAGCCATGTGTTAAACATTATATGTGTCAGAATATTTCAGTTGTTGATAACAGATTCCATAAACAAACGTTATATTTTTGACATTTAGTGCCACTAGATGTCATAACAGAGTACCAGCATCCCAAACACAACCACAAACACGCAATGTAGCTGGAAAGAAATGTTTTCCCCTTTGGTGGTTGGCTGCAGGCGTATCCTCATAACATCCACCATCAGGTTGCTTAAAGATCTGGGGATCGATTGACAAGCCCTGCGCCAGACCATATAAGAAACACCACAAACTGCAGAATGCTGCAGCCAATGGCTCTGGATCAGGAGGAAAGATCGGAACTGGGCCCCAAGATGCTAGCGAAATGCACCTAGGTCTGATCAACCTGTGGTGGGCCTGCCTTTGAAAAGGGTATCTTGTGAATAAAAGGCCAAAACACCTGATGACACCAATTTAAATACGATAACATCAACCGGAGGTAGGCAATAGTTAGTGTAGTGGAATGTACAGGGAGTATTCTCCATCTTGTCCTATATTCTAAAATGGGAAAGCATTTAGTTTGAAATAGCATGGATGTAATGATGTCTGATCTACTGAGCGGCCACATGGTTTTCATAGTACTGCCAAACAAGCCAGTAGCCCGTCAGCTTACCTTTAGCCTCAGTGTACCCTCAAGGTCGGCCTGTATCGTTGATCACAAGGCCAAAAGTCTTGATGAAGCTAAGGTGCACAACCAGAAATGTCCCCCAACATGGCCGCTAACACCTGCTAACATTTACTGGTAGTTGGTAACCTACATTTTGCAGAACCCCTTTAAATGTGCAAGGGATATTCCACATCTGGTTCTATAATCTAAATAAAACACCTCATCCCTTTGGCAAAGTTTCAACTGCCAAAACCATTAGACCAGACTAGCATTGTAACAATATGCTCCAGACAAGTTTGGAAATAAAAGAGATAACAATAAATAGCAAAATTCCCCTTACAAATTCAAGATATTGGTAAGAGCAAGTTAAGCTAGCTCTAACATATACTTTTGTATGCCAGTTAATGGGTACCATTATGTACCTATCAAGTTACTTGCATATTTACAGGAAATAGCCATTTCCGAGTCAAGGTGGAGTCTTTCAGTAGCTCTCCTTGATTTCAGAAAAGTCTGACCAATATTGACTCTTTTCTTCACCCTTTCTTTGCCCGAGGCCGTTTGCCCGAAATACGTAATCTTTTAAATGGCGTAAATTCTCTAAAGTCCCTTTTACCTGAGCTGCACTCTGCCGTCTTGATTTCACAATTCTTTGTGGGCAATCACTGTCTTTGTCTCTTTAGAAATATGGACCGGCCCAATGAGTTTACAGGGATGGACATGACATTATAGTGTGAGACATATCTGGAAATGGAGGTGACAACAAATAACATTAAAACAAAGAATGAAGACAGTGACACACATTGACCTGAAAGGCTACAAGAAAAAGCCAGAGAAAAACAAGGAAAGTCTCCACATGGTTTTGCATTTATGCATATGCTAGCAGTGTGTCTGTACATGTGTGTGTGTGTACATTTGAGGTTGTGTGTGTGTGTGTGTGTGTTAAAAGGTAAACAGGTCCTGTAACATGTGGCTGCTATTATAATCACAATGTGTAGTCAGTGCAGAAGAGTCTCTGCCTTTTGTGAGAGCATGTTTGTGTAGGACCCATCTTAGCTGTGAGAAAGCTGTGATGATGAGTCATCGTTTATTGCACATCATTATGCATAAAATGTACACACAATCAACCCAGAATTTGGTTTTGTTACAACCGAGTCTCTCAAACACAAACTAGCGAGTAAATGTCAGAAAGTGAGGGAAAGCAGCAAGACAAGGATTAACAGACAAATAAAGGATAAAGATCAAGAGACAAGGGAAACATAGAAATTGATTCAAGAAATTCTCTTGTACAAAAAAACGACCTATTCAAGCACTGCTATCAGGTAATAAAGAGCAAAGTCTCAAACCTGGTGGATCAGCAGCATTTGAACCGTTGTGATAATTCAAAGTGAGAAGATACACATGATGAGGAGGCAGGACTCCTCAACACACGACTTCCACCTGCAGCACACCTATTCAGCTTTGAATGTCCTTCAGAGAGTCTGGCTAGGAGATGACTGCTTTGTTTTTTTTGTGGAGGTTCACTGCACAAAATTCAAAGCAAAATTGAAGGACAACAGGGTCACTGTATGTATCATCAGTAAAACTAACAAAGAAAAGCTGAATAATGTCGTCAGGAACAGATTGATGACCAACGGTAAAAAAGTCAGACCGACTGATAGGAGTCACATTTATGAAGACTGTCTTTTCAAGACCTTTGAAGGAATCTTTACACCACGGTAGTACAAGTTATAGCAGGGTTTACGACAAGGGTTCATATATTCATGTTTTAATTTTAAACATACATGTAGAAGCGACAGTGGATCCTCAAGCCATCTGTGGATGACACACATACTCCCACATTAGTGAGATGTTGGACCCTGATGGGTTTCACACAACTTATCTAACCTTGGACGGCTGGAGGTTGTCAGGCAGGGGGTCAAATCAGCCTCTCAATATGATGGATGCATGTTAATGTGTATTTAAAGAAATTTAAATTTGTTAGAAAATAATACAAAAATTATAAAAAATATAAACAATTGTCTAATCAACCAAACATTTCGCGACCCCCCTGCAGTACCTCCGCGTACACCCTAGGGGTCGCGGATCCCCTGTTGAAGAACTCTGAGTTATAGGGCTAATAGAGCCTCTGGAATTGAGAAAAAGAAAAGTTATATGAATTACACCAGTTGAGATAAGGGGGTTTATTGTTGTATTTAACAATAACAATATTGTATTTAAATGAACACAATCCATCATCTTTTTTGTACGACAGTGCTTCTTTTTGAAGGTCACAGCCCCAGCATTAGGTAAGGTACATCCTCAACACCAAAGTATGACATCACAGCACCCAAAAGTGAAGCCACAATATGTGGATTGCCCCCTGGTGGCTGGCAACAGCATAGGTCATGAACCACAAATTATCCAGGTTAGTTGATTGGACATGGATCAAGAACAGAAAAAGTACAGTACAGTCCAAAAAAATTTCCCTGAAAATGTTTCTTTGTCATATTAGCTTGTTCGTATCACACTTTGTCAAAGAGCTCATTTTTCACGTTGTTGTTTCGTGTTGTCGATCATTTTACAGTTTATGATATAAACCATAACAACAATCTTGACCTAACCTTACCTTGAGTGTTCTAGTTGCATCTTCTTAACAACACCTTAAACTAGCTTGTCGCAAGCACAATTCTCGAACCTTAACCTTATTATTGTTAAACCTTCCTGAGAAAGAAACTTCCTGAAACACCTCTACTTAAGATGTTAAGCTAATCGTCGGGCCATCATTTAGAAATCCAAGTGCAGCTGACCTGCACCTCTTTGGCGTGTTGAAGAAAAACTTGAGGAAATTAGCCAAGAGAAAAGCCACAGAAACAGACACACAGCGAGGACACAGAGGGAGCCCAGGCAGAGGGGTCGGGTTTAAAGCAAACACCTTATTGCTGTGATGTGACATAGTGGGTTGAATTACAACACCTGTGAATTAGAGATACACTGTTCTACATAAAATGATGACAACTCAATCAACCTATTTCTCCCTAACACTGTACAGGGTATGTCAGATTTTCTTTCAACCAGTGCACACAAAGTGTATTAACAAATACAGTTGGTGGCCACAGGTAAAACAAGCTTTGGATGAAGGTCATAAAGTGACACCCCCTTAACTCAGAGGCTTCAGTAGCTGCAGCACATCTACAGCTTGTATTCACTTGTGTGCACTGTCTCTGCCTGACATACACTGTTGACAGCTGGTTGGTAAATTCAGACTTCAAACAGTGAGGCCCGATGTTCGTCTGCTACATCTGTCTCGGTGCTTCTTGCTGTTTATTGTTTCATCTCCACTTTATTTACCATTGCCCTAATTATTTCAATGTTTGATCCTCGGAGGGATATCACAGGCGGCCATTTTCTTGATGTATCCACACAGCAGTCACACATGCCAAGAGTGTGTGTGCATTCACCAACTGCCACGAACACACACACACACACACACACACACACACACACACACACACACACACACACACACACGCACACACGCACACACGCACAGTGTTCTCTTGTTCACTTGCAGTGCAGGTGACAGAGACCTCAACCCAAAGATGGATGACTGTCTGACTGCGACATCTTAAACCTGTTACCTCTGAGTGGATGTTTATTTGAATTCTCCTCCCAGCTGTATCATGTACAGGGGGGAATTCTCTTGAACTGCAGCAACAGGAGTGTAAATATTATTGGGAAAGCCACTGAGACATGAAATGTAGCTTTAATTACAACATTGATATATCAAGGTCAACCCCGCCCGACTCCACGCATGTGAAGAGAACCTGACCTTTCCTTTTTTGGCCCAGGATTTCTTGTTTGATTTGGTGTACATACTCATTAAACAAATGTATATACTGTATTATATATGATACAATATGTTTGAACAAGATCAAGATATATGGTTAAGGCTAAATGGTGGGGGCAGGGGCTGACTAAGTCAAGGCCTTGATTTTGCAACTGGACCAAATGTCCGAGAAATGTTATGTACATATCAGTTTTTTTCAGATGGAACATGCAGTTATAAATTTGTTCTAATCAGTGGAAATGATTACACCAATGAGTTTGACCTTGATCTATGCAACATGAGTTAAATTCAGAAAAAATAAATGTTGATCAGATTGATTTCAGATAGCCTCTGCTTTAACTTAATTTAATTCAAATGCTGCTAAAATGATTAGTGTATGTTGTGATTTGACACTATGAAAATCAAATTCAATTGAATTGTTCTTGGTTAAAGCAGGAAAGTAGTTGTACTAGATGTTCCTGCAGGTACCTGAGAGGATGTCATTGATGTGGATGTGAGATATTGTCCTGGTCAATCTGCAGCCTCAACTCCACAGTTTATACAGTAGGAGATAACCATCTACACCTCCATTATACAGTCAGGATCAACCCTCTATCTGTCAAGGGACATGAAAAAAGAGATTTCCCAAATAAGACTGGCAATCTATTTACCTCTGCTTCTTTCTTTCCTTGGCATGAAGAGGAAACCCTTGTATATGGTTGCATGAAGGTATGTTTTTATAAGCATGTTATTTTTCACTTTCCAATTTCCTTCCTGATGCTGCAAAGATAACTTAAACAGTCAGTTCAGTTTTGAAGGACTTAAAGGTGACACATACAGGAAGTGTTATTTTAAAAAACAACTTTTACATGCTGCAAGTCATTTTCAGCAATGAGGAATGAGAAGTCTCTCTCTCTTGGGCAATAGGTGTGTTTTCATGTGGAGTCTTTAAGATTTAAAAGCAGACAGGAACGCATACTCTCCTAGGTTACTGGCCTTACGTTGAGCTGGTCCCTAAAAGCAAAACAATCCCTCCCCCACTTCTGCTCCCAAAAGGAAACTATATAAACTGTGGGGGTGGGGGGTCATGTCAGACATACCTGCAGTGGTCATGCTCTTTTCATAATTTAATAACACTTAAACCAAATGGATGAGCTGCAATAAAGATGGTATTTGCTTCCCCCAGCTACATGCTTGAAACTAAATACTCAGCATTGGTGGAATTTAAGACCTGGTCCACACCAGGCTGGGCTAGTCTGGGCCAGGCCTGGATATGCCTACTCCGTGGCTCAAGGACCTGACACGCTCTTATACACAGTAGAGGGACATACACAGTTCTTCACAGAGAAATTGTGATTGTGTTTTAAAAAGAGTTAAGGTATAGGCACAATTTTTAAAAAGCCATAACACATTCGGTACTGTACATTTGATCCCATGTTGTTTGTGTGTGGACAGGTTTCCTTTGGGTGATCACAGTAATGGGCATCACATACAACAAAGACAATCCCAGTCAAATGATTACTGGACTGTGTTCTAAATTACATCATAAATAATGGGAGAGAAAATGAACAAGGAAAATGATGAAGTCTTTAATTTTTGCTTTGGAAATCTCATCAAATTGAATGAAGATGTCATTTGTATCTCCAAATAGATTTTGTAATTTGCTTAAAGTTTAAATGCAAGCTCTGGTCTCTCTGTGGGAATAAGGAATTTTATTGGAACGGCTCAAAGACGTGTAGAGAAGTACCAAAGGTTAATTACTGTTAAGTCCTGGTGGCATGTCATTCAGAGTTATGATAATTAAAAATGGCATCCACATGTGTCAGCTGTGAATAAAGTACAGTGGATTTTGGAGAGAACTGAGTGTGTGTCTGCCAATAAGTTTTTTAACAAAGCAAAAACACAAGAGAACACAATCAACTGACAGTGTGCATCATGATTTTGTCTTTGCAATCAGCACAAATCACTGTGATGTTTTTTTTTTTATGTTTTTCATTTCTAATATATTTCCTTGGGTCATTGTGTTTCTAGGCTTTGAGAGTCTGGGATGGGATGGGATGGGGAGTGCAAAACCAGACCACTGCTTAAGGCTTAGTCAATGTTCTGGGAAGTGCATGTCAAATTGCTCTCAACCAAACCAGTGACATCAATCCATCCATCCCTCCATCTATCAATCCATCCCCATCTGTCCTTTATCTAAAAAGTTCAATAGTATGGTTCCAGAAGTTAAAATCCCCATCCATGTTAGATTTACTACAAGCTATGAGATTTTTTTCAACAATGTTATATACTCCCGTAGAAATAGAATAGAAAAAGTATGTACAATATGAACTTCTTTTTTAAGAAAAACGTGTTTTATTCAAAATAAAATGTACTACACTACCCACAATCCTCAGATGTGACAGCAACGCTTGTGATTGGTGGAGCCTGCTGTAGAAACTTAAAATGTTTACCCCTGATGGCTACAATCGGATTGTGAGCACACACTGGCATGATACACAAATAATCTCATAGGGGATTGGTGGAACTGGCATCGATGGACACCCAAACAATGAGCAGTCGGAGAAGGATTATTCACAATTGTTAATGATGCCTAGTTCCTTCGCTCTTCATCCATTTTCCCCAAAAAGTTCGACACAATTCAAAAACTCCCTCATAGTTATTATATAAACAACTAAAATGAGTTTTTAGACACACTTTTATCTTTATCATGTGGGACAGGATTCCCCATGTGGTGTGGACTCATGCTGTACGTACATATGTCCCCTCCCTATCCATACTGTAAAGTTAACCCAGACATAAGACAAGTATTAAAGAACCAAAACTGTGAAGCAAACGTAGCTGAGAGTCAGTCGGCAAAGCCTACACATTATCTGTATTAAGACTGAGTTGTTCTTTTCTTAGTGGCTGTCTGTGGCTGCGAAAAAATACAATTGGATTCTAACACAATGGGTAGGCCGACAAACATAATAGTGCTTCAGTGACGTTGCACCGCAAAGAATGCGTCTGAGTCATTGGAGCATATTTTAAAACAGGACAGTTCATGTGAAAATTCATAAGCCACACGATGGATGTTTCAATTTATGCTCGACATGACTCCAGTGAGACTTGTACAAATAGTGACAAAAAACTGTATGTGAAAAGAAACACAATATATACCCACTAAGGCCCAGAATTATCAAATTAGACACAGTAAGTATTCATTTCAGCTCAACTGAGATGTTGTAAATTTCCACTCAGACCTTTCACTCCAATTGAGTTGAACCAACCTCAACTTCAAGTGGCTGTGCTGTGTACTCAATCATCCTTCTGCCAGTAAAACATGGTAAAACAACAACAGCATAACAGTGGATGTTTCATATTTGGATCAATACTATAAATCACATTTAGTGACATTTCTATGTGAGGTTTATTCAATTGAGGCTGGATTCGTCTCAGTGTGGAGATGACTCAGATGAAATTTGAAAGTGTAGCCAAGTCTATTGTCCTGATATTTTTTTTATCCCAATAACATGGTCCCACTGTGGTGTGCGGAAGATATAAACAGTCACATAGCTGGGAAGCCGCTACGACTGTTTTCTATAACTTATAACGATGCAGAGATCCCATTACAAAACAGATGGATTGAGAAACGGGGAAAGAAAGGAAGCGAGGGGAGAGAGAACAATCAGAGAAAAGGGGTTTAGACAAAGATTTAGAAATACGATCCGGGCATTCGGAGGATTGTCCTGATTAGGAAATGTCTAAATAAGCTGTAATGTCTGCTGACTCTTGCAGTGGAGTGTAACAGACTTTATAATGCAACCCACATCTGTGACCAAACCAAGTATTGTCACTGTATCCCGTAAATAAATGTGGCCAATGAGCAGCCAATTCCTTAAAAATGCAGCACACAAATGACATGGCGGTACCCCACTTTACACACATACTGTTCCACAACCCTGTCCTCAGTGCTACCTCTGACAAGACTGATATAACATCAGCTCTGCCAGTGGCTCTGTGACATTACATTTAACCACAGTTGTGCCTGAAGCTAAATGATGGTGTCAGCACGCTAACAAGCTCTTATCTTCACATGCTAACTTTTAGAAGAAATTCATTTATCAATCCTTGCAATTGGAAAGTCATTATTTTGGAACTTAAACCTTTGACCTGGTTATGATGCCATAGGAAAAATCTGGTGATCACCAAAATGATCACAACACATTCTGAGTGGCACGAG
The DNA here is from genome assembly GCF_949316205.1 of Platichthys flesus. Lineage (NCBI taxonomy): Eukaryota > Metazoa > Chordata > Actinopteri > Pleuronectiformes > Pleuronectidae > Platichthys > Platichthys flesus. Next base: position 9,033,429 of record NC_084955.1, read on the forward strand.
AACGCCTGCATGGAATATCAAGCCAATCCATCCAAAAGTTATCCCGGCATTGCAGTCAAAACTACAGACGACAACCTCAAGGGGGCACTACAGGAAAAGATCAAGAGGAAAGATCGTCTGGGAATTGTTGTCTGCACCGAGGCATGGCAGCCCATACAGTAGTTTTTGGCCATGCAGTACAGCTACTGATTTCTTTACAGTGGGGAAGCATCTTCATTTTTTTCTACAATACTAAAACTCTTCCTGCTAATATATATTTGTTATGGTACAGTGACAACAACTTTATCCTTCACTGGCCAGAAAACCCTGCAGGTTATGCTCAACACGGTGAAGGGTTAAGATGAGAGCGCAGCACTTGCAGATTGAGCCCCGGTCCCTCCAGGGACTCTGCATTGAATATGTATGTTTGATTTGTTGTTGCACAGCACTGTGTGACAGATGTTACTTCAGTTGATGGATCTGATTTTGGTTAAACCCAAATACCACATTTGGGTTCCGTATGATACAGTTGCTGCACTTGAGAAAACAGGTCCCGGCACAGCAGTTAAACAGGTTGTTTCTGACAGTGGAACAAAAGACCATTTCATCTTGTTTTGGTGGAGGAAGATACATGGTGCTTACCAGTGGTCAGCACTGGTACGATATCCTTGCCCACCTTGCAAAACATTCTTTCATCTGCACCGACAATTCGATCACACCCATTCCCGCCAGTCTCCGATCACCCACCCCTGTCATTGACCTCCAGTCTCCATGGTGGATGCACAGCTAAAGAGCCTGGGAGGCCGGGGTCACTGCACCTGACAGGCAGCCTTCACTGATCTGTCTGTTGGCTAGACACATCGACAGGGATTTGGTTACTGTCAGCGGGGTACTTCAGAGGATGACCTGACACACACACACACAGTTTGTTCTGTGGAAGAATGGATTCAAACATGGCATCTCGGCTTCTTGCTCCTGCTCTCAGGCACAAGCCCAGATATAGGTTTTCTCCTGTGCCTCCAAATTGCACACACACACAGGGGAGGGAACTTGGAGGACATGACTAGCCAGGTCTGAGGTTTGATACTAATTTTCCCATGAACAGATGTTACCTGCTACCAATTAGCAGCTCCTGTCATTGCTTCTGAAACAGATGCACTGGCCTCGTTGAACACGGTTTCCATCCTGACCTTTTCCTCAGTGGCTGTTTTTGTAAGGGAGTTGTGTTGTTGCCCTGAGCTCTTCCAAGCAGAGGCTGGGCTTGTTGCGCGTTTCACATCAAGAGTGTTGACAGTCAAACTCTCCAGCTCGCTATGAGGCATAACTTGAGATAAATTGGAATTTCAGACAAGTGGAAGTTGGTGGAATTTCCTGCTTCTGAAGTGGTCCAGCTTGCAGACCTTCGAATCTGACTTTTATTAAAGTTGACTTTATGGAAATTATGATTCTGTCAGGCTGTATAAAAATATGGACTGACATTGTTGAGTTCAGTAGGTGTTGCAAAATTCGGTAGTTTGGTTTTTCTGCTTGAATCTCCCTCATATTAAAAAAAACATACAGTCTTTATGACTGGAATTATGACAAAGAAACGTGTTATCTGTCACCTGCATCAGTTGGGTCCTAGTGCACCTGTGCAAGGTTAGCTACCTCGGCTGGAATGTTACTGAGATATAATCAGAAAAAGAGTAATGGATTTTCTTCCATATTTCTTGTTCACTCGTTTCTCATACATAAATCAGCATATATGTTAAAAGCACATAGGAAACACTTTAAACATTTATTTAAATGCATTTTTTGTCCCACTTCCCTCTGTACTCTGCCTGTTGCTTGGGACTCCCCTCCTTTCGCTCTGGTAACCCTATCCCTGTGAATCACCAGGTGATAAATGATCATTTCTCTCCAGCAGAGTATGGGTGGCTTCTTCTGACCCTGCAGCTCGACCTCGCTGGCACAGACAGACGGATTGAGAGACAGCAAAACAACAAACTGCTATTGTTTCAAAAAACGCTCTGTTACTTTTAGCTTTCTCCTGTAAACACCAGCAGTATCTGTCACACAAGAGGTCAAAGATATATCTGTATATATATTTGGACTCTTGGACATATCCAAAGATATATCTGTAAGATATCTGTGTCTTAAAACACAGATATGTGTGTTCCTCAGAGAAGTGAAAATCAATGTTAATAATTTTGGGCTTCCTCTGGCAGCTCTGACTTTAGGGTGCGACACAAAGATATATTTGCTTTGTCCCAATTAAGGGGCTGCCCCCTTTCCGAGGCTGCATTTGAAGACCGATCGCCGCAGCATGGCTGGACTGTGCCATTACAACCTCCTTTAAACCGGGCCAACAAATGTGTCATTCCATTCTTGAACAACAAAGGGTGAATCCCTCTTGAGCCAACCTCTTATTTGTGTGCCGATGACGATGCTGATGAGCTAGCTATGCGTGTGGCTGAGCTGTAATAAGTGTAGCTATGCTAAAAGTAGGTAATGATGCAAAATAAAAGTTCAAACCTGATGGTGACACAAATCAAATCTTCCTCAGACCAGACGGTCTAATTTCAGTTTGTTACTCAGTTTATGAGGGGGGAGCTTTCAAAGAGAGCGGCACCTGAAATAGGACACAGCTACTGTTTCATAGGGGATAATTGAAACATATCAATAACGAGCCAATGATGTATTGCGACCAGGTATATTTAGAAACAATAGGCCATTGTTTTAAATCATGGTCCAATTTGGAGTGGGTTATTCAGAATAATAGATTTATCTGAATATTATTAGAGTTCTCTCAATGTTTTAAACTTTCAATAGTTGGTCATGAATCAAATATTTCTTGGAGGCTGTAGATGCAGACATATGTATCATCATGGCCATTAACAGAGTAGTGCAATACAGTCAGCTGCATAGATCCTGTGAAGAGAATGGAGATTATTTTCCATTTCAGTCTGTTGGTGCATGTTTCTCTTGTATACGCGCCCTATCAATATAATTAGATTCAACCGAGGCATGCAATCCTTGGGAAAGATTTTCCCTGAAACTGTATGCGTGCAGAGTGATATCAGGCTTTGTCATCTGCAGTTTCAACACAGCACAGGTTTTCCGGACAAAAACAAGCAAAGAAGGCGGAAACGTTGAAACATTGTGGATATATTGTAAATAATCTCAAATTTCTGTCAAGATAGACCTGACATGCCTTTTTGAGTGTTACACCCCTTGATCCAGTTTGTAATCAACAGTGACGCATAGATGTGTGAGACAACAAGAGAGCCGTGAAATTAAGCATTGCCTTCAACATCTCTAAGTCATATTGCAACCTGCACAATAAAAAGGGTGAAAAGGGAATTATAAAAATAAATAAATGGGCACAGGTAAAGTTAAAATGACCAGCAACGCCGAAGAAACATGATTTCCCGAGGAAACCAGTGAGCACACAATGGCATGATGTTTCTTACAGTGCACCTGTAAGATTCTTCACCATGACGTCTGCCCTTCAGTATGCCTGTCACGCACGGCTCACGGGTGGCACGGCCGTGGGAAGCAGGGGTTCCTGGTCCGACACGCATTCCTTTCCCTGACTGCGCACATGAACACACACCTAGACGAAAATACACACACGGACACACTCCCACAGCCCACCCGCCCGGGCTGGATGACCCCCTAAACAGCTCCAATTACCAGGCACTGACAGACAGACAGATTAGGTCTGAACAAGGGTGCTGAGGCCTGCACAGACGGACAGACAGATGAAGGAGGAAAGCAGACAGACACAGATAGAAAAATCAGGTAAAAACATCAATATGGCTGCCATGAAGGATTGGTGGAGGGAGCAGAAAGAAGAAATCACGGGGGGGATTCTTACACTGATGATAATTAGGGTGTATACGTGGAGACCTCATCAGACCAAGACAGAGATTAGCTTGCTCTCTCACCATGCCTAAGGTTCCCATATTCCTCCCTTTTTGCCTACATACACACACACCTACACACAAAGCAATTTTCTTCCTTGAGGCAGCCACCCTTGCCCTGTAGTCACCTCCATCCATGACCTAAGGCAGATGATAACAAAACCTCCGTAATACACACACACACTCACACACATGCTCGGACACACTCCCTCTCTGTGTCACCCTGAGTTCACGTACTGCCTGACCAGCAGCAGAATAAATTGGTTTGCTCATATGAAAAGTTTTTCTACAGAAATAGAGGGCAGGAAAAGGGAGGGAAGGAAAAACAAATGTACAGGGTTGAATGCCAGGCCTCAGGAACACTATTTTCAGGGTTTAACTGAAGACCAACCAATAAATTGAATGCCGACACATCTACAGAGAGTAGGCACCGAGGCGTTTTGGATGAATCATCATTGAAAGAATTTTGACGTTTTTATCTGTTTTGGCTTGTTTGGTCAGCAAAGATTTTCTAGCCTTTTTTAGGGACATAGAGAAAGCTGTTGCCCATGCACGGTTCACTTTTTCTTCCAATCAAAGCAGCATTTACATAGCAGTGGACGAGGAGATGACAGAGCACACTATGTGTTTAAACATGGGGGGTGGGGGAGAGACAGTCCCTCTCATAAGGACTTTGGGGGTCGAGATTAAAACAGTGAGTTTATTGTTTGGAGAGCTCTACGTGATTCAGCTGATCCGCCTTGTCACATCCCGACCGCTAACCTGCTCTGTTATAAATACACTCGCTCTTAGTCCTCTCAGAGCTCAAACTGATCTCTGTGCCCAGCAACAATGGCAGAAATGTCATGTGTTAAACTTGTTTTTCTTCCAAATAGAAGTCATGTGTGGCTTTAGTCGTCTCGCTGCTGCCTTTTGTTCTGTCAATTTTCATAGTTGTGATATTGAATGTTTTGTATTTTGTGCTTTTTCTTTTTTCCTTTTTGTGTAAGGGACACCAGAGAATGAAACTGAGGCCTAAGGACAAGCCAAAACCTGGATAAATAGAAATGGTGATGTTACTGACATTACTTGCCCAGTTATAGTGAAGGATAAAACTTTGGTTCTTTTACTTCTCATGTCATCATCCCGCTGCGAAGCAAAAAAACAACATATTTGTTTTGTTTTTATCAACTATTGAGAGTTTAACAACTATATAAAAAACATGCAGGCGTTTTTCTTTGTGCTACCTCCTGCCTTTGCCAGGTGTCCCTTTAAAAAGATAGTTTTAATCTCAACAGCAACTTCCTAATTTAATAAAAGATGAAAAAAAACATTTTGAAAAGTTACAAGCTTTGTGGATTGCAGGGTGAACATATAAATATTAGTTTATTGATGTTTTTAGTGTTTAAGTGAGATTATCTTCAAAATCTGATATCATTACATTCTAATATTCATAATTTTTCACCAAAATGTGAACTGATAAGAGCAGTTTGCTGTAACCACAGGCCAATACAAATTTTTATAACAATGTTATCTGAAGAACAGATGCTTTCTTCATCGGCATGGTGAGCACCTTGATGGAAGATAAAGCAAAACTCTCTGCAATTAAGTTTAAAATGTTATCTAAAGTGAGGTTCTAAATCAGCAAAGAATAAATTTGAGGTGAGTGTCTGGCCCAAAAAAAAATTGGCTCGGCGAAAGTGTCTGATTGGAACCATATTCGCCCTGCTACGAGAAAGATCAACTAAAACAGAAAACAGAGGAGAAGCCGGGGAGCATGAACATGAGGACAAGAGAACTGAAGGAACCCGCGAGTACGAGAAGGTAAAGGAGAGGGAGAAGGAGAGAGAGAGAGAGAGAGAGAGAGAGAGAGAGAGAGAGAGAGAGAGAGAGAGAGAGAGAGAGAGAGAGGGAGGCAGGAGAACAAAGAGCAGGAGAAGAGAGAAGTGAGTTTGTGTAACTGTCGGGGAGCCCCTTCAACAAGTTCAACAAGCAGACTTTCTCCGAGCAGCTCATTGGATCCAGATGACATCTTCCTAACTGTAGTATTGACCAGCCAGCGGATAAATGCTGCCTCTGAAAAACCCAAATCATTCCATACCTTGATTTTAAGGCTAATGGATAAATTCTTCACATCATCTAATCTGGTTGCTGAAGCTTCATCTTGGGATCTCATATTTTCAGGAGATGTTTTGTCTTGAACTCCTGTCGTTACTCATCAGCACACAAATATATTAGGGTGTATATTTTCTCTTTGTTGTTCGAAGTCCAGTTAAGTTTCCATCTGGTTTACTGTCTTCCGTGTCAGTAAAGCAAATAGTTTCCTTCCCGACATTCCTGTGTTGTTAGTGGCCTAAACTCTTCGTGTCGTCCTGGAGCCTTTATCATAGAGACAGAGACAGATTCTAATTGTGGTGGGGCTGACGCTTCGAAAGGCACCAACATGCATTCATTGGTATCAACTTTGTGCCTCCTTCCATTTGTTCAGCATGTTTTAGCCTGGAATGGTATTGTTTCATGCAATCCAAAGGAAATCTGCATGACAGTTGACCCTGCCTTCTTCCACTTTGCATCAATGTTGAGGTGAACTGATTGACACAAGATGGATGATCATGCAGGAAACTCACAGTGGTTTTGCAGCTCCAGTGTAAAACCCTTCTGTCCCTCAGTCCTGCAGCCTAACCATACATTTTTACTTTCCTGATTGAGAACTATTAAATAGTAAATGTAGATACATTGCTGAAGATGAAGGTTAATTAAGATTTTCACAGCATATCATAGCAGTGCTACGGTTTTAGCCATGTCCCTCGTCTTGTGTTTGCACCAGCCTCAGATCACAGTCTAGAGAGGTACAGGTACAACAGCACACAGAAAATGATGGTATGGCATTTTCCTCCACTAGCGCAGTGCCTGTTCTAAACCTGCCTGTTTGGAGTGGGCTGTTGTTCAAAGTTTATTTATACTGAATGTATCCTATATCCAAATTGCACCAAACTTGACCCCACATTTCTTAGAGCCATCAACAACAAACACAGTGAGAAACCGATAATATGAACAGTCCTTGAGATACGAGAATCAAAGATACACATATTTCTGGAAAAAGATTATAGATTTTCTATTTAGTAACGCAGTACTGAAATCAATATCAAAACCCGAACTAATGGGAAACCTTGGCAATAAAACCTGACAGGTCTGCAGGAAAGTAAACAACACATGATTTGTTGTAAATGATCTAAAACAGTTGACAAAAAAATGAAAGGGCCAAAGGAGTAATTTCATTTCATGATGACTGTCAGTGGCAAAATAAAAACATCAGTTATTGCTTCCGTGAGTTTTTTCTTATTTTGATCTTTGAGCGGTGAAATGTTTTTGGGGAGAGGTTTCCCCCTCAGTGGCTCCTCTGGTGCGTAGTAAATACACATTGACCCGCTGCGGTGCACGTCTTTGTAAATAATTATTTTTCTTGGGTTGATGACTCAGACGTCTCTGCCAGTTTGGGACAACAACACCAAACATTACTGTCATCGCCACCTCTGCCCATGTTGTGTTACTGTAACTGTTTTCAGATTTTCTGAGGGCTATTTAGTTCCAAAACGACGTTAGAAGATGTGATTTAGGTGTTCTTGTCAAACAACATCATTCAGTTTTATGCAAGATATTGTTTTATTCTTAAAGTTCTCCAATACTAGTAGTATTTTAAACTACTTTATTAATAATTCTGAAGCTTTGAAATCTGAGAATTCATCACTAATGGGAATTTTTGTATTTATACAAACTTTTTTTGTTCACTTATTGTTTTTAACCCAAAAAGATAAAAGAACTGAGAAAGCACAAAAGGTTTTTGAACAAATCATATCATTTATCATCCAACTGTTTTGATGGAAATAGTGAGCGGTGTGCTCAAATACCCATAATGATGACATTAATCACCCATCTACTTTTGTTCTCTCCACGGTCAGTATTTTGTATAGTAAAAGATCTCAATTTAAAAAATGAAAAATGAATTAAATTGTGAGCGCAGGAATAGACTTTTTTGCTTAGATTCCATTAAGAGGAAGAACCGTGGAAGAGTTAGATGCTTTGGATAGAAGGAGATAGAAAGATGATGGAGATTGAGCATGTGACTGAAGATGCGTGTGCCAGTGGACAGTCTTCCTGACTGAACTTTTATTTAGCTTCATTTGTTCTTGATTTTGTTTATTAATCTTTGTTGAATGGGTAGTCTAATTAAATATGTAATAAATTAAATTGTATAACATAATTTATAAATGAAAGTAATGACTGGAAACTGACAGAATAAGTTGACAGTCACTGCAAAATTTGTTAACTTTTTATAATAATTTACTGGGATTTGTTAATTTAGATACAGTTTCATATGACGGACATACAATGAAAGCCAAGAACATTGGCAGTATATATATAGAGAGATATATATCTATATCTATATCTATATAGATATATATCCTGTCTATATCCATTGATGCAGTGTGCTTTTCTAAGCATGCTGAGGTTGAGCTGACAGGCCCTAACTCAGCTTGGCTGCAGCTCTGACAGCTGCTACTGATTTCTTTGACATGGCATAGAAACTCCTTTTTTATTTTTCTCCTGCGCACGTCTTCTCCTTTCCCCTTCTTTGTCCCCTCTATAACATTTTGTGATGATTTGTTCTCGTCTTTCAGCTGCAAACTAAAACCACGGCGATACACACACGCCTCAGTGCCTGGCAGAAAGGACCACCTAATAGCCTGCCTTATGTTTGTCTTATCTGGGGTAAAAAAACAAAACAGTGTATTTGCAGTGGAGCTGCACTTAGTCACAGAGCTTAAATGAAGGTGAGTGTTGGTATCTGGGCTCTGCAATAAAGCATGCGCATTGGCCCCCGAAGACTTGTGGGATATCACACCCACTCCGCTGGGTTGGTTCGTGTTGCTTTGCATGTCTAAAACCGCTACATCTGTTTTTACTTCATGATTTGTTTGTGTATCGAAAAGAGAGAAAAACATGCTTTTATTCAGTGCAGTGCTCGTTCCTAACCTGTGAATCCTTAATTAGTGAGTTCTCCTCAAACAGTCCTACAATATACTCTCACTTTTCAAGTTAAAAAATCTGGTTTATCTTGGGTGATGGGTGGAATTAGCAGGTAGAAGAGACAAATAAGAACATAATAAAAGGAAAAATCACAGGTTGTGAAAAGAGAGAAAAGTGACCACTAAGTATTACCGTGCACATGCTGCAGGCTTTAAACACAGAGAGATAGGATTTCCCTGCAGAGTGGAAACATCAAGACATCTCGGCCTTCTCCTGCAAGACTGGAACACATTGAGGTTTACACTTCACATCTGGATATTCCAGATATTCCAAAGGAATTTCTCTAAACTCTCAGGCCCAGCAACATCACATAGGATTAGTTATCTAGGCCTCTCATCTGTATGTGGAGTTCCTGCCATTCTACCTAAGGAAAGTGGATTCGATTCAAATATCAGCTACTTCTCGTTATATCTTCTAACAGCTCTCTACACATTCAGATTTTGCGACATTGTGCATTTATATGAAGTGAAATTTAATTTGAAAAGCTCAACACAATAACAAAGTCTTTACTTGGTTGTTTATATGTTGTTTCTCAGAGCTTTGACCATTTATTACACTCTTATCAATATGCATGGAAACCAAACCTTCTTTATGTAAATGGTAAAATCTTATATACAACCTTGACAGGTGGACACAAAGATAAAAACAATTTCCCCAAGAGATCTTATATCTGCTTTATAGATTTATAGTTCAGTCTTGCTACTCTACTCAAACACACGCACACACATTTCTTTGGCTGCTTTTCATCTGTCTCTCTGCACACATCATATCTGCCTGTTGATCAGTGTCTCGATATGGTTTGGATTTAACATGGCAGTGCAGCCTAGTGCGATTGACCACACGTCACATCCAAGAAATACCTCACTACATCTCTGTTGCTTATTTTTGCTGAATTTTGCTTTGAAATTCCGTCACTGGCAAATCTAAGGAACCCTACCTCATCCAAAGAATTCTTTTAAAATAGGCCCCTACTTTAGTAGTCAAATATGTGAATTTTTTTTTTAAGAAAATTTATAAAAGCATTTTGACCTATGTTGAATATCTTGTTAATTTGTTTACTTGCACTTTCCAAAATGTTTCCAACAATATTCCAACCCAGGGAAATTTATTTGAAGGAAACAGGACTTTTCCATTTTGGTTACTTATAATGGGTCTGGATTGGTCTTTGTTGCACAACATGAAGACAACAACTCCAACGATCCCACGCTGCCTCACAACGTCATCAGACTCACTCGTTTGTTGTTGATTGACTTGATTTGTTTTTTGTTCTCTACACGATCCACCAACAATGACCTACTGCCCTTGAACTGACTGTCAGCTGGTTTGTTGATCCATCAGTGAATTTTCATCTTTGGGGTGGGGGGGAAGGTGGAGCGGGTGGAGCTTGTGGCTCTCACTCCCAGCTGTTGCTGTTTGTAGTTAGTGGACTGTAATTGCGCACACATGCAACCACGTATACACACACTAATATAGCTGCTAGCATTCAACTGCACGACTAGAAATAGAAATCTGGACGTGTGTGTGGGGGGGGGGGGGGGGGGGATTATGATGAGCAAGTATTGAAAGTGAAGACCGACATACACACACATATAAACATACAGAAAATACATTTTTGTTTTAATCTTGTAAAGCAAAAAATGTTATCAGAGAAATAATCACACATAACTGATAGTATGCTGGGATTGATGTACTCATTCATTTCACAAACACACACACACACACACACACACACACAAACACACACACACACACACACACACACACACACATGCACAGGTGTGAATAGTTTTGTTTGTTTGGATGTCTTTAACTCGCTCCTACCTGTCCTCTCATATTTCTCCACCTCCTCCTCCCTTTCCCTTTTTCCACCCTTCTCTACTTTCCTTACATCCTCTCGCCCGCCCTTTCTCTCACCACCTTGAAGCAGTTTCTCCGGTCCCCTCTCTCTCTCCCTCTTTTCCACATTTCTAAAATACCAGATCCTCTTTTTCATTCTCCTCTCCTTTTTACAGCTGTTCTTCCTAGCCTCTCTTCTTGTTTCTATCATCTCCCTTTTGACACAAACTCGCTTTCTCACACACACAAATTCTGAGGAATGTCAAGAATGTGTGCGCTCCTGCAGCATCATGTTGTTGTTTCACGACTGCAACCCCAGAACCTGAGGAGTATTGTGTGTTTTTTCAGAGCCAATGGACGGATGGATGGATGGATGGATGGATGGATGGAGGCACAGAATAATTGATGAAGATGTCGGACAGTGTTGACCCATCGCTTAAAGACTGTAAACAACAAAGTAGCCGCATTGTGCAGCTATTTCATGTTCCTATTAATACAATTTTTAGAGCAATGATAAAAAGTTAAGGTTCTGCCTATAATCCCATGCACATAAGCCAGTGGTCCAGAGCTGGTTCTTCTCTGTTTCTATGGGTTTACTTTATCAGTTTATAAAACAGACATGCCTGAGACCTCCTCCAGCGTGGGATGCAGGAGATTGATCTGGCTCTGCGGCTGGCTAACCTGATGGCAGCAGAGATAACCTGCTTGCTCATCCTTGTTTGGCTGAGGAAGCTAAACTGCTGTCTTCGCCGCTCGTGTAAACAAACATCCGTCAGTTAATGTGCATGTAGTTGGCGAGCAACACGTGAGCTGCTTACTTTTGGATTAAGCCGTCTGATTAACAGCAGGATGTAACGGATGTGAAATGATAACAAGCAGCAGACGACTCGTCTGTCTGGATAAACAGTTGTGTGTTCAAAAAGTAAGTTAATGTTTCAGCTCAGAAGCGTGTAACTGAGTAGCTTGTTAAGTTGGCCTCAGATCTTGCATTGTGTACTTTTCAATTTAAAGTTACAGTAAAAAGTGACCATAATCAGAAACTGCACACAAACTTGTGTAAAATACTATCAGAGTGGCTGATATCAGAGTATCAGAGTAGCTGATAGTATTTTAGACTGTGAGCTAAAGTGTGATTCGGCATTTCCCACCAACTAATTAAGTGAGTGACAAATAAGAGAATAAACTGCAAAACACACCACAAGTGCATTTGAAACGATGAAGTCTGACTGTCTGCGTGGATGGTAAAAACAATATGAACCACAGCGCGAGTACACAGTAGCATGAAAGCCGGTAAATATCACTGCATATTAGAGAGCTCTTATGTTTGTATTGGAAATGTAAATACTTCTTCGGTTCATCTTGAAACCGTGGCGGAATAAAATTTGATAATAGTGGGTCGCCACAGTCTAGATAACTAATTGTAAACACTGTGTAGCTTCACCACTACGCTTTGGCTGAGGTATCTCTCCCTGTGAATGAATTGATTAAAGTGCCTAGACCATTATGCCTACCACCCAAACAGTAAACACACACACAGACTACATACAAATTTACTTGTTAAGCTAAATTAATTGGATATTTTAGCTATGAACAATGGCTCCACAGCTCACACATTTCAGCGACAGAAATGTCGTATAAAGTAAAGGTTTCTCACTTCCGCAGTTTCCTGAAAGCCGAGACCGAAGTCGTCTGGGGCCAGTTGACCCACCAGCATGGGCAGACTGTGCTGAGGCAGTTGGGGCTAAGCCTCCACCACCGCTGTGGTCCAAAGCCAATCCAATGTCTGGCACCGGCAGCTGTCTCGGCCAGCGGTTCAAACGGTGTGTGTGCGTGAGACGAGGTGCAGGAGGGGACAGGGGATGATCACAGAATGGTAAATGATGCCTTGGTTTAGGGGTTTAGTTTCAACGTAGATTTGAAAAATGAATGCAAATCAAATATCAATGCAAACATATATAAATGTCATGACGTAGAGACCTCCTGAAGGGTTTACTCTGATGCAAGATGGATGGAAACACTGGATGGCATTTTGGAGCTGATCAAATGTAGATTCCTTTTAAATCATTTTGATAAAAAAAATGTGATTATAAAACCAGCAATAATTTATTTTGTGAGGAAAATGCATATAATTAAATATTCAGCTCAAAAAACACATATAAGTTAAATAGGGAGGTTGTCTTTGAGTGGCTGATGATAGCAGGCACCTCCCCCCCAGGCTCTTATCAGCCAGCGAGCTAAGAGATGGAGGAGTCCATCTCACTGGAATTAAGCTTGTCTCTGTGTTTATCCCTCTGATTGATAATGTTCATGTGTTGAACTCTGCTCTGCCGTCACTGCACATGGTGTTTTACAGTCAATGCTTATCAGCTTATTAGGACATTATTTTACAATTAAAGATGTCTTGACTGGAACTGTGTGTAGTAGTCTGTATTTATACTACATCATTCAACATTAAAGCAACATTTATCCAGCTTGAGGTCACGGTGGCAGCAGACTCAGCATATCTCACTTAGCTGCAGTACGTCTTCAAGCTTTTCTCCAAAGACTCGGTAGCATCCCCAGTCCAGCTGAAGCACACAATCCCTCTTCTATGTTCTGATTTGTCCAGGGATCTCCTCCCACTCAGACTGGCTCTGGATACCTCCACAGCGAGGCTTCTAGGAGACATCCTAATCAGAAACAACCCTGAAACACATTACACAATAAAACGTCTCTATTCAACATGAAAGAGTAATGACTCCACTGAGCCCCTTCTCATATCTCCTGGCTTTGGCCTTGAGGCTGAGGTAACTCATTTCAGTGTCTGTTGTCTTATCAAAAAAAGAGAAAAACTTCCAATCAAAAACTTGGCCATGAAACTCAGTTAAACTGATAAATCATTTGCTTTGACATCTGGCCCTGCTTCTTTTTTACCACAGCAATCTGGTAAAATGCCAAAGGAGTTGCAGTTGAGGTGCAGATTCACCTGTTGAGCTCTGATTAAGTTTTTCTTTCTTTTTTGGGATGTCACTTAAAGTTTTGCATTTGTATATTTACAGTATATGCATCCTTGCATTTTGATTAATCAATTTTCAGTTTTTTTTATTGTTTGTCAGAAACAGAGCATCCCCTACATTTCACTGCCTGTTTTATGTGACAGATGCAAATCTCTGAATCCTTAAATTCCCGAGATCTCTTGGTTCTGGAAGGTGCTGTTTTTTACACTTTGAAGCATTTCAAACTTGTGCCACGGGTCAGGGGGATATAGGGGATATAATAAGACCACTGCAGATCCTCAGCACACAAAAAAAGAAAAAACCTCCCTTGACCGTAACCATATGAGTTCAAGGTTAAAGCCCTTCCTCTCCCTTCTGAGTACAAACCTCATAAGGCTGAGCAATAATTTTAATAATTTGCTCTGGCACTAATCATTGGCTTCTGCTTTAATCTCAAAGTTATAATTTTTAAAGAAAATACTGTTTAGCTCTGTGTTTGCACAGCCGTGCTGGTGGAAAAACTAACCAAACCTACACTACGCAGCACGTCCCAGGGTCGTAAAGTTGTTTGACTGCAACCGAAGGAATACGGGGACACAAGGTTATGAAAACCTCTTGCTTCTCGTTCTGTCCAAACTTATGGCTTGTGGGCAGCTAACAGGATTAGGCCCTCAACCTTTGTTGGTCCAGATCCGAAGGTCATGAAAACATCTGGAGTTTCCACGTGATTCAAATGCATGGCATTAGTAGTTCAAACCTTCAGTTTCCACAGTTTTTCGTACATTGCAACATCCTGGGTACATTGCTGAGTCTGGACAAACTGAGGATTGAATTGGCAGAAGATTAATTTGTGTACAACACAATATTGTACTTTTTACAACATAACCCATAACTATTTCAGACCGAAATATAAATACAACTATAGAGACAGTCAGAAATCAGACAAATTACAGGGTACTGAGATTCGCTTTTACAAACCAAACTATGTCAGACAGTTCAGTGTGGTTGTTCTCTGTAAAAATATGGGAGATTTTTATTACCTGACAATGAAAGATTTGCATGGTACTCATAACATCAAATTTACTGCTAAAACTATCTCAAAACAACAACGTATTGTTTAGGTTTCGTTTGCAGTGCAAATAAAATCAATTAAAAAGGGTTTATCTACTACAAGGGACAAACATGTGTAAACCACATCTGTGCAGCTCATGTATCGTCATTTTACTATTAATCCAGACCGAAGTGTTTTGTATTGTAGACAATCTGCTGTGTTCAGCTGATCAACTCTGTTTCATCTAAGACCTAAATGTTCTTGATTTGGAAGTGATACCAGGCAAACAAAAAGAAGTCACTGGCAACACACAATGATACAATAGGACTCAACCCAAGTGAGAAACGCCAAGCCAATGCTTTTTCTGAATGTTTTGGCCGACCTTCCCGCGAAGGAGCTGTTTATCTTAACTGTTTAGAAACAAAACCATTTGCGTTTGCTTAAATCATCTTTGATTGGAGCCAGATACACCAAATTAAATGCTTGAAAAGGGTTTCTCGTTCAAGGTGAAGCAACATATTAGTTAAAGCTCCATTGTTTTGTTGCTGTGTGTCTGTTTATTAATACGAATCTCTAAGAGACGTTCAGTATTTTGCAAACAAACTACGAAACACATCAACATCATTCACAATCACTTTTTGTGGCCAAGCAGATCGACAAAAATATGTATTATTGGTCAAAAAATCTAAAATGTTAGATGAACGACATGAAAGCTCCCCTGGAGTTAACCCAAAGCGTCCGGAACCACCTTGTGGACCAGACTAAAACGAGTACACATCAAAACATTTTACTCAAAGTTGTGTCTATTTAGTTAGTTCTAACAGGACCTTGATACCGTGGCTCCATCCCCTTATCACCACCCTACAGATTCTGACTCCAAGTGCACACGATTGAAATGTTCATAAGAGGGAAATGGAGACTCAACTTCCATCTCTAGATACAGTCTATGACCTCATAATGTAAGGTTGGAAATATATGTGTGGAGCAGATATGGTGATGTCAAAAGAGAATTAGTTTGATTTCTTTAAAATAATGCTGAGCAGGCTCTTATTGTTGGGACATGTGTGTCAGGAGCTTCAGTCACAAAGATGCTGAGCGGGCAGATGTTTCAAGACTAGCAACAGCAAAGTGACATCTGCGTTTAGATCTGTTGAAAAGACGTCAGAAAATAGGGTTAGAAATTGATGACCAGGAAGCTTGTGCATTAGTACAATATGTGAGGAAGAGCAGCTCTTCAAGCAGGATGTGATCAGACTGTGCCAATTGTCCAATATGAGAGGGGTGTAATAGCTGCTGTGTATAAAAAAGGTGAAGAAGCAGCATGTGTGGTGTACACCAAAGCTGCTTTCAGACCAGCTATGAACTCCACATTGTCCCCTGACATTTTCCAGATGGGCTGTATGGAAGAACGGAAACGTCTGAGTAAGTAAATCAGTCACATATTCTCTGGAGTTTCTCCTGCCAGCCCCCCTGAAGGATTCATCGCAAGCAACTGGCCGTATTGATGAAGCTGCTAACGCTGGACAGGTTCCAAAGAAATTAAAGAAAACGAACAAAATCTCAGAATGAAGGATTTGGGGGCTTTTAGTGATGCAGGTCATCGCCAAGGTAAATGTCCTGTGAACAAAAATAAGTGATCTGGTGTAATTCTTATACATTTTTTGCCTCCAGATTTCTGAGTTGTTGTGAACGTGTCTGAGCGGAGGATCTCCTGCTGCGCTCGTTTCCCATCTGTTGTGCACGATGGGTCACTGAATGGTTTGATGAGGATAACAAATTATGTGAATCTATCTCTGGGAGATTTTGGTGAGGTGTGTTGGACACTTCTCACCAACCTAGAGTGAATATCCCATAAAAGAATGGTGTTTATTGTCTGCAGTAGATTCAAGTATAGCACTGAAGCTGTTCTGGTGGATCGAGGTTGACCTTCACCTTACAAAGTCACTGTATTTTAGCTTGGTCTTTAATTTGTCACTCATCTATGGTACATAAAAAGTATAAAATAATGATACAGATAAAAAGCGAACAATCATATTTGGAGATTTTACACAAATTCAAAGTTCTGTCAGCTTTCCTGGAGTCATGAAAGCCGAGGAAAGCCCCTGGATTTTCCCCCAACAAAGTTAAACAAAGAAGGGGATGTATGGGGTTCTGTGAAATTATCTGTAATCCCCAACCATAAACATTTTTCGATTTAACATCAATTACACGGTCGCAGTAACCACTTCTTACATTCCTATCTCTTCATACCAGAGCTTAATGAGTCTGTAAATTCTTGAATGTGTTATTAGGTCTGTGAGATTGTTCGTGCCTCGCAGGGAGAAGGATGTCTGTCTAAACATTGTGCTAATGATCGACATCACACTTCCACATCATGGCAGAAATAACGATGATGGCCCATGCAATTTTCTTTGATTGATTGAATCAGTTTGACATTATGTATTTATCATGTGGAGTAATACAAACCATTTGAACTGTGCTATGCAAACCACCATTTTAAATAATACGATAGTTCAGAGCTGCTTTGCCTCAGCGTGTTGACTTTATAGGTGGGAAGCAGACTGTAACTTCTTCCAGCTGGTTGAAGCAATTGAAAAATAGAAGTTAATGTATTTTTATATCTACCTTTTAATTATTTTATATATATGAGGCAGAAAAGTAGGAAGAAAGAAAACTGTTTTATATTCTGAAAACAACAGAATAAAATGAAGTCCTCTTCATTGAATCATGACCTCGTGTGACGCAGTCATCAGAGACACATAATACATTTAATGTGGAAATGTAGTGTGACGCTCTGACAGTTTTATTTTATTGTGAGGAGAAACTTGCTGCATTTTAATTGTCTCTCTCAGTCTGTGGTTGAATACAAATCTGTGATTTTTACACTTTAAAATGGAAAAATTTTGCTGCAGCGACTGAAAGCAACCTGATGTTCATCCTTTTATGTGACAATGGATGCTTGTTTATTAACTTGTGGTTGTTCCCGTGCGTCCTGGCGGTTTGGGTCTTTGTCTAGTTGGGTTACACGCCTTTGTCCTTTGTTGGAATCCGTTCTTTTCTTTGGGAGGGTAACTTTCTGGGACCATCTTGTGAAACGTTGTGACTGAGAAAAGAGACACGTAGCTGGAGTGGAGCAGCCAGAATCGAGTGCCCGAGCAGCTGAGGCCTGCAAGATGTGTACAAAAATGGCGAAAGAGAAAACGCCACATTCTCCATTTCCTTTACAAGTATATTGTATATAAACCTCTTGGGCTAGCTGTACAGCCGGGATTGCTCTGTCAAACAAACGCAAACTGATATCATGTCTGACAGGAGAAGTTTACCTTTTGAGGAAGTGTTGCAGTCTGAGTAAAATATGTCCCACACAGCGAGGGCCCTCACACTGCCGCCATTCACCGGGTCAATCTTACCACTCCAATACTGCACTTACATGATTAGAAACCCAAATCGTCTCCCGCTTTCTTTGACAGTCATCGGTGAGCTGCTGCTGCCTGGAGATCGTCACATCTTATCAAAGGCAAAGCGGAGTTTAGCAAAAGGTTTTAGGAAGAAACAAATGACTGACTAAGAGCATTTACAGTAAAATGTTCCAGATTATCAGGGTTGCAAAAACTTCAGCGATAAGCAATGCCGAGTCTACCTATCCTGGCCGACTGCAGCTGAGGGGCATAATTCTGAAAAAGGAAGTGGTTTTCAGGCCTACGCACTGAGCGTAATGCCTTTAAATCCCTACATGTGTCAGTGATTGCGGTTTGAAAAGGAGACAGCCAATTTGGCTCTAAAGAAGGACTCAACGGTGCTGCCATGCCTAACCTCGTCTTTGACATGACACAGAGATGCTTAACATGCCAGGGAGGAGGAACCGACACTGCATGGGTGGTTGTGAGCATCAGTAAAATACAGAAAAAGTTGTGTGTAGGGTGACACCATTACTTTCAGTTGTTCTCCACAGTACATCTAGGAAGGCAACTATCCGGGCCCTCCTTTTTCCAGCCTGTACATCTGTCCATCCACCATCTATCCAACACGTGATACCTGGGATAACCTCTTGACTCTCACGCCACCAGGACAGAGATTTACATCCTGTTTTTGTAGCGGCGATGAGGTGAATTATTCATCCATGTCCAACGGTTAAAAGGCAACACATGCAGCCTCTCACATATTCCTCTGTCACTGTGAGGACTTTATGGGAGATGATTTTATGGAACATGTGCTTCAGACAGTCAGTTCAGAAGTCGGGAAGCCAGTATGTGTGTGTGTTCGTGCACCCAGCCCACTCTCACCACAGCTTGTGGAATAGGTACAATATGGAATGCATTCCAATATGGAATGTCCAGTCTGGGCTACTGTAGAAAAAGATGGCGGCCTCCATAGAGTGACCATCCTCCAATTAAGTATAGTATTTAAAAAAAATTCTAGGGTAAACATAACAAAATTCCTACAATTTAGATGAAATAAACTAGTGAAAACATCACTAAAGTTATTTTACATTAAATTTATGCCAATAGATCCCTTTAACCTAAATCTTACGCATTGGACCTTTAATAGCAGTATAGACATAAGGAGCTGGTTGTGGTGGATGGAGGGTGGCCAAGTGGCCAAGCCTGCAGGTTGGCATCCAGAGTCCCTTCTGCAGTTAAGTTTATGTAACAAAAACACTGGTTAAATTTAAATAAACAGATCTGAGGTCACTGTGAACCTTTTCTGTATTAAACTAGACCACAAGCGCTCACTAACCTTAACCAACTGCTGTGAGGGGATCAACATTGTCATAAATATGTGTAGACACTTAGCTATTGCTGTAGTGACTGCAAGTTCGTACTTTTTGAATACAATAAGTTTGATATGATATGTAATGTGGTAGAATATAGATTAGATAAAAGAATGAACATCTGCATGACGAGATTTTAATAAGGGACAATCCTTACTTTTGAGACTAAGAGGATGATTAAAAGTTTAATAAATTATCATTAAAATCTAGTCTACTCAGGGCTGGACCTACCAGGGTGATAGCTGCCAAAAATGACTTGCAGCTCCAGCGTCCACCCCAGCTTTGGACAATCGAATTCAAAAATACAAAACACACTCAGTAGAGCGCACACCTCCATAAGGGTTACAAAGCTGCACCACATTTCACACACTGATATATATCAGTTCCCTACACATGCCTGATTCTCATCAAGATCCATGAATTATCCAGTGACAAATCATTGAAAACGTTGCAAAACGCCCAATCTTGCAGTATTAAAATCATTGGGTTCCTCACCTAAATAGAATTGGTCCCTGCCTGACCAATTCCATATCTTTCCACCAAATTTCACCAAAATCCATACTGTAGTTCTCGGGTAATTTTTACCACAAATAAATGGACAGTGGTGAAAAACATTACCTCCATGGCAAAATTGTGGCTTGTCAAAAACTACTCAAGAGCCAAACTCTGATGTTGGCGTAAAATTGATTGAAGCAAGACATAAAAACCCCTAGAGACTGCCAGTTCCTACGTCAACAGGAGCTGTTTGTGACTATAAGAGTACATTAAATAGCCGTCAGCAGACTGTTGGGACATGTGGAGTATGCAGAGGGTCAAAAACAGGCTTTATCCTCACAATATACGAGGCAACAGACAGACATGCCACAGTGCGATGCCAGAGGCGGCGAGAGAGGAGGTAACAGAGCGATCTCAGCCAGGGCCGAGCCGTCTCTGCAGCTGGTTTCTCCTTCGCCCCAGCAGCTCTCTGTGCTGCCCGCTACCAACCGCACACAATGACTGCTGGTGGCTGTTTTTCCAGCTAAATGTGCGAGCGAGGCTGCCAACTTCCACAAGTAAGAAATACAGTACGACCGCAGAGGGACAGCGGGGTGGTTGTGCTGAATAATGTATTGCTAGAGTAACTTGTGAGTGTGAGGGATGGATTAAACCTGACTGAAGCCAAGATGCCTGCAGCCACCAACATCTCTGAAAGTGCTCATTCTGCAGTCAAACGTCCAAATTTCAGATCAGTCAAGCAACAAAAGTGCTCAGTTTGAAAAAAAAGAGGAATTAATCACATGCTCCCGGCTCCAAACAAAGAGCCACATAAGTAAGCAAAGCAGTGACAGTGATTACTACATATCAGTTCCTGAGTTTGCACTTTCACCACAAATTCAAAATTTGACCTCAGAGAGCAGTATCAGCATCACAGGATAAACACTGGATGTCTTGGATCACTGGAAACACTGAATGTGCAGCTTCAAGAAGTGACACAATTAATAAACATTGACCTCAAATGGAGTTCACTTCCTGCCACTGTACTAAATTGTGGTAAGTTTAATTAAGGGATTCTGAAAAATAAGAAAACTATGACCAAAGAGTTTGACTATACTTTGATGAAATACACTAATACTGCTTTAATATCGTATTTCTTCCCAAATTTATAAAAAATCTGCATTTCATCAGTTGAACATGTCATGGACCTCATGTGGACAATGCTGACGAATGTTTGGAGCGTCTATACGTCAGGACATTTATATATAAACGTTGATAGCATCTAATCAAATGTTAGTGTGTTTATTAACAGACTGGGCAAATGTTTTTTTACGGCGGTCTGGTCTTATTCCAGTAGCACAGCACAACATTTGGTACCTTCCCACAACACACGGTCTCCAAGGGAGACTATAGTTTCCACACATACACCTGAGTAAAGGAATGGCAGTGTGTCATTCTGGATTTATTAGAAACGTTGTGTAATGGTAGTGACAGTTTAGAACGTATTGCTTACGTTGTCACAGCTACAAGAGCTACCATCTCCAAATTTCCTGCACATACAGTTCTAGATCCGTCCCTGCTAAAAAGAAGAGACAAGAAAAAGCACTTCAACTGTGTCAGACTTACTACCAGACTAATTGCTGCAAAAAAAACACAAAGTGACCCATGGAAAACACGAGGCCAGCGACAAAGGGAAACACTTTCAGTCAGCAGGAACAGTGTCTAACACATGGCAGTCGTCGTCCGTAAACCAAAGAAATATGTGTTTCTTTTTGCGTTTCACATTTTTTTGAGAAGTGGCTGAAAAGCAGTTATTCCTGTTGGCAGCGTTTGGAAGAGAGCTGTCCCTCTGGATTTCCTCCTGGGACAGTGGAGGCTGTAGATATGGTTACCCCGCAGAAAGCTGAGGGGACTACAGTCCAATTAGACTGAGCTGCTGCTGGCCTTGATAGCTCGCAACAGGAGAGGCAGATGGAACTGGTATGTGTGTCTGTGTGTGTGCGTTTGTGTAAGGGGGGTTGGGGCAGCACTCAACTCACCTCTCTTCCTGGACATTGCTACAGTTTTTCCACAATGCTAAAAGCATACATCCGTAGAAATCTAATAAAAAACATAAATTGTTCTGGAGGAATGCTGCGGTGCAATGTATGGTGAGCAGGCCACAGGAAGCAAATGAAAACCACCCACTAAACAGCCCAAGTGCATGTGGGTGTGTGTGCGTGTGTACACGTGTGTGTGTATGTGTGTATGTGTGTGTGTACACATATAATGCCAAAGTAAAGAAACACAATAACCATAATTATTATGAACATGTTTAAATCATTTTTACTTTCAAAATTGGTTGAGTATTTTTTTAGAATAATGAGGATAATTGAATGATGATTTGACACAATGACTGCATGCTTCAAGTTTAAACAATCATTTCAAACATCAGTGTCAGTGTGAGTAATCAGCACCTGGTGCTGGTTGTTACGATGACCTCAGACCGTCAATAATTTCAAATAAATATCAAAATTGCAGTGAAAACTTAACCCAGTAAATAGGAAGTAAAATATGAAATGAAAGACAGTGTAAGAAGAAACACATTGTTATTATAGTGATCAATTTTAAGATAAAATAAAGTCTGGATCAAGTGCAACTGCCTGGAATACGCTCAGTACCTGACATAGATGATATGAATGTGTAGCTTCTGGGTAGATGAGATGTTCAAGCAGACTTTTATTTCCAGTTAGGGAATATTATTCTAAAAGCAATTCCCACACACATGAAACTTTTACGAGATAAGTGATCATTTATAATATATGCTTAATTGCGAATATATGCACTCTATGTACAGTATATATAAACATAAAAAAGGAACACACACAGACATGGTATAAAGATTGATTCGAACTAGATAGGAGGCCGTTAAAAGCCCTTATCGTTCATATAGTTGCATAATTCACTTCATATTTGAGGTTTTAGAACAATGATGTCAGTTGTTTGATTCACAGTTTTTCTCAGTTGTTAACACACAAAAAGCGAAAATTCGGCACAATTTGCACAACCTTCACTTCATGTACACATCACTCAACCCAATTTGGCACTACTTCACACTCCCTTATCTGCATTAGACTCTGACTTTCATTCTTTACACTCTGATGTCAATTACACATCACCTTGTTGTCAAAACACTACACACAATGTTCAGTTGTTGCACACACTTCTCAAGTAAAATCTCATAGCATCAACCTACAACACACAATACTCAAATCTCTAAACATTCAGGTCTGTTGAGCAATTTCATCTCATTTTCACAGCCGAACAGGAGACTGAAATTGTAGATATGGTTTGTGAGAACAACGCTATCACACTCAGACAAATAAAAACTAGGATCCTGGCTGACCATGCTACATTTAGAAACCTCCAGACCGTCAGCTTCTCTACATTGGACCGTATTCTTCATAGGACTGCCATGCGGATGAAACAAGTGTTCAGGGTACCATTTGAACGTAACACAGACATGAAGGAGTTACGGTGAGAGTTTGTGCTTGTAAGTACCAACATTCAGCACTGACACATGCATGTATTGTACCTGTAATCCAATATTGTTCCTTTTCTACAGTGTCTCACTGTAGCCCACTGTGTTGACCTCTCTGTGTCCATACTGTAACTTGCATTCTCATGCTGTCTGTGTCAGCGGATTTACATTTCATTACATTACATTTCATTTAGCTGACGCTTTTATCCAAAGCGACTTACAATAAGTTCATTCAACCCCAAGGGAAAAAACCCAGGACGTATCCAGGAGCATGACACAGCTGATGAGTTTTACCAGTACATCTTTATTGATGAGGTGGAACTCAACCTGGTGAAGAGGAGGCGACGGGGCATAAACGTCATTGGCCAGTGGGCCATTGTGGAGATCCCCGGCCAGCATGGTGGGAACATCACACAGTGTGCTGCAATGGATCACCATGGGATCTTGCACCGCCATGCCCACCTAGGGTCCTATAACGCTGCCCATCTCCTCGTCTTCCTGGATGGCCTGCATGACCGGCTGGTACCACCTGGCCAGATAGATGACCCACAGCGGATCCATCACGTTGTCATCTGGGACAATGTGAGCTTCCACCGGGCTGCTCAAGTGCGTGAGTGGTTTCAGGACCACCCACATTTTTCCGTTCTATACCTTCCACCTTATTCTCCTTTCCTGAATCCCATTGAGGAATTAGTTTCAGCTTGGAGGTGGAAGGTGTATGAACGGAACCCACAGGACCGGGTCCCACTGCTCCAGGCCATGGAGGAGGCTTGTGGCGACGTGAGTGTCGAGGCCTGTCAGGGCTTCATGCGCCACTCAAGGTGTTTCTTCCAACGCTGCCTGGACAGGGAGAACATTGCCTGTGATGTGGACGAGGCCCTCTGGCTGGACAGAAACCGGAGGCCTGATGCCTAAATCATTTTTGTGAAGGGGGGGTTAACAGTACTGTACTGTTCTCTGTGTGTACCGAAATAAACCTTTTTTTTATGCATATTTGTGTGCTGTTTCTGTTTGACTATGAAAAAAGTAGGACTACACTGAGGCATTTAAAAAAAAGAGAAATGGCTCATTCTCCAGAGTCACTGTCATTCATATGGTGTGTTCCATTTCGATGATTGTGTTTTCAATTTTGCACTTCAGTGTGCTGTAAATGCTTGGTAGTGTACAAGCAAATGCTTAGTTGTGTGTACTCAATGAATGGTATGTGTGTGTCATTAGAAAAAATGTCTGTGTGTACCCAATGAAAAAACACGAGTTCAGAGTTTGGGAACAGTTAAGAGATTTGATGGCAAAGAGTCATCTTGCAAAGGGAGTGTCAGGTTTAGCATTTTGTGTGTGAGGTTTTCAGTTGTCTGTGTGCAGTTTTGAGAAAACCGTTATTGTTTTGAAAAAAATGTGTGTTAACAATTGTGAAAAACTGTAACAAAATATTGAATATATGATATTTATTCATAATTTCACTCAACAAAGTTATGATTATACATGAATATTGACATAATAATACAATGTCTGTCAATTATGTAACATAAGAGGTATTTCTGTGTTTGACTTTGGTATCCTTGAGTTGCTGGATGGTCTATGATCACACCTTCAGTATACACACTATACCCCAGCCTTTGAAGGAAAGGTTTAAGCAAAGGAATACCGAGGTTATGATAATAGATGAATATCACATACCTTTAGATGACTCATCATAGGATGGGGTATAGTCTGGATTCAGTAAAGGAATGCCAATGATCTCAATTGCTAATGTCAAATGATTTACTCTATCTTTTCTTCAGAAAAACACAAGTCTGAGCTGAAGAAAATGGACAGGACATTGATCATCGCTACTCTCAAGAGGCAAAAGACCGAGCTGGTCAACAAGAATCATCAACTCATGGCCAAACTGAAGATCGCAGAGGCTCAGATCCACAATAATTTTATAGGCAATCTCACTGTCACGGATCTGAATAAGCCTTGGAGCGGGAATTCTGAGAATGTCGTCTGCTCTAAAAGAATCAAGGAGCTGGAGAGCCTTGTAGAAATCTCGGACCTTAAAGTCAAGAGTCTGGAGGATCAGCTCAGGAGTGAGCAGGTGGAGAAAGAGACCGGCCTTCAAAAAATCAAAGAGCTGAACAGTCTGGTTGAAGCCACGGAGAAAAAGTTGCTCAACGTGCAGGAGGACTTGCAGGAGAATGTTGAGCTCACAGAAAAACTGAAGATCGCAAAGGATCAGATCCACAATAATTTTATAGGCAATTTCACTATCACGGATCTGTCTAAGCTATGGAGCAGGAATTCTGAGGATGTCGTCTGCTCTGAAAGAATCAAGGAGCTGGAGAGCCTTGTCGAAAACTCTGACCTTCAAGTCAACAGTCTAGAGGATCAGCTCAGGAGTGAGCAGGTGGAGAAAGAGACCTGCCATCAAAAAATCAAAGAGCTGAAGAGTCTTGTTGAAGCAACGGAGAAGAAGTTGCTCGACGTGCAGGAAGACTCACAACACAAAGTCCAGAGGATGGAGGAGGATATTAAGCTCCTCATCGTGAAGTCTATTAAGCTTCAGGTAAGTGACATCAGCTCAGTTTTATTTGAACAATAACTTTTTTTTGGATTGTGAGTTTGTTTCAGATTTAGACATTTGGAGTGAAATAATGAAACACATGTCATCTCTGTCTTTTCAGGAGCTGGCCCTCATGTCAGACAGCGACAAAGCCAGAATAAGGGAGGATGAAAGAAAAGCTCAGAAGAAGCAGGAGAAGACAGAGAAAGAACAAAGAGAGATGGAGCAGAAAGAGAGGGAAAGGCAGGAGAAGATAGTCAAATACAAAAGAGAGAAGGATCTGAAAGAGAGGGAGAAGCAGAAGACGATAATAATATACCAAAGAGTGGAGGAGCTGAAAGACAAGATGATAGAGGAGAGATTAGCGGAAGAGGAAAGAGAGATGGAGCTGAGAGGGAGCAAGAAGCAGGAGAAGATAGAGAAATACAAAAGAGAGAAGGACCTGAAAGATAAGAAGAAGCAGGAGAAAATAGAGAAAGAGAAAAGAGAGAAGGAGTTAAAAGAAAAGAAGAAGCAGGAGAAGATAGAGAGCGAGAAAAGAGAGCAGGAGCTGAAAGAAAAGAAGAAGCAAGAGAAGATCGAGAACGAGAAAAGAGAGCAGGAGCTGAGAGAAAAGAAGACGCAAGAGAAGATAGAGAACGAGAAAAGAGAGCAGGAGATGAGAGAAAAGAAGGCCATTGAAAGAGCACTATTTCTTTCCACTATAGTGAGAATGTAAAATCGTAGCTTCTCTGGTGGCCAGTAGGTGATTATGGAAACAGAAACTCTAATCCAAATGAAAAGAGGGTGGGGGCTGGAGCCGATTGAGCCAGATAAAGGGCCTCACACAAATGATTTAATAATAACCTTTTAACTTCTAATGTTTAATCTTGACATTAGAAGGTGTGTGGCAGGTGTAAGTCACCTGTCTTGATAAAAGGTCTGCTAAGAGCTGCTGCCTGTTTTGAAGACTGTGAATTGGTGACATACAATATCCTGTTTACTGGCAGCGTAGAGTAGCAGCGTGACGGCTTCTTGTCACTTCCTGGATATGTGGACAAGAGGCGGGGGACTACAGCTGTGGACCAATAAGGGAGAACCAAATTGATTTAGCCTAGGCTGTGATAATTGTCCAGAGCTAGGTTGTTCAACTTTCATTGCGTCTCAATAAATACTTGAATTGGACCAGTCCGGCTCATCTCTTATTTAGGATAAACCAACACGCCTGACACTATCTGCATGCTGTGATCTGCAATGAACTCTACTGCAATTGCTTTTTTTTTGTATCAGCACTTGGCCTGTTTTGGTTCACAGGAAAAAAGGGAAACTTGAATTAAATTAGTAAACTTTTGTCAAAGACAGTCTTTGCCTCGCTATTTTTGGAATTTAAAGTAAAATATGTATTACTTGGTTGATTGCTTTGGGAGATTGAACTGTGTGCACTAGAGCCATTTAATCCATGTCAAATATCCTGCTAGGTATCACAATAAAACAAGAACTGATAATAATACTGTCGTTTTTTTTTTTTAAACATGCTTCATGGAAACGTTACCTTGTGCCAGATAAGACTACATGTCATAAGCAGCGATGAACAATCCTTAATTTGTCGTCACTTTGCACCCAAACTATCAAAAGTTTTTGGGGTTTGAGACCATTGTATAAATGATTTGAGTTAATTTGAGTGAAGTATAGGTCATTCTCACCTTTTCCTGGTAGTTTTTTGTTCACCCATCCAGTCGCCTCATAAACACGGGAAGCATCAATTGTCTGTGTAAAATTTGAACCCTACAGAAACCAGCTGCTGCAGGAGGTGTCACTCTGACTCATGTACTCGCTGGGTGTCCAAGTGCTGCGCAGGAAACTCATGAACACTGGCTGAATCCAACCCAACCATCCTCCATCACGTTCTGTCCTCACACCGAACCCGTGTCCACATGTACTGTGCGTGGAATGACATCAGATGTGCTTCTCGGTCGGTCATTTAGATATAAAAACAAACAAACAAAAGAACCACGCTTACATGGCTGCTGCTGTTGGGTCGTCTGTATGAGTTTTGCCGTGTGCAGCATGTCACACGTGTCGTCTCATTGTCTTGTCTGCGGTCATACTTCACGTTGATGTTCTCAGCTGTTCATCGGAGGCATTTTAAGTCTCAAGTTTAAACCTAGCTCCCCCTGTCGATTTGCATGGTAACTACCCCCACCACCACCACAACCATCTTTTCATTTCTGTGAACCAGCAGTTACAGATTTTCTCAGTTGTTAACACACAAAAAGCTAAAATTCGGCTTCATGTACACATCGCTCGACCCAATTTGGCACTACTTCACACTCCCTTATCTGCATTAGACTCTGACTTTCATTCTTTACACTCTGATGTCAATTACACATCACCTTGTTGTCAAAACACTTGTGTACCCAATGAAAAAACACAAGTTCAGAGTTTGTGAACAGTTAAGAGATTTGACGGCAAAGAGTCATCTTGCAAAGGGAGTGTCAGGTTTAGCATCTTGTGTGTGAGGTTTTCAGTTTTCTGTGTGCAGTTTTGAAAAACGTGTATTAGCAATTGTGAAAAACTGTAAATGTTATTTAATCACTTGAGGCAGCAGCAGTAACCATGCGATCCAGCACTTAAACTCCCCTTCGCTGTTTATCTCATCTTAATAATTGAGAAGAAGGTTGATGGATGCGTTTAATAGCTGGAGAGAACAACTTACCAAGCCCATCAATCTCAGCCTTCTAGGGGGCGAAAAAAAACAAGAGACTTCTCCCTATCCCAGGGATTTGGCTGCACCTTTCAGGGAGACTTTCTCTGATGCATTAAGACAAATGGAGTGTTTTTATGCATTTTTTGGGGGGGGGCTGGTTAACACCGAGACATAAAAGGACAAAGAGTGAGAATTAGAGGGAGGGAGGAGAAATGGTGGGGATGGCAGTTCGAGGAACGAGAAAGCGGAGGGGTGAGAAGACGAAGACGAAAAGATGTGGAATCAAGAAGGTGAGCGTTTCTCCAGAGGAGTGGATTTGAAAATAAGCATTGCATTCATACTGTGTCCTTAATGTGCTACCTTGACCTCGCTGGAGTAGTCCCAGGGAAAAGGGGAAATCAGGGACAGACACAAAGGAGACAAGAGCAGAAAGGGTGATGGAGGAAGAGAGAAGACAGATATTTCAATACTAACCACTAGGGTTACTATTTTCAGTGTTATCTCATGTCCAATCTGAAACAAGTGGTGCAACATTGCAGACGCAAAACCAGAGAGAACACAGAGTCCCGGCACCTGCTGTCTTTTATTTACGGCACAAAGAAAACACTGTGTTTTTTTTTAACAGCGCTGCATGAAAGAGGAGATGTTTTCCTTCTGTCATGGTTCAACACTCACGCGAATCCAATCCACAGATTTTGTAGCATGATGGAATATTTTACAGGAAAATTTGGACAAAAAGGTTCCTCAACTGTGGAATATTAATAATTTAAACATGTATTCCAAGTTTGATTGACTTACACAGGTAGAGTGATGCAGATAGTAATGCATTTTGAGAAGTGCATGAGAAAACTCAAGTAGAAACACAGCAGCAGCTCGGTGCAGCCCGGTGGATGCACTTGGTTTCATTTTGCAGCGTCACCCAAATAAGTGTTTTCAGGTTACACTTGAGCATAAACACATGTTTTGGTTATTCACAGCATGTTGTTTAGAAATACAAGATGCTAAATTAAAACAAACCCTTTTTTTTCTATTGCGGCCCGCAGGTTGTATTGCCTGCTGTGCTACCCTTTTACAACATAATCTAAACTTTACTTCAACCCAGTATTTGCCACTAATTGGTCTGTTTACATCAAACGCCCAAAATAAATGTCACCATTTGAGATGAGATGCAAAATCAAAGCCAAGTCCCCTGGGCCGAGTGAATATTTGAGCTCTGTGCACCTCCGGGTGATCTCGTGGACACACACAAGACGGCGCTGGCTTCTCAACAGGTACAACACAGCCTTTGTATTCAATTCAGCCATTCGTCTCCCTCTCCTCTTTTCCAGTGGAAAACCAGGGACTATTTATAAGTTCTCTTTGCATTGGCATATTTGTTGCTGTGACCTTGCGTCGATTGCGCAAATACCTCAAATAAATCCAATGATCCTGCTACCAAACTCCTGAGAGTAACATGATGCAAATATTAGCTTCACGTTTGGTTTGAACGCAGCATAAAGCAAAGGATGACACTCATCTAAAACTAAATATAAATCCCCAAAAACTTTCAATGAGGAAATACATTTGAAAATATACTCAATAGGTCTTTACTTGTGATCCCCTCATGATGAAGGGATATTTCCAAGCAATTTATCCTAAAAAAGCAGCATAAATAACCTATACACTGTTGCACTCAGAGCCCCCCCCCCCCCCCCCCACACACACACACACACACTTTGCTTAGCTAAGAAATAATAGTGTGATGATTTAAATGTGACTATTGCATGTAAGTGGTGAGGTATTGACATAAATCCTAATCTAATTTCCTGCCTGTACATGCTCAGGTCAACATCCTAACGATACCTTTGGTTCTGAAGATTAGTCTAAACCAGGGAGGTTCTAGTACATTGTGAACTAATGTTACTCTTTACACGCATGAGGTGGGGGGCCTGGGGAGGGAGGTTATGGGGGTAGCAGGAGGAGAGAAAAGCCAGGACGAACACCTGCTTGCAATTTTACTGAAGAGAGAGAGAAGAAAATTCTTCATTCTGGGCTCGGGTGGCTGCCTGGCATAGGAGCACGGCATCGTTTTTCAGATCAATCCGATATTAAGCCTACATAAACGCCAGCTTCTCTGGAGAGCGGGCCAAGTGTTGACATATTTGTCACATGGCCAGAGGCCCTGGTAGGTAAGTCTTCTGTTAAGGAAAGAAATGTGATAAATGTCTTTTACAACTTTCACACTTCTAGAGATCCAGCTCACTTTATCCTATATTTTCCAGGCAAAGCACGGTGTCATGAAATTTCAAAAGAAGACAAGTCGTGTCTGCCACAGTTCAGCTGCTGAGGTGTGTGATGGGGTTCATACTGGGCGAGGTGGCTTGGCTTGTTTTGGTGGCTCCCCAGAGTGTTTTAAGAATCCCACTGGGACACTACATAAAGTCAAGTATCTACCAGACAGGAAGCCATAGAAGATTCTCTCCCCCAAACACATCCAAGATGCACCAGTCTGTCCAAAGCACAGAGAAAAAAATCATCTGCTTTTAATCTGTAACTACCAGTTTATAATGAATTTAATCATAACATGTCACTCACTACTGCTGAACAAACGATTCAGGGTGAGTTTCACATTATTTAGGGTTAGGGTTAGTTTCCTATCACCATTTTTCATAATCATCAAGCGCCTGATAAGTATTATTAGTAGTAGTATTACACACATACATAGGAGAGGCGGTGGTCTAGTGGCAGAAACTTGGACTATGGGCAGAGAAGGTCTCTGGTTCGCCTCTGGTTCGACTCCACGGAGAGACAACAAAAGACGAACCTGGATTGGTCTGTCCAAAAATCAAAGAGAATTCTCCCTACCCGGTCTAGTGCCCCTGAGCAAGGCACCTTACTTCCACAACATAATCTTAATACACACCTTTGGTTAGAGTTTCCAGCCAACCTAACCTCAATCTCCATGTCTTTGGACTGTGGGAGGAAGCTGCAGTAGCCAGAGGATCCCAACGTAGACAATTATATTATTATCATTATTACTATTATTAGAGCTCATTGTCTCATGGTGTGAATCACGTAGATAAATTCTGACAATGGCAGTTTTATGTTCTGGATCAGTCCAGATCTTTACAAGATGATTTAGATTATGTGAATGAATCATAGTTGACACATCCAAAGAAGAGTCACACTGAGTATTTAACCGCTGAAACTGTGAAGGCAGCCATGACATTCTCACATTCAATTACAATCTTTCCCTTATAGTAAAACCTAAAAAACGGTTCTTCAATAATGTCCGAAGCTGCCTCCACTTGTGTGTCTGCATGAGTCTTTCTTTGTGTGGATTTATTGTCATGCTCTTGGGTGCAGCACTGTCCTGTGTGTGTGCATGCATCAGTTTTTTTAGAGCCTGGTGAGGATTGGAAAATGTGTGCATCCCTTACCGCAGTGATGTGTCTTCTTCAAGAGAGACGATATCAAAGAACAGCCATCTGGTTCTTTTAACTCTTCCTCCCTTGTACTTTTCTGCTCTTCATGTCTCTTCAATACAAGTTAAGATTTCTCTTAACAGATTTGTGGAAAGCAATGTTGTTTTGATGTGTGAAGGACCAAAATATGTAATTGCCTCCCAGGCAGAAATATGAATTTCCGAAGTGCAATGAACTCCACTATGAGTGTGAGATAGTGAACATAATGTATAACTTCATAGTGGACATTTACAGATCGTTGAGATAGTCAGACAAAATACTAAATGCTCCTAATGTTAAGCTTCACTGGAAAAGATGAATGAGTGTGAACACACTGACGGAGGCATTGCACTCAATGACGCAGATGCTGACACCTTAGTGTCTTAATCCAAACCTCATGACCCCACAGCCCTCACCTTTGTCCCACACCACTGGCACACCAACACTTAAATTCACATTTGCATGCGCACAAACACACCAGTATTGCTGTCAGACACAAATACACACAGAGATCTCATCTCCACCTGGAAGCGGATCCTCCATCAGCAACGTGGTGAACTATCTGCAAAGCTTTCATGGTGACTACACTTAGTGTACATTTCTGTGGAGCCGTAGCGTGACCTGCAGCAGGGCCGCTGCCTGCCACCGCTCTGCAGTTTAGCCCATCTCCAACTGATAAGAAGAAGCTCACAAAACAACGAATCCAATTGTGTACGCAATGGTCTGAGGGGTGACTGAGGAGCCGCACAGATATGCACAGATCCAGTCTTAAGGAACAATGAAAACAACAATTCGTCTTTCTTTGGTTTATCAAGGCCATCATTTTTGAACAGTTGAAGTGTCTCTCTGAGTGGAACTGGTGTTTCAAAACCGGCCAAAGGTGTGTTTTATCACACACTTTGCTGGGATGTTATTTAAGAAGTAAAGCACATGTCAGCAATATGTCTCATTTTCTTTAACATCAGGTACATACAGTGTAAACATAATTCAGCACCCTGGACAGCGAATAGGTAATTACACTAAAAGCTAATTTATTCATATATGTGTTATATATATAATACAAGCAAAGTTATTCATGTCCACACAAACAGTGGATTCGCTCTGTGAATAAAAGACATACGTAGCGGAATGAAAAATCCATAGATTGATGAAGACAGCAACTTCCAAGATAAAATAATAACTGTTGTGCATGAAAACTCTTTTTATAGATGTCATGAATGTTTATTCATTTATAATTATTTTTAAATCATACATTGAGCCCTTGAATAGTAAACTTTGTCATTATCGTACAAGTATGTGTTTAGTTTGAAATGCACTTGTGTCCATCATTAAATTTGTTTAAATCACAGGGGCAACGGCCAAATTTCATGCTGAGTCCGACTTGCTGCACGACGTGAAGCTTCTGCTACAATCTCGTCTCTGACCTGAGTCGCTGAACACGGGTCCCCACACACCTCGCCGCAGACAGAGATCTCTGAAGGCGTTATCAGTGCGGCCACTTAACCAACACTTGAGACCATGAAAACTCGGTCTCCTCCATAGTTTTCTGTGAACCCCTGCAAGGTGAAACTCTGCTGAAGTTTCCCTCATGCGACGACAGATACCAGTATACGATCGGAGATGAAAGGATATTTCTCTCAACATTGAACGGAAGCAAACAGGCTGAAGTGCCCAAGCATACCTCTTGCTCTCCCCCCCTTTTCGCCGTCCTCTTTCCACTTCTCCCTCTTCTCCTCTCCTCTCCTACGTGATCTCTTTTTCCATCAGTCATAGAGGAGTCCTCCAAATCATCAGTGAAGCGTGCACAGGCTCGATGCAGTGATGTTAGCAGTTGCTCGAAAGCGGCCCGGAGCGTTGTTTCAATCATCTCAAGTTACCTGGATGCACAAGATCTCCTGAATTAGCTGAGCACCGAGTTCCCATTAAACTCCTCTTTTTTTGATCATGCTGCTCATGTGGCTTTTGAGAAAAAAACTATCTTTTTTTTAAGGAAAACTGAAGCACTGTGTTTATACAAAATGATGCTGATGCTTCCTGTGGCCTTTATTTGAGATGAAACAGAGGGCAAGAGTTTAGATGCATAGGCACACATATATACGTCTTGGGGTTCAGTATTTTCACCCATGCAACAAAAAGTTCCAAAACATTTCTGGGATTTTCCTGGAATGTGATTGCAGAACACGGCCGCAGATAGAATCTCCATTTTCCAGAAATCTTGGCCGCAAACAGAAGCTGATGCAGAATATATCCCGTAACACATTCTCCCATTCTTACTCACTTCAATTACTCATCAAGATGGAAACAAAAACAACTTGATTTCATTATTCGATCCTCTGTTGGCTTGGAAGAGGTGTTAATGGTTATATCAAACGGCTGCTCTTCTCATCACCTGGAAGCAAAGACTCAAAATACCCACTTGGACACCTCAGCCCCACCTAATGCAGGAGCCCCACCCAAACAGTAGGATTCACTAGAGTCTTAATCCCTTGCGAAGCCATGATCCAACACTGGCTTCCCCCCAACAGAGTTTTCACATCTGATAGATTGCACATGGTGGAGGAAAGTGTTTCGCTTGTATTGCTGTTGATCCCATGTTTGCTGTTGCCGGGTAATGAGGAGCCACACCATTACAAAAGTTTGTTATTGACACGAATGCACAGAATCTGAGTTTTGATTGGAATGGCTTTTTATTGCCTGTTAATTTCCCCCTAAAACTCGCAGCTGCAACGGTAAAAAGACACACTATCAGACAAAGTCAAAAAACAAGTATATTGCGGGTGCAAGAGTGCAATTGACTCGCCCAACAAACTTGTTAAACTTGTGTTAGAGTCAGGATTTGATAAAAAGATAACAATCATACTTCCTATTACACTGCTGGCCCCACACAAAACACACACACACACACACACACACACACACACACACACAAACACACACATACAATGCTTTAAATGCAGAATGAAACTACATGATTGACAGCAGAGGCTGACTTGTGATTGGTCGGGCAGTTGTATCAGTTGGACCCTGCTGCCAAGGCTCCACTCCACAAACAGTAAAGTGCAGAACCTGGCAAATGATGTCACCAGGTCAAGATGGCAGCACCTGTACCTGGGATATTTTGGCTCCATTTTCGTGGCCGTGTGAAGGAAGAAGAGACGCTTCATCCATCTTTATTTACATTCTATGGTTCAAACCTTCTTCTCCTAACAGCCTCTTCTCCTGTCGAACACTCATTGTTCCCCCGTGAAATGAAAGACTTTCTCACAACTTTCACACTGACCTCATTCGGTGACTCACACCTTCTAAAGTCCTGCTGTCATGAGGAACCCGTGTGCGAATGATGGACAGAAGGAAAGGAAAGATGAAAGTGTGACACGTCACTCCGAAGAGCTTCTCTTTGCTCTGCAACGCACCCTGCTCATCAATGAAGGACTTCAACTTCAAACAGTCACAGTCCAACTAGAGACAGACGCAGGAAAACAAAGCAGCACTCACCGACTCTAGATCCTGTCGTTCTCTGATTCATCCAACGGCGGCTGGAAAAAATGTTGCTTTAAGGAACCAACATTTTTTAAAGCTTTCTCAGGGCCCAAAAGCAGACTGTCAAACAAAACACTTCCTTTTAATACAAACACTGCTCGCACTCCCCACGGCACAGATAGCATTATTAAGCCTGCTTTAGTCAAAATCCAGAATGAATGAATGGAGATGTTGTCTGATTTTATTCCAATGCAATTATCCTCTTGGTGAGGAAATTACTGTGTTTCATCACAGAGGAGAAAAACAATTGAGACAGGATTACTTACTCTCAGACAAAACCTCCCTCCAAACAAGAGCATTTAGCCTGTCTGCCTGTTCACCAAAGTCCCTCTGATTCCTACCATTCCCTGGCCGCTCTGCTTATCTGGAATCATATTTTCCGCTGTGCCGCTTCAATTTCAGCTAATCACTAAAGCAAACCCACAGCACTGGAAAACAAGCCTTGGAACAGTTTTAGGTTGCACCCAAACACAGAGTTCAGGTGAGCACTTCCAGTGTTATCTCCCTCGGTTTGATTGTCACTTCTCGACTAGGCGAGGATCAGCCAGCATGGAGGATCACGCCTGCTGCTGTGCTGAGCATCAATGTGGAACTGATTCAGGAAGTGGAGAGACATGGTGGTTGGGTTGGCTGGTGGCGGTTTCACACTTGTGACAGAGCCCACCGGTCTTATGTCTGCCAACAGTTACCTGAATCAACCCGATACCCAATCCAAAACTAATGCTGATAATTAAAAGATATATTTTTCTTACTAAAAAAGCTTTTCATCTGCACTGAAATAGAAAAAACGATGTAACCTGTTTTCCTCCTCCTGACTTGTCTCTCAAAGAGCATGACAATTCGGATTCACCAGTGGCACAAATGCACATGCCCACAACAGAAGGTTCAGATGTCGACTTCAGCTTATCGTGTGACGCAGAATTGAAAGCTAATAGACAATTAGTGACGTTTAATTACTTATGTGGTTAATAACTTCTGTGGGAGATGAAGTCACTCAGAGTAGCAGTAAGTCTTTACTTCACACAAACTAAGGGCATTGTCACACCTGAAGGTTCATGTCTTTGATACATTGTTTGAGGTACTTTTGGTTTCACATTGTGATTCTGGAAGCCCACGGAAAAGACTTGTGTACGACATCCCCTTCATGAGCTGCATCAGTACTTGACATAGATTGGTTTGTAGATGGGAATGCATCCGATGTCAAATTTTTCTTTTTGTATTTACACAGTTGATGTCTTAACTTCCTGCAAGTGGTCTGAAAGGATCCAAACCCATCCAAAAAGTGGTTTCACACTGTAAACAAACCAAAATCATTTCATCCATTCCACCTTTTGATCAGACTAACTTTTGGTGCATTGGTCCTGAACAAGGTCCGAGGGAACTTTCACATCTATAACTTTGGTTTGGATTAAACTGAAAAGTCAGAAGGTCCAGACCAAACAAGGTGAGTGTGAAAGCCCCCTAACAAAATTAGCATTGGGTAAGCTGGTGTAAAAGAATGCTTATTCTCAACTCTATATAAACGAAGATATAAAAACATGAAACCTTTGCCTTGCATTTGGATGGAACTCCCATATATGGTTTCTTTCCCACATCCTCAAGACAGAGTCAACACATATTGCAATGGTTTTAGTGCAAATAAGAAGGGATTAGTTATTCACATTAACTGAATCCTCTACAGAATATTAACTCAAATTTCTTTAGCTGTTTCCCTAACCTGTGTGTGCTTTGCAATACAATCCATTGGCAACCTACACTATAAACCAAAACTGATTAAGAGACATTCAATTATTCTATGTTTCACTTCTGAATCCTGCAACAGTCATAGGAACAGTCCCACCTGATCATGAGATGTCCTGAATCAGGGATTCCCAAGCTCAGCAAGGGGCCATACCACTGATTCCACGCATGCCTTCACTGCAGGACACCTCCTTTTCACATCACATCAGCAGCCACACAGTCACTCTCTCCCTTTCCCTCTCTCTCTCTCTCCCTAATTCTCTCTCGGCCCCTGTCTCTCTCTCTCTCGCTCTCTCGCTAATTTAATGTTGTGTTGTTTTTTCATGCCTTCTAAGAGCTGGTCTAAATGGCTGACGTTGATGAATGCGTGTAAAGGATACGCTGCAGGTAGGATACGGTTACAAGCTAAGCTGGGAGGGAGGGAGGGAGGAAGGGATGAACGGATAAGAGGGAGGAACAGAGGGAGGGATAGTTTATAGATGGGCCTGGGGGAGTGGTGGGGGTGTGCGGAGGGTCAGGATGTTTGTCTTCCAATGAGCCGTGACTCTGAGAGAAAGAGGAGGGGAGAGTGGGATGAGAGAGGAGAGGAGGGTGAGAAGACATGAAGGGAGCGAGATTAACGGAGAATGCCACAGCATCCTACACTGACGAGGCGAGGGGGGGGGGTGAAAGGCATCACTTGAGTTTCTGTGTATCTGACTATTATCCATTATGTAATAACTATAGAAACTCTGTTTTCCAAATTTAATTACAGTTTTCTTACTTGTCAGTACAGAAAAATGTTTTCTTTAATCAGTCATGCATGTCTGCGTGTAAGTTCTTGGTGAGCAATAGAAAAAGAGATAAAATAACAGCGGGAAATAAAGTGCATCCCTGTTTTGAAGTGTGTGTGCCGGTGCTTGGTGGGATTATGCAGACTTGTTGTTTATTTCTCTTTCTAGTTGGCTAGTGAAGCTCATGTGTAGGTGTGCGTCTGCTAATGTGTGTGAGTGTGCGGTGTGCATGCTTATCCTAGGGCATGTACAGGGCAAAGGGAGTGTGTCCCTGTAGGTGTGTAAACAAAGCACGGCGTGCTGAAACACACACACGCTGCCCCGTGCTGAGCTGTTTACAAGCCCTGAGAGGAGAGATTCCCTCTGCACCCCGAGGGCAGTCTCATTCCAAGCCAATTAATCCTATACCCACCCACAGAAACACTCTTTACAAACACGCACAAACACACGCACGCACGCACACACACACACACACACACACGCACACACTTACAGGCTCACTTTAGAAAGGCACTTCAACAAATCAACATCAACAACTCATATAAGTTAGTGTAATAAGTTAAAGGAAAACCTGACAAAAATCTGTGATGTTTAAATAGAGTGGAACATCACATTATAAAATCAGCTGAGCACATACCTCCACTAAGGCCCAACTGTGAAACCACATTCAAACTCACTAGATCCAGATTTTCTTTATTTGGATCTGCAGCACATTGTTCACACTCATTTCATCAAGATATATGAATTAATCTCTGAGAAATCATGGACACAGAAAATATCCAGACATCCCGCAATTTCACGGAATGCGCAAAGAAACATCCTGGATCCACCACTAATCTGATCTGCACTGAAATATGAATGGTTCTCTCTTGGGTCATGCCCCGGCCCTCCATAAAATTGAGTAGAATGCAGTTGAGATAGTTTTGCTTAATCCTCCCAACTTAAAAAACAATCTGTAGATGAAAACATAACTTCTTTGGCAGAGGTGATAATGAATCATATTTTTGATTCAGCAGTCACATTAGATTGAGACAAATGTTTTCTTTTGAAAATGCATCAGCTCTGCTCCTGACACAATCTGTAGTTTTAGAGTTATTAAAACTGAGAAGTTTGGAAATGGAGCTGGCCCCATTTCATATAGAAAACTCCAGGGCTGCGTTTTAGTCTGGACAAGCAGAAATGGAGATGTTTGGAAACAATGACATCGATACTGAATTAAATTGATAAAATGTCAGTATCTCTTAAAAGTATCTCAGCGAAAGATTAGAAGAAATTTCAT
The DNA here is from genome assembly GCF_949316205.1 of Platichthys flesus. Classification (NCBI taxonomy): domain Eukaryota; kingdom Metazoa; phylum Chordata; class Actinopteri; order Pleuronectiformes; family Pleuronectidae; genus Platichthys; species Platichthys flesus. The sequence goes on from NC_084955.1 coordinate 9,073,010, forward strand.
GGGCTGCTCGGCAAGAATAGACAAGCAAATAGGAGAATAGATTTTTTTATATGCAGTCTTCAACCCCCCCGCCGACACAGACACACACACACACACACACACACACTAACCCCTGCCCCTGTGTCACTGTTCTCACCAGTGCTGCCAACCTGCCACTCAGGAGCAGTGATGGTCTCCAGAGGGGAAGACAGTGCCTGCACAGACCCTCTCCCCGTGCACATCTCAGTCATGAGCCCTTTCAAAATATGTTGGTGCCATAAAGATAATGTTGAGCATAACCCCATTTGTACTCTGGCAGTTCTCGTTTGACTCCCCAGAGGTTATATATGTTACGTAATACTTTTTATGAGCTGCAGCAGCCAGACTGCAAGATGAACGCAACCACAGCTAGTCTCTGTGCGCAGGTTTCGCCTGAGGTAAAGTAATGCACAGTTTGATGAATATCACACATCATTGCTAATGTATTTACCATTACACAAATTACAATGACTATGATTAAGTAGGACAAAACAGACAGCGTCGTCATAAATCTTGGGAGGTGCTATTTTCCCCAACTGCTCTTAAATTGATCTGGTTTTAACTTGAAACATTTGTTTGGAAGCAGCAGTGATTAAGTACAGGAAATGAGGTGTATGAGGTCAATCTAGGAGCCTGTAACAGCAATATTGAAATGCGCTTTAAAATCCTGCAATGTCCTAGTTCTTCACCTAAGATCACATTTAGTCTGTGAATTCTAATTTATAAACACCTTATCTCAAGGATTCTGGGGGGATCTTTTTTAATCTGGTACACATTCATTACATCGAGCGCAAACATTCACTTGGACACAAGAATTAAATATAAATTGGAGGTCAAAGGTCAACATCACTGTGAGCTGTGAAGAAGATATCTCCCAAACACCATGAGGGAATTTCTTACAAATGTTCACTTGGACTCAAAGATGACATGATAAGGGGATTAAAGGTCGAAAAGTCAATGTCAAGGTCACCACTTGTTCTTGTGAATGTGATATATCACTAACATCCGACAGGGAATTTAATTACATTTAGCATGAACATTCACATGGATTCAAGTTTGACCTGATTATAATTTTTGCGGTCGAAGGTCAAGGTCACTGTAACCTTAATAAACCCTTTTCTTGCCTAGTCTACTCTTTTCAACACCTCAAGAGGATCCTTTCAATTTGCCTCATATGTTCACTTAGACACATGAATTAACTGATTCGATTGTGGGAGGTCAAAGGTCACCGTGGTCACATGTTTTTTGGCCACCTGAACATGCTATTTCATGTCTGCATTTAGGAAACGTTATTGACGAAACAAAAATGTTGACCAGTTGTCCCTTGGACTCAAAGATTAGATTTCACTAGTCAATAGTCAAAGGTCTAGTGAGTCTAAAACTTAAAAAGGCCTACATCCACAGGGCGGTACTTCTCGTTTAATGACTAAAAACTAAAAGACTTTAACCATTTGTTTAAAACAAACAAAAAAGGTAAATACACTGATCGTGAATTATTCATGTGGCATCCTGGAAGGGCTTAAATACACAAGAACCATTCAACGTGTGTCTGAGTGTGCACGTATGCATGTGTCTTCACTATGACAGTGTTGAGTGTGTTTACTCAGTTGCTGTTGAAAACACTACAGGGATGTGTTGCTGCGCTACCACTCCAGACATATTTATGTATATTCCTCCAAGGGTATTTACGTTCTACAAGTGGGTTTCCCTGCACACACATAGACACGTCTGCATCGCCATAAGGTGCTGGGGGATCAAATTTATGGGCTAATATTCCTGTTAAGAGTGGTTATGATACAGCTGTAACTGACAGGACAGATGAGGAATGGAGGATGCAGGTGGCAGGGACCAGTATGATGAAGACCCTGAGAAAAGCGTAAAGCTCGACCTAACCCTGCCAGTCTCAGCCGCGCTGCTCTGCTTTGCGGTGGGTTCAGCAAGGCTATGTTTTTCCGTTCTCATGCAACACCTCTCCACACACCCATAAATCTGCACTACTTAACTACCAGCAATAAAAAACAACATGTCTGATTAAATAGCTGGAAGACAACTCCATATACTGCAGACAGAGAGAGAGAGAGAGAGGGTATCTGTCTTTATGGCGAGGCGACTCTCAGATTTGTATCCAGTGGGGTTGGGCTCAGTGGAATCTGGTCCACAGTGGAATACTTTCAGATACGTCTGCTGTGTAATAGCAACTCGAGTCAGTTGCTGTGTGACTTGCACTGTTGTCATCACACAAGTTGGCACATACGTTGTGGGTGTTTGATTTATTCACACATATATGTTGTTTTATCTTTCCTGTAACCTCTCTCTCTCTTCTCGCATTCCTCTTCTCTTTCTCAGCTCTCTATTCCATCTCAGTCGCTTCCGCTCTCCCCCTCTGCTTGTGTGTTTGATTAAATATTGTTAAGTTGTGGTCATGGGATTGAAAATGATTCACAATTTGTGGAGAAATGTAAACAGCATGGACATTAACACAGGGAAAATATTTGTTATGACATCTAAATATTCCTAATGGTTTACTGTTTAAAAACAATTCCAACTGTCCAATGAGCGAATATTTCACAACTACAATAACATACTGCATCCTGAATTTCCAGAGTATTCCATGTTTTCTCAGCAGCCAGTTTGGTTCGCTTTGCATAATTCCCCACATATAGTGTGAAAGCTTTTGTGAAGCCACACTGAAGACGAACCATCACATGGATCATAAATTCTTCTGAGTACAGAGCACAGATGGAGGAAATGTTTCTGTCTCCCAGAACCAAAAGCACACAACACGCATCAGCAGGGAAATGAGTCTGAGTCTCAGCATAAAAAAAAATGGTTATAAACTAATAACTTTGATTTAACACCTTATAACAAACACATGAATCAACAAATGCAGACTCAGCCACAAGCAAGTTAATTTTGTTAAATTATACTCAATGCCACTGACTACCATGCTGTGTTCAACCCATTAAGACTAGATGCTGTATGAGAGTGAATGTGTGTGTTTGCTTTAAGGTCAGATGTGTTGTTGTAGAAAATGCAGACTTAAACTTCAACGTGCTTCTGGAGCAGAAACAAAAGACAAACACAATTTTAAAACCTAACTCTGGCTTTTATTGCAAAGCCTTGTCTTTGCCCTAATGTTTATTGATATTTAAAAAGAAATCCCCAACATTGTAGGAATATTATAATAGACTCCTATACAAGAAGTTTTTTTTGTGTTTAAAATAAAGTCGCTTTGATCTCTCTGACACTGAAGAATGTGTTGTTGACCACGTCTACTGTTGTGCAAAGGAACATTGTCAACCATCTGTCAATAGTTAATATGTTTGTTTGATTTTAACTGAGGATGTATGTATTGTTTTATTACATAAGACATATAATATTATATATGTATATGGGCATTGTAATACTTATATGATGATAGGTTTATGTGATGCTGAGGCTTGTCCATATGTCTGTAACTACATTTACATATATGAATATATTTAGTTCAGATGTTTCAGTGAAAAGTTCCACATTGGAATGATAATGACTCATCAATATCCTGTGATTTATATCCCAGATATAAAGCTATAGATGAAAAGGCAAGAAATGCTATAAAATATTGATCACATGGTTTCCATTACTGTATGGACTGAATTTTATATAATCTATTTCTCGCTCAGATATTAAGCATGTATGTGTGTGTGTGTGTGTGTGTGTGTGTGTGTGTGTGTGTGTGTGTGTGACCAAAAATGACCAAATCCCCCAGCCATGGGCGCCTTACCACTTTGCCTTTTCGTTTAGATTTCCCCAAAAAGTATGCGCCTGTTTAGCACAGCGTACTAAATGTAGGGTAAGTGGTATTTCCTGGTTTTGAACCATCGGAGCCAACTAATTTCATTCGTGATCAAGGATGGGAATATCGACTGCCAAACAAATCATCCAAGTACAACAAACCTGCTCATATCGCTCGCATCCAACCACGGTCCCTCAGCGCCCTCAAATCTGTGCTGCATTAGCCCTTCCCAACAGCCAATCCTTCGTCGCATGTCTACGTCCAGAGAAGTTCGGCCTTTGACCCCACATGAGGGTTCTTCTCAGGACAGGGCCTGTAATTTGAAAAAAATGTCCACTGATTGAAAGCACGGCGAATGCCAAGGACTCATAAACAATCAACTCATGGTCCAATCAAAGTAAGTCCAGGCTCATCCTGTGCGTCAGGTTCATTAGGACTCTTGTCATTTGGGGACCGTGCAGAAACAATCTCAGGCGCTGTCCGAAAGTGGAAGACACCCATTCAAAATAACGCGATCATAGCACAGGACTTTTGAACCCCCTATTTTGAACCCCCTGTGATGATTGTAATAGCAATCAGTAAGCTAATGATTCACCGTCGGGGGAGAATATACTCATTTCATCTAAAAGTCAAACAAAATAAAACGCCTCTCTCTCTCTTTGCCATTTGGACCTCATAGCGAGTCTCTGCTCTGTCCTCTGTCATGTCAACGCAGCAATAAAAACAGTGGGAAGTACAAGAGGATGAGTTTATTTTCTGGGTAGTAAAGTTCATCTCACTTGAAGACAGAGTCCAACTGCTTAGAACTGGTGAAGAAGGACAAAGGCAGAATGGCTAAATAACAGTTAATTCACAAGACTGTAGATCTGGGATTACAGAGAAGAGAAGAGATTTTAAACTGCAGGTTTTTCGTTCTTGCCCTCCTTCAATTACACAAACTGAGGATCCTGGGGACGCAAATGCTGCAAATTAGCCCAAAGCAAGCCTGCAATATATAAAATAGAGTACTAGGGCCACTCAAAGGAGAAAAACTTCTGAGATTTAGAGTTTAAAGTTGTAATATTGCGCAAAAATTATGCACATTTACGAGAGGGTCGTTAAAATATGACAATGAAGTTGTAATTTTCAGTTATGTGTCAGCAGGGGAATGAATGTCAAGAGATCAGCATCTTGACTTCAATAAAATGAGTAAACTTTAATAAGTTTTCTTAAATGAAGAAATATTTGAATGTTTTTGTTCATCAGCCCAGACCATCATGGGACTTGACAAGATAGTGCAACAAACTAAAATGAAAGAACCACACAGACTTAAAGATAAAGTTGTTTCTATTGTGATAGAAACAAATGTTTGGTAGTGGTCAACTGCAGAACTTTAGTTTCTCAAAGAAGAAAAGTGAGATTGGTTTAACATTTTGGATCCAGAAGAGGCCAAACTGTTCTTCCTGTGTCTGACTTATTTGTTAAAAATTTTCTATTCTTTATTCTCGTATTATAACTTTTTTCACTTAAAGTGCGGAAATCTTTTGGCAGTTGTTATAATCTGGGAAAAATGGTGCTCTTAGCTGCACTTTGCATCGTGCACCTAGTTTTACGAAATAACCACCTGATGTCACAAACCTACTCGCACAATTAGCCAACTGTTGCTTTTATATGGAGGCCATTATCACTGGCTATAAACAGCCGCTGTGGTCGGTCGCCCCTCTCCTCTGGTCGGATGCAGGATCAGTCATATTTTACTGGCCTCATGTGCTTCACATACGTTGAGCATGTGTGCTGTCCAGCTACTCTTAGCCAATCGAAGTGGGGGAACATTGTGTGTTTCACATTGACTAAAGAGATGAAGCTACAATGTCTTGTGCAGATGCTACATATTAGAAAAATAATTAAATTATGAGAAAAAGTCAGAGATAACAAGTTTTGACTTAACCATAAAAGTTGTGATTCATATTGCTGATGTTGCTCCCCTTTTGGCAATAAACGATTTTCCAGTTTGTCATTTTATTACAGTTTTAAAAAGGTTTATTATTCTTATGTTCTTGCTAATACGAATGTTTTCATTTAACCAATACTGTTCACATTCATGTGCAAATAAAATCTAAGCACTTAAAATATTATAGATTTTACAGCATATCATAACATCCTGTATCCCTGGAAGTGAAACATGTCATGGTATGGCAACACTTGTTTGTTGGTTGTAAATTCACTTGGAAACTTCCCGCTGCTGGACTTATAAAACTTGCTTGACTTGGTCCATGGTCACAACACTTAGAGGCTTGGCATAAGTACATTCAGTGCTTCCTTCCTCATGCTCATATTCTAACCTCCCAGTTGTTTTTATGATTCCATCTCACTTCATTTTATTTTCTACCACCGCTATAGATCGTTTGGATTTACTCTGTGTGCAGCACACATTTACTGTCCCTGCTGAATACTCCCACCCTGGTCATTAGCAGGAATAAGCTTTGGCTTTAATTACGAAAACACCCGCTCTTGAATCCCGCTGTTTTATGGCTTGTGGGTGTTTTTATGTGACTGGTTTTCAAACATGAAATGGATTGCTCGTGTGAGATTAATCAACACTTGTTAATTTTTAGAGCCTCCGGCCTTTTGGAGGAGGGAGTCGTTCTCTCTTCCTGGTTACTTCAACAATATGAGACCAACATTAAACAGAGCTGCGACTGATAATTGATGTTAGTTTTATCATAAACATCACGGCCTTCTCCTGTTTATGTTACAGAGTTTTGTAAATGTATATTATAATCTGCAATATCTGTTGTATAATCTCCCAAATCGGCTACGACAAGATGAAAAGCAGTCATAAATCTGTTTATTCATTCATAATGAACAGAATGAACAGAACATTGGATGCTGTGTCTTTTAGACGTGTCGGTGCTGTGCTCTAGGATGGGCGGTGTTGGTTGCAACAGTTGGATGAATTGACACTAAGGTGTGTTTTGACATTCATGGTTCTCAGAAGATGAATCCCATGACTTTCTCTCTAACATCGACATAAAGTAGATTTTTTCTCTGTGTTTCGTGAAATATCCTGACAGCTTCTGGAGGGACTTCCATGTAATGTCTTTTGCACAGTCACGTTCCCCTCTGGATAATCCGTGATCCCTTTGATTAACGCCACATCTTTCCTCTGACTCCATTATTAAGATTATGATCAAGATTAAGATGCATTTATTAGTCCCAAACACATGCACAGACATACACAGGCACACTCATGCAGGTAGGGAAATTGAACCTCTGCTTTTGTCCCATCTGGTGCAGGACACACAGAGCAGTGAGCGACCATGTACGGCGCCTGGGGAGCAGATGTTGGGGGAGTAAGGTGCCTTGCTCAGGGGCACTAGACAGGGTAGGGAGAATCCTCTTGGATTTTTGGACAGATCAATCCAGGTTCGTCTTTTTGTTGTTTCTCCGTGGAGTCGAACCAGAGACGAACCAGAGACCTTCTCTGCCCATAGTCCAAGTTTCTGCCACTAGTCCACCACCTCTCCGCATTATCAGGTCAACTTCAATTTGTCCGATAAGACCAAACAAGCGCAAAACTGTTAGCATTCACATCAGCATCAGCTTCACTTGGTATTTAGGGCTAATAACCAATGTTGATATGCTATCTCAATAACTAAGATGTAAGTAATCATTGTACCTGCAAAAAGTTCAACCTTACAGAGCTGCTAGCTTGGTACTAGTCTGTAAGGAGGCTACACCCAGCGCAGAGTGCAAGTGTTTCTGCTAGTTTCACACTGACATTGTTGTCATTTTCCCATCCAGCACCTGTGTTATTCGAACAGCAAATGAACTTGTCCCCATCAACCTCTTATGGACGTGTTGCTCTTAAAACGAGGTGTGGTCATGTGGATCATTAATGTGGTGGAAGTAAGCGATTGCGCATTTGACCAATAAAAGTCAATGCTGTATTTTTTAGGGCAAATTATGAAGGTGGTTATGTGGACCTACATACTCGGGTGAACAAACATTGTACACTGGGCTTGTTACACGCACAGATGTTCTGCTCAAGCACTTTTACTTTGTGCATGGGCAGATCGGTTTCCTCTGGAAGGAAGTTCCCTCTAACTACCTGGCAATGCTGCCCTTATAAGCGCGATCCAAGTGCACCTGGCTTTCAGAGGAAATGGTAGATGGCACTCCGATATTATTTTTGCATGTTTTGCCCAAACCCTCTCATGATTAATAAAGGGACAAAGTATGACCTTGTTGACCGTGCACCTGGCTTAGCAACTTCACTTTCCAGCATTAAACTAGCAAAAGTAGATGTGGACACGCTCTGAATGTGCTCCATGTGCTTTTGACCATGCACTTAGACTTTAAAACAGCGTCTGTGGTCTTGTTGAAAAGCCCAAGTTTTGTTTGTATTAATCGGGAGGTGTCTGTTTAAGTGTTCTTGGCTCAGTATAGCTGCTTTCAAACATGCACTGGACTTTTTCGTAGTTTCTGCGCCTGGCCTCCTAGTCATGTCCGTAGAAATCCAGAAGAAGTCAATTTGAGAACACAGCACGAGCAAGTGGGGGTCAAGTCTGAAAACGGCTTATAAAACATGCAGTTTCAACAATTTCCGTTCATTCTGAAAATGTTTGTCCGTTGCAAGAAGATCCTTAAATCACCTGAAAACATTCTGGAAATAGAAAACTCACAGGACTAAATTGTCAGACGTGTTCCAAGAGCTCCAGTGTGATATAATGTGGTGCGTTTGAGAAAAAGCGAGGCATCATGCACTCCAATGTCTTTATGTTTGGAACATCTGAGAAGCTCTTTGTTGACTGTAAAAACCACTCAACAGTTCCTGAAATCAATAACCCCACATTAGCCACTGGTATCCAGCAGAACAGATGTGGCCAACAATGAACTTCGCTGGAAGAGGGGGAAAGAGTCCTAATTTTTTTCACTGGATGGAAAAACGTCTGCATTAATTTGCTTCATCAAAAGACAAATTCTCTTTTCAGTGTGGTTCGCCCGGGTTGTTCTGCCTGGGTGAGAAGCGAAGGACCGAATTGTACTTTCACACATGTTTTAATTCAGAGTCTTTCCATTAGGACCCCTTAGAGTGAGAGGAAATTGTTCACTAGAAAAATAAAGCTCAGGCCATCTGCCTTCTTTCAACTTTCTATAGTGAGTAATTCCGAAGTTTCTCGAGGACTGTTCCCGGGGACCATGTGTGTTCTGCAAAAAGTCAACAAAAATGATTAACGATATTTGCATGATAAACTAAATTCTTCCTGAGGGATGCACCTTTGCAAACTTTCCTGATGATTACAGTGTTCTGCCTCTCGAGCACACACCCACACCTAAGCCCACGCAGGCTCCCTTTGAGTGGGGGATGCCCGACACGGTTCCCTGCAGCTCTGAATGATCACAGGACAAAAGTCCAGGGCAAAGCGGGCCGCCTGCAATAAAGAAAGGGCACAGAGGGTTTTATCAGGGAGAAAAAGAAAAGACTCCCCATGCAGATTAATAAAATAACCCTGAGGTTCTTCTATACACACCCTGATCTGCACTCCCCTCCCACACGCACACACATAGGGAATACCTGGGGTAGGCCTCACCTGTTGCCCGGCAACAACAGATGACACAAAAAGATGGTTTTGCCCCAATGATTAAAATGTCCTAGGTAGCAGTGTTTGATCCCCAGTAGGCCGTCATTGTCTCTCCACGGCTTCATAAGAAAGTAGCGAGAGAGGGGAAAGAATATAAAAACTTTCTCACTCCTGTCAAGAGGTGGCTGGCTTTGCTCACTGACTTTTCCTCTAATCTCAAATCAGGGCTCTCTTTTCCTTTCCCCCTCCTGTCATACCAGGCCCTCTGACAATTCACTGGGCAGCCACGTTTTTTCAAAGAGAAACCAAAAGAGGCGGAAATACATCAATTGAGGTCAGAGCAAGGGTCAGACGCAGAAAGTGGTGGCCTTTCCTAACAGTCCTGCGCTCAGTTTATTTAAAGTGTTGCTGTCGGGGGGGGAGAGGGAAGTGGAGACGCCACTTCGGAAGGAATGTGTAGTTAATGCCACGCTCATGGCCAAATTAGTCAGGCCTGTTTAGGGGATTCCTCTTGGGGTCACTTCCATGGTAAAAGACACGTATATCCGAGCACATTCACACGCACTTGAAGCACGCACAACACATGCATTCAGATTAACATTATGCTATAGTATAACGTGTATGAGAAGAGTCTGAGGCCGAGGTAGGTTAAAGGGGAATTCTTGTATTTTTCAACCTGTGCGTGCTATATTTAGAATTATTGTTGTTTAAATGAATGGTACTGGAATCAATATAGTATATAACCTCTGCAACATGGTGGCTGTGGCTACAATGTGATTTTATGGGGAAACAGCGACAGTCCACGAAATGTCAACTGTTCTTTTGTTCACCAATAAAAAGCTCAGTCTGTTTATGGGTCTTTGCTAAGAGCTATCCTCATTAGGACTTTGCATCAACTTCCATCCAGTGAGGACAGGCTACACAAAACCTATAACCTCCACCATGACCAGTAACTTAACTATCTTACCTCCCAACCTTAACTGGCACCTCAGAAATTATGTTTTGCCTCAATAGGGTCCGGGCTTTGGTCCCCATGAGGTCTACTGGTCTGCACAAGGTCAGTGTTTTGACTGGAAAGTCACAAAAACGAGCAGACACACACACATGAGCACACACATACTACAGTTCTATTTTGACCTTGGCTATACAAACTTCTGACCTGATTTCCCTCTGTGTGTACAGCTGACGGCTCTTGCTCAGAGTGATTATTTGTCCTTGACTACCTTCTCAATCCCTCTTGCTATGAAATGATCCCCCCCCAATCACCGCAGCACACTCACACATACACGAAGCCAGGCACACACATTTAAGACAACTTTGCCCTACCTTCCGACACAAGCACCTGTCTTGGCCTTGTTTATATCAATCTAATCCCCCCCCCCCCCCCCCCCCGTCTGAGAGGATAATAGAATTTCAAGAATCAATAATTATTTATCAGAACTTTTACGCTGTGTATTTATGTATGTGTTCAGGTCTATTTTCCTAACTCGGCTGCCCCATGTCACGATCTCTTTCTCTCTGCTTGCTTCATGCTGAGAGAATGCACAGGATTGCCACCGGGATATTTGCAGCTTTAATAGATGCAATGTCAGAAAAACTTCATATAAGGCCACGGACTGAGCCACTGTGTTTTCACAGACCCCGGTGAGGCATGTGCTATCAATTGCTGTCCACATGGAGCCCGACCTAATTCATAAGCTGACGACAGGACAGTGGATCAACATTGTCACTGTCATTGGGGAATTTTATGAGTCATGGGCTGGGGTATGAATATTTGGACTTCATAGGCATGAGCCTTGTGGCATAGGGGTATGTTTGCTTCTCTGATGCAGCGGAGGATTATGAGCATGATTTTTATGATGAGGTCGAGGTAAATGGATTTGTTCAATGTCATGTCAGTACAAAGCTGGGCATCAACTGAACGATATTCCTGGCCTATGCAGGGGAATGATAAGTGTGATTGGCTTCTGATTAGCTTTGAATTGCAGTATCTACTCTGAGAGTCTCATTATGGCTGCTCTAATCAACATGTTCAGCAATGAAGGAAATTAGCATGTGGGTTGCTTTAGCGACAAACATTTACAGGTTCAGTATTTTGCCCAAGGACACTTCCAAATGCAAGCTGGTGATCGAACCACCGACCTTACGGCTGGTAGCCGACCCTCTCTTTCTCCTGATCCACAGCGACCTTTCATAAACAATTCTCTCATTTTGGCCCCTTTATCTTTAAATGTTTTGGTTTACAATACCACTCTCATCAGCATAATTTAGGTACAGCAGCTAAAACACTGTGATCACAAGTGGTCAAGGTAAAGAAAAGGTTCTGGTTTCACACACAACATGTTTATTTCATTTAACTAAAACTACGATCTCTCTCTAACCTTCATCAAAGTGCTTTTGTTCCCTAAACCCAACCTAATGACCTACATACTGAAAATGGCAAGTTTAAAAGTGAAAAGAGTCTTCCTTTAAATCCCAAAAGGAGCTCCCTTGGGTTATTATTATTGTTTAAAGACACACTCGTACCTTGTGCCATAATCACACTAACCATCAGACATACCGGGACAAATCCCATGAGCCACCAAATTAGTCGGACCAAGTTCTTACCAGACTTCTTGGTTTATTTGCCAACCCTCTTTATGTGCCAATCATTTGCCCGATGTGTGAGTGTTCATGCATGTATGCTCCAGGAATGGAATTAATGGCCACTCCCAACAAAGTTTCCGCCCTTACCTCACATTGAACTACTGCGAAGTTTGGAAAAAAATAATCAGTGAGGAATGATGTACAATGTCTGCAAAGTAGTGTTTCAGTGTTACAGGTTTCCATCGTTTTCTTGTATCTTTGCTAAAGAAGCCATGAAGTGAATTTAAAATCTTTAGCCAATGTTAAAATTCTCCACTCTTGAAAGTGTCCAAAACACATAACAAAAAACATAAAGAATTTGTGATGGCACACATTTATTATGGCCCCTGAAAATAAGGCCTGAGTGAGATTAAGGCTAAAATCGGACTTGTGGTTTTAGGGGGAAAAAAACATAAAGTGTGCATCCACCCTTGGTCGGGAGGGTTTATGCACCTGCCTGACTTCATTTACAGGTGTCGACTGAATCTCTCACTGGACGGTCACAGGGACTGACCAAGTGACCTTAACCTTCCGCACCCCAGTGCCACGCGCACACACACACACACACACACGCTGGGACAGACTGGGACACAAAGACAAGCATTATTCTTCTCCATCCCTTACACCAAACCGCTGGGAGAGGGAGGGAGAAAGTTCATTATTATTCCTCAAAACTTTTTTGCAGTTAGTCCTTTTGTTTAACAACAGCATTAATTTGACACTCGTTAGCTTTTTCTTGCGGTATAATAGAGTGTTCACTTCTATATCTATTCAAATCAGAGGCACATACAGAATGTGTCACTAAACATCCTGGGTAAAGTTTGGATTCATCGGTCAGCCTGGATGAAGGTGAACGGGTTTAAAACAATGCATCAGTCTGTGTTATGTCACTGACTGGGTCGTGAGTTAGCACAGGACAAACAGGGAAGTGTTGCCATGAGGAGAGAACCCACACTGTGTGTGCGTTGCTTTCGCTAGCGTTGTGACGGATGTTTCAGACCAGAAGCCATAGAGAGGAGAAGCACAGGCCTCGTGCAAACTCTCCCCCCTAAACATCAACACAGCAGTTAAACAAATGAGGCCTCGACTTTGCTTTACAGCGCTCTGCTCTGATCTCCAGGGGCCGCAGTTCACGAAGCCAGGGATAAGTCTCTACGTTTGAGAGTATTTACCACCAGAGTCCTAAACCTGCAGGTGGTTCAATGACTGATGATGGTAATGTATTATAATAAATATGATTTAAATATTCCATGTACAATTTGTTTTTAAAGTTTTAACGATTGTTTTTCATTTGTAATGGCTATATGTTGTCCTTGGTCTGTCCTCTATTCATAAATTAAATCACATGTGAAGTCAACAGGAAATGGTTCTTTATATTTATTATAACTTACTGTTGCCCATAACTCTCTGTCATGACAACATGCGCTAAGCTTTTATGGAACTAACTCCCTCTAGAGGTAAGAAGATGAGATGCTGATGCTTCAGCATATGCCAATGTGGACTCTTTCTCTCTCCGCACCAAATCATCCCCTTCAGTAGGAAATACGTTCTTGCAGAATAAAAGCATTTGCATTATGAATAATGACGATTGAATGATCAGACACCCCTTCACCTATAATCTCATCTACCTTATAAAATACCACATGACACGATTACTGAACATCTTTAAAATTTTAGGTGTATTTTTGCAGATCAAGCTCAGATGTAATAATGAAAAATACATATGCAGGCAACTTGCCTGACTGCATATATATTTGGAGAGAAAACTCACAGTACAATAGAGTCAATAGCCTATGTATTAAATAGAGGCGTGTGTGAATTTCTGTATGGATAAGAACAAAGACTGAATGTGAGGGTCTCACTCAACCGTTGAAAGAAATGAGGTAAAGGAGAAATCATCTAATGGGACACTTTGGAAAGAATACAACACACAATGACAGCCCCACTGAAATCTCTCTCTCTCTCTCTCTCTGACGAGGGGGGCTTGCCCTCAAAATAAACTTTAGAGCTCATATATGAGAGAGGGGGAGCGAGAGAGAGAGAGAGAGAGAGAGAGAGAGAGAGAGAGAGAGGGTGAAGTCAACGGCGCTCAAACTGCGGAGGTCTCGTTTGCCTGCGAGCCAGACAGGAGGTGTGTGACTGACAGCTAAAAGAACTACGAAACATTTAAATCGAAATTGATTTTTCTTTTCTGTGTTGGTTCCGTGGTGGCTTTTCCTTTTCTTATTCCTCAACTTTTCTTCGGCTGATGCTGAGATGAAGCAGATTGCCTCCGCGCGCCTTGCGCATTAAGGTGTCCACGCACCGTCCCGGCGCACGCATCCACAGAGAACCACGGAGAGAGGAGGATACATTTGGAGTTCTACAAATGGATATATATCTCAAACTTGTTGAGAGTCCAGTCAGTTGTAGCCATTAATTATTTTTCCATTTCCTTCTGACTATTTTCTGATGTTTTTTTGTGATCTCCTCCTGCGCGCAACGGGTGAAAATCGAGCTTTCTGATGCGCATGCTGTTTTCTGGAGGGGATGCTCTTTATCACCGCACGGATAACGGATCTCTGACTCGGTCGGGCTCTCTTGGTACATATGAAGACTCCCTCCAAGATGATCCAGAGTCAGCGGCCCAGGCATCATTGGGCCACTATATACCATCACATGTCACCACATAGCTGGGGGTCGTGCTCTGTCTAGGAAATATCAAGCCTGCCTCGGAATCTTATCCAATAAAGTGTTTCGGTGAACATTGACATTGGCTTTACGAGTCTCACCTCTGGGCTACTATGCAATTACAACTGATCTCCTTTGTTTTGATCATCTTGCACTGCATGGATTACACTGGTTGTCAGCAGCACAGCAGCTCCAGGAACCGGCAACACAAGCGTGAGTACTGTGGGATAAAGTCAGGCTGCAGGTGTCTGCTGTCTTTATCTTCATTTTCCCTTCTTTAAACGTTTTCATTCAGTTCATTCGTATCTGGGCAAAACTAACTATCTAATATCCAGCGTGTTCTAAACTTCTAAATTATAACGAGAGGCACATCGTTTGGTGGAGTCTCCACATAACTCTGCACAGGGGCGACTGGGAACACCTCTCGCAAATGTTCCATAAAACTAAAGAAATTGCAGTTGATGTTAAAAACAATCCTCTGAATATGACATGCCAATATTTAATATAAATATAAAACTAAACTAACGCAGCAGGTTACACGAGTCACTATATAGTGATTCACTTAGAGACATTCACACCAACTTCAACCCTCTCGACCCTGCTTTTCTACGTGATCTATACAATCTAAATGAAGTAAAAGTATTTTGTACAGAGCCTTTACTATATGATCATCACGGGTTTTATTCAGTCTCACTCACTGACTTTTATTTTGTTACAAGGTTTTAAGTAATTCTTGGCCAGTTCCAGCGCGCACCGGCCTCATAACTTTGGCACATCCACCGCACCTTCAGCAATATCCCCATCGTTACTCCTCTATTAGTCCAACTAGGTTTCCTCTTAAGCCTAATTGGATGAATTGGTTGTTGAGCCGTGTCACCTGAAGCCTCCGCCACATGCATCCCCTGCTCGCTGCGCCTCAGTCTCCTGGTTCCCGTCGCTCTCTAGCGGTCAGAGCAGCAGACTTCAGGCACGCACACATGTGGTGCCCGGGTAGCTCTGGCTCGATCACTGCTCGGATTTTGCAGCCTCAGTTCCCATATTTGGTGCCGCTGCTTCCAAGGCTGGGGCTTTATGTCTTAGCACTGCAACATTTTGGAATTTAAAGGGGGCAAAGTTTATCCGTTATAAATTGACAGCATGCCCCATCTTCACAACTCTTTACAAAATGTGGGTGAACGTGGATTTGACAGTTTAATCTGAACACCAGAGCTGCTCCTCACTGAAAAACAATGTGCATGTATTTCATCAATCTCCCTCTGCTCCAACGTTATGTCTGAGGTCTTGATCTATGTCCAGATCTTTTTTTTTTTAAACGACACTAATAAAATAAGTATCAATAATGAGGAGTATTTTTCTCCTCATCCCACGCACACTTTATCACCGGGGGCCTCCAGATGTGCCCTGGGACTGAGTATATTAGAGACGAGCAGTGATAGCTGTTTTATTCCATGTATCAATTGCTGCCTGCGTGGCTGAAAGCCGTCAGTGGTCTACAATGATAGACCTTCAGAGTGATGCTGTGAACCCTGCCACATGGGCCTGAAACCTCTCTTTACTCTTCTGCCTCTTGACGTCTGATCACTCGGGATCTGAAGTCTGACCCTTTTCTCGTCATTTTTTCCCTCATGACCACCAAAGTGGACTTTAAAAAAAAAAAAAACAGAGCGCTACAGCATCTGGGGTTAACAGTGTGTTTATTGTGCACTCTTAAATGGGTCTGGGGTTACCTTTGCTCTTGGCATTGCTGCTCAGTGGATCCGGGTTTTGCTGTTAAGGATGGTGGAACATAATTATACTGCAGCAGACTGAAACATAAACACGTCAGACAAGAATCCTGCTCATAAAACAGAGGGAAATGTATCTATAATATGTGGATTATTGTGACTTAAATGGGTTTGTTCTGCACTAGTGTGATATATAGATGTTGTAGAATCTGCTTTATACCCTAGTCTGCTTCGAGGCACAAAGATTCTCAATTCCCCTACTATTAAAGAGCCTCTCAACATAATGTGAGGGGGGAAACAAGGGTCTTCTCTGTGAACTTGTTCTCCTAATTTACTTTAGATTGTGCTTGTTGAGAAATGTCCAAGCTCCTTTTACTTAAAATGAATTTACCCCTGTTCAGGACTCAAAACGATAATATTCTCACTAAAGCGTATATATATGCACTTCACTGAGTCACGGTGGGATCCAGCTCCACAGATGAAGTGGCGGCACTAAAGCTTAATTCATTGCCTTTCAAGGAAGTTGAAGGTTTGGTTCACATCTTACTGGGAGGAGGAGTGATCTGCCATGTCGACCGACTCAGTTCCCATTAATTGACAAGTGCTTCTAAAAAATCCAAACTTCCTCTGAAGGTTAAGGTTAGGGTTAGATATCTAACACTTCCCGAGACGTCAGGGAGGATGGAGGGATTAGTTGGTGAAGGGGTAAATGAGTACAGACTTCAGAGGGAACGGGGGGTGGGAGTCAATGACCATTCGGTTAACAGGCCAAAATTACCATGCGGAGACAGAACCCGAGCTCTGAGCTTCCTGTCTGTTATGATGCATCCAAAAAGTGGATGCTAACATTGGCAATGATGTACACACTCTATAATGAAGATGGATGGATTTAACTCTTGATTGAATATAGAAGAAGTCTATTGTAAAGGCAGGGAAATCAAACGCGGCACATGATGGAACCCTAATGAAGCAGGCATTTAACACTTTAGGCCTTTTTTTTTTACCCTACGTTTAGTTGCCTGATTCTAGTTTATCCGTCTATGTGTGTGTATGTGTTTGTGTGTGTGTGTGTGTGTTTGTGTTGTAAGTGCTGGCATGTGATTGTGTTTATTCTTATGTGACTTTGTTGGTATGTTATGCAAGACACCACTGTCCAACTGAGGTTTTGTCGGTGCAAGTGCGAGGGCAAGGCCAAATTCCTGCGCCGCAAGACTTATGTGAATCAGGGCAGCTTGGCAGAAACACATGTGGGCAAATGGACAGCAGTTGTAAAGATTGTCGAGATATTTTAAACAAAGTACCCATGATCTATGGTAAACTGGCAGCTAAACTCCGAACTTGGAGAAAAAGAAAAAGGGGGCCGGCCAAACCCGCTGGCATAAAAATCCAAGGCTGGTGAGGAAAACCAATTCCTCAGGCACTTAGGGGGGTGGCTCCTGATTTGTCGACCATATGCAGCTAGTGAAACTTACAAACAGTGTCTCAATGTCAATAGCCACTGCCTGGATTTAACCACAGCATGGAAGTTCTATCAGAGGAGAGAATTAAACACATTCCCTGATAAAGACAGTGAAAGAGTAAACGTAACATCAGGACCAAGAGCTAAAAACGTCCCCTCCGAGCAACAGAGTATGGAAACTGTCATGTGTCTCCTGCTGTCTTGAGATAATATACACATCCAACCCTCTTTGTTAATGTTTTGTCCACCAGTGGAATCAGATACTAAAATGACCTGATATACGAGCTTTTCCATGGGAGTGATTGCGTGAGATTATACTGAATTTATTTCTTCCTCTTTAATGCAATTGGGTCTTAAAATCATTCAGTCCTGAGCTTTATAACCTTCGGCACATGAGCCTATACCCACAATATCATGTTGAAATCATAGATTGTATATATATATAGATAGGTTGAAATACATTAAGATTGAAAATAAGTTACAGCTGTAACGACCAGGGTCTTCATGCTGCAGAGAGACAATCAGCTGAATCATCTCACAAAGTACTGAGGAGTCAAGGATGAGAAACCAACTGTGATATGTATCATCCGAATCTATACTCTAAAGTACTTATGTACATAAACAGAGTTGTAAACATAGTATAAACGACTGTCATTAGCACTGAGCTCTCAGTCACTTCGCTGGGATAGCAAGTGATCAGTCCAATACTGTAATAAAATACTTATAAATGTAAATGAATAACCCGTTCCGATACAGGCACCTTCCCTTTTTATCCTTTGCTCTCATGACTGGAAAATATGAAACTAAAACTTTTTTATAAAGTGAGCAATCTCGATTTTAGTGATTTATTTACGGAGCCTGATTGTAATCAAACTGCAGCAAAGTCAACATTTCACACCTTCATAGATATCAGTTCCTTAAATAAGCCTGTTTTTCAGCCTGAAGCTGTTTTATATAAGGCATCATAGCGACAAAACAAAAAATTCATTAAGCCATTAACAAAACTATAATATTATATTTTATGAATATGAAAGAATACATTGTTGACCAAAGATTTGGTTGGTGGTTGGTTTTTGGAACTTTATTTTAAAAGTGCATGGTTGTGTTTTTCAAGCTGCGAGTACACACACATTAGTTTTGGAGGCTCAATACAAGGCTGGTGTGAATTAGATGCAAAGCTAGCAGTAACTTGGTTTAACCCAATAAGAATTTAACTTATTGTGTAGGATGTAAATTGGTCTAATGGTTCTACATTTGTTTTTCCTAGGCTGACTTAAATGACACTGAATACATATTTCCTTTCTTAAATCTTTTAAGTGCTAAATGATTTATGTTTGATAGAGAAGCTTCCAGGAGTTTACTGAGTTCAGCCTTGGCACAAACAGAAAGATGAATTCCTGCTATGAGCTTTTTAATAAGTGGGAGGCTGGTATTAAAAGCATAAACTACAAGCACTTCCAAAGTGGTTAGCATGG
This sequence comes from Platichthys flesus, assembly GCF_949316205.1. Classification (NCBI taxonomy): domain Eukaryota; kingdom Metazoa; phylum Chordata; class Actinopteri; order Pleuronectiformes; family Pleuronectidae; genus Platichthys; species Platichthys flesus. The sequence goes on from NC_084955.1 coordinate 9,092,320, forward strand.
AACTGGGGAATTGTGGGTTGGCAAAATATTGTGATCGCTCCAATATTATGTATTATCTAAACAAGTTATGCATTTAAACTATTTCTACTTTCATGGTTAAAATACCTAAAAAAGTCATCTTTGCCTCGACATTTTAGTTTTCATGTATTCATTAATTCCTGCTCCTGTCCACAGAGATCTCTGGTGTGAGCTCAGGGTGCCAGCAGGGTGGGTGTCTGACCTGCTCTGACTACAATGGCTGCCTGTCCTGCAGGCCGCGCTTCTTCATGCACCTTGAGAGGATTGGGATGAAGCAGATCGGGGTGTGCATGACTTCCTGTCCTCCGGGCTTTTACGGCACACGCTCCCCAGAGAGAAACACCTGCACAAGTAAGCTCGAGTTGCCTGTACACCTATGTTTTAAATGTGCAGGAGTCTGTAGGGCTGGTATTAGCTGCCAGACTCATGTGTAATCACTTGTCCTCAGAATGGATGAGCAATAAATTCATAGTAATCCTCTCTCATAACAAGCAAACACCGAAAAGAATATGGCATTATGTATACACATGCATGTCCTCAAATAACTGGAAAACCTGAGAGTAGTTAGCTTGTTAGGTGTGATTCTTTTCAGTGACATTAAATCAAATCAAGAGTTGCTTTACATAAAACTCATTTGACACACCTACACGGACACCCTTTATAATTAACATGCACAACACATGCACGGTAACTTGTTGGGTTAAAATAAACCCCGGTGGTGGCTCTGTGTTTCTCTGTCAGAGTGCAGGTTGGAGTGCGACTCCTGCTTCAACAAGAACTTCTGCACACGCTGCCGAGCAGGATTCTACCTTCACCTGGGCAAGTGCCAGGAGAACTGCCCCGAGGGGCTGGTCCGCAGTGACACGCAGAGGGAGTGTGTTCTCAGTGAGTGCCCCGAGTTCATATTTAAAACATGGCGTTTGCCTTCTAACTCTCTGTACAGAATATTTCTACCCCTTGGATTGAAGCATTTCTTGGTGCACCACAAATGTTGTTGTGTTGAATATGACTGCTATATTCACAGATACATAACTGTGCTTTTGTTTTTGCAGAGTGCCCTGCTGAGTGTGAGTCATGTGTGAACAGCGACACATGTACACAGTGCCGTCCAGGCCTGTACCAGCTCAGTGGGAGGTGCCACCATGTCTGTCCAGAGGACTACGAGCCCAATGGCAAGCTCATGGAGTGCACGCCACAAGGTCAGTCAAGAATATGTAGCCATTAAAGCTTTTGTATCTTCAGGTGGCAAAAAGAGCAACCTGATTTCAAACTTCCCACCCTCACTTCTCTGTCTTTCCTTCCTCCCGGGCAGTGCACTGCGAAGTTGGTGAGTGGAGCGAGTGGAGCCCCTGCTCTAAGTCCGGCAGAACCTGTGGCTTCAAGCGGGGCGAGGAGACCCGCACACGGCACGTCCTCCAGTACCCATCACCCTTGGGTAAACCCTGCCCTGAGATCTCGGAAATCAAAGAGTGTCTGGTCAAGAGGAGGAAGTGTCCAGGTAAATAAAACATTAGCGCCACTGTGGCCGAGTTGTAATGCTTCTGTGCTTCAGTATGTGTCAGACCCCGAGATAAAATGTCAAAAAAACACAACAGAATTTTCTAAATGGGAGCATACCATCCACTCTCTGTTGCTTACACTAGTTGCTGCTGACCCATCATGCTCACTGCCAACTTTGTATTTGTGACACATGCCACAATCTACTCTCTATGAATTCCAGACCTTGCCGCTTCAGCTTGTACAATCAGAGCTGGTCGTTCTTCCGCTCAGGACTATGACTGTTTACTCAGAGGATTGTCATTGTGGTGAGAGTGAGGACAGTGGGGGGAACACACATGTGGGATGTTGCAATGGGTCTGTTGTGTGTTCTCCCATGAGACCTCTTCGGATTTTTAAACAGTCAAACCACTTTCTCTGCTCTTAGTAAACAGAGAATAGCGTGATCATTTCTAATGAATAAACTGAAAACTGCTTTCAGACGTCACTTTGTAGAAGCCAGTGTTGCGGAGCATTTATGATCACTTTGTGTTATGTGTGCAGTGCATGTGTGTGGTTACTGAGATGGTTGGCGGGTACGGCTGGTTGTTTTTAGCCTGGGTTCTGTAGTGTTAAATGACAGATCGCAGACAGGGTAGGAGGCTGAGATCCAGCCCCCTGGGGCCTCACACTTACAGAACAAACACGGTGTGTATGTGTGTGTGTGTGTGTGTGTGTGTGTGTGTGTGTGTGTGTGTGTGTGTGTGTGTCTGTGTGTGTGTGTGTGATGCAGCAGAAACAGCCAGCTCAACATCAACATCCTCCCCCTGGGAGGCACGCGGCGACCAGGGGATCAGTATTGGTTTATCCCCACAGCTGCCAACACACACACTAACTTGCACACTCACACACACACACACACACACAAACACACAAATGCTAACCAACACATGCAACAAATCCACATACAGATACACTCGCTCCATTTCAAAGTTATACAAATGCACAATTTCACACTTGCACACTCACTTGCACACACAAAATTAAGCACACACACGGGCTGACTAGGACAAACACACACACATACATACACGCACACTCTTTCTTTCACTAAAATAACTACACAACTGTTGGTGTTGGTGGTAATTTGTGAAACGAGTCAACTGGGTTGACCTGATTTGTAAGGCAGACTGTGAAATGCTGGCTGTCCCCTTGTCTCTTACTTTCTATCTGTATCTTTTACTGAATCATTCCTTATACGCACATACACATACACACAAACACACACAGACACACACACACACACACTTCCTACCAAACCAAAGAAAACACAGACCCCATATAAGCTCCCTGTTGGCGCTCCCAGTCTGTCTGTTGGGCCGAGGGTGAGACTTTAGCGCAGAGTCGACGGCTCTGTTGATCTAGCCAGAATGTGGTGAAGAGAGGGGGGTTACACAGATATGGAAAGAAAGAGAGAAAGAAAAAGAGATGAAGAAAAAGATAATGAAAAAGCAAGAGAGCTAAAGAAAGAAAGAAAGAGAGAGATAAATAGGGAAAGAAAGAAAGGTTGGGTGCAGTCTCATACTCTACAGACCTCGCCTTTTGACTTTGCCCCCCCCCCCCCCCCCCCCCTCCCACATGTGATAACCAAGTTGCCCCCCACTCCAGCAGCATCCGTGGTGAATGAGAAGCTAATGATCTGCCTCGGTGCGTCCTCTCCTTACTGTTTACGTTACGCACACGCTACGAGGTCAGTGGTCCGACCTCAGAGAGCCCCCGGTAATCCTCCAGCAGCCTTCAGACACTGATACATCCTCCTGCTCCTCTTCTTTTCCCTCCTCCTTTGCACTTTCTCCCTCTGGCTTCTTCCCCCCCTCTGTGCAGCCTCTCCCTCGCCCCATCCTTCTCCTTGCTACATCGCTTCACTCCTCCACACGAGCACTACAGAGTCTCTGCTCATTCGTCTCCTGTTTCTGCTCCGCTCATTCAGATATATTCAATAGTTTTAAAATTCCTCATCTTTAACCCAAACTACCTCCAAAATTCTGTAAAATCCTTTTTTTCTCTTTCTCCTTCTGCCTCCATCTTAAACAAGCCTTTTTCTACCTTTGAATATACATGGGGACGCTTTTTTGGGGTCCCTCTTCCACACATGTTTTGATTTGACTTTTCAGAATTACACCATAAAGTCTCGGGTCTGGCAAAAAGGGTCAGTGTGAAGAGGTTTAAAGGCAACTTTCAAGTACAAATCATTAAGTGCATCCCATATGTTAGTAATTCATTTTATGTGCATGCATAAAAAAATCAAAAAATCAATCTCAGACAGCTATATATGTTTTGTTTTTTCTCATTAAGTACCTCCATATGATGTTCAGTGTGCACCAGCCCCTTCTCCTTTAAGAAGAACTCTTTTTTGGGGATTTTTCCTTTCTTGCAGACAGTTTAATAAGATGACTGGTTCCACTGTCATGTCTGAACACTAAACCTAATGCCAGATTGGATGATGACCTTAGCTTAGCATTGACACTAACATGTCAGCAAGTTAAGATACTCACCAGCTCCTTTTAACCTCACTTATTAACATATCTTAATAACTCATCTCATTGTACGCAGGAATGCGAGGCATTGCATCAAAAGTTCTGACTGGCTGGCTTTTTATCTTCTTTTTTTACAGTCAACTTTATTGAAGGGGATTTCACCAATTAAGGTTTAAAAAAAGTGTCTCACAAACAAATGACCAACCCTGCCTTTAAGAGGAGACTCAAGCCTCCAGCTCTCATAGGCTCCGGTTATGCAGAACAATTGCATAATCACAACTTGATGGTGTAACACCTAATTGGTTTTAATGTTCTAGCTCCGATTTCTACAATGTTTTGCTGTTTATCAAGTGCTCTTAAATTAAAGCTTAAAATCACAACCCTCACTCTGAAGCAAAAAATCTGTCTTTAAAATGAAAAGAAATGATAATTTTACATGTATCAGTAACAACTGAATCATTTCATTTTGACAACATTTTTGGAAATATCGCCCTGGCCTAGTTTTGAATTACAGGTATCATGTCAGAAAAGTGGTAATACAGTTGGACACGTGCTCACATATTAAGGCTTAGAGTCAGAAAACAACTTGGCTCTGTACCTCTGTTATCAATGGCCAGAGATAGTGAGTGTTTACACACACATCCTCATCCACCTCCATCACTCTAATGTTAACACTGGCTAATTTGTCCTTTGATCGACCTGCTGTTCACCTCTCTATCTCTGCATGTGCCCTCTGCAAACCTTAGCCCCCTCAACTCCTCCACACACACATAAACACACACACACACACACACACACACACACACACACACACACACACACACACACACACACATGCACAGTTGATTGCACATAGAGAAATGCCTACAGTTAGCATCCTATAGCACCAACCAGTGATTGATGGGGGATTGTTACATACACAACCCCACTCTTGACATCCTGGCGGCCATGCAGCAAGCATTCCACTTGTGGGACAGCCCATAGCCTTTAATCCCGGCCTGGCTCCCGCCAAAAGCTCCCCGGACGACAGAACGCCTGTCATGGAGGATGTGCCACTATAAAACATCCAGTGAGGCACCAACCACACACACAGACACACAGACACACAGACACACAGACACACACACACACACACACACACACACACACACACACACACACACACACACACACACACACACACACACACACACACTCACACACACCTCCACTTACACTCAGTGCCCCTTTGCTCCCTAATTTGATCCCTCTCTGTTTCCTCCTCTTACCGTGTTCATTTTACACTCTCTCTCTCTCCTCTGCTAGTCTCTTTGTCTCGCCGTCTCTTTCACTGACTGCATGTTAGTGTCCCATTCAGTAAAGCCCCTCTGTGTGTGTGTGTGTGTGTGTGTGTGTGTGTGTGTGTGTATGTGTGTGTGTGTGTGTGTACAGTTTACTGAGTCCTGCCCTTTGTGAATGTGCTGTAACACATTTCTAGAAGTTACATTATTACAGCAGGCGGCAATGCAGCGGGAGTCCCCTATAGTGGCTGTGTTTACAGTTTGCAGGCAGGATTTATGGGGAATAACACAAGATGAAGAGGATAACCGATTTCTGCATACATTCCTGCTCATTAACTACAGATTATAGGAAATGCTTTTAACTTGTACCGAGGATAAATACTAACTGGCGTGCTGAATGGGGCACAAAGTGTTTGCATAACTCGAGAAAAGTAACAGTTCCTGCTTTCTCATTATTTGTACTGAATTGTTCATAAAAAATCTTTCACCGCGTCTTTGTAAAAATAACAATACCTCAAATGGAGCATGTAATACAAGCATGCAATGGAAAAAGATGGATGTACATCATATAATCAGAGTGACAGGTTAAAAAGGGACCTTAGAGATTTATAACTGCTCTCTCACATTATATCATCGTTATTGTGTCACATTTATTATGAGCTATTGCTTGACAACACATTTGAAAAAACAACCTCTAACTCTATGTTAATAGTAGTAGAGCCAGGCTAGCTTAAGCTAAGGGCCTCCCGGCTTTATCCTGGTTATCCTGGATATGATTGCAGCATTGTTGTACATTTGGAGCCATAGTCTACAAAGTAGTGGTCAGGCTATGGAGCTGTAGAAGCGAGGTTTCGTCAATACAGTTGTTTGACCAATCACGAGTCAGCCTCTGCTCTCAATCATGACTTTTTACCTGGTGAATCATCATCATCATCATCATCAAATAACTAGTTAAAACCAAACTTAGTTAAAAAATCTACATTTGAATATAAAGTTTGTAAGGAACAACCTTAAATTACAGAAAATATAATTGACAGTAACTTATTTAACGTCTACTTTGAATTTTTTGGTTTGCTTCATGTCCCATCTACTAGCGTGGAGGAGGTGGCGTTTATGACCTATACTTCAACCAGCCACCAGGTGGTGACTAAGAGACTTTGGCTTTACTAATGGGGAGCCGACGTCTCGTATATCTATGTATACAGTCTCTGGTGCAAACTAGACAAATGTAGGGTCCTGTAATGAGTATTTACTAAATTATGCCAGTACATTACATATGTGTAAATGACACAGTGAGTTCTAGAAAGACAGATTCCCAGAAACACTCACAACAGAATTACCAGCTGGAACATTGTAAGAAAAATGTATTCAGCTTTTGCATCCTGGTCTCTGCCAAAACAGGAATAAGTGATGATTTCCTCGCTGTTGTTTAGAGAATACGGTTCCATTTTTTTCATTAGGAAAAAAGAGAAAACCTTTCTCGAACTTTTACCTACAAACGAAGCCATCACACCATGAACATAAGCTCCATTTCACAATGTTAGACAGAATTTTCAAGTTCTGTTCCCAAAGCCAGCTACTCCATCACTTCATGGTCTCAAAGTCTTGATGACATTATTCAACGCACAGTTTAAAAAGATGCCCATCAGAAACTGTTCCAATAAACCAATTGCAGGTTGGTTAGATAAACACTCTGCTAATCATCTCAACACTGGCATGGATTAGGTTTCTCCTCTGGCTCGACAAAGCACGGGGGCTACAGTATGACTAATCCACTGAACTTGTAAATAGTTATGGTGTCAGGATAGTGAAAACAATGAGAGCGAAGTGGACTTCCTGTGTTTATAGAGGACGCGGGGCAGACCCTGAATGAGTCAGTGCACCAGATTACTCCTTCAATCCATTCATCCATCCATGAGCCCATGCTGCCTTCACTATCGTTTCAGTTCTTTTTTTCCTGATGAAAACTTGGGCAGTTAGAGCTTAATATTGCTAGCTCAGAATGTGTGGATCACACTTGGTCCCTGGTCCAAACAGGCTGGACTTGATTAATGAACACAGAGAGGGAGATGATGAGATTATAGGGGCCGACCATGAAGCCGACAGGAGAGAGGGAGACAGAGTCAGAGAGAGAGGGAGAGAGATATCTCGTTCTCTCTCTCCCTGTGTCTGTGCCTACTGCCTACTTCAGCAGTTTCACAATCCCCGACTGGCCAGCCAAGCAGCCGAGCAGGCCGTGCTCCACTCACACATGAACAGCAGCAGTACAACAACAGGAAAGGGCCTCCTCTGCTTTCACTTGCAGGTCCTGTCTCCAGCCTCCCTAGGCGAGAGGGTTGGGGGGGGGGGGGGTCTCGTTATTATCATTAATAGCTGTAGCTCGAGATAAAACTTCAGCATTCCAAAACTCTTGGTTTTGTTTATGAGATGGTGTAGCAAGAACAGATAAAGCAGGGGGTTTATTTAAAGGTTTGCTATTTTGGACAAAGGTCTGCTCATCACGGGGAGAGGGCTGCAACAGCTGACAGTCTGACAATGTGGCACTTGTATGCGACGACAGACTGACATCTAGTGGTGAATTCAGAGCATTGCAATTTTCAATGTCACATTTTCAGGGGAGTACTGCAGCCTGTAATCTTTTCCTGGTGTTTTTGACATATACACATTTTCTGTTGTTATATTCTTTATAAGTAAGATATTTCTTGTTTTCCCACATTCTTTTTTGAAATTATTTATAAACAGTATTGAGACGGTGACAAACTAAAGGTTATGCCAGATGGATAAAAGAAAGGGTTAAAATGTATACAACCTTCCTTTCACAGTTGTCATATCAAATAAGAGTGGACAATTATTAAGAGCTTAATCTGCCTCCCTATTTTACTACTGATAGTTGGTAACTTAATATGTGTGGAAGACCTTAAAACAGGCCGAGATATTCTCCATCTTGTCCTATGTTTAAAAAAAGATACTTAATTATAGCTTCCTCTGAATCAAATCTTTAAACTGCATTCAGTGTTCTTTTATTGTGAAATGGGGGAGGCGGGGGGGGGGGGGGGTCACGCTTAAATTTCTGTCATGGGTTTGGTGATATTTCTATTTTCTTTCATATTTGTTCTCGTTATTTATTTGTGTGTGTCATGTGAGCAGTGCTACACAAATGAGTATATGATGATGATAATGATGCTGATGATGCTGATGATGCTGCTGCTGATGATGATTATGATGATGATGATGATGGTGATGAGTATGATGGTGATGGTGATGGTAATTCATTATGCCATTTTCCCATCTTCCAGGAGCACGGAAGAAGAACGAGCGAAGAGAGCGGAGAAATCGCAACAATCGCAAAGATAAGGAGAACCAGGAGGGGCGACGAGAGAGGAAGAGGGACAGGGAGCGAGAGAGGGAGAGACACCCAGGTGAACGTGAAGACTCTGATAACAGGAACAAAACAGAGCACCGGCACCGCAGAGGCCACGACACAGCACCGGTCTCCCCCGAAGAAGGCCTTGTACAGTAGTGCTCTAATGCCTCCCCACCTTCCTCCTGTTCCCCTCCCCATTCTTCATCCTGGCAAAAGCTCCCCCTCCCTCACCCACCGTTTGCCCACATCGCCCCCTCTCTGCAGGGGTGTTGCTGCTACCTGTATGATTTGAAAATACTGTTCGTGCACAAACGGGCTGGGGCACTTTCAGCCACAAGGCTTGGGCCACTCTGGACTTTAGAAAAAAGGTATTTTTGTTTTTTTACCATGTAGCCTCTGCTCCTTCACTTCCACCACTGCGAGGGACTCTCTAATGGAAAGTGCAGGAGACACTGCTGCTGGGACTGAGAAGCGTCTGCGATGGTGTGGACGACTGGCAGACAGACGGACAGAGACAGAGACGTTACACTATGTGCTTGTTGATATGGTTATTTAATGGGGCCCTGGTACAACTCTGCGCGTCTTGGTTTTTGAATGTAGATTTTGCAACATTATGTAGAACAATTGTTTATTATTGTTGTTCCTGTTCCTTAGAACTCTATTTTATTTGGTGCATTGAATTTGTATGCTCTTGCCATCTTGTGATATCTTCATAATCACTGCAAACAACAGATGAGTAAAAACAACTGAAAACCATTAACATGTGTTCTGTATGTTTTGGACAAAAGCTAGTTTTATCCAGATAAGTGATGAATCTAATCTACCACTGGTTTTTCTTTTTGGGTATATGGAATCTGAGCTCTCAGTAAAGCTCCTTGACTTGGAACCTAAAAGCACCTGTATGTCAAATAAAACTATAATGGGTTTGTACCTGCGTCTGGTATCCATTTTCTCATCCGACAGACATATTCTCCAGTCCACATGAATATGCGTGACGCCATTTTGCAGTAAAACTGAGTTCAAGCAGCACCTACTTGTTGTTGATTAGAAGGAAACCATGCCCCGGGTTGCCAGGTCCACAGAATTGGGCAACTTTTGAAGTATTGCCACTGGTTGACATGTTTGTCTTTGTATAATTGGACACAGTTTATTATTATAAATCAAATAAAGCTCTGTGAGGGTGGTGACCAATTGACTGATGCAGAAACTAGATTGTTAGTTTTGTGTTCTCTTACCTTTTTCTTCCTCAATCCTCCCTCTGTGACATAATATCTATTACTGCAAGTATTGGCTTATCTTAGTTCTGCTGATACCACTTATCATGTTATTACACAACCACTGACAGGTTTTACCATCTTGGCTTATCTGTGTATTAGTGGGGGAAGCGATGTTATTAATAGGTTGTGAACCAATGCAATTATGTGCCTCAGCTGAAATAAAATAGATAAAAATGCAAAAAGTAGCTACTTATTTACACATGTATGCGTTACGTTTATGATTTAAACATAGTGAAGCAACATGACTAGTGTTTTAGAAAGGTATTGCACTAAATACAGCCAATTTATATTGTATATAAACACTACATTCGTGTTATCCAGACAGGGTGGAGGAAGAGAAAACTAACACTTTAGTTTGTGCATCTGTCAATTTGTCCTCACATTTACAGAGCTATATTTTATTCATGATACTGTTTATAGTTATACAAGGACATTTTAGGACCTAGATGAGGAACTGTTTAGGGTAAACTATTTTGTTTATGCTTGTTATGCTGTCAAGTTAAATACTGTAGAAATATTACTTGTGTCACTGAACTCTCAACGAATATTTTTGCCAACTTAAAAAGATAAAAAAAAAAGTTAAGATGTAGTGTTGTCTGAGAGGAACCAAAGGCAAATCTATTTTCTTCACTCACACACCTAAAATGTGTTCATCAGCACATATACTATTATGAATCATTAACAATGCTGTTGTGAAAAAGTCGAAGTGACCTGTTCTTATTATCAGATCAAATCCAAACCCTTTTTTTGCAAGGACATAAAATCTCTCCCTTAATTTTTACTGTGTCAAAACCTCCCAGCAAGACATATTTTCAAATATAAAATTTGTGTGTATGCTTAAAGTCTTTAATAAAGTTTTGTACATTTGAACATGCAAAGTATTTCAGTGCTTTGATCCAGGAAGGATCATAACGTTAATCTGGATTAACCTGTTCTGTTTCATAAAGTGGTCAGAAACATTTGGTTTCAGACATACACAGTAAAGCAGAAATATTTTTGTGTAACAAAATAATAAAGAAATAAAGGATTAATTCTTCTTTAAAGCGAAACCATTTTATTGGAGTACATATTTTTGCTCAGTAACATCTACTCACGTCAGCAGGCATGGTGACAGTATTTCCTCCTATAGTTCATTCAGCAGAGACATCCCCACTGTTTTAGACTGTACATGAAAAAATAGTGAATTTTGTTGAATATAGATAAGCCACAGTACAGTATGTACACAAACCTCAGTTGCTAAAACAAAGTCATGTGTGAAAAGGTAAGGGACATAGTATAATGAATGCGGACCAAGGTGACGATCCTACTGCTCATACACAAACAAAAAGAGGAAACACTGTGACAGATCTTGAGATATACCCAGATGCCTTTTTAAGTTAAGACAGAAATTATGGATCACAGCTGCTGTTTGTTTTCAACAAAACCTGACTAACTAAATGCCCCCTGTTCACTTCATGTTAGCCACGAATTCCTCGCCCTTCTTGATTGAACCCTTCAGCTCGCCCATGGCGTCGGCGACCAGCTTCTCCTCGAAGGCGGTCAGCTTGCCCAGCCCAAGGTTCTTCTCAATGCCGTTCTTCCCCAGGAGGAGAGGCGTGGAGAAGTACTTGCACTCGGTCTCCTCGGATCGGACATAGGCGCACTCCACAACTCCTTCCTTTCCATTCATGGCATCCAGGACGGAGAAGGTGAAGCGGGCACCTGCGTAGGCCATGGACAGGGTGGCAGATCCAGCTCCAGCCTTGGCCTTCACCACCTCTGTGCCGGCGTCCTGGATCCTGGCTGTCAGGGCAGCCAGCTGGTCAGCGGGGAACTCTACCTTGGGTGTGCACTGGGAGATCAGGGGGATGATGGTCACTCCTGCGTGACCTCCAATGACTGGTACATTGACACGGGCTGGGTCAAGGCCTTTAAGCTCTGCCACGAAGGCGTTGGCTCTGACAATGTCAAGGGTGGTGACACCAAACACTTTGTTGGGGTTGTAGACTCCATACTTCTTCATGATCTCTGATGTAATGGGGATGGTGGAGTTGACGGGGTTGGCGATAATGCACACTATGGCCTCGGGGCAGTTGCGGGCGCAGGCGTCGGCCAAGGTGGCTACGATGGTGGCGTTGGTGTTGAAAAGGTCATCGCGGGTCATGCCGGGTTTCCTCGGCACACCGGCGGGGATCACCACGACGTCGCAGCCCTGCAGGGCGGCATCCAGCTGGTCGGGCCCCATGTGGCCGGTAACTTGGGCCCGGGTCTCGATGTGGCTGAGGTCGGCGGCCACCCCGGGTGTGTGGGCGATATCGAACAGGGAGAGCTGACTCACCAGGGGGCTGTTCTTGAGCAGCAGGGAAAGCGGCTGGCCTATTCCGCCGGACGCTCCTAGCACCGCCACCTTGGCGTTGTTCTGAGACGAGGTGGACAAGCTCCGGGCCAAGCCGACGGCGGGCCTCACTGCGCGGGAGAACATGTTGTTGCTGCTGCTGCTTCACGAACTACGAAGAAAAATGGGAATCAGTGCTGTGAGCCGCTCTCCTCTGTGACACCAACGTCCTCTAGCCACGAGCGAACAGGAAGACGCGTGAACTGTCATGCGTAGTACATAAAGGTCGTACGAGTTTTACGTCACGCCTGCGTCAGCGCGCAGCGTCACGTCGTCACCGTTTTTTTTCTATCGCAGCTCTTTTCTCGCGGAGGAAAACAAAAGCCAGCTATCAGTGGAAGTGGGAGAATTAGCATCGGAGATTAGCCCCTTGTCTTACGGAGTGCGGCTGTCGAGCAGCGCAGCCCGGTGAAACCTCACGGTACGTGCCCGCAGTTTGTGATGTTTTCCCCTCGCTGCCATCCTCAAATACGCCAGCGCCGTCATTTGAACTCCGTCTATTTGCTGGAGGGAGCGCTACCCCCTAGCCTAGCTAGCGTCAGCTACAACAGGTCTCATTGTTGTGGTGGAGAATCCCCCCTCTGTGCTCTGTGACCGGGGCTTGTATTTGTAACGACAAACGGCTTGTATTGTGTATTTAAGCAGCTAGCTAACCTTAGCCAAACAAGTAACTGTCACCCGTGGTGTGAGGAAATGGTCGTTAGTTGTTGACTTCACCTCAGCACCGTTAGCGGTGTCCATCACTAGCCCTGTCATTAGGCCCGATGGGTTAGCTCCTACTAGAGTATTAGAGTTAGCTGTGGTCAGTAAACAGAGCAGCCCTTTGTTCCACACACTTGAATACCACCTTGTGTTTCAGTTGCTGCTAACATGAAGCTAATCCGTTTTAACATCGGGCTTAGAGTGCTAACTGTCACATGATGTGAACGGGTTGTTCGTCATTAATGTTTACATAAGGGAGAAGTTGATGTGTGCTTTCACAGATGTTCTATAATCAAGGACGGACTGTAAACAACTGTATTTTCCTCTTGTCTTTTGACAGTGTCGAGTTTGAAGTTTCAACAGTAGCCCTCCTAATGATACATCAGCACTAAGGCGACTTTCAGTAAGTATAAAGTAGCAACATCTTTGTTTGTCTCAAATTGCATACAGATAACACGTGAGTTAAATGTGATCATTACATCAGCCGGAAGAATACTTTCGTTTCAACAACAAAATAAAGATATAATGATAATAGCCTTAGTATAGAGTTAATTTCAACACAAAGTACAGAGTGCTGCACAACCAGAATATAAATGGTTAAACACAAAGTACTAAGCAAAGAACAAATGAAAAAAACAAAGCAGGAAGATGTCGCCTGGGAAAAAAACATGCCCAGCAGAGACTTAAAAGAAGCTATAGTGTCAGGCAGCCTTATTTTATCAAGCAATTCATTCAGGGACTGCAAACTATGATCCGCGCAGTCATGTATAATAATCTGGCATAAAATGTTAGATCCTGGCACTCCTGATGAGTGAGGTATAATGTGTTACTATGCGCTAGGATCTTACCTGTTCAAGTATAACAATGAAACGTAAACTTGATAAGTGTTGAATTAACACAGAGCTTCTTTGGAGGGCATAACAAAACTAACACCACAATAATAATAATCTTGAAAAGTATTTCATGAATAATGCTCATTGGACTAATTGTTCAAGCATGACAACAATATCCATAATGTAACATTGTGCCCTTTCTTCAGTACTTGCTAAGGATGGCTAGCTGTGGGGAGGTAGACCACTCTGTGAGCTCGCTTCCATCCAGTAAGAAAGGCAGCAACAGTGGTGGTGGAAGCGGTAACAGTGCAGATTCCTCTTGCTCTGGCTCCAGCACCTCATCCCCAGCCCTGCCTGTACCGGAGTGTGCCATCTGTCTGCAGAGCTGCGTCCACCCAGTCCAGCTGCCATGCCATCATGTCTTCTGTTTCCTGTGTGTGAAGGGAGCATCCTGGCAGAGCAAACGCTGCGCTCTCTGCAGACAGGAAGTACCTGATGACTTCCTGGAGCGGCCTACACTGCTCTCTCCTGAGGAGCTGAAAGCATCGGCGGGAGGTCGAGGTGGCACAGCGAGCGATCACGCCTGGTATTATGAGGGCCGTAACGGTTGGTGGCAGTATGACGAGCGAACCAGCCGCGAGCTGGAGGACGCTTTCTCCAAGGGCAAGAAAACAGCTGAAATGCTCATTGCTGGTTTTTTGTATGTAGCTGACTTGGAGAACATGGTGCAGTACAGGCGCAACGAGCATGGTCGTAGACGGAAGATTAAGAGGGACGTTTTGGATATCCCCAAAAAGGGTGTGGCTGGACTGCGTTTTGACACTGAAGGTGTTACAGGAGCCCTTGGGGCAGCAGGTCGAGAAAACTCTGCTGATGGAGCTGATACCACAGTAGCAGGTGCACAACAGCCAGTTACTGGTATCTCCTCTACTTTAACTGCCCTTCCAGCCGCAGCCAGACCTCCTACCTCCCTTGGAGGTCAGCCTGGCACCAGCACTAGCCCTTCTGTGGAGGATGCTCTCTCCCAGCTGCAAATCAGTCCCAGGCCCACACTATCTCACGAGCGGCCTGAACCTGGGGAAGGAGAAGAGGAAGATGAGGAGGAGGAGGCCTCACCCTCCAGGTCCTCTGATCCTCTCACATCTGTGGACGAGTCTGGCTCCGGAGACTGGAGCGATGATGAGGAAGAGGAGGATGAAGAAGAGGAAGGGGGAGATGGAGAGCCTGCAGAGCCCCGGGAGGATAGGCCGCAGAGGCAAAGACTGAATCCAGAGGACAGAGACCCTCCAGGCGCAGAGTCTTCCTCTCTCTCGTCCAGTAGCAATGGCAGGTCCAGAATGCCTGATGGCCAGTGTACAGTGACTGAAGTGTGAAGTCTTCACTGTAACTTTTCCATTCCACTAATTTATTCCTGGCTTTATGTCATCCTTCACTCAGTCACAGATTGGATGTGGGTTGATGTGGGTAGGAAATGTACACCTTCAAAAACAAACAAGATAATG
This sequence comes from Platichthys flesus, assembly GCF_949316205.1. NCBI lineage: Eukaryota > Metazoa > Chordata > Actinopteri > Pleuronectiformes > Pleuronectidae > Platichthys > Platichthys flesus. The sequence goes on from NC_084955.1 coordinate 9,107,683, forward strand.
TTTTTAGGTAAACAACTCAATTTTCACAGGCAAATATTTTGGCTCACAATAATCTGACTCAATCTGTATGAGTTGTTTGTAAATCTCATCTCATGTTTACCCAGCCAGTAGAAGACATGTTGAGTTTCACTTTCCAACACTGATCATTGGACTGAGACATGAGCTACAGCTTGGTAAACATGCAGATGAATACAGCATGTTGTTTTGAACTGCGGTGTTCAACTGCCATCAGGTTGCTCACTTTAAACCATCTGGATGTAGGCATATCAGGTGTGTTCATCTTACATCCCAGACAATTGGAGATATAAAGATAAGAGTAATGCAACAACCTAGGTAATGTTGTGTTTAAATATATGGTCTATCCCCCAGAAGGCCTGTGAGAGTCGCACCCTGATCTGTGACGTGCAGTGAAAGAAGGTATAAATGGGGGATGTTACTCATGGAAATGGAGCTGTGTCATTTTACATTGTCGTGAACGGCTGCATTCTTAATCATCCACACTTTTAACTCTCTCCGCTAACATAGCACGCAGAAGCAGGCTGGTTGGAGTTCAAGGTCATCTGACTAGTCTCCGAAAGAAGTTAATCCTTAATTAATCATTCCCAACCTCTGCCTCAATAACTTCCTTACTTCAGATTGAACTGATTATGAGGTTTGTTTCCTCTAAGTTCTCAACTATTTACAAAGTTTGTCATTTCAGAGCAGATTGTGGTTTGTTGGTTAAAGGTGAAGAAAGGAAACAGAAGTACAGTGCATAATGATGCTCTTAAGCTACTTGGGTACTTCAATTTCACACACCATGTTTTTACAACATAGTTATGTAACTCAAAGGTAATGTATGGCTGGCTGCACCCTGGTTCTTCCTTAATGTCAATTCATCGGCAGCTTTGTGAAAGTCTAAAATCTGTAGAGATGATGAACCCTGTTTTAACTGAAGGTGCATAATAGGTGTACATATCAAATTAATTATAACTTACCCCAGCTTTAAATAATTGACATTTTAATGTGAAGTAACAGTGTTTTTCTTTAAGAAGCTCTGGACCTCATTAGTATTCTCATGGTCCCTGACGAAAAGTCTTCTCAATTGGTGTCTCTAAAGTTTTGTGTTTTGTGCATGTTTGGAGAGAGAGTTATTTAAACACTACTGGTCAGCAGGATGTTGAAAATTCATATTTTTGGGGTTCAGTTCAATTTGAGTAAATGTTTTTGAAAAAAAATCTGTTACGGTTGTAAATTCTTTTACGTTTGACATCTGAGGCAATTAGGAGAACAAAAACATGTTGTGGTTCTTTTCCCCGCTGGCAGAAATTTCCAGTTGTTATTTTTATATTTCTTACATGCTTACATCATCAGCTATTAGACTTTTCACCCTGAGAAATAAAGTTTGTGTAACAGTTCTTTGCTTGGCAACTTGTTTTTTGTTACCTGGTTTGTAATTTAAGAATAAATTGTGTCATTTCATCATCCTTAAAAGATATGGCTGTGATTTTGTCTCTGTGTTTTTTGTTCTGTGTGACAGACAGCATGTCAGTTTAGTTTTATCTAAGAATATATGTTTTAGGTGCTACATTGGCAGGACTGTCAAAGGTAATATTTTCAATTTTTTTTTTTTAAACGATTACGGAGTTACATGAGCAATTGCCACCCCTAAGTCCAAAGATGTCTCCCACAGCATCTCAGTATCCCCCTCTACTTGAGTCACCCATTCTAACAGCACATCCATGAATGGCTAGAATTGCTGTCACTCTCTACGTTACATGTAGGTGTAACAGTTAAGTCAAATTATGCATTCCTAAATCACATTGTGTCCTGACGTCTTGCCACTGGTTAAATACGCCAAAGAGTTAGAGTTGGTGTCTCTGTCTGGTACACCTGAGTTAGATATGAAAGTCCCTGAGCGTAGACACTACAATGGACTCTTAGTTGGTCCTTTATCTATAACCTGACCTTTGGTACTGCTTAGAGAGAGAAGGGAGTATGTGGAATTTAGACTGGCACTATTCTCCTGCACAGATAGAATGTAATATGCAATATACACAGTGTTGTGCAAGTTCACACCTCTCATGAACTAGTTCAAATTTCAGTTCATACAAGTAAACATGAATAGTTCACGTTCATAGTTCACCATTTAAATTCTGAACTAGTTCATAGTTCAGTTCATGTCTTAGTTTTAAGGTGGAAAGTGAGAATGAAAGACTTAACTTGTTAAAGAAAACCGTATTCATCATTATTCCTTGCCTTTACTGTCGGAATCTTAAAGGCTGTTGTGTTGCAGGTATGGCCTGCCCCTTTAAGGAAAGGGTTCCTCTGCTGCTCTAGCTTGGTTTGTGCAGCTTGTGATTAACTAAAGTTGTCCATAAAAGAAAATCCCTTCAAGGGCAATTTGATGTACAACCAGCAATCAGTGCACGACAAAAATAAACAAATATAAACAATGTAAATAAAACGCAATATAAAAACCCTATAGACTAAGTAGCAGGGGAAAATTAGCTTTTAATAAATGAATTGATAAGTTGACCAACAGAAAATTACCCGTCAAGTATTTAGATCTAATAATTATTTATGTTGGTGACATTTCCTTGATAAATGGGTGGAGGTTTTATTACCTCTGCTAAGGTGGTTATGTTTTCATCTCTGATTTGTCAGTCAACAGGTTTATGTAATAAACTACTGGACCAATAACCACACAACTTGGTAGAAGGAAGCTGCATGGATCAGAGAAGAACCTGTACGGCTCTGTTGAGCTCTACTGTCCCCAGCCCCATAGGGTTTGTAGTGTGAAGCTAGTGAGGTGTTTTATAAAGATGTGAATCCTCAACACTAAGTACATCATATATCATACATCAAATACAAAAGCACATGACACATGGACAAGAAGATCTTGTGTTTTCCCTAAGAACTGATAAAAACATGAATATAACGTGACAAGGAAGAAGCCCTCACAGCCTTTTCTTTGTTCGTTTGAGACTTTCTGAGTGTTTATATCATAATGGTGCCAGTTGTTACCTCCCCCTCGCTCACCTTGGACGGGGTTAGGGCTGGTATTCAGACCACAGCAGCCATTAGCTCTCCAGCTGGACATCTTGCCAGGAAACATGACCTCTGGAGGGGGAACAGGATGTAAAAGCCTGCTGCTCTCTACGGAGATGTCCTGTTCGTGTCACCTCTGTCTGGACACGTAAGTGCTTCTGCAGTGCCTCATTTGCTGTAATGGAAAAGAATCCACCCATAATTGCTACACCTTGCAAAGAATAAAGTTTTATTTATGCCCTATGTTTAAGAAACTGTCAAAGAATAGATGAGAGCCACCGTGTGGACAATCATCTGAGTAATGCTCCAACCTTCAACTTATGAAAGTATAAAGTAGACATAAGTGCAGCAGTTTTACTCTTCATCCTGCAGAACGAAGCTGCTGCCTGATGCTTGTTTTGCCTCATCAGTATCTACAGCATCTATCTGCTGCCACTGCTCTCCGTCTGCTTCAGTGCGGCTCAGCCTGGCATGATCTAATCATTGCCAGGATCATATTTCTCAGTGGGGCTGGAGGTGAGACAGCTCGACTGTCAGGGACAGAGAGGATTTAGAAGATGGGGACTGTCCTTCACTGCAGGTCCTTCTTTTCATGCATCACAACGCTCTACAGAAGATTACAGCCATGGGAGGAGTCGGCATATTGTTGTTAGACATAAGTTAATTTAGGGGTCAAATCTAAACAAAATAAGTCCTCATATAGTATCAGTCTATGCAGAATCAAAGAAACAAGATTTTATTCATACATACAATTTATTGAAACCTGCGGTATTGTAAACAGTTTTAAACACCGTGGTTTTATATACCACTTTATGCAGTTGATCCATGTAGATGTGTGAGGGATGAATGTACTAGTAATTTTGATACTGTTGTCCAAGGCAACATTTTCACTGGGACAATAAAGTCTATCTTATCTTACTTTGATAAAACAAGGAACATTTTGATTGTGCGTTCAGGTGGTGTCGGAATTATCTGAAAAATCTGTTTCCGACTTTCACATTAATGCCATCTCCAGTCGGAACGACAATTAGGAGAAGTCTGCGTCTGTGTTACTTTTATCATTTGCAAACTGTTCTTCCATCACTCACAAGATTAAGATTAAGATAAAGATGCATTTATTAGTCCCAAACACTTGCACAGACATGCACAGGCACACTCATGCAGGTAGGGAAATTTTATCTCTGCTTTTGACCCATCTGGTGCAGGACACACAGAGCAGTGAGCGACCATGTACGCCGCTCTGGGCGAGTAAGGTGCCTTGCTCAGGGGCACTAGACAGGGTAGGGAGACGCTTGGATTTTTGGATAGATCAATCCAGGTTTGTCTTTTGTTGTCTCTCCGTGGAGTCGAACCAGATACGAACCAGAAACCTTCTCTACCCAAAGTCCAAGTTTCTGCTACTAGACCACCGCCTCTCCCACAAGCACAGAACACCAGACTTTTTTATCCAACACCAATGTTTTTACGATTAACAGGCATATATAAATGATGTATATATCTGCCACACCTGATCCCTTTTCTTTGCTCTTCATATCATGTTCATGTGGAAAGAGGTGTCAGGGTGTTGTTTGAATGCTCGACACACGTAAATACAACACATTTAGTTTACAGTGTCCATTATTTTTCCATGTTTATAACACATGAACACATTGAAGTCAAAAACAACGACTTCACAACCCAGGAAATGTGATCTTCTGAGGAGCTAAGTAAGTGTCACTGATCAAACACTCGTGTCTCAGCGCCTGCACTTGTCATTTGTCATAATAAGCAGTCCCATCGACAACAGAGGCAGTTATGAATGTAATTTAATTTTAAATAGTTTATTTTCTTTTTCCACTGGCCAACTAAGACAAATCATTATTATCTGTTTCTACCTTCACATAGCACACTCGGATCAGTCAGGTCAATGCAGTCTCTCTCCAGAGAGGCAGGTCCAGTTCTTTAACAATGTCTCTGTTTGATCTGCTCTTCTGAGATTCTGTAAATATACAGAGGAAACACTTTGGCCAATTCATTTGTGTTTGGATTTGCTGGCCAGTGCCTGCAGGTTTGCCGGGCCCCCCCACACTGTCCCAAATACGTCCTTCTCAGCCCTCAGAGCCTCGGACAGAGGGAGCTCTCTCCCCGACAGCACCACCTTCTTCACAGCCTGAATCACAGCAGCAGGTCCTTTTACATAACTACTGAGCCACCTCTCGGCCTGCTGGAGAGGAGTCCCTGCCCCCTCCTCGGCCCGGGGGTCCTCCAGGAGTCCATCTGCCAGTCTGATCTGCAGTCCAAGTTCTGGGTCCACTTTCATGGCTCCACCAAGCAGCTTTAGTGCATTCTGGCTTCCAACAATGTGGACCAGTCGAGCGGCGCCGCCCCAGCCCGGAACCAGTCCCATGTGTTTATGGACAAACTGGATGATGCTTCCAGATGCCATTAATCTTGAGTGATTAAAGATAAATTTATTTGAATCATTTGCAATCTTTGGATTGAAAGTTAAGATTTAAACACATTTAAAAGTGTTTTGTATTCACTTGAGGTGGAGATCATTACCTGAAATCACAGGCAGTGGTGAACTCTGCGCCTCCTCCCAGAGCTCTCCCCTCCACCAGAGCAACAGACATCAGAGGCAGCCTGCACTGAGAAAACTTTTCTGTCACCAGGCTGAGCAGCAGATCACATAACAGACATACTCCACACTGGAAGCTGCTGCTTTTGTTAATTAATTGAAGAATGAATGAATTAATTAGACCAGTACACAACAGAAGAAAACAAGAGCATTTACCTGAGCAGCCTTGTAAGAGCATTCTGCATGAACATACACATCTTCATCCCATCCTACAAGACAGAAGATAAGATCAGAACGGGCCCATGCCACCCCCCTGCATGTTGGGGGAGCAGGTTGGATGCAGGTTGACAGAGCTGTGAGCTGAAACTACCAGCAAACACTGCAAAGATGAGTAAGAGCATGCACCAACCATCGACTTGTTGCCATGTATAACATGTAGACAAGACCAGGAACATTTCAAGTAAATGGCATGACCCGGAAATGAGGCCTACTTCTTTTTGCCAATAGGTGGTACTATGACTGAATACTGTTATGTACTGTAGATAACTTCAGGCAGGGACACATGAGCTGACATGAGATAAGAATAGATAAGATGGACCATTAATGATCCTCCATAGTAAATTATAATACAAAATGAGAAAGAAGAGAAGAGATAAGATACGATGTACCTTAAATTCAATTTAACACAGCAGCACAAAAGAAAGGAGCACAAGCAGAGATGAAGAAGTAGAAATAAATATGAGCAGAAACAGAATCTAAAATTAAATATCAGGGTTACTTTCTGCAGGTTATAAAAAGTAAAATTTGACATTTTTAAGGCCATAATGAATACAATTTAAGACCTATGTCTTACTTGTACTTTGCCATAGTTCAAGAAAACCAGAGAAACGTCATGTTATCTCTCAGAAAGTGGGTCCGTGTATTCTTTCCCTGTAATTTTGTTCGTGTGCTGATATCTTTATCATTGAGGAACATCTACAGCCCGAAGAGACATCACAGGCTATGCATACTGAAACAACATTTCTTTTGAAAAAAAAAAGATATTAAAAGCACAAAAGAAGTTGCTTTAAATGAACAGAGTCCCATGACGATACACAATGCAATATAGACTGTGATCCTCATCAATTTAAGATCTGATTTTAATATATGAATAACTGTAGTATAAATTCAGGCAGGAAGAGAGATGCTGTGAGGTATGTCTTGCACTTTCCTACCTGTGGGTTAGAAATGGCCCTGACGGCACTGAGGTCGGATCCAGAGCAGAAAGTTCCTGCAGCACCCTGGACAATGAGGCCTTTCCCTTCTGTCCAGTTCTCCAGCTGGCTCACATGTTCCTCCAACTGCACCATCATACTGCCTGAGAGGAGGAAGACAGAGCTTTGTGTAAGCAAGGCAACAAACCGGGGATGCACTGTAATTTACCAGAGTCTCAAACTCCTCACCAGACAGGGCGTTCATGCGGGTCGGGTGGTTGATGGTCAGAACGGCTACACCAGACTCCTGCTTGAGCAGATCGATGGAGCCGCCAGGGAAAGCCTGGAGCTTCTCCCTGACCTCCTGCTGGTCGTAGCCATGGATGTTGGAGTAAACCAAGCCACTGCTCTGCCTCTGCAGTAACCTTAAGGAATAACCGTGTATACATCGTATGAATGTTATGTCTATCATCATGGAAAGCATCTTAAAGAAATAGCTTTAAAATTTGTGGAAGCAGTGTGTAACTGCCTGGTTCAGGCCAGCAAGTTCAAAAGCATTGCTGAGTTGTAGATTTTTTTTAAAGACTTTAAATAACCAGCATTTCTCTACAATACTCATCGAGGAAACGTTACATATCAAGAAGTTTGGTGTATTTGTTACAGCAGCTGGTTCAGGAAGCCAGGGATCAGAATATCCACCATTCAGTTGGGTTTGAGTTGAGTGAGGGGGACGATGCAGTCAGAGCCCTGGTCAACACATTGACAGATTTTCTTTTTTTCTTAATATAAAAATAACTTAATGGCTTGGAAACTGAGCCCAACAGACATAATAACAATGTGGGGCTGCAGGGGGCGCTGCTGCTCAATAAGAAAAAGTTGTTATTTATATGATCAGACGTTGACTTCAAGGCCTGTGTATAACTGTGGTGTAAAGAAATGGTATATGCCTTAACACTCACAAACAAGAGGATGCTGCTTTTTATTAACTCCATTACCTCTGAAGTAAACACATTAGCCTGAAGCTGTTGTGATAGAAGCCATTTGCACGAACACATTACAATGAGTTAATCCTGATTCCAACCGAACTGTATTATGAAACAGATTCAAACTAGTAATTCATTCTATTGATCAACATGTTAAAAGTGTCAGCACTGCACGATAAGAACACGTTGTTCATTAGTTTTTCACTCTGTGCACTTGGTGTTCCTGTATTTATTACTTCATTAACTTATTTACCTGCCCCAGGCTGCACAGCTACAGCTGCTTCTCAGAAGTTGTTGCCTCAGAGCCCAGAGAGTCATCCTGCTGCTGCGTGGGGAGCATGTGGAAAAACATGAGAGAAATTGCCTCAGACATATCCCTTCATTAAAAAAGGGCGGTGGGTATATGTGCATACAAGGGGAAAAGAAGTTTGACAACAAGGAGCAAGGTTACGAATCACATGACCTTCATGGGGCCGGGGACAGATATACTCATAGTAGGACAGGGATCTGACGATATCAGTTACAGTTATTAAGAACAGCAGTGTGGGTGTTTGGTGCTTCAACTCATGATGAACAAATAAATAAGAAGCTTGACCGCTAATGAAGGAGAACATTTAGAGAGGCCACAGTAAATAAATAAAGTGGGTGAGAGCAGCTATGACTGCCACATTAGAGAAAACATCAATCTACACTGAACAAATGATTTATTGTACCTCACAGTTACATTCACATTAACCTACAGTACAATATCCCTGCAATATGCTGCTGTGATCAGTCGTTCATGTCTGAGGAGGTCAGTCTGATATGTTATGTGACCCAGTGAGGTGAAGGCAGAGAAGTAAACCGGAAGTGCTCTCGCTTACCACAGATCCTCCTTCACAGTGCAGGCCCAGTGTGATATTTACTGTAACCCTACACATCCAACATCATGTCTCCAGGTGTTTGTAGCGTCAACGTTTGAATAATTCCAGTTGTTCCGGACCTGAAATCTCGTGAACTAACTTTTACTGAACACGAAGGAGCTTCATAAAACATGAAATATCACTAAAGTAACGATTACAAAACATGTGTCAACAATACGCCGGAACTTATGCCGGAACTAACCTTCATAAGAATGGAGATCACCGGAGGTGCGGTGTTACAAGGTAATGCGTCCCCCTCGAAACTAGAGCTCTTTGGAGACAAGGCAGGATGTTGTTTTTCAACTTCTCCACAAGAGGGCGCCACACGGCAGTTCTCTCGTTTGACCCACAGCCTATGATTTCACCTCACTCAGTGTCCAGTAACCAATGTTGTGCAAGTACACACCTCTCATGAACTAGTTCACGTTCACAGTTCACCATTTTAATTCTGAACTAGTTGATAGTTCAGTTCATATCATAGTTTTAAGGTGGGAAGTGAGAATGAAAGACTTTGCTCAGGCGAGATTTCAAATTGGCGCCCCCTAACATACACACGCAAACTGTCATGCATCCCCAAGAACTTTTGGACTGTAAACAGATGCAGACACAGGCAGACAAATTTGTAAGCTATAAAAAACAATTAAAATATATAATAAAAAATATAAAAAGAGTTCTGTACTGATAGCATATCATGTCATGTCAACAAAAATAAACATTAATGATGTCCACAATCGGGCTGATTCTTACCTCTATATTGTTCTTTCTTCTCCTCCTCTACTTTGCAGTGCTTTCTGAATTGTGCACCTGATAATTGAATCTTTTTTTGATTTATCTATTATTATTATTATTATTATTATTATTATTATTATTATTATTATTATTATTATTATTATTATTATTATTATTATTATTATTATTATTATTTAGCATCAAACACATCCTATATTTGAGGAATCGTAGAGTCCTTCGAGAAACATGTATTGTTGCACCAAGAGGGGAAGAACCTAGTGTGAAATTCTTTGTCTGTAAGAGAAATGGAATGTTTGGTGAGAGAGATTTTGAGATGAAGGCGTTAAGACGGTAAGACAAACAGACATAAACGAACCGGAGTGAGAGGGTGATATTAAGTCCTGGAGACGTGCAGGAAGAGGAGGGAAAATGTGTCAAATATAGACGGAGTCAGAGACACTTCCTGTGCTGTGGTCTGATCTACGGCTACTGGCAGCATAAATCCTTCCCTTGTATCCACACAGCCGCTCCACTGCAATTCAGAGCCCTGAACAAACCCAGGCACCAAATTATTCTGTTTCCCTTGGGTTCCAGAGGATTCCAGCTCTGCACTGAATTCAAAGTTTGATTTGTGTAAGTGATTGTGCACATAAACTCTCATTGTAATCGCAACCACCACTGATGTCTGTTACAGCTACTTTGGAAGCAAATTACATTCAGTCCCATTCCCTTTAAAGTGCAATCATTTCCAAAGGTTAGTTATTTATGACACCAATCAAGTGCATCTTCCCTAAATAGATGCTTTAGTGGAACTACAGATATCCCACAAAGATAAAAGGTCACCAACGAGGATACAGTATACACTGCATCCAAGACTGTGGAGTCAACTCTGCTTTAACGCCCACACCTCTCTGGTCTATTTTAAAGTGGGGAAGGAATTCAAAAAGGTCGGTGGGACTCTTCCCGGGCGAGCATTCCAGACACACTGACTCTCCTCCCTGCCCCGTACAGTACATTCAGCGAGTTCAGCCAGCCCACAACCTGTCTTTAAATATCATTCTGTGAAGTGCAGCACCTGGAGGAGGCGGTGGCTCAATGGTATTTGCCTGCATAGTCCCCCCCCCCCCCCCCCCCCCCAGTGCGTGTGGGTAATGGTCACTGTGGTGTAGGTGTGTGATGGACCAGGAACTTGTCCGGAATGTTTCTCCTTTTCTTTTGAAACACTGTGACTCTGTCTGTCCAGATTCATTCATCCTCTGCTCAGCTCTCTAAGTCATTTCGATTCAAGTAGGCCATGTTGTTTTATAATCCGGATATCAGGGATGCAGCCACAGACTCCAGCTGATAATGGAAGTCTGTCTCCAATTACAAGCTGGATAATGGCAGAGAGAGCGAGAGAGAGAGAGAGAGAGAGATCCACATTTAACAGACATTTGTCTATATGCACGCACAAATGCCTTTGCATGAACAGTGTGTGTGTGTTTGTGTGTGTGTGTGTGTGTGTTGGTGTGTGTGTGGCTGTGTATACGCCGCTTGTGGCCTCTAAAGTGATGCATCAGCGCACCAATCAATATGCAGCTGTCTAGAGCTCCACAGGAAGTCAGGGAATTCACTGCAGTCAGCATGGCTCTGGACCAACTCACAGAGATAAGAAAACACATGCACGCACAGACACACATAAACACACACACACACACACACACACACACACATACACTTAACCTCAGCCAGAAATTATGTTTTTGATTATCAGGACCCAAGGAGGTCAGTGTTTCTGTGGGAAAAGGTAAGACACACACAGACACACAATCACGCACACAGACACACACACACACACACAAACACACAGAGTGCCGGTAAGGGTTTATTTCAAGGCAGGTTGGCAGGTGCCGGAGTCTCTCAGGGGCCTCCATGTTTCCTGTGAGGTGTATTGGATAGAAGACAGTGGAGCTGGAGGACAGAGAGACAGGAGACACTGGAGGGACAATGACCACAGCAGTTACTGTAGCAACTCAAATGCATCCAAATATTGTGGCCTAATGTGTATTGTCTACTTGAAACCATCTTTAAACAGCAATGGTCACTTCAATCCCTATTGGATAAAAACAGAAGTTCTGCAAAGATAAACCTAATAACCAGACATAAGCCGAGTCAAGCCGCCATGAAGTATGGCTACACCACGTTTGCATGAAAAACAAGCAAGGCCACAGATAGATAGAGAGCCACTAGCCAAAATGAACTGTAGCCTTGACACCAGTCACAAGGGCACCACTACTAATTAGAATTCCGCTCAAGGGAAAGTTGTTTTGAAGGTTGTTTACTCAAGACTCTGAGAGGCTTGAGACTAAGAGACAACCTATGTTGGTCCAGACACAACAGACACAACAGGTCTCATAGGTCTCTGTGTGGATGTGGAATTTATTTTATCTACAGTGGGAAGAAACTGTTTATGTGGCACATTACTCACATGACATAATACAAGTCTACATTCATAGGAAAACTGTTATTTTGACAAATTTGAAATCTTTCTCTATACCATTTTAACAATTATCATTACGATAATCACTAATATTGACTTCACAAATAGCGTAAGGCCTGTTTACACTCTGAAAAAAACCTTAATTGCTAACAGACAAATTGATTTGGTTCAATTAAAACTTAAAGTTATCAAGTTACATTAACAAGCTACGCTAACTTTAGATTAAATTAGGTTAATTAATTTGTGTGTATTACCAATTGAGGTCAGTTTTGTTTTTTGGCGGTGCGTGCCGATTATTGGCAAAGAACAGACAGAACATTGAAACGCTGCTGTGTCTCCACTTGTTGACATTTTATTTGTTAAGTCACTGCAGCCACTACGTGCTTGACGGATGAAACACAGATCGTTCCATCAGTTCTTTCCAGCGTCATTGTTTTTTAAGCTGCTCTGGAATTAAATCAGTCGCTACCGGTTAACTAAGGATTCCAGCATCTGGAAACCTCCAGACCTGAACTCAGGCCAGGACAGAGACACTCCTGTCCAACCTGGGCACAGGAAAACAGGGTGAGACAGCCAACAGGGATCTAGGAACAGCATCAGGACAGGATGACAATATTTATATTTATATCAGCGCTGGGGTAGGATTTCTGGCACCATAACATTGTCGCACCTGTTATTTCAGTCAGCCCGGGTGCCAGGTTTCAGGGTGAGAGGTTAGGTGTCTGTGCCCCTCAGGGCCAAGGGTGTGTATGGCTGATAGCATGCAGAGGACTGTGTGTATGTTTATATAAGTGAATAGGAACGTAAGTGTCTATGTAAACATACAAAACTGATTTATTTACCAGGCAATACTGTAAAACATACACCGTAGACAGAGGCATGAAGTAAAATTATTCCGACATATCGTATTTGGATGAAAAAATGCATAAAACATTCGTAGAGGGAAACATGGATACTCTACACAAACATATAAAAGCCCAGACACACACTCACAGCACCACATGATGGATGAGATGGATGGTTCCCGTGTTGCTGTCACAGAGCTCTGCACTCATCACTCAAGTGGAAGGAGATCAAGGTGTCAGCCGGGGAGAATGAAGGAGCCAGACAGTCGCTCGTCTCTGGTGCTTCATCTCTGAGAGTGGAACGTTTGCCAAAGACTCCTCTTCACCCAGAAATATTTATGTGCACTGTCTGATTGATGCTCAGATCTCATTAAAGTATTGTTGAAGAGGTATGGATAACGCACAGTAGCAACTTCGGCTTAGACTTGTAGCATGTGTACTATATTTTTTAGAGCTTATTTGAAATAGAAGAAAAATAAGATTAAATAGGATTAAAGGGTTTGCCGACAGGGCTACATAACTTGTGAAACACTACTTTACAATAACTTGTGCTGTGTTAATGCTCTGGAGATACTTTCCTTATCATAAGTGAGTCCTCCTCAAACAGTTACTTTTTAGTGTTTCTTTGTGTTTTTGTTTATAAAAAGTCTATGGTGCCGAGTGACGTTACAAAACTTGGTGTTCATCCTACCTGGTTTATCTGAAGTGAAGATTTTATAGTCATTGTTTCTCATTAAATGGTCGCTTGATTATACACAATATAGAACTATAATTACTTGACAAACAAGAAGCTGCACTGTCACAAACCTCCGATACTGTGCGGTGCGTTTACTACGAATGTGGATAATTAGAATGTGGTGTAAAAAGACAAGAGAAATGGTTACGTTCTTATGTTTATTACACAAAAGAACAGCAAAGGCATCACCATCATCATGATTCACCACTCTGACCCCAAAAACTACACTACCCAGCCGAGTGTCCTGATATGTGACCAATCAGAATTAGTAAAAGTAGAAAAAAAGGCTCTTCAGTACCTTTTTATATGCATCATTACTTATACACAAAAGCAGGCTCTCATGAATGGAGTGTAACATACATTTAGATTGGAAATCATCAGCATTGGCTTGACAACCATCATAATGCCACCACAAATAAAAATGCACTAACATTTTCAAATCAGGAAAATGTATATATCAAGAAACCAGCCTTTGGTACAAAGTTATAAAAAAGGAACTCAAATCTATCTGTTGATATCAAGTAAATGTTTTTTGCCTAATCGTGAAAAATGTAAAGCGAGTCATGATCGTAAAGGAAATAAGTTTGAGTCACAGGTAAGGTACAGTCCAGTCATGTGGGTAATATTCGAGAAGGAAGAAAACCGACACAGCTTTATTCAGTGAAGCCGGGGGACGTTTTCTCCACTGACTTCATCTCTGAATCCAATATGACGGCTGCATATTGTGTGTGTAACAAATGCTGTGCAGAATGCACACAACACATGTTGGACACGAAATACAAAACACAGTACATATTTACTCTGGATTTCATTTGGCTGAAAGATCATTTGAATGTGAGCTAGCATCACTTTTAAAGGCGTAAATACTACACGCAGAGCAGGAGGAGTACTGACGGGTCTGTTGCTGGTAAAGCAAGGCTGTTGCTAGGCTACACTGATCAAGGCTATAATCCAGACCTGAGCATAGGACGTCCTTTCACACGGTTGACATGAGAGAATAAATGATGCATCGGACGAGACTGTTCCATAGGAAAGTGATGTTTAGATCATCCTCTGGGGATTTGCTTAATGTCTGGCAGGTTAATACTGTTGATGACCTCAAGCTGCTTCAGATCCTTGACTTGGCGTCCTTGGTCTGTTACTACGGCGTCCAGTCTTTAGGCGCGGAGAAGCAGTTTTCTGTTTTTGGTATGTACAGCAGTGATGATGGAGAGAGAAAGCTCAGCGGTTGTCTCTGAAGGCGTCTGGCGTGTTCACACAGTGAGGCGGAGATCAAATGATGACAGTCTCTATGTGAAAGGCGTGTGAGTACGAGAAGGAGGAAGTGTGTTTCTGATGGGGCCAGGACGGCGGAGACGGAGAGGTGGAGGAGGAAGAAGTGGGGGAGCGGCTGGCCCACCGGGAGGGGAGGCGTCGGTTGGCAGGGCGGGCGGGCCGCGAGAAGTTCTTCTGGACGGAGGAAGAGGACACGGACGACCCTTCATCGTTCTGCGGAGAAGGAAATGAATTAACATTTAGGATTATCACACCATCCTGTCAACAAGCACACTCACACATACAGATACTTTACATCGTGTCACGTGTTCCATCTGTAGTCTTCTTGACCCTACAGGGAAAACAACAGGCATATTTCAAACAGGAACTCTAATAAATCCAGCACGCTCATGTGAAAGGTCACGCAGGTAGATCCCATCGCGTCAAGAGGAAAGCATCTCCACCGGAATTCTCTCTACGTTCCTGCGTCACTTTATCAGCAGAATCTTATTTTTAGAGCGATTGAGGCTGAACCAAAGTGACTCGAATTACATTCCTTCCAAGAGGTCAAATGAAATTGGCCTGATAATTGCTCCCACAATTTCTTTCACATTTGCATGACTTTAAAGCAGTGTAATCACTCCAGCTCTCTTATTGACATGCTCCGCCGAGGGCATTCAGTCAGCTGGCTTCTTTCAGATATTCCTGCAGTTACAACACAAGAGCAGGGAACCATTTCCACTGCGAAAGACTGAAAGATAAAAAACAAGTTGGTGAGGGTGGGAGACCTCCTGCCAAGTTTCAACTTTATATGCCACATCACTGGTTCCTTTTTCATAGACGCCTAAAAGGCATGGCCCAGATGCCCAGATAATAATGGAGTCTTGGCCTGCTTCTGTCTCTCAGAACCCACCAGAAATAAACAATAATCCCTGCGGAGCTGTCCTCTGTTCACAGCAATCGCCTGGTATTTTTCAGAGAGGACTGGAACAGAGAGGAATGTGCAAGTTCAGCCAGGTCCACTGGTTTAAATGACGTTGGAAATATGAAGTTTGACTTCATAATATTTTAGAGACAACAAAATGTAAACTGACATCTCATTTCAGGAGAGAGTATCTTGGTTTTAACATTCAGCACCCTCTTTGTAGGAAGGTGGATACCTCTAAGTGAAATGTGAATACAGACTGTACATCTCAGACTCTACCCACCTGCACTATAAGCTGTATCTCTTTCACACCCATGGCAGTGTGGCAGCTGAGCTGAGAATGTGTAGTGTGTGTCTGTGAGCTGTGTGAAGTCAGTGTGTGTCTCAGAGTAGGGGGGAAGGCCAGAGGGTCCATGTCCAGCAAGTCTAGTTCAGTGACATTCTCCTCCTGCCCATCACTGAGGTTAGGAGAAGAAGCCATCTCGTTCTGCTGGCTCTGGCTTTGTTTGGCCCGAGCTGCACTCTCGTAATTCTTCAGAATCCTTTCCACTGCCCCGTAGTTGGACCTGGAACCCTCTGGCCGTGGATACGCTGCCAGAGTGAGGGGCTTCCAGGGATGGTCATTCATCATTCGAGGCCCTTGTCTGGATGAGTCGGACTGGGAAGGAGGTACAGACGCATGCCTTGGCTGTTCCTGCTGCCCGGGCTGTGTCAACTGTCTTTGTTTGTTCTCCACAGGCGTCTGCTGGAGGGACACGCCCACTCTGGCTGGCTGAGGCTTTGCTCCATTCTTAGAGCTGGAAGCCTCCACATTCTGGCCTGTCTCAGAGAAAGGAGCCTCTGTGGCTGCTCTTTGTTGTGTTTTCCTGGAAGGACTGCTCGCTGTTTGGACTCTGTGCTTGACCTCAGGGTGGTGTACAGGACTGTGAGCGGTTATTGTGGTGGCATGCCTGAGTCCAACCTGAGGCTGATCATGTGAAAGATCAGAGGGTGTTCCTTGCTTCATTCTGACCTCTTGACCTTCTAGACCATATCTCATCTGCCATGACTGGAAGTCAAGGTTCTGAATTGAGGAACTTGTGGAGGAGACAGATAATGTGACTTCAGGATGGACAGCTGTATGGCCAGGTGTGAAATCTGTGTAATGTGGCTGAAATCCAGTCTGCATGGAAGGTAAAACCTCATCTGATGCTGTTGACACTGCTTGGCAACCCCGGGAGGAGGCATCTGTTGCAATAAAACCGTCTTGTTCCTTCACACCACGGCCCATCTCAGCTTGAAACAAAGTTCTGTTGAACTCGGCAGTTTTTTGTTCCAGCATGATGTTTCTTTTGGAGCCCTGGAGGTTGGGGCTGGCAGGTGTTGTTTCCAGGGAATACATCAACAAGTCCACAGGTAATTCTTTGACGATCGGAGGCATTTGCACATCGGGGTTTTTTAAGTAACCAACAGCGGGGGTGTAATCTGAGTGTTTCGCAGCACTCAGTATGTTCACCTCAGAGAAGCTCTTCTGCACTGTCCCATACGCAGACAACTTACTGTTACTGAACTTGCTTGCATCGCAGGACCAGCGGCTGTGGCAGCAGCCCATATTGCAGCTAGAGTTTTCAGGCACAGCACACGAGGTTACCGCACCATCTATCAAAACTTTCCCCTCATTTTCTTGTAGCATAGCCCCAAACTTCCTGACGATGGACGGGCTGCTGCACTTTTTGTCCACAAGAACACAGGGGCTGTGGCACTTCTTCACTGTGGTGGAGGGGGATTCTGGGATGTGGAGTTCTGTGTCTGGATGGGCTGGGCTGCTCAGATTCCAGGAGGAGGAGCGAGGAGGGATGGGTGGAGCTGCTGTATCTATCTCAGAGGTTGCTTCAGGGTTCTCCTGTGTGTCTCTGTAGCTGTCTTGATCAGCAGCGCTTGTCCTCCAGCAGTCACTCGGAGCACTGTCGGCCCGCCAGGTGTTCTCCGGCGACAAGGTGATCCACTTTTCTCTTTCTAAGGCCCGGAAGTCATCGTAGATCTGGCTGAGGTCGCAGAGAGGTTCATCCACCTCCTGCCGGTTCGTATCGTGACCAAACAGCATGTCACTCTCCTCAGTTACAAACAGGGATTCAGATCGATTCCTGAGTATTAAACAGTAACATACATTTTAGTCCATATAACTTATATGTATTATTTACATCTTAATAAAATATGATTTAGTATTCACATAAAAACAGACATGAATCCCTGTGTCCACATCAAAACTCGACATGTACGATCATAGTTCTATGTTGGTGCTAGGAAGTTAACATAGCGATGGGGATTTATTCACCTCTTATCTCCGCTCTTCTTTCTGATCTCGTCCTGGTAGCTGCAAAGCTCCTCGCTCACACGGGCGATCTCCTTCAGAGCCTGAGACACACAGGAGGAGAGACAGAGATTCAAGGAGACATAATGGAGGCTGTGTAACGCAAAAGAAATACATCAGGAGTATTGTCTATTCAAAGAAACACAGGTGGGTGCACTGGAGAAAGTACAAGAATGCTGATGATCAAACAAAGCATCTGACAGTTTCACATGAATCAGATGTAAATGTATATCGCTTTTACAAAAAAGGAAAACTGTTCAAAATAACTTACAGCATTGAGAGCAGTCGTGTTCTTCTTCTTTTCACTACCATTACTCAGCTCCGCCCAGAGCAAACTTTCTTGTGAAGCAACACGGACATCGTTTTCATTCCCGTTAGTAGGATTTCTCTGAGGCGTTCCACACCCAGGAGTTCCATGGAATATAGCAGCCAGCTCCATTGTATGGGCTTCTTCTGTGCTGTCATCAACTGAGTCTTGCTGCCAAGTGCTTCTTGTTCTAAACTCTTCCACCAGCGCGGGTTGTGAAGGCTCGTTCTGAGTAAAGCGACCAACATTAAACTGACAGAGGCTGTCCGCCTGGAAGCAGGTGGGTTGGTGACTCTCTCTGCCTCCAGAACCGCCACCTCCGGTGTTTCTGCTGTGACCAAAGCCGGGTAATGATGCCTGTCTGTGAGGCTCTGATTGACTGCTACTGCTGAGCGGCTCTGAGTTGGAGTTGTCACTGAGCAGACTGGAACCTGTGCTGGTGGAACGCAGGCTGAGCCCATGCATGACATCATCCTCGTCCTGCCTCCCGCCGTCAAGCCTGGTGCCCTCTCGCTTGGTTCTCACTTCACAGTACAGCTGGAGAGAAGAAGAGGGGATATAGGTCATCACTGTTCAGCAGCACTGCACCTTTTGATAAATAAAGCGAACACTGCACTTTGTTTTTCAAGTGTGTCCTTTAAAGGTGAATAGGATTCCATTCAAATTGATTTAATCAGTCGGATACACCAATATGTACAAAACTTCCCTCAGATACACATTCATCCAACAGTATGAAAAAATCGGCATTACTTATCTGGGTCTACATTATGACTCTACTTATTCAGGGATTACTTCCAGCCAATGCTTAGAATGAGAGGATATATGATCCATGCATGAAAAGGTCAGACAGTTTAAAGACCGTGTATGACAGGACATGATTATACTAATGATGCTATGCCTCTACTACCCCTGTATAGTCTCAAACTACTATAGGATGATGAGATGTCAGGGAAAAGAACGTAGCAACAACACTATGAGGACATTTTTTTTAAAACATTCAAAGAATTAATTTCACATAAAATCGGATAACCTCTGGCCTCCTACCATGAAATCTCAAAATAGTAACTATTTCATGCAGACTGGGCTCCCTTCCCATCAAGCAATGGCTAGATGGGATTTCTTTCAGCCTGCTTTTATTCCTCTGCTGTTTTCCTCTCTCATGTTCTGGTCTCTAAGGGGCAAATGAGAGCCACATGTTCTTTTCATAGTTGTTTCAGTGCCTTCACACTCTGTCCAACTCCTTATGTATGGCTGGCTTCATTAAAAACACTAATCTGCTGTTCTGAGTGTGTCCAATTTTAATCATCTGGTCTTGGGCTTTGCCACAGCTCATACTGAACTGTCTCTTTCTTTACCCTTCTCTCCTTCTCTCAGGGTCATTGATTTGCCCTGAATGACTTTCCCTGTCTGTCTTTTGTTATCCTGTTAAAGTTTATCCTCCTCTAAACTAACATTTGTTTTCCTCTCAAATATAAAGCTGCTAAACGCTTGGTTGATAAATTAGTTTAATGTTTAGTCTATAAAATGTCAATAATTTGTGGGAATTTCCCATAACAGGTTCGTCTGTGCTTGTTTTTTGCAACTCACATTAGAGAAGTGGATTTACTATTGTGTCCTAACAAATTGTCCTATTTTAGAAGCTTAAAAGTACATTTCCAGCATTTGTGCAGTTACCACGTGGTTTTGTATTCTTCATATTACTATGATACTATGATTCTACCTTTGCGAAAGTGAAAGTCTAAAAAGTAGAAAAGATCTAACTAGTGAAACATTTATTGTAATACACTGTCAGTGAATACAATCTTTTGTTGGGTATTTTAACTCTGATGCTGTTGCATGCCAGCTTCACTTTCTGCACCACTGCAGGTCACAGACTGTCTTAATCATACTGCATCTGCACGCAGAGGTCAGAGATAGAGCAGAGCCCACACCCTCCTCCTTCCACTCCTTCCTCTCCTCATCCTCTGCAGCTGCACTGAAAAGGGACATTGTTTTCGACAGTGTTGGTGGTGAACAGGATGTGTAGGAGGGAAATGTAACACACTTTAGGCAGCAGAGTGCATAAAACACTATATAACAAACATTATTCTACTGTAGTGTCATTCAACCGCACAGTCAGAGCGACTTACCTCTTCTATTTTCCTCTGCATATCTTTCAACTGGCTCTCCCACTCCCTCCTCTCCACGTCGAACCTCTCCAGCAGCTCGGTTTTCTCCCGCGACCAGTCCCTCTCATTGTGCTCCAGACGACAGCGCAGGTCCATGGCCGTCGAGTGTGTGTCTGCCAGGAGCCTCCGTTGCTCTTCCCTGTCACGGCGGAGAGTTGGGGTCTCTCCGTGCTGTCCTTGATTGGTCCGTGAGGCCGCAGGTCCAGGACCTGCTGCTGACTGGACCACTCCCCTCACCGACCCGGTACCTTCTCTAGCTTCCAACTGAAGAGAAAGAAAGACAGAGCAGAGAACACAGAGGGAAGGGAAACAGTGTGAGAGAGGGTCAGTCTTGATAAAGGATAGATTGTAGTTGGGGGAAAAAGAAGATGAGAGCCAGAAGACAAGACAAGCAAGGCAGGAGCGAGAGACACAGTGGAATGGACTAAGTGGAATTAAGAGAATGAAGGAGTGGCAGGAAGAGAAGGTGGAGGAAGTTGGAGTATAATGCACCGTAGGGACGACTGTAAGTGGGAAGAGGGAGAGGAGCGAGGAGGCTGAAGGATTAAATCGGTAGGAACTCACACGCAGAGTTCATTGGTTCAGAGGTTGAGTCTCTTTGCTCTGGTACATCACTGAAACAGGATGCAGTGCAGGATATGGCAGATTCAAGCAAAGCAAAATATGTCTGCAGAGGATGCATATGGTCTCAGGCAAAAGATACTCTGGTGCACCAGTTCAGAGAGAAACAAAGTCAAGAGGTTCTTTCCAAATAAAGATGACCAAACCTCTCATTCCTCTAAACAGGGGTATTATAAAAATGTCAGTTGTATTTCCTGACAATAGTACTGAGTGCCCCTATTCAATGCTCATTTCAAGTTGAGTACTCTGGGCATTTCCCCTGGGAATTTCACTGTGTTGGTACCAAAAACATGTTATGAATTAATTTTGATGAAATTTTGTTTTTCCAAAACTGTGCTCACATTTAGGTTGCAAAATTAAGTCTGACTCCCAGGCTTACTGTCAAGATAGAGATTAGAAGTGACTCAGTTTGCAAAAACTCAACCTAATGTAAGGAAAAAATGTCTCCTTTATCCTGATTTGAGGGACATAGATCTCTACACTCTGTGGCGAATATGTTAATTTCTGTTGCTCGTAAAAACAGGGGAACATTTTCTGGCTTTGAAAATGGAAAGAGCCCAAGACAACGCCTGTGCATGTGCATATATGCTTGTGCCTTAGTGAGTTAGTATGTGTGTGTGTGTGTGTGAGAAAGTGGGAGAGAATGCATACACGCATGCCAGAGTTTGTTATTTCAGTTTTCAGTCACAGACATCGACCGGAGCCGTCTTACAAGTCTCGGCCATGGTGCTATTTCTGCCTGTGGCCTGGGTCAAGAAATTATGGTGTATAGAAAAACAAGTCAACCCTCTCTGTCCGCCCGTGGCTCTTCTCAAAGTTCTCCAAAATTACAGATGGGCGATGAAGGGTTCTGTCCACAGGCTATTTAAACAACCAAATGTCAACTAATGTACTGAAAGTGCAAATACAAGACAGTTTGAGTCAAAATAAAAGAACTGAAGACAGATAGTCAGTGATTGAGGAAGCAAAACAACTTCCTACAGGAAGTTCTGGAGGAAGTGAACGTGCAAACAGGGAAACAAGTTAACAGCTTCACATCCAGTAGGAAATACAAACTCAAGCACACGGACACAACTTCAAATCACTTCTCAGGGAGTAATATCCAGCTGCTCCTGACCACCCAGTCGGTCATCGTTTGCAACAGGGTACATAAAGGTAACTGTGTCACCACGGTGACCCACTATAAATAGTGGACACACAGCCTTGTACAATGTCACATTCCTGGGGGAGGTGGAGAGAGGAGGTAAAGAGAGGAGGGGGGAGTTGGCTGCTAAGGCAGAGTGAGATATCTCCTTGCTGCCAGCAACTTTCATAAATCAGTGGCATGTAGAGAAATATGCCTGGAAATATCCTGACTAAGACCTCTGCTTGGGACCTTGGATGCTTGCTTGGTATTTGGGGGGGAGATGTTCCCAAAAAGAAAAGGAATGTGGAAACAACATAGAGTAGATGCATCCACAGTAACAGCTTACTGTGGAGAAAGGTGTGTAATTAAAATCTCTAGATAAAAAAAGAAGCATGCAGCCGTCAACAAGTGCTTGAATGGGAATAGAAACTATAATCTCTGGTACACATGTATGACATAATAACTATGGCAAATTCAAAATGATGCAATGATTTATACTTTTTTGATATACAGCTTCAGCTTCCTGCTAAGGGACATCAACTGCCAACCACAACTAAATATATAGAATTATAATTTGTTTTTATGCAAAAATAAAAACAAGAATGTAAACTATTTAAGGCATGGATATGTTGTGGATAACGTTTTATTCCTATATGGCAGATTAGTGTTATAAGCAGACACTCTGTTGTTCATCAGGAAGACATTTACACCTTAAATTAACCCATAATTCGAACTTAGTCCTTAAATATCAACCCCTTCTTTTAAACCTTCTCCACCAGTTCACCAGCTTCAGGTTTTCACTGTGTATGGTTAATCCTCTTTGGTTTTCAATCCCTTGTTCAAAGTCTCTCTTCAAAGTGCAATAATGAACAAACAAAGCAGCAGCAGGAGAGTACTAACATGTTTATGATAGAAAACTGCCAAGTTGAAGTCAGAGTAGCCCTCTGACAGTTTGACACATTCTGTCGATTACATCTAAAGTCTCTTCTCACACACGGGCCACTTCTGCAGTTAGTTATCAACTCTGTACTTCTCTGGATTGTGATCTGTGAGGTCAGGGTCAAGGTTCAAACTGCACTTATACCATTATCTTCTACCTCTTCAACACCCTTGTCGCTGTTTTCACTCCGCCTGAGTTAAAAGTGGATGCTCCTCTTCACTATCGTGAAACCAACATGTGGAAAAGGACAGAGGAGTTTCTCACCCATGTTGAAAGTATTCACACATTTCACATCAAAGTGACACATGGGGCTACACCCAGTCTGCATTGATTTACATGCATTCTTCTCTGTTTATTACCCTGGTTTCAGACCTCTGAATTGCCGGCACACATATTAATATATAAATGTAAGGAAACAAATGTCTACCTATCAGGCATTTATATCTGTGTTCCCCAGAGTCTAGCATTAAAATGAGAACTACATGGAGGCTAAAATGTATGACTGTAGGATTATAGTCTAAGAACGACTTTCTGGAACAAAGGGACGAATTGGCTTGAAGCTTCCCCGAGAGGGATATGGGAAATTCCTAGTCTGAAGTGTTTAAATTAGACGTTTGATTACAGAGCTGCAAATTATTTCATAACTCTTGACTTCATGTATATTGAATCTTATGAGTAGCCTTGGATTAGCATTTGGGAGACATGCACCCAGGAGCATAAACTTTAGCAGGATGTGGCATCGGGACTAAACAACTTTTACAACAGAGCTAACCCCGCCCAGTGTGGCTTCACTCCAAGTCATTTCCTTTGGTCTGTTTGTACAATCAATAGAAAACTGTGACCGCATGTGTAGGCTCCGTTAAAATTCAATGTGTACTTTAAATATTCACGCATGTAAAGACACATCAACTACCATGAGAACAAATTCATATAAAATGAAAGACATCGGGACATCTCATACAAATCATCCAGATCTCATTGATACTCCTTAGTGGAACACTTGTCAGGAGTGATGTATAACATCTGCTTCTAGCACAGATGCCTCACATGTGTATCAGCTTCTTGGTCTATACATTAGTGTGTGTGTGTGCGTGCGTGTGTGTGTGTGTGTGTGTGTGTGTGTGTGTGTGTGTGTGTGTGTGTGAATGCTGCATACTGGCATCATTGTATACCCTCCTGCAGTAGTTTAAGCATCTTCTCCTTTACTACCTCACTATAGGCTTTTCAAACACAAATCAGAACAGTAAAAATGTCCATGTTGTTGTGAGGCTCTATGTAATCCAGGAGCCACAGAGCCACAGAGCCAGTGAGACAAAGACGAGCTGAACACCATTGTCTCACATAGAGGGAAAGGCTTTATATTAGTTAACTATATCCAAAGTATAGTATATGTGTGTGTGTGAGAAGTTATCTGTGAAATCCATGTTAATGTGTTGTATCCTGTGTCGTCAGTGGTCTCTTCAGCACACGTGTTCATTTCCAGCACCACATTAGAGAATTTCCAAACTTTGTCACTTTATTCAGAGAAACATTAAAATGTTCCAAGCAGCTTTAGAGGAAGAAGAAATGGAGGGATGGGTGAGAACATGACTAATTAGTTTTACGTCTATGACAGGAATTATATGGCCTTCAACTGTTTTTTGGGTCATCACAACATCACCAAAAAACTAGAGTCAGCACACTTCCAAATCAAACATTTTCTCTTTTTAAATCCAAGAGGGAACCCGTCTGATTAGACTTAGCTGAACAAATAAATCCATCATCTGATATAACCAGAAAGATATGCTAAATCCCTTAAAGCCACATTGCTTTGAAGAACAACTATGCATAGTCTTTCAAGTGACGTGTTCAGCGCCTGACACCGAATGGTACTGGTATTCAAACGATACCGTGCCCCCCATTACCCCCCCCCCCATTTCGAGAACCACTTATCAGTCGCTGTCCATGGCAACAATAGGTTAACATTTCATCTGTCGGGAGAAAGCTGTTAAAAGCAGAGCTGGGTGTCTGTGTCTGGCTGAGCGGGGATAACCGAGATTGTCTCCCCCAGTGCAAATCTTTTGTCTAAGCTGAGGCTTGAGCTGGACACATGCCAGGGTGACTTATCGCCCGGCCGTGTGGGTGGCAAACGTGGCGAGGCCAGTTTATGCCCGAGACATGCACAGACACGAGACAATAAACAAAGGTGATACACAAGAAGCTATAGAGAAATGATTCAAGATAAAACCCTGTGCAGGACGTAGATTTCCCTTACTTTGTTTATGGATAACTGAGTTCATACTAAGCAACTGCCTAAACACACATAGAGCTATATATAAAGTAAAGAATACATTTGCTCTACTGACCCCGTTTTCTCTCTCTCTGTCTCTCTTTCTCTCCCTCTCTCTCTCACACACACACACACACACACACACACACACACACACACACACACACAAACACTAATGTATAGACCAAGATGCTGATACACATGTGAGGCATCTGTGCTAGAAGTAGAACACACTAAAACTGAAAATGTCAACTTTCTCGTTGGCAGGTCCTCGCAGCCCCAGACCCCAAAATCCCCACCAACAAGCATCCTCATCATCATCATCATCATCATCATCATCATCATCATCATCATCATCCCTCACCTACCTGTACAATGCTGATTTTGAGCTCAGCCTTCTCCAGCTCCCAGGCACATCTGTCTCTGGTGTACTGCAGCTGGAGCTCGCTCCTCTTCTCCTCCTCTTTCTTCACCTCCGCTTGCACTTCCTCCAAAACTGTCTTCAGGTCCAGCAGAATCCTCCTGTTCTCCCCTCCCTGCATGGAAACACAGTTGGCAGCGATCTTGTCAACCTGGTTTCACCAGAAGTTAAACTGTTACACTTCCAACCATGTGAACAAAATCTGTTGCTGAGGAACAAGGAATCCCTCGACCAAATTAAAATAAAATGTAAATAGTTACACGGTTTTATCAAATTATTTAAGGTATATTATGGATGTGATATTATGTAACAGCCTATGACCTCAAAGCACAATATAACAAGCCATCGGCTCCCTTGAACGTCTGACATACCAACATGAGCAGAACAGGAAAAGGGAGTACATGCTTTGAGTACCAAAGACATTTAAAGTCCCTCACAAATGTAAATATAGACCTAGTTTTCACGTGGTAGTGAATAGTTCAAATTACTTGTATGTCAGCCACTTCTCTCAACAATGACTCCTTCTCACGCATCCACTCCTCCTTGTCCTGCACATGTCTCTTTTTCAAATCGTCAAACTTCTTTTTCAGCCGCGTGTGTTGAGTTTGCTGCGGCTGCTGCTGCGGGACTGCTGGTTCGGGACCGGGCCACATTTGTCCCCTGAGGATCTCCAGCTGCTTGCCCGCTTCGCCCTCTCCTCCTCCTCCTCCTCCTCCTCCCGGGGAAGCTCCGAACTGGGTATCGTAGAGCTGACTGAAGACGGTGGGCGGAGAGGAGACCCTCCTCAGCGAAGTGCGGGCCTTGCTCCTGCCTCGGTCGACCCTATCCATCCTGGTGCACGGCACAAACTCCCATCCCTGAGAGGGGACATATCCCCCGCCGCCGGCACCGCCAGCGCCGCCAGCACCGCCCCCACCATGCAGCCCCGAGCCGTTCATGATCGCACTCCACATCTCCAGAGCGCATCAAAATAAATCATTAAAAAACACTTAATTGCTTAAACAATCACAAGCTGGTGAGCAGTCTATTTTGCAAGTATCCATGTCTGCATTCGTTCATACGAGAGTCAAACTGATATGAAGTCGGTGACCGGTGGCACAGGATCGTCAGAGCGCGCGTTCTCCAAACCCGGCTGAGTCCCCTGTCCCCGCACGGCAGCGCTCAGGACCCCAGTCCCCGCAGGGCTCACACAGGCGGCGGGTCCGGGCGCTTTGGTCCCCTCCATATCCTCACGGAGACTGGGTCAAGCTGTCCCTTTTAGTGCCCGAGTCCCTCCACGGACGGTGTCCTCCTCCTCGCTTCTGCTGCTGTTGTTTTTCCTCTCACATGTTCAGGCAGAGGACTCGGGACGCGCTGTGCCTCCTCTCCCTCCCCTGCGCGGCGGAGGAGTCGTCGTGGCGGGCAGGCGACAGTCCCGAGCTGCTGGAGGAGACGAAGGGGACAAGCTCCCAAAAATATCACGGAGCGCACTGATGTAGGAGCGGCGGAGTATTTTTAACACGCCCTGTCAACACGGGAGCGCTCTAATTACGACGGAGGATCTCGCTCTTGTATCCATGGCGACAAATTAATTGGCCAATAGCACTGGGGTGATTAAAACACTTATTGCCAGTGCATTATAGTCACAATAAACCAGTTATTACGACCTTATACAAGAAATACTTAGCTTACCAGTTAGCAGCAGACAAACAACACCCATCACTCAACTCTCACAGCTATGATACCACTTGGAGTTGTTACCACAGCAACACACTTCGCCCAGAGCACGTGGTATGATCAAAACAAACTCTGTGCCAGCCCTCACTCATTTCAAGTCCTAAAGGTTTTTCTGCACCCACGAGAAGAGACAGGTTTGCGGACGGAGGCCGCGGAGCGACAACCTCCATCAACCAACACCTGACGCAGGATGCTACCTTACGCTGTAGCTATGGCAACGAGTCATTTGACTCACAACGCTGCAACAATGTGCGCAAACATTCTCTCGTTTCAGAGGCAACGAACCACTTATTACAACTTTGTTCATGACGAATACATGTCAGTCACTGCTGCAGCATGTGGCTCCCCTTTCGCGTCACCAGCGGAGCAACAACATCCATCAACCCACAGTAGTTTGCTCCAATTACGAGGCAGAACACCAACTTGCGCTGTAGCCAACGGCAACAAATCAATTCACTCACAGTAGCACTTTATTCACAAACGTCAATCTTTTGTTTACTTGTTGTCTAAGTATCCTTTTTTCGGCTGTTTTGAAAAGTGCCCCATAGAGTAAAGAGATAAGAGATAAAGTAGCTTTATTGTCAATCTCTTCACATGTTCAAGACATACAAGGAATCGATACGACGTGTCCCACTCTCCCACGGTGAAACATATAAAGTGCACAGGCACAACAGATAAGACAAGTTAGAAATAAGCAAGTTAGAATTATTATTACTACTATAACGACTAGTTGTGACGACCAGTAAACGTCAGCCCATGCTAATAAACGTGTCTTACCTTACCTCTAAGAAGAGACAGTCCTTATTAGCTTAGCCTCCTTGTTTCTTATCCTCAGCCTGAGTGCCCCCTGCCTCCGGGCATATATCATTATTAACGCAAGAGGATGGTGACTATCACGAGTGAGGCGGCGGTGGGTGGGGACGGAATCCTCTTGATTTTAAGACAACACACGTTGCTCCACTGAAGCCTTCATAACCTCAGGCCTGGAATTAACCGAGCCGATAAAAACATGTTGCATTCGAACTAGCTGATAGTTGACTCGCGACTTTCTGCAGATAACTTGTGATATTCACGTTCGTTTGTTTTGCTGTGCGTCAGATGGAAGCAGCACGTGGAGGCAGCACGTGCCATGAGGCAGAGTAACGTTACCTCTTCTTCTGTTGTGATCCTGGAAGCTGTGATGAGCGTCCTCCTTTTTAAAAACAGTCCCACGTTTCCACCGGGGGAGTAAAGCTCGAGATGAAGTCTTATTGTCAGAAACAACTGGAGAGCTTCAGCCTACAGCCGAAACGATGCTTCCATTAACTTCCACTCCCTCTCTCTCTCTCTCTCTCTGTCTCTCCTTCTCTCCCTCCTTCTCTATCCCTCCACAGCTGGACCTGATATGTGACGTCAGCCCGGTGGGATGAGAGAAGTGGACCGGTTCCTCCTCCGTCCTGGTGGTCAGGTTCCGTCGGTTAAACGGACCCACCAACACCATCAGCCTTTTCTACTGAGCCACCCAACGTCAAATAACCCAGATCCAAAAATGGTTAAAATATCATATTCCCCTTGGGCATCTGGTGACTCACACTGAGCAAGAGCTGCAAGAGGCATATGCTTGTTTCACTACTAGACAGTGTGCCAGTGTATGAATGCCTCAGTGTGTGTGTACTTAAACGTGTGTATAGTCTGTGTGTGCATGAACTGCTCATAAACACATTTACTGCTGTTGTCACGTGAAAACCTCATAAATACAAAGTGATGGTTGTGTAGATGGAAAAAAGTATTGTGATCTTTTAGCTTCACTGGATAAAGTGAAACAATATATGGTGCACAAGCTGCAAGTGTGACATTTTTTACCGTTCAGCAATATGATCAATTCTTCCAGCATTTACAGTGGTACAGTCTCGATCCACAACATTTTCATTTATCAAAATCAAGGCACTTTCCATCTTTGTGGGTGTTTTCAGATATTGTGGCTCATTAAATTGACCTTGGATGGAGCTAATGAGCTGATACACTGTCATCGCTATTTGCTGTAGTGAAAATTTGTGCAAACTAGCAGGAAAGTGTGGCAGAAGTCATACTCAGCCTCGGTGGTGGGACGTTACAAAGTACATTTACTGTACTTTAGTAAATTGTTCATGTAAATATACTTTATACTATACGTATATCTGTTCTTTCTACTATACAACATTTTTACAATGTATTGCTGTATATGTTCAAATTGTTTTTATATATTTAAAAAAAAAAAACAACTAGAAACTCTGTTACTTCATTGATCCAATCACAGTAACAGTAGACCCCGCCCCTGCATCAGAATTCACTAATAAAGAAAAACCTGAAATGGATTTTGAAAGAGGCCGAGACTCAACCGTTCATTATTATGATAATGCAAGTGTTTCTCAGAAGCATCATGTGCAGAATTCTTACAGAGTCTGTACTATTCTTGTATTAAGCAGAATATACAGCAACAGTTGATGATATAGTAGACCGTTGCATTTTGGAAGAGGCTACTCTAGGAAAGTACTTTTACTCTTAATACTTTGAATATATTTAAATGCAAGTATTTATTTCTGTCTGTTTATTTGTACTTTCACTAAAGTAAAATTGTGAATGCTTTCTCCACTGCTGACAGACGGAGTCATGGATGGTGTATACTAAGGCACAGTAAGTGAAAACACCCATGTGCTTATGTGCTGGGCCTTTGTGACTGTGCGATTGGAACAGAGATTGTTTAAACAGCTTATTGATCAGTTCACCGACAGACTCACCTAACACTCCACTGTCACCTCCTCATCCCTCCGATTAATGTCAAAAGCGTCTGAGTACATGGGTGGCGTGGGTCGGACGTGGGAAATGGTGACCTCCTGTACCTTGAGTGACCTTGTGACATGTGACGTGTTCAACATAACTGCACTGAAATGAATGAAAAATGTAAAAGAAATAAAAAGCAATAATGGAAATTAAAAAAAAAATATCTTGAGATTGCGCTTTATAGAACAAAGAAGAGGGTGAAAAGGAATACCAATTTAAAAATGGTGGCATAAGAGAGTGAGGAAAACAAAACAAGAATGAGGATCAGCAAAATAATGGGCTGGAACATCTGGTGGATGACAGAATGAAAGAGGGGGGGGGGGGGGCGAGAGGCAGATTGGTAGTTATATAAGTGCATATTACACAATAAAAAACATGACAGACATTTATGTTTATGCTTTATCTTACAGACAGGGGCTCCTCTTCCTGTTTGTCCTCCTGCTTTGGGACGTCCAGCCGGTCTATGAAGCTCTGCAGCTCCTTCCTGAAGGCTTTCAACTGAGCGTTGATGCGATACAGCAGCTCATGCTCTCGGATTCTGTGGAGCGGACGTAAATACCATTTCAACTGGTTTAATGATTGAGTGAGTGTGAAAAAAGAACCGCAACATTCGGACAAAACAGTGACAGACCGGTGCACAACAACTGATCAGCTGTAGTTACCAAAAACGGTGATTTGCTTTTACCGCCGCCAAACAAATACACAAAAACTACCAGATGGATTTCCACGAAACTTTGGATGGATGCTGCATTAGAAAGGGAAGAACCAATTCAGTTTTGATGTAAATCTTGAATCAGGGGGCAGATCCAGGAATTCTTTTTACTTTCTTTGATATTGGGAGATAGAGTAGTTTTCATTGATTTCCCAGGGAACAATATTTAGATTTTGATGAAAAACCTCAGGCACATTTAGGGTACTGATACCAATGAGTGTGATGGGGACTGTTGGGCCTTGGCAGAGTCATGTGCTCCACTGTGCTGTTCTAGTTTGTATGTTTGCTTGTTTGTTTGTGAACAAGATTACATAAAAACAACCAAATTGATTTGACCAAAACTTGATGGTTGGATGTGGTACGGGTCAGGAAAGAACTCATCACATTCTTGAGCAGATCTGGATTAGAGGGTGGATCAGGACTTTTTTTGTTTAATTTTCTTTAACATTGCAAGCTAGGCCGTCTTTCACGGATCTTTCTGTGTTCCCATGGATCTTGATGAAAAGAATCAAGCATACTCAGAGGACTCTAGTTAATGTCTTTATTACCTGCCACCCTCTTCATCCTCATCCAGTCTGGCGTACAGTTCTCCATTTGTGACGTATACCCGGGCCTCAGTGATGATAGTGCTGGTGTCAGCGATTAGCCTGTCGATGGTCCGGCCCAGCCTCTCCGCCTCGATGCGGACGTCTATCATCTGCTGCCGGTCCTTCAGGCTTCTGCCTAAAAAACGACTCTCCACGGGTGAGTACAGGGAGCGTGTCGGGGTGAGGCAGCGGATGTTCCTCACCTCATCCGAGTCACTCTCCCCTCCGATGGGGCCCTCGCGCTTGCGGTGCGGCGGCAGGAGGCGAGGCGAGGAGGCTGAGGCCGAAGGGGTGTCGTCATCCCTTCCACCGTCGCTGTCTGCGTCACTGTCCCGCGGGCTGCTCCTGATGCCCAGGTGGGAGGCCAGGTCGTAGCGCTGCATGTTAGAGAGCAGCACGCGGTTCTCGTACTGGAGCTGCATGACTTTGCCGCTCAGTTCATTGATCTGCAGACGGGCTGCTTTCAGCTCCTCCTGCACGGCCTCCATTTTAGCAGGGTCAGTTCCTCCTGGGGTTGAAACAAGGTGACAATGAGAAGTGGAGCAATTCTGTAAATGAGACTTTATTGTGCAGCCTCTAGAGGCTTCATGAAACACACTTTCCATCTATGATATTGAGCTGAAAGGAGAGGAGAAGAAAACGTTCCTCATTCTGAAGTGCAGCTGAGTCATCTCCTGCAACAATGACAGTGAAAGGCAGTGACAGAGCTAATGAATAACAAACCTCCTCCATGTCTTGATCCAGCTTCATGGGATCCGGCCTTGAATTTCAGTTTGTTGAGTTCACCTGTCACCTGAAGATGAAACTGGATGTTATTCTCGTGCATGCCTACTGCTGAGACTGAATAGTTCACACACTTGAATATTTTGTTATGTAACAGCTAGCTTTCATAAAAGTCCTCTAAGTCATTGATGATACTATTAACAGCAACAGACAGAGAAAAAAGAAGAGAGACATTAAAATGATTATCTTACATTGTGATACATAGTGTTTACAGTCTTTCTCAAACAGGACAAACTGATATCCCCAGAAACTAAAGCAGACTGTTCCTAAACAAACATATTGTATTTGCGTTTATATATATTGCATCTGTTTTAGCCTGTGGATACCAATGCAGTGTACCATGGGATATGTGGTATTTGGGTGTAACCCTGAACTATCTACCTTTTTGTTCTCTTCTTCCACATCTGCTAAGTTCCTGCGAAGAAGTTCTGCCTCATCCTCCACCAGCTGAAGCTGCTGCCTCAGCTCCGACAGGGCCTCGCCCTGTTCTCTGCACTGTTGACCTCCGCTGCCCGAACCATCCACGCCTGCTGCCGCCATGCTGGGTGAGGAGAGGAGCAGTGATAACTGTGAAGGTTGTTTTCAGCACCCACTTTTCTTTTATCTTTCTCCTCATTACAATTGAGGAGAAAGATAAGTTTTTATTCTTCCTGGTTTGGTAGTATATAAAGAGATAACTACATTTCAACAGGAAACTGTTCAAATACTCAAGAATCTGCAGATTGAATACAAAGTACCTGTCCTCCCTCATGTCGTCCAGCTCAGCCTTCAGCCCCCTGTTCTCCACCTCCAGCTCCACGATCTTCCTCCCGAGGATATTCGCCTCCTCCTCCACCAGGCGTAAGCGGAGCTTCAGCTCTGATTCACGGGTGGTGGGAGGTCCCCCAGCTTCCCCTTTAGGCAAAGGGCTGTCCACGTCCCCGTAGAAGGAGCGATACTTCTGCAGCTCCTGATCCAGTCGGTCCTTCTCCTTGTCGATCTTCGCCATCTTTTTCCTCATCAAGAGGGCTTCCTCCTTGATGAAGGCTAACTGGCATTTCAGATCCTCGTTTTCTTCCTATGAAGGGGGAAGAGAGTTTGTGTATTTGCCCATTATTGTTTTTCGATGATGGTTTTCCTTGATGTTATTTTCACTCATAGAACATGTTTTTATCTGGACATTGCATTAGAGAATACCTTAAACATCTCTACTGTAGCTTACAAAGTTTAAGAATTAATAATGTAAATGCTGACTTACCTCGATAGGGGTCTGTGGAGTCTTCCTCTCTGCTCTCTGTCCATCTTTACTTCCTTTTCTTTTCAGTGAGAGCTGCAGGGAAATATCAGTGGTTTAATCATCAGCAGCAGCTTACTCTCTTCTTACTGCAGCGACTGATATCATCCAGATGTATGGAACACTGACGGCTCAGTAATGGAAAAGAAGGACCACGTCTAACTCACTCTCCAGAACATTTCTGGTGATTTAAAAGCCTGCAAATGGAAAACACCTGCAAAGTTTGCATTTGGTAATTCTTTTATTTCTAAGAATGCGAATTTCAACTATTGAATTGATCTCAGATTCAATGTCAACAATCTTTTTCTTTAATTCTTCTGAATTATTTTTGGTCACTGTACATTTAATCACCGACATGAATCTCAGATAATGGCTTTATGTTCACAGTGACACAATTTAGAGAGTCAGTCAGTGCGTATGAATGATAATAATTGTGAATATCAACCTACAACCTGTCTATGTGTCTGTTCTACTAACTTCCAATTGTTGTTTCTATGTCGCTTAATGCTGTTGCTTGTTTTTATGACTGTGTGTCTGACTATGTTGCTTGTCCTGTTTACGTATTACTATATGTTCCCCTTATTGGTAAGTCACAGACAAATTTTCCATTTCTCCTATTCTATTCTATGCTTACCTTAAGGTTCTGAAAACAATTTGCATTGAATGTCACAAAGCACACAGGCGATGACAGGTAAATATAGCTGCAACCGCTACCCTGCAGGCCTCACCTCTTTGGCTTTCTCCAGCCCGTTCTGCAGGGCCTGCTTGGTGATCTCCACCTCTATCAGCCGCTGCCTCAGCTTCTCATTCTCCTCCTCTGTCTTTGTCCTCTTCTCCTCCACACTCTCCAGCTCATGGTGCAGCCGCACAGACACATCTTTAGCCACCTGGCACCAACACAGAAGAGGACGAGGCAGAGATTGAAGTGATCAATTCTGGATTTAGAATACAACGTGTAAGAGGCCGAGCCCTCCATAGACTCACCTTCAGGTCTTGCTCCAGACCTCTGAGCAGCTCTCCATCCACCTGGCCACTATCCGAGAACCGGAGCCTCTTCCTCTCTGCCTTTTTGAGTCGGTACTGAAGGATCCGACAATTCTTGTTCGCTCTCTCCAGCTCTCTGCGCATGTCCTGCAGCTGACACGCGTCCTCCTCATAGAATGTGTCCCTCATCTCATCCATCTCTGCCCGCATCTCCTCGATTTCAATCTATAATGCATACAAGTTACATTATTCCACATGTATACATCTTATTGTGCAAGTGAGCCATTTCTATACACTGGCTTACCATTTTATAGTCATATCATGTACATATATAGTAAAAGGTTTAATTCTGTGTATTTTTATCGAATTACTTATTTTTATTCTATTGCCTTAGTTATTCCTCTGTCTACCTCAGCCTGACTATCTGCTGCTGTAACAATTGAATTTCCCTGGCTTGGGATAACTGAAGTTATATCTTATCTTGTTTAACAACATATACACAAAAGGAAAATGCATCACAAAGTCATCAAATCAGCTTATAGTGCCACAGAGGAAAATGTTGTGCTTTTTAAAAACAAATGTTTTGTAACCAAGCCTGGAGGTGCATATATTCAGTAGAATACAGTCATTATACAGCCTCATGCAACAGCTACAGGTGCCTCTACATGCACGTGCTAAAACAACAGATATGCAAATGTATATTGTCAAGATTTGTAATAAGTGACCAGTTTACCTTGAGATCATCGTTTTCATCCTCCAGCTTCTCCATCTCCTCCTGCAGCCTCTGGTCCGGTTGTGGAGCCGGCTGTGGGATGCAGGGCTCCGGGGACAGCTCCGGCTCCGAGGCCGGCGGTGATGCTGATTTCGCCTGCATCTTTGTCCCTTTCTTCCCCAAGCTCTTATTCAGGTGAAACTGTATCAGCTCGGACTGCAAGCATCCCTCCTTCCAGAAACCGGGTCCACAGCCCACGGTGCTCTTGGAGCTCTTCTTGCCGCCGCTCGCCGCTGCTGCTGCGGCGGTGGCCTCCCCTCCTTTCGGGGTCTTGCTCCTCAGTTTGGGGGACTTGGACGCGCAAGGCTGGTCGGAAACAACGCGGTTCGCATCCGCCCTGGAAGGCGAGGCGGCGTCGGAGGCAGGGCGTGGTGAGTCCTCCGCTGGGTGGATGCCACCTCTCTCTGCAGCCGCCGCGGGCCTGCTTGTCGTCGGGCTTTCAGCACCAGCAGCCTGGACAGCAGCCGAGCCTCTGGTGGCAGAAGCGCCTCCGGCCGGCCGCTCCCTGCCGGTGGAGACGGGTGAATGACCTCGGCTGCTTCTCCCTCCTCCTCCAACACCTCCTGCCTGCTTAGACGCGATGAGCTTTGACGACTGGCTGCCTTTCTGTGCAGCTTTGGATCCGCTGTCTTTGAGCCCGGCCGGAGATGATGACCGCGGCTGTTTACGGCTGCTATTGTCTGGTTGCCGCGGAGAGTCCGCGGATGACGGGTTCATCATGGTGTCAGAGGCTCAGCTCATCCTCGGCAACATCAATTCCCTTCGCCTGTGTCCCTCCCTCTGGGAAGCAACAGCCTTTTCACACCTAGAGGCTGAGATGGTGGGATGTACGCGACATAAATGAGAAATGGCTGTAGACCAAATCATTCAACTTTGTTATTTAGATCATACTGAAAAAAAGAATGGGAACAAACTGGTAACAGGCCTACACCGGGACGCACCCTGCATTTTAGATGGAGTTCTTTTACGCACGGCTAATTAGGCCACAGTCAGTGGTTAGCACCCAGGGACATGGGCTACGTGACCACCAGTGATTATGCAGTCAGCTATTCAGTCCATGTTTGATGATGAGATGTGTGAGATCAGCTGCAGCTCGGGCAATTAGACAATCCACACATGTCGTGCGCGGCGCCCAAAGGGCAATGGACGAGGGGGAGCGCAGAGGAGAAAATGTCATTGGCTGTTCAACTCGAGGAAGCAGTCAGCCAATTAAATCGCGCTGCTTGTTCTGTTGACAGAGGACAGGTTCTGAGTGGCCCCTGGTCTGAAACTCGTCTACAGAAACAAAGGAGGGCCACATCCAGGCTATAGCCGTGACTGAACCACTTCCCGTAAGCAACCATCCTCATCTTCAACCAGCCCCAATGACTCGTAAGTCAAATGGGTGCGGATGAGCTATAACATTGTCGGCAGAACATGTCTTTTACGCACAGGTGGCACACTTTAAACATGTTTTCTCTTTAGTTTTCGAAAGCAAATAATCGCCTTTGTCTCTCCTCCCACACAGTCTCTGACTCTCTCTCTCTCCCTTCCTATCTCTATCAAAGCTGATTCAAATGAAGAATTTAGAACCAGACCAAACAAGAGCCCTCTTGTAGTTTGCTGTGTATAAACAACAGAGAGCAGCAACAGTAAATAAAGGCAGCTCCAAGGCCATGACAGCACAGACCATGATGTGGACCACAGGCACTGCTTTGCCCTTCATACAGGTTACACTGCTCACAGTCATGTCAAACACGCCTCTGAGCACAAAGACCGGCCGGTTATCACATGGAAAAGCTCCAAATGGGGGATTCTCTTACCTTTTCTTGGTGTTTTTTTTGTCGGAAGCTGAATGAAGGGTGGTGTGGTGGTGATGTGCCGGCAGAAGGGATGCTGACTCTAGCGCCTCCCGACCACCGAGCAACCTGTTTCAATATTCATGACATTACATCATCGGTAGGGAGGGCTGCACGGAGACGAGGCTGCACACAGCACA
This sequence comes from Platichthys flesus, assembly GCF_949316205.1. Taxonomy (NCBI): domain Eukaryota; kingdom Metazoa; phylum Chordata; class Actinopteri; order Pleuronectiformes; family Pleuronectidae; genus Platichthys; species Platichthys flesus. Next base: position 9,145,122 of record NC_084955.1, read on the forward strand.
CTGCTCTCATTGGCAGACGACAGGATGCTCTCACACACACATACACACACACACACACATACAAACACACACACACACACACACACGCACACACAAACAAACACACACACACACACACACAAACTCTTTTTCAAAAAATAGCAGCTATTGCCACTCACCTTGTCTTTAGTAATTTGAAATGAGTTTAATAAAAAACATATATGTTTTGCTGGTTGCTCATATTTTACTTTAGGTCAATCAGAAATGATTCATCCATCTTTGTTTTGGATTATATGAAAATATGCAGCTGGTAATGGAGGTTCTTATTTTAAGGCAACACAATTCAACCTTTTTTTATGTAGGAATAGCAGGTTCAAAATTTGTCAAATGCTACACTGAGTTGGAATAAGGAGAATAAGGCTGCTGAACATCTGTTCCTGCTTGAACCTTTAGTATGATCTCCTCTGACAAGGGTGTTACTGACTGATAGTTGCAGTGTAAACGTAGGGTTGGTCATTTGCTTCTGTTACACTTTTTTCTTTTTTGTTGAAATCCTCTTCACGTCCCATTGGCCATCAATTGGTAAAGTTTTCTGTTTAAAAATAATACTGCTGGTGTCTGTGGTCCTTAGCATGACCGGAATAAAAACAAACAATCCTTTCATTTGGTGTACCTGCCTATCACTAACTGACCTGCCAGTGAGTGCCCTGCCCATGTGCAAAGGCAGGTGAAGACATTTATCTAAGTTAGTGGGCATGACTCTTCATCCAGTTACGTTTCATTTACGCATTCAGAGCTGTGGTCAACACATTGATAAGCTTTGTTTTGATCCTCTTTACATGACAACCACTCAATCGGTCACAGACAGAAACAAATATAATCTCCACATGTAGCAGCGGAGGGCGCTGTTACTAGGTAAACTTTTTTGCTTCAAAGATGCATGACTATGTACAAAACCTACTAAAGGGTTGTAGTTGCAATAGTATTGTTTGTAGGCCGTTGACCTCTTTCTCCATCTCTGATCTTTCTAATAAAATCCCAAACAGAAGCTGGAGCACAAAATGTGTTTACCCAAATACCCTGACAGACATTGGGTATCATCAATTTGCAATCAGAGATTATATTTTTATATATATATTCGAGATATTCACTAGGGATAAGTTCAAGGCCTCTTCTCTGATTGAATAACATTGGACGGGCAATACATCTGACCAGTCATTTGGAATATATCAATTTTGGCCATTCTCTAATCACTGTTATCCGCAAACACACACACACACACACACATCTGAGATGGTGTAGAAGGTGCATTACATCACTGAACTGATGCATCCCGCCTGTGCCAAGTATGGAGGAAGTGCCAGGGACCGAGTTGGGTGGAAGGATTTGCTCTACCCTGAACGTTTTATGACTCAGACTTCTTCTTCAGTAAATGATTCGACAACAGCAGCCCTTACCTCTGTGCAATCAATCTGCTACTGTCACAACAGACTTTAACAACATTATATATTGGTGCGTTCAGAAACAAGAGTGTTCTCTATCGTAGTCACACTTTAGTTGCCAGACAAACTGTTGTGGGTCCAATCAGTCTGATGTGGGCAAGAATAATTATCTATTTTCTCTGAATAGGATAACAGATGTCCCCCCCCCCCCTCACACACACACATACACACACACACACACTCTCTCTGACACACTTACACAAACACACCCACACATTCATCACCCCCTATTCTGCCTCAGGACTATTCAATCATTAGCTTGCATTGTAAGTGACAGATGTCTCCATGTACCAGACAGGAACCACTGATTCTTCTTCGTGATCGAAAGTAATGGCGGCTTTTGGAGCAGATTTTACATGTTGTTATTTAAATCAAATAGTTAAATAGTTTAAATTGATAGAGACAGAAAGACAGAAAGACAGAAAGACAGAAAGAGAGAAAGAGAGAAAGAGAGAGAGAGAAAGAGAGAGAGAGAAAGAGAGAGACCCTGATGAACATTTGTCTAAAAATAATCCCCTCTTTCATTTCACTCACCCAAGCCTCTCTCTCTCTCTCTCTCTCTCTCTCTCTCTCTCTCTCTCTCTCTCTCACACTCTCTCTCGCTGTCTCCATTATTCACAGACACTCTTACCTCAGATAACCTCAGTGATGTTCTGTGTAGACAGAGATTCCAGACAGTGTGTTTGTCGCTGTTGAACATGATCAGGACTAATCTGCAGTGTCATGTAGTGTGTTATAATTTCTGTGTGGGTTTTGACTATATTGTATTACATTGTATATGTTCAGAGCTCTTTATGCATTGCATTGAGTATGACACAGCATTGTATAATTACTATAATTAACATGACTGTTCTGGGGAGAACTGGAAGCTTTTTAAAGACTCAACAGTAAACGGCAATATGACTGTGTTTAATTTGACTGTTATACTTTTATTTATTTAATCATTTTTATTCTCTAGTGCAAGGCTTTGAGAAGGTGAAGAGCCTCATTGTTGAAATGCATTTCACTGATGTCATAACACTGTTAAGATCTTAATTAAAGCAGAGAGACTCATGCTCCCCCTCTGTTGTACTATTTTCCCATAGAAAGACAAAGTTTTGCAGAAAGACAGACGATGAGAGCAAGCCGTACGTCACTAACCCCCCAAGCACTTTCATGATATTACGCATAGAACGGAGGCCAAAAGTTGTGGCAGAGCTCCAAAACCCGCTGTCAACAAAGTCATCAGACAGAGAGAAAGTGTCTTTGCTCTGTATGTTAAAACACTTGGTGTCACACAAACTTCACCACAGTTTGATAAAAGATTTAAAAGCTGTCTGCTAACGAGCCCTGTCAAAGACAACACGTTTACCACGTTAAATTGTTCCTCTAACTATAATTCTTGACATCTTAACGGTAAGTTTTGTTCTTGTGAATGATTTGTATTTACTGTCACGTGAACAGTGAAAACATTTTAAAGGAGCATTTCAAGCATTTACTTAATGCTTTTGTTTGGGTTGTTGTGTGTCCACTGTTGAGGTCGCTGCACAAAGAGTAGCAGTAAAAATACTATGAACATACAGACAGGGAGAAGCAGCTCCAGTCTCAGATCTTCCCTGAGTGGTGAACCAATCAAATACAATGACATGATTTCCTCCAGTGCCATTCTGATCCAAGTCCTGTTATTCATCAGTTGGAAAATCAACTTGTGTTTTAAAATGTCTCTCTTGTCTTTGACATGTGGATGAAGTTGAAGCATCTTTGAACATTAACAGTTTGTCGTCACTCAAAACACTGTCGTCTTTAGTCATATAGATGGAAAACAAATCAATTCAAGAAGGAAAGGAACTACTCCAATTGTGTATTACCTTCATAACATCCCTATCAGTAGGAGGTAGAGTGAAAAATAACTTTCAGTCCGTTAAACGACAATGTAAACAAAGCACCATTTGAATAATGATGTTTCAAAAGGGTTCAATCTGCTGCACTGCAAAAGACAGAACATTTCTGCTTCATGCTTAGGTTTATTCAGTATTTTCAAGGTCATCATTCCTCCAGCATTTGTGACATTACATCTTCCCACAGAGCACCTTTCAGCTCAATGAAAGCTAGAGGAGGGAGGAGCAAGCACTGTGATTGGTTAGACTGTAATAAACGGACTACTGCAGTTGAACAGAGGAAGAGAGGAAGTGCCTGAAGGAGCTGGGTAGAATGTGAACAACAACAAAATGTCACAATAACTTCCACATTACACTGCCTGAGGAGTGTGTGTGTGTGTGTGTGTGTGTATGTGTGTGTATTTATTTGTGTGTGTGTGTGTGTGTGTGTGTGTGACCCAAAATCTCTTTGCGCACTTTCCCTCACACTCAGTCTCAATGCCCATTTGATTCAAAAACTGCTCCTCAAAATGTACGAAAAACTTCAAATTTGGGGTCAAGATTTTATTGCGTAAGTGGAAGTCAGAACAGACATAGAACTGCGATTGGACGTTTTATTCTAGCGGCTGTATTCGTATTGGCTGAGAGCTGTACACAGAAACAAGGGCTTTTGAAATAGGGCCCAGTTGTACATGTACATGAACTTTTGTTCACGTGTACAGATATATAATATGTGTTTCTGTATCTGTATGTGTGCTGGTTTCCAGGCGGATTAGAATGTTAATCTTTGAGGGGTCCAGTAATGAGTGGGGGGCAGTCTCCTCCAACACCCCCCCCCCCCACACACACACACACACACACACACACAGCCAAATGTGTTTCTCAATCTCTCCATCTATTACACAAGAAGACCCCCACCAGTAAATGAAACCTACTCTCACAAATCCAGCTCCTCACACACACACACACACACACACACACACACACACACGTAGTAAAACCCTGTTTAATAGTTTATTGAGCTTCAGCTGCTTCCCACATAGGCCCCAGCTGATTCAAAATGCTGGAGGGGGGTTGAGTGGATGGGGTGGGAGGGGTTTGGGAGTGTGACGGGGGTGTGGAGGTCAGACAGCTGCTGCGTACAGTAACCATGGAAACCTTTGTCTGAGCCTGTCAAAATGGAGAAGGATGAGTCGGGCTGTAAATTCAAATTTAAGGTCTTCTTCGTTATGAGTCTACCACACAAGTCGCCCCAGATTTGCGTTTGGCAGTTTTTTCGTCATGTATATCAGACAACAGTCACAAAAGATACCCCCCCCCCCCTTTTTCTGGATCCACCCCCGTTACTCATCAATGCCTGATACTATGTGTTCACTGAAGTGAGCTGTCTTGACAATACAACTTTTAAATATAGCAGGATTAACATTCATGTCACTAATTTAGCATAGTTGATAGCCTTACAACAATGTTTAAAGAGAAGTATTTAGCTAATTTCACTTTTTCTTAAGCACAGAATTTGTGTAATTACAATAGTTTTAATCTCGGGAATTGACTTTTATAATAGACATACATATATATAAACAAGGGTATGGATTATATAATGATCATTTTGTGTTATAACCTGGATGTTTCCAAAGCTTTGGAATAAAGTGAATATAATTGTATAATTGTAATGCTCAATGCCAAAGTGAGAACTGGTTGCCCTCTAGTGCCAGAAACATACTCTGCAATACTGTTACCGTCCGTCCACCCATCCACCCATCCACCCATCCTCCATACAGCTTATCCTTTGAGGGTCACAGGGAGCTGGAGCCAAACCCCAGATGACAGTGAGCGAGAGGCGGGGTTTACACTGAACAGGTAACATACACCATTCACTCTCTCACATTCACACAAATTAGAGTCTCCAATTAACTCAACTCCAGTCTGCATGTTTTGGGTATGTACAAGTAAATCACAATACCCAGAGAAATCTCAAGAAAACACGGGAAGAACATGTCAACTCTACACAGGAAGTCCCTCGCTGAACTGGGATCAAAACCAGGAATCTTTTTGCTGTGGATTCCAATAATGTCATTACTACATGTAAATACATATCCATAGAGAACATACACTTATGTCCTTATTAAGGATCCATGACATTTACTACATAATGAGGTAGTCATTGAAATGAAGTGAAGGGGAAGCCAACATTTGTACAGGCATTCAGTTTAATTTAATTTGAAGAGAGTTCAAAGATATGATACTTAAAAAAAACACACACACACAGAGAGAAGCAATGTGGCCATAGAAGTGTCCAAGCTAAGAAGCAGGGCAGATTCCCAAATGCACAGAGTACAAAATTTCACAATGTCATATGTACAACACAAAAAGAACACAAATACACAGACGAGAGCTCTCAGCTAGATGGAGTTTGGTATTTACATTAAAATAAATAGAACAAACCGATAAATAACATCAAAATGCATTGGTTGATGGATGATGACTTAAGAGCTGGATTTGCAGATATAGAGCCGACCACTGATTTATCTCTATATACTACAGGGAGAGCAAAGGTATTCTTCATAGTGGCAGGACATACACAGTCTATTTGTAAATAAACCATAACTTTCATCTTTTTATATCCAAATTGGTTTTCCCCTGATTAATTTACATTCAAGCCAGCTCAGGATAGGGATCGAGCCTGAAAACGTATACAGACGTAAATAATTGTTTGACTATTGGAGGAAAATCAGCGTATAGTCAACTCAGGGTGGAACGAGGCTGTGAGCTCGTTCCACCACAGCTTCTTTCATTTTCACCAGCGTGTAGGACACACGACGACGTCAGAGGGGATATAAAAAGACAAGTAAATATCTGCAAAGACAAAAACTCCAACGGCTTCTCTTTCAAAACACTGAGATAATCACCAAGATTCATTATTTCTCTGGATAATATTCATTATATTTCATCACATAACATACAAGTAGGGATATATAAAAACATGTAATGGTTGTATATAGAAATAGAAAATGTAAATTTTAACCTTCAGTGAGCTGCAGTTGATGATTATTTTATCTTTGAACGGTGATGAAACAATGAAACAATCTCAGCCCGGTCTCAAAGGGAGGGTTAGAAATCTATGTTTTTTCTTTTTCCATGTACATCTTACCTCTGGATATTTATCTACTTTCCTTCTTTAACATGTAGCTGAAGTGAGAAACCATGATAAGAAATAAGTAAAAAAATGACGTCTCTGTCTTCACAAATACGCGGATAACAGCGGAGATGTCATGTTCTGTAAACGCAGGTCTCTCTCATGTAACACCTATAATATCTTGGATAAGATGAGGACATGGCATGATACTGTACATCATCATCAGATTTATATCAGCATAGGGGAAGAACAAAGGAAATAAGAAGCTCAAATATAAGGATGACACGGTTGTGCATGTGCTATGATGTGTATTCCTGTCTCAGTACAGCAGGGATCACTTGTAGCGATGGTTAATATTTTAACGCTGCGTTTGATGGTTTCTTGTCAGGTTACAGCTGAAAGTCGTTCTTTTTCAAGCCGGATCTCCAGAAGCTGCCATCGCAGTAAAGAGAAGGAATATTAACTTCTGTCCCGCACCACAAGAACACAGCTGTATTTTGGGGTTATTTGTGGTAACGGTCAGCTACAAGCACGACCTTTGACACCTCTCTCTAACACAATGATCCTCTCTCAGCACAGGCCTGTCTCCAGATTGTTTCTACACCACTCGCATCATGGCTCAAAATAAACACGTCACACTTTAACACATCCATTCATCTACATTTTCCTCACATGAAGTCTTTCATGGTTTTAGCACTAGCAACCGAGAACCCAAAGCAAGGCCCTACCTCACCTCAACCCTTCTCGCATCTCTTCCTCTAATCCCTTTTAGCTCTTCCTTTCCTCTTCCTCCTCCCAGAGTTCTCCTGGGGCTTTTCCTCTTTGCTTCCCATCAATGCTCCGTTGGCGGCCTTGCTGAGGCCGTTGAGGGCCCCGTTAGAGAGGGCCTTGCCTGCCTTGGAGGAGGAGGAAGCGTCGCGTCTGGGCAGCTGGCGGCGATAGGTCTGGTAGTAGAAGTTGCCGAAGAGGATGATGAAGGTGATGGCGTAGCAGATGAGGGAGTAGTGCATCCAGTGGGGGAAGTCGCAGTTGACATAGAGAGACAAGGCTGTGTGGCCAATTGTGACGTGGAACTGAACCTGAGACACAAAGGGAGAAATTAATCATATTTTTGTGAAGCTTTTTCATCTCCCTTTATTATAACAGTTAGATTGCACTTCCAAAATGTGTTTAACGAAAAGGTTTCCACAGAGGAAACTAATGTCTAACCATCTGGATGATGGTCAAATACTTCTTCCACCACAGGTACTTCTGGATCTTAGGTCCGCAGGAGGCCAGGCCATAGTACAGATACATCAAGACATGGATCCCTGCATTCATGTGCGCACCGAAGAACGCTGCGAAGAGAAGAAAAAAAAAAGGTTTCAAATTGTGTCTTGCCAATTGTAAGGCTTCAAAACCCAAACTCATACGTCTCGATGAGGTGATGCTCAAGAGAGCCAGTAGTTCAAGAGGATACATTCTAATGATTTTGGTGACATTTATACAGATCAGATGGACATTTGTGGTTTTGAGTGAGATGTCTCAGCAGCTGTTTGATTGAAATTTTGAACAGACAAGCATTTCCATCGCTGGATGAAAAATGAATAGAGTTACCATCTCCAATCACAGTCAGGTCAACATTTAATTTGCCAAACATTTGTATTTATGACCCAATACCTGTAATAAACTACATATGTGGGTCTAAGGAAACAGGGCAAAGAGCACAACAATTTTGATTTCTAATTTAACTAGAGAGGAACTCAGTTAAGCACATACCTCTGCCAAGGCCCAACAGTCCCCTTATGAAAACGTTTAAATTCACTTGATCCAGATTTCTATTTGAATCTGCACCAATTTGCACACACAATATCAGTCCCCTAAACATTTTTTTTTTCACCAAGATCCTTTAATTAGAAGGAAAATCTTGAGTTAAAATAAAATAATAATCCTAGATCTGCCCACTGATCTGAAACTGCACCAAAATTCCAAGAGTTTTTCCCTGAACCTGACATCAACAGATTTCATGCTAATTAATCCAGCAGTTTTTGCATAATCCTAACTAACAGATGGCCAAAACACAGACAAAAACATAACCTACATGGCTGAGATAAATTATTTCATAAAAGGAATTAGGCACAAAGAAATATCCTGACATTCACTGTAGCCTGTGCTACTCACACTGTCCTCCAGCCACCCATTTGATGCCGATCCACCAGAGCGTGAACATAGTGCAGTGGTGGTAGACGTGCAGGAAGGTAACCTGGTTGAATTTCTTTCTCAGGATGAAAAACACTGTGTCCAGGTACTCGATGCCTTTGGATATGAAGTACCACCACAGGGCTCCTGCCACCTGTCTCAGACACAAAGGGAGAAATGTGTTGTAAGGCAGATACAGAAGGGGGGAAAGAAACAAGAATGGAAAAGTGGGATTTAGACAGCTAGAGCAGAAGAGTCTCATCTATTCTGCCATTCCTCGACCTCAGGGTCAACTGAGACAAGAGGACTGGGCTTTCTCTGTCAGGTGTGTAACTGCGTCATGGAGCAGCAGGAAGGAAGGAAGGTGAAACTGAACACGATCCCTCCTCCAGCTGCACTTTTTCTGAGGGCAGGGTCCAAGTTAGTTGAAGCTGATCATGTTTCCAAAAGGCACTGAGCCTGAAGGTTCCCTGATGCCCTGACAGGACTTTTCTTACGTATTTGGTTAGTGCACTTAGAGTGAAGTGAGATCTCCATCTATCTGTGACAAATGGCAGTGAAGGGTTAGGGTTAGTGTTAACTATTACAAATGAAGTTGCATACATTCTTTATTTAATAAAAGGCTGTGTGCACGTGCCTTTGTGTGTGTGTGTGTGTGTGTGTGTGTGTTTGTCTGCAGCTCCAGACACTCACCCTGACTTCATTGGGGTCCTCTGAATAATCCACCGGTTGACAGATGTAACTGTAGCTTGCAGACCGCGCCGCCAAAAACAGCTAAAGAACAAGAGAAGGTCTCGATGGAATCAGTGAGGTACAGTGAATTCACAAAAAACAAAGAGGCACAGTGGGAGGAGACAGACGAGAGATGGAGTACAGGCAGGAGGCGGAACACACTGTAATAAGGTTAGTCTAATCCCAGGGGGGTAGAACTGCAGCTGCAACATATTCATCTACATGGATGATTCTAGTCGGAATAAGACGTCTTCCACAAGTTTGTAAGACTTATGCACTCACTACAGTTTCATTGGCACATGCAGATAAAAGAGGCCACTGAGCCTTTTCTGTAACTACAACCAACCTCTTTGAAGATGAAGAAGTTGAGGAAGACCATGCTGAAGTTGTAGACAATGAGGGTCTTGCGGAGCTGGAAGGGTTCTCTGTTCTTCATGTATTTGGGCCCCAGCCAGAGAAAGAGCAAGTAGGAGGTGCTGATGGCCAGTGTGGGCAGGGGGTTGTTCATCAGAGGCCATTTCGCCACTCGCTTGTCTGTGGAACAGAAGTTCTCACAGCGTTACATAACGATTCTTAATGTTTGCTCTGCACAGCACCGACTCAGAGGGAGTTCGGTGCAGAGGATGGATTATGTGTCTCAAGGTGAGTTGTCTGGAAGTTGTCGGGATGTAAACTTCTTTGATAGAATTGCTCATCATATAGTATAGCATAGAATAACACAGAGTATAGTATAGCATAATATAGTATGTTATAGTATAGTATAGACAAGTATAGTATAGTATAATATAGTAGAGGAAAGTATAATGTACTATAGGGAAGTATACCATAGTATAGTATGTACAGCATAGTAGGTATAGTATAGTAACGACAAGTATAGCCTGTAAAGTATCGTAAAGAACTTTATAATATAGTATAGTTTTGCATGTATACTAATTACAGCATAGGATTTATAGTATAGTATGTACATTTTAGTAAGGAAAAGTATAAAATAGTCACGCATTTATATCATAATAAAGAAAAAGTATAGTATAGCATGTATAGTATGCACACTACAGAGTATTATGTATAGTATAGCATAAACATTATAGTAAAGAAAAGTATGGCATAGTGTAGTATAGTATCGTGAAAAAGTATAGTATAATTATACTATAAACATTAAAATGATCGTTCACTCCGACAATGGATCATAACGAAAACCCAGGACTATTACCTGCAATGGTTAGGGTCCATTTGTAGAACTCTATGGTGTCATTGATAAAATGTGTCACAACCTCCATGGTTGTGGCCGATGACCTGGAATGAAAAGGACAAATGTGAACAAGACCTTTAAATTCTCAGCTTTCCTAAAAACGTGTGATGGATAAAGCCGAATCGTGAAGGGGACATCCTCTGAGAGACCCTTACTCATCATGTGACCTCCTGTGAACTGTGCTTTTCTCTTTGACTGGAACATAACGTTTATACAGCTACATACATCTCAATGGATCTGTAAAATAAACAGACCAGGGGCCAGCAGAGAGCCCTACAGGAGCCTGTGGCCCCATGAGGCCCTGAGAGACGCGCCTAGGGTTTCATTGCGCACAAAGGCAGGGAACAGCAGGCAGCAGAGCGCATGTGTCAGCGGATTTTTGGCTTCAGCGCGACCACCCTCCAACCTGGTGGTCCCACACATCGAGGGGGTTGGCCTCGTGGCACCGCTTCCTTACACTGAAGTGGGTCATCTGCCTCAGACAGAGGCGGACTGACGCGCACATGCCGATAAACAGCGAAGACGCACAATGTGATTTAACGATCCTAAAAACGGATGACACCACCTCCATCCCCCCCTCCCCCTCCATCCCTCCCCCTCTCCCCGGCCCGAAGCTGATCGAGCTTCTGCTGCAGCATCTGCCACAGTCCCGCACGCGCTCTCCCTGTACAAACTGCTGGGAGCATTAACCATTCATAAAGGACTTAATACGAACCAAACATCGCGTTTCTTACAGATATGGATGATCATATTCACAGTATAGGATTTCAATCCTTTCAGCGTGCCCCCTGCGGCATGCACTGGGCCTTCACATAGCCCGCATTCACTTCATCACCAGTAGGGTTTTTAAAAAAAACCACCTCAGCTGGTCCCATCCCACATCTGCGTAAACACCGATCCATTCGAATGATACGTGTGTAAATGGAGGCCGCGCACAGCAAACACACCACAGACCGCAATAACATCCCCAATGTTCTGCGTGCCAGTGAAGATGCCCATCACCTTACCGTGTCGGTGCTTGGCAGAATATCCCTGTGTTATGACATTCAGCGCAGGCCCGCGCACCGTGCGTGATTCTGCCCGCTCTGATCCACCGATCCAAGTTTCTATCAGACGGATCCAAGTGTTCCGCGTCCACAGACCAAGGAGGATGAGAGGAGCCGCTGAGTTCACAGCGACGGTCTCAATTAGTCTATTCGGGACAACCCCAGCCTCCACTGCGTCTGCTTCAATGAATTTCTCCTCTGGTCCAAATCAGCGCCAGCGTCATGGCGAACACAATCGAGCACATATTTCCGGTTAGACTTTCACAATAAATGAAAGGTTAATGGGTTTTCTCCTTTAGTGAGATGCTCTATCTCTCTCTTGGCATACAAATTATATGATTGGAAATGTTTTATATCATAGCCAAACAAACTTTGACTATAAGTTTCCAAAATGCAATATTAAAAATAGCTAATTATGCAACAACAAATAATAAAGGTAATGATAACCAAACGTCTACAGAAATTGAGGTTGCCTTAAAATGCATTGTTCATAATTAATCAATATTGGTTATTTCATAGCCTATGGAAGCATTTTATATTATTATCACTATTGTTGTCATTGTTATAGGTCGCAAAATGCTCCCGTAGGCCTAACCCTAACTTTATGTTATATTATACGCGCACACTGCACGGCTCTATTTGAAGCCGTCTCACTGTACTTCCTGTCTGAGTCGGATTGCTCCTGTGTAACTTGACGCAGCTCAGCTCCTGTCCTGCAGCCGCCGCTCTGGGATGATGGAGAGATGTTCTGCGCATGCGCACACATGGAGGCGGATGCAGCAGAAACACATCAGCGAGATATAACCAGAGTGACACAGGAACAGAAGTGACCCAGCCTTCAAAATAAGAGAGATTTTTGTCCCATTTGACAAAAATAACGTTCTCTGCATTAAACCCCCGTAAATCTTTATTATAAAAGTGGATAATGATTATGAAAAACAATAAAAGGACACACAGAAGAAATGTCAGTCAATTAAAGGGTGTAAACCTATTGAGAGTGAGAAACTGCAGACATGAAATATCATATAATGGGTTTTATTTTGATATTCCTGGCCATGATCCTGTATCTCATGGTGTCTAACAGGACACTCGGTGTACCTGCTGTTGCGCCGGTTTTTCTCTTGTCCTCTCTACTTGCACGAGCCGTTTGTTCTCATCTGTAGATTCAATATTCTCTTGCTACTATCCAGGGATTCACATTTTGCCTCGCGGTGGACCAGTGCGTCTGTACGGAGCTTTTTACGCGGGACAAAAATGCGTAGAGAAGCAGAGATGCGCTCCTGGGACTCTCTTCATTGATGGTCGTGAGCTCCCATCACAGGCCCTGTTCTCTGGCCAGTGGAGTTAGTTCCTCACGTGAATATGGTCCGGTGAGCTACCAGGAAGAGGGGTTTCACCGAGAATTCTGAAAGAAGGACACAATGAAGATTTGGAGCACGGAGCATGTTTTCAGGTGGGTCCCACCGGTCGTCATCGTCATAGATTATTGTTGAAGCAGAACGAAGTGAGATGTAGTTGCAGGGCAAGGTCGATGGGACCTTCACCCTGGTTTACTCAGTTTAAACTGCAGCGTTAAACTCTGAAGATAAGATGAGTTGAGATTAGAGAATCCTTCTCAACTCATTCCCCACTATGGGGAAATTCAGTGTGGTAACTCAGAGCACCAGGAAGGAACTTCAGGCAGAACAACTGTGTGGTTGTAGTCAGTAAATTCCCAACCATTTATAATATGACTCTATAGATTGTTAGGAAGTCACTATGAGTATTAAACACCAGAAATCATGTACTGTCATATGTTTTATATCAGAACACAAAAATTAAACCAAACCAACAGATCATCCCTCACAGTTTTTCCTGTTTTGGTTGATTACACACTGAATACATCAACCCATGTGCACGTAACTTAATTAGGACATGAATAAATCTGATCCTGTGCAATATAAGCTTGTTGTCAGGTATGTTTCTCCCATTTGTGTGTTTTTTTGTATGTGTTTGTGTGCAGTTACCCTTGGGAGACAGTGATCAAGGCTGCAATGAGAAAGTACCCCAACCCCATGAACCCTAACGTGGTCGGCGTGGACGTGCTGGACCGCAGCCTGGACGCCCAGGGACGCCTGCACAGCCACCGACTCCTCAGCACAGAGTGGGGCCTGCCGAGCATCGTACGAGCGGTCAGTGGACAGCACAAAGACCCACACTCAGAATGTATACACATGCTGAAAAGGAGGATGAAGATACACGTTCCTAAATTATGCTCAAGGGCCTGCAAGGGTCAGAGAAGAGGTTCCATCATGTCATTAACTAAATCTACTGTTTATTATTGTGTTTGCAGATACTGGGAACCAACCACACACAAACCTACGTGACGGAGCACTCCATCGTCGACCCAGAGGAGAAAAAGATGGAGCTGTGCTCAACAAATGTTAGTTTGTATTGAACCCTTCAGCCACCGATGACTGATCAGCAAGTTACACTGCATTGACTGGTTACACATTTTTACTAGAATGGCACACAGTACAGCACGTCCCTCCACCAAGGCCAAACAGTAAAATCAATCAAGCTGCCCCTAATATAACACACTCATACATATCCGTTCCCTAAATGAGCCAGATTTTGTCAAATCAAGATCAGTGAATTATTCCCTGGGAATAATAAAAAAAAAAACATCTTGCAATATTAAAGAAAGTGAACACAGTTTGAGTTTGTCTGTAATCATTCCAGTAGTTTATGTAGTCCTGCTCAGAAATAAAGGGACTAACACTCAGCAGTGAAAACATAACCTCCTGCACAGTATTGCAGGGAGATTTAACAGACCTTTATGCAAACTGTAAAATTGTATCCAGCATAAAGTAAAATAATGTCTCAAAATTTGAACATTTTGTGTTCATGAAACATTTCAGATCAAATAAGAATTTAGCAGGTTGCACTTCAACATGTCCAGTCAACAAAGCATCGGAAGTCTTCATCAGAAACCCAAATGTCTCTTAGATATACAATGAGGAATCATTAGGGGCTATTAGGAACTAGTAATCAAAGACAAAGTGTGTTAGGGTGTGTGTTAGATGGACGTAATAAAAAGTATAGAAAATAAATTCTCAAAGAATTGGCCCAATAAACTGAAACAACATGGATGCATGCTCTTAAACACAGGGATTTGCCTGGATACAGCAAGATCTTAAAAAACCTCCCCTTTATACAGTAACTCCTCCCCCCTGCACAGACAACTGATTCCCTCCTCCAACCCTCAGCTCACAATGCAACTTGATTCTGGATTAAGATTCTTTAACAATAATCATAAATTAAGCACATGCAAATCTGTTTTATTTTCCAGATTACTCTGACCAACCTCATATCAGTGGACGAGAGGCTTCTTTACAGGCCCCACCCAGACAACCCTGAGGTGTAAGTACAAGTTACATTTCATTTAGGAAAGATTGTTAAATTCAATGATCGTGATCACACCACATGTGAAGCTGAAGTCTCCTTATTTGTTTGTTGTCCCTTTTTCATTCCACCAATCAATGATTAGTAGTAGAGCACAGAGTGATCTCACACAGACTCAGTAATTGATTTCCTCACTGGATGTTAGTGAGATGAAAGAAAGGATGAACATACCAGGTGTATGTTGGTGTTTAGTTATTCTTCTCTGGTATGATCCACACTGCTAGTCTGTGATCTGAGAGGCTGGTGAGAACTGTGAGCTCTCCAAGTCCCTGTGTCCTCCCCTCCCCTGTCACCTATTCCCTGTTTATATCACCCAGTGCCTCTAATGAGCACCACCAAGTGTCCAAATATTAATTATGACCAGTTAACAATTAACGTAAGTGGCTCCTACAGTAATCTTTCTAATTTCAACTCTAATCACCAAATAATGGACGATGCTTTTGTTAAATTGATAAAATCTTTCTTCATAGCACATCTGCACAAGATCCACTCAGCCCCTCCTGACTCCTCTCTCTCTTTACCTCTCTCTCTCTCTCTCTCTCTCGCTCTCTCTATCACTCACTCCCTCAGGCCAACAACCACTGATACACACAAATGCAGTGACATAGGACACATGTAAATTCAGACTGGTTTAAGGCAACGTCATTTGGTATTTGCAAACAGAAAAGTCGGACGTGCGTATTTGCATATAGAGCGAGGAAGTGAGATCACAAGTGATCACAAGTGGTCACAGGAGACACGTTTAGGACACATTTTAATGTCCGGTCTGAACAGATAAACTCAACCTGTGACTTGTGATCAGATCTCTGAACTGGGCCAATGTTAACTATCTTGCGGTATTCATCTCTCTCTTTCTCTCTCTCTCTCTCTCTCCCCCTCTCCCTCTCCCTCTCCCTCTCCCCCTCGCTCCTCAGTACCGTCCTGACCCAGGAGGCAATCATCACAGTCAAGGGAGTCAGTCTAAGCAGTTACCTGGAGGGGATGATGGCCATGAGAATGTCGGCCAACGCCAGGAAGGTAACAGAAAAGAAACATTCTTCTATTTATACTCTTGTTTCCCCTTCTGCATTTCACCTGAACTCTGGTTCCAGTCGTAAAGATAAAGTAAAGGATTGCCTCGCATGCTGGGACTCCACTGTCTCTCTCTGCTGTTCCAGGGTCAACAGTTACCACTGGTGCTTTCCTGTCACTGAGTGTCTCCTCTTTAATCTCCTGTCCCTCTCTGTGGATCTGTAGGGTTGGGATGCTATTGAGTGGATTATTCAGAATTCGGAAACAGAGAACATGCCTCTCTGACATTTACTTACTCTGGTAACTTCTTTACTTTCCTCTGCATCCTTTTTTTTCTATTACTATTTTAAGCAAGCTTCTTGTTTTTTCTCTTTTCTAAACTACAAAGAGAAGTGTGATGTTAGTGTTTACATCACCAACCATTTGTTTGCATACACAGGGCTGCAGCTCCACTGTGATGACTAGTCCCTGGCTGCAGGTCCTGGACCTCCGGGGATCCTCAGCATCTTGGGATCCTCTGCAATTGGTGCTCAGACTGTCTGGGGCTCCCCCTCACGCACACAAGCACACACACATACACGCACACACACACACACATGCCTCCTCTCACCTCTAGAGAACATGCACTGGAGGCTCCAACAGACAACTGCTGCCAAAGCTCTACAGTTATGAGGAAGTGTCAAGGATTGTGGTTGGACTCACTAACCCATTTACAGTCGGTCTAATTAGAGACTGAGGAAGCCATGACAGTTCCTCAGTGTGTTTAACACTCTCCTGGTGAGTGACCACAGGGTTTACAAGTCTTGTGTTGAGGAAATGTATCAACTTCACCAGCAACTTGGCTGGTTAGAATATTTTACTACTAAAGCATGTTTACTTCGCTCTAGTGTCCTGGCTTCGTTTAGAAAGATTAGGGTGCAATAGGGAGACGCAGAAGGTTCAGTACAAAATAATATGCAACTAGCTTCATCATTTCATTTACATGATATATGTATTTTTTCTCAACCGGAGTTCAAGCCGGAGACTTTTTACGGGTGCTTATTGCGTGTGTTTCAAGAGGCACAAACAGTAGACAATATGTCTGCATGATAGTTACAGTATAAAAACAAGGGAAGGGAAGTTATGGCTAGTTTGGTTGCCAGGCAGCTAGCTATGATTGCAGGAAATATGATTATTTCTGAGATTCTTTTTCAAGATAGGAATGTACCTTCGACATGGCCTTGTTTTCCTGCTGTGGAGGCACCAACACACAGGCACACCAGGTACCCCGTTTCCACCAAGGCAGCTGCTCAGAGACACTGCTTAGTCTGGAACCAGTTCCTTGTGTTTTGACAACTTAAGAACCGGCTCTCGAGCAGAACAACTGATTCCCCTCTGGGACAGACCATTTCCTGGTCCAGAAGAAAGTACCGCTTGTGACAGGGGGGGGTATCATACCTTACAAGACCAGTACGACCAACCACAACACCGTCAAAACAATTCTTCACAAAAACAGAGCTTGGTTCGTGTAATGCCTGCAAAGAAGATACATATAATAGTCCGAGGCGTATTAGGCGACATGCACTGGGACGTAATGACTTGGCTCTGCGGTGACTTTAGTCTGTGGAAAAGCAAACTGGCTCTTAAAAGTTACACAAGTTGAGCCAATCCTAACCAGCTCAGCAGCATCAGCAGGTTCACCTTGGTGGAAAGGGGGTAACAGGCAACCAGCAGATTTGTAATTGGGTAAATGCAGCAGATGGAGATGACATACAGATTGTTCTGTAGTGATCAGTGTAGCCAAATGTTGGACTAACTCACTTTGTGTGTTTTTTACCTGTTTACAAGGCCTTAAATCGCAGCATGTGTGTAATAGCCTGTGCAGCAGCAGTATAATGTCTTTCCCAGTCTGAGTCACTTCCATAAACCTGCTACCTGTTTGTCCACGAGGAGCAGGGCAGTACTGTATGTGCAACGCTGCAGCAGATGCAGACGTATACCACGACTACTTAATGTATGTGCTATATGGTTTTACTTGTTTAAAAGTAAAATCATATTTGCATTACATTTGTAAAAAATACTATTTATTTGATAAGGCTGCCTAGCAAGCAGAGAAGGTTGTTTGTATTTTCTGTTTCATGTTAAAAAATATTGTTTGAAGCTCTTGTCCTGCTGCAACAAATAAAACCATTGTTTGAAAACATTTCATGTCAGAATTTGATTTTTTTAACATTTGTGTCAACTTCTCAGGGTCATGGATCTTATTGAAGAAATCTGACACATTTAGGGGACTGAAAGAGTGTTTGCAATTTTGAATCATATCTAAATAAAAATCTGGATCTAGTGAATTTAAATGTGGGTTCAACTACTATTTGGTCTGGGCGTAGGTAAACACTGAGTGCTATTGTAGTTTTTTTTTTTTTTTAGACTCAGCTCAGTGTTTCTTCTTCTGAGCACAGCTTAATTTCTCTGCTCCAAGAAGACAGCTTAATGAATGGGCAGTAATGGAAAGTCTGCGGCACAGAAAACATCATCTCTCATAGATAAGTGTTATATGCTGATGTTCCTTTTTTAAAAGAATAACCTGCAGTTCACAATTTCACCAGTAGAGAGCACAAGTATGCTTTTAGCAACAGGACGCCCACAGGGCATCTCCTGCTCCGGAGGCCCATGATGCTCCAGTGAGAGGTGAGATAAAATCAACTTAGGGGCCAGGCGTCTTGTTATTTTCTTTAATTCACGCAACAGAAAATAAACTAAATGCATTGCATAGCATGTACATCATTCCTCAGTGTGAGCAGTGACAGAGGACTATCTAATCCAACAGTGCAAGATGAGCCACTTGCCAGAAGCCCAATAAATAAATCCCTACACACAAGTAGCTGGGTGTTTGAAAAACAAAACAAAAAAACAATCATGCAGGATACAACAACTCCAACTTTTGTATCAGAGCAACAGATCCTAAACGCAACTCTTCTGTAAATGAGACGCTTGTTGGTGATGATGATGATGATGATGATGATGGTGATGATAATGGTAATGATAAAAAGCAGCAACCGGATCTGAAACCATTGCAAACAAGGATTAAGCTGTACCGGGTTTCAAGTTTTACGATAAGGCACACACCACTGTAATATTAAACTCCGATTACAATCTTTGGTAATACTGCACTCAAGTGCTGTTGCTATAGCAGCCACGGCAGAAAACGAGCAAAACACAATTAATTACAAAATCATATCAAATCCATACAAAAGTGAAAAAGAACAAGATAGGAAATATATCGTGGTGTTTACATACACAAGAATAACTTCTCAACGATTAATTACCAACTTAATTTACTTACATTCATCATCTCTTAGGTTCTGCAGCAATTTTACAATTTACATAACGCACAATATTGCTGCAAACGTCACCTGACAGGTTCCATACCCACATGACCAGGCTTCGTAATGTCATACTGTACTAAATGAGCATTTCAATCAAATCAAATACTGTCCCTACCTCCCGCGTCGAAAAGAACAATTACAAGGTTTGAAAACCAAGAAAAAAGGAAAAGAAATTCTCCAAACTGGGGAAAAAAAACTAATGCACACAGCTAAGGTCAAGAGACGCGTGTCCATTTCCAAAAAGCCACGTTGAACTAAGACTCTGACAGCTGAGTGTTCCCTTTTCCCCCTCCGCTCTCCTCTCATCCATCATCAGGACGACTGCTCCTACGTCTCTTCACCTCTCCGTCACATTCGCTCGCTTTTCAACAGTGAACCCTGCCCGACGCCTCTTCCAAAGCAAAGCTCGAATGCATAAGAGTCACACCTCCACTAAAACATACATCCAGGAATTGATTGTGCCGTTAAACAAAAAAAACAAAACAATATTGTACATTTCTATGTACAGTATGTACAGTCAGTTCATGTGGAATCAGAAGTTGAAAAGGTTGATGAAGTCTTGAGGGTAGAGCGGCATGGTGCAGCTCTCTGGGTTGTTGGCCGTGCACGGGTGGTTGGTGTCCTGCAAACGAAAAAAAAGAAAAAAAGAAACACAACCGTCAGTTTTAAATGCAGTCCGCTTTTCAGTTTCATCTCGTGCAACATTTTATGTACGTCTCTAATTTGGTTAAAAGTGAAAGACAGAAGAAGGAAGTACCTTCCAGAAGAGGATGTGACAGTGTGAGCAGAAGTGCAGGGTGTCACTGTATTGTTCTCTGTGAGGATAGCAGCGGCTCAGCTTGAAGTACATCTTCTTCCACTCGAGCTGACCTTTATCCGACACCATCAGGCGCTTTCGGATCTGAGGGAGAAGGAAACAGACTTTTAAGACGTGACCCAAGAAAAATACTTTGACATCCAAATTGATTTAACGTTTGCCTTCTTGAGGAGTTCTTTCGCCTGACATTCACTACTTCAAATGTACTAAATAGGGGGGGAGATTTAAGAAGCCTTCATGTATCAAGGTTTTTTCTTCCCTGACACAAGCTGAATCTTATGCCTCGGACCTGTGGGTATCATCTCTGTTACCTACTTTGGCTCATAGCTCAGTGCATTTCACTCGCTTATCAGGGGAATGCTTTCCAGTGTGGTGCAGTGTCCCTATGCAAACCCTAAGCCCTCCCATTATCCACGAGCAACTCGAGTTTATCACACAGATATTCTCCAGAGGGGATGTATGTGAGAACGCAAAAGTCAGAGTGAGGGGCTCTGGACTCTCGCCAGAGTTTTTCCTGCCAGTGACCTAGAAGGTCCGGATGAGCCCATGTGAGACAACAGTGTATGTTTCGAAACACGACTAATGCCAAAACTGGAAAAACAAACAAAAAGAAAACATATAGCCCTGGACACAGACGAAAACGTCACGAGACCCCATCACCCATTCATTTTCTAAGTACCTGTCTGTCTGTGAAGTGGTGCTGGCAGAGTCTCTTCCACAGCAGCCGGTCCTCAGTGAGGGTTCCCAGCTCGGGACACACTTGGCCCAGGCTGACCAGGTCCCTGCCGTCGGACAGACGCTCCATGATGTTGAGCTGCAGGTTGACAGGCAGGTCCTTCAGAGTCATGCCCGTAGATGCAGGCTGCAAGAAACAGGAAGCAGAGTTAGTGAAGTTGATTACGATAGAAACATGAAGTCGATAAATTCAACACACTATGAGGCACTTTTGAGTCTGGCTCGTGCTCCTGTGTTTCGGGCCCACAGCCTTACCCTGTTGATCTGGATGTTGTCCAGCTGATGCAGCCACTGCAGGATGCGCTCCATGCGGTGCACCCAGATGTTGATGTTTCCCACCAGGACGGACTTGCCCATGTCCTGAACCAGATCACACAGCGAGTCGTACAGCGTCTGCAGCAGCTCTTTGATCGGACGGACGTTCTGCTGGTCATTAAGGACTGTGGGAGGAAATCCAAAACAATCAGTTAGACTCTATTCATTCCTTCAGTGATGTTGTGAAAGTGACGGGGGATTAACAGCAACCAGGAAAACAGTAAAAAAATATTTATTGAGAATCATCAAAAATCTCAATGTCAAACTAAATGTTTGGATTGGCTGTGCAGACGCCCTGATAATATTTGGCCGACAGGTTTCATCAAGCCACCTAAACAACCTGAATCTGTTTAGCAGAGGGAACATTGGAGTTTACACTGTGGCTTGCTGGGGGATCTGGTGACTGTCAGTGTTTTTCACTGAGCTATTAAAGCCCTACATTTACCGCTCTGCCTGCCCCAGATGCTGTCAGGGCTCATTTCCTCACCTACTTGTGCATATGATTTCATGTGTGCTCGTTTTATTTCATTTAAACTTGAACCAACAATGAAATCAAATCGACTAGGGGCTGAATTTTGCATATGTATCAGAGAGTAAAATAAAACCCTTAGACAAACTAGGAGGAAAAACGAGTTGAGTGAGAGAGGTGTGACAGGTCTCACCTTTCTGCACCACCTTCTCCAGAATATTTATGTAATTCTTCTGCGCCACTCCGCTGAGCGAGGGGAGCTTGGACTTGGCGATCAGCTCCAGGAGCTGGAGGAGAGACAGAAAGAAAGAAACACAACATAAATTTCCTCCTGTCATACGCAGAGACACTCTGTTCCACTGGGTCGTCATTTAATGTTTCTTAGAAAGGCACATTTGTCAATAAACACTGGAAAAATAAAGTCTGGAGCCGCTCCACCTGGTCATTACTCTCAACTGAAGCTGAACAAATAACAGCATCTTGAATCGGATCAGTCCGGGTCAGAGTCTCTTTGGGGGGGGGGGGGGGGGGGGGGGTAGCTTCTGGAACATGCTGGACAGCGGCCCAGTCTGTCAACTACACCAGCCTCCACAAACAGGGTCTTAATCATTTGACTCCCGATACTGCTCGTCACATGAATAAGCTGAATCATTTCATAGCGTGTGTGTGTGTTTGCGTCTGCATTGGCCGGCATACGAGCAATGGGTTCCAGGGCGGCATGAGAGGCATGCGACAGACGCTGTGACATCATGGAGAATTTCACGTTGACCCCCTTGCTCAATCATTTGACCCAATCATGTGACTTTTGTCAGCAGGCCGACATCAACATATTGTGGGGTACTTTCTGGTGAACTGGAAGGTGAGTCAGGCAAACACAAGTAGACTGCACAAAGTACATTTCTGAATTTATTTAAGTGGAAAAATACAACTTCATGACATGTACCGCTAACAAGCATTCAGATAAACTCTGAATGAAAAAGTGATGAGATTGAGGATCTTAATAACACCCAACTTTGAACTATATTAAATCTCACCTACGTGCTCTAACCTCCCTTTCCGTTTTTACCAGTTTTAAGCTCCTTCTCTCCCCCCTGGCTCCTTTTTTCATTCTTTCAAGCTCCATTCCTCAAACCTAATCCCATGCCCGTCTTCTTTTAGCAGCTCATCAAGTCTTCCTCTCTTTGTAGAGCAGCCAGGCAGAACAATGTGCATTTCTGTATCTACTTTTAGCCGCCGCTGTTCGCTAAATTGCACTTCATGGCTTGGCGTGAGGCTCCCACTCTTTCCACAAACACACCGACAGTATCAGAAATGCTCAATCTTAGTGTTATATGAAGGACGTGCTAACAGCAGTTACTAAGGTTTCTATCTCCTTGAAATAACCCTGTGTGCCTGCTCCTGAGAGGTGGGAGCTCCCCTTGTTGTTTTCTGTTTGTGGAAGAACCTGATCTGTGTAACTGAGACGGGGGTTAAATGAACCTGCAAATGCCATCAGACGCAAGCGGTGGAGAGCAGTGACCTGGGACACGGCGTCCAGACTAAACGCTAGAGTTACAAGGCCATATTGTTCTCCGGGCTTACCACACTGCCCTGCACTCGTTAGCTGGCACATAAAAGGTCAATCCAAAACTCCAAAGAGAGAAACGGCCAACTGGTGGATGACCTGTAGAATATCAGAAGCCGATATCTCAGGAATATTATAAGGCTGATGGAGCAGATCTGTTTTTATTGGTTAATGACTGTAGTTAAAGACGAAAAAACTAGAGTAGCAGCAGGAAAATAAAGTCTGGCGGTGGTGTGTGCTGCTCCGGCGTCCTTTTAGTCACCTCAAACAACCACCAGGTTCTGGTTCCATAAACCCCCCCTGTCAGTCGGTCAGACCTCATCGCACAGCTGTCAACCCCCCCCCCACCCACCTCACACCAGGAGAGGAGAACACGACCACATGCAGCTCTGGGCTCCCATGGGAGCACATGTGGGAGAGCTGGTGTACAGTTCAGTGGCGTGGTAATTGGATGTGAGGGGTAAAAGCTCCCCATCTAAAGTAAAGAATTTACTGCCGATGTCCCATAATGCAATAGCAGTAGTGATTGTGTATTGTAAATTAGTATGATGGCTAATAATGATTTGATGGACATGATTTGTTAAACCATTTGGCCTCCCTGGTGAATTAGCTATATACACAGAGTTTTGTAAGGTTACAACACAGTGTGTCAACAAAACACATCAGACTTGTTTAAAAGAAATTGGCTAAATTGACTTAACTCTGCAGTAAATAAGAATTTATCTTCAATACAGTTAAATCTGGTAAGGCCAAATTCAGCAATCATATTACAGAAGAATTTCAATGTATGACACAGTTTTATTCTAGAAGAAACATGGACAAACACTCCCTGGGTCCATGTCATCAGCACTTAGAGACCCTTGTCTGCAGAGCATTGATAAGAGCCTGGCCGAGGCCTACACACCCTCTTAACCTTAAACCCGTCTGTGCCACAAACACAAAAAATAACATCAGAGGGAGACAAATAATAGAAACTGGAAGAAAGGAAAGAGATGTGGACTCACTCTGACGATGTAATTAAATCTCCTGGTGTCCTTGATGGCGCTGCAGAAATCCAAGCGGTTGAAGGCCTCTCCCAGTGTACAATATCCGTGGCGCTGGGAGAATTTAATTATAAGGGTATTAGATGGTGATCCTCTGCCAGAGTATAAAGTTGTCTTGGCGTGTCTACATTAGCAATGATGATGATATGAAAAGTTGATGTGAAAACTGAATGAGTTTGTTTGTTACCTCCTTGGTGCTTCCTTTATGAACATAAATCCACTTTTCCATGTGGAAATCTGTGAGAGAGCGGAAGTAATACATTAGCGGCGCGCCCTCATTAAGCAGCTCATGAATACACACATCAAAAATAAGTTACAATTTCAGACCGAGTAATGGAAATAGAGTTTAGGAAATTAAGGAAAATTTATAACAAACAATAATATTAGGAGGAGGCCCTCTCATGAAGGTTGCATAACGTCCTCATGAGCCTATTTCTGCACTGGAAACCTGACTTTAGTTTATTATGACATGATCTTTAATCCCACACATATTTTAAAATCCATTTACGACCCATTGCATGTTTATATGAAGTGTCTGTTTAATGGTGACTCACAGGGGACCTTGCTGTTGTTGTTCATGAAGTCCTTCTTCCTCTTCTTGGCAGCCATGTCGTAGCCGAAGGAAAGCAGCAGGTTCTCCTTGTTGAAACACTCCTCCTGCTCGGCTTTGCAAAAGCTGGGGAAACATATTGAGACACACTTAGTTCACTTCGCAGGTTTATCCCACCACAGCGTCCGGCTTTTAAAGTGACATGAGCTGCCCTCCTCTGAACTGAAAACACCCTGCGGAAGGCTCCCTTGTGATTTGATTAGAGCCTGAGGTCATGTTAAAGATTGGGTGTTTGGTGTGCGTGTGGTCATTCTTGGAAGCAGCACAGACTCAACAGATGATTGTTAATCCACTCACTTGTTGTGAGGTTATTAATAGCTCAGTGGGAACATGGCAGCATGAAAAAACAAAGTCTGACACCGTCCTCCTTCAAGGAGGAAAGTAAAAAAAAAAGCCTTCAGCAGATCGCTCAGCTTCAGAGACAAGACTTGTGTTTATGACCAACCTCTCCACGGAGACATTGTTGTTTGTGTCGTCAGCTGATGTCCTTTTCCATCCCTCCTCGGTTTTCACCCAGCTCTGACCCGGCGACCTCCAGTCCTGTCCGAGAAACGGCATCCTGTGCTCCGTGCGGTGACGTCAGTAAGAATAAAGTTTAAAAAGTGTGGTGAAGTGGTTCCTGTGTTTGCACGCGCTAGTGTATGTGTCTGTGTGTGTCTCCTTTGTGTTGTTTCTTGTTCTCTACTGTTGACATCGCGCAGCTCCTCTTATATGTCCTCACACCACAACCCGGAAACGCGCGAAGGACCGCCCACTTCGGAAACTTCCTCGCGCAGCAGCACGTGGCTTTGTTTATCAACCCGGGCGTTGCAACATCAAGAGGGAGAGAGAGACAGGGAGGGAGGGGGAGAGAGGGGGAGGGAGAGAGAGAGAGAGAAAGAGGGAGGATGAGAGAGAGAGAGAGAGGGAGAGAAAGAAAGAGGGGGAGAGAGAAGGAGGGAAAGAGAGAGAGAGACAGAGAGAGGGGTATCACAACTTTCCATGTCATGGAACAAAAACACAGAGATGGAGGACAACATGGGGAAACAGAACTCTGCAGGATTTTGAAGACGTCTCTATAAGATCACGTGTTCAGGGCTCAGGAAGCTGTTATGCAACCTTCTCTAGGCCGTGACCATCGGTGGAAGAGTACATTTACTCAAGTACTCTACTGTAGTTGTGTGTTACTCGAGTATTTCCATTTTTAAGATATATTGTACAAAACAAAACACTTAATATAGTTAAAGGCTGTAGTCAAGTCATGGAGGAATCAATCAAATCCCTGCTACAGATATAAATAAACCCCAACCACTCACTTGCAGTAAGAGTCACATTTTGTGTCTCTTGGTGATGTTTTTAAGTCTTGTTATGATTGGTTTTGTTCCAATTTCTCCTTATTTTGCATCTGCACAGTTTGTTTGCATTTGTGTGTATATGACCTCTGTCTCTTTGTGGTTGTTTTGTTGCTCTTTGTATTCTGGTAAATTTTTAGAAAAAACAGTCCCCCTGATTCTCAGTCCTTGTATTATAAATAGCCAAAGTTGTCCTTTGGATTCCTTTGTGTGGGAATAAGAATGAGTGTGACTGAGATGGGGGGGGGGGGGGGGTTGTACTGCTAGTGCTCAGTTGTATGTCAGTTTTCCCAAAACAGTATCCACTGATCCGTGGAGAATTGTTGAGGGTACTGTGTTTGTTTTGGGCCCTGTCTTTTAAAAGATAATGTGTAACTAAGTGTGTCCAGGGCACCGGATCACCTCTTATCAGCTTCATTAAACATATGACATATTTACTCACTCGTCTGTGAGGCTTATATATACAGTTCAGATATATATCTGCTTGTTTTAGTCTTTAATAGCCATCCTCATGCCAGTTAACACTGTACTCTCATACACAGGAAGCTTGTTGAAAAGTAACGTCGATTGTTGTGGTTGTGCAGGGTCAGAAGGAGTTGTGTATTTGTTTTGTCATTAGCATACAATACGAATGACAACTAAGAGATCAATGAGGAAGTGCTGTTATCACGCAATCACACAAACCCCGACCTGATCACTGATATGTGAAGGACTGAAGTTCACTTCCTTGAAATGCTGCAGCGTGACAATCACTTTGTTTGTGTATTTGTTGCCAGTAACATGCCACTGCAGCAAGTACGCATGATTGTGTGTCTGTATCTGCATCCATGTGACTGAGTGTTTGCTAAGTGAGGCAAAAGGGGGTGGGGGTGGGGGGGTCTGGGCCTTCATAAATCCTGACACCCTATACAAAGAGCAGAACATGTCAGCAGCAGGCACATGGTGTGAAACGAGTGTGCACTTGTTTGAGATACCAGCGCATATGTGTGTAAGCTCATCTCGTTCTTCACATCCTGTGAGAGAAGCATGATCAGGGCTGCTGATGTGGCCAATGTGGTTTTCCTGAAGCACACTCATCACCGATGGCTGCACACTGCTCAAAAATAGCAGATAGTTGACAAAGGTTCTACTGATGCCTTTTCCTCTGTTCCTCAATTCAGACACTTTCCCTTTTTGTAGTATTTAACGAGAATGAGTAAGTATATTGCTCTCACGCAAAAAACGTGTCATGTCAGTCTCAGTTTTCATTAATGAGTAAACGCAATGTTCAGTACAGCTCTTGTGTTGCTGAAGGTTTTGCAACAGGTGCATGTGGGTGGCTTTAGGTCTGAGGTTTTCATATAGCACGCTGATATGTAGTAAAGGTCAGACAGCTCTGCAGACATCATGCATGTTCAAATCTGTCAAGAAGACGTTACAAGAGACATGACAAAATGTATTCTGACTGGGCATATTGATCACGATTTACAATTGCTGCCAATGCAGAAGTGGCCCACACTGAAAAAGTTTCCAACATGTATGAGCCACATGTTGTGTGTATAAAAAGGGGAACCTGAAGTCTGAAATGTATTATTATGTGAGCAGCAGGTTGGCCTATACAGTGATGTGTGTGGTTGGTAGTGTGAGTTCTAATGTCTAACTAAATCTATTTTGAGAGCAGGCCAAACTACAAGATGACTTGGAAAGTCCCTGCAAGTGTTTGGTCAGTTGGTCAGAAGGTTTGAGAAGGAAGCTATGACCTATAGGCTCATAGGGGTAAGGTTTAGTTCATTCTCTGAGTCACAAACCATGTGCTCTGGGATTTTGTCCAACTTTTTACGGACATAGAATGGTTTACACAGGTCCAACACACATAAAAGGAAAAAGTAACAGTGTAAATTGCGTGTATTTAATGTTCATAATCCCTATAAAGTCCAATTGCTGTAAGTGTTTCTCTGACTACCTAGCATTATCAGCACGTTAATGTTTATATATCTGTCAAAATATCTATTTAATATCTATTTAATGGAATGCTGGAAATTCTGTGAAGTTATTTATGTACACAAGCAGATGTATTCCAATGATTCCAGTGACACACTAAAATGATTCACCCAATACCTGCTGCACATCAGCACGTTAGCATTGCCATTGTGTGCATGTTAGCTTTAGCATTTAGCTCAAAGCACTACCATGTAGTGGTGTAGTCTCTCTTGTCCCAATGGGAATGATATAAACAATCAATATATATTACAATGTATCTCTATTTATTCATCTCTATACGTATATATCTATATATTTTTAACTATAAATCTCTCCAATATGTATGTAATACAATGTATCTCTATTTATTCTTCTCTATACGTATATATCTATATTTTTTTAACTATAAATCTCTCCAATATGTATGTCAATATTTTTTGGGGACATTTGGAAGCATAAGGCATCAATTCAGTTAGAAGGTCAGTAGTGAATAATCTCTCTCTGCCTTTCTTCCTAGTCGATCATCTTTGTTTTTGTTGTGATGTGAGTGGACGTGACAGCTGGTCAGCCCAACTCAACCTCCAAAAACCCCTAATGACAAACACATACACACACACACACACACACACGCACATGTTCTCACACTTACACACAGACACACACACCTGTTGCAGTTTCTTCAGAGTTTCATTACTCTCTCAGGTTCTCTGTTGTGAAACACTGCTCATCAGTTTCTCTCTCTCTCTCTCTCTCTCTCTCTCTCTCTCTCTCTCTCTCTCTCTCTCTCTCTCTCTCTCTCTCTCTCTCCCTCTCGTCCTCTCTCACATCTCCCAGCTTGCACAGCAACCAACTGGGCCACATGCCTCTGGTGCAACATTTGCCCTCTTGTTTGTTTCTCAAAATAACATCAGATCACCTAAACACTGTAGTTTTTCCAGACCCCCTCCAACCTTTTTCTCTCCCACTGTCTCCTGGCCTCCATTCGCTGGCAGCGGGTGACTGAAGCACCTGACCCGGTGATTTCTGGTTTCAAAGAAAAGCACATATAGACTCCTGTGAAAGAGCTCCTTGGTACATTATGTTTACCCCACATGAAACCGCAGACGTTGGTTTCTAAACAGTTTAGCTGTGGTTGATATTTACTTTAAGGCACCATTTCAAAAGAGGTTACGTAATAGTTTACAAAAATCAGCATCTCTTCTTATCAACATTGTGTGTCATCTTTTAAGCAATCCCAAAAGTCCTATTATAGCAAGAAGAACAATATTATACAATCTACTAACTGCAGTTAGTAGAGTGCATACCTCCGCCAAGGTCCAACTGTCCCCTATCAAAACACAACTAAATTCACTAGATACATATTTTTATTTGGATCTGCATTAAATTGCATACACTCATAAATTTCAGTCCCAGATTGATTATTCTCCAAGATATCAAGAAAATGTTTTCATTAAAGAAGTTAATGAAAAAAAATCCTGGATGTGTCCCTTGATACGGATCCACACTAAAATGTAATGGTCCTTCCACAAACACAGAAAAAAACATGAACTCTTTGGCAATAATAAATAACCAGTGATATCCTGTCCTGCTCACTAAACCAACAACTATATTTGATTTGGGTGTTCTTACAGACTCTGTCCACAGTTCTCCTTTGTATCTTCACATGCTCTCTGTCTGAGCAGAACCACAGATATTCAGGTTAACACGTGGAGAGCTCTGAGGGCAGCCCTGGCTTTAATTTCACCTGCAACAAGCAGACCAAAATCTTTCAAAAATAAATCCTGCAGGATAAAATGTAGGGCTTCTGATCTTTTCCAAATTATCTTCTGTTGTCTTGTGTGTGATGTAGCCAGGAACCTGCCCTGGCATGTGAAGAACACAAGTGCGAGTGGGTTCAAACAGACACAGAGAGTCCAGACAGAGAGTGATGGAGAGAGGCCTCATGTAAAGAGCGAGATTTTATTTTCAGAAAAAAAACAGTACAAAACAATAGAAAATATAAGAAAAGAAAACTCACTTATTAAATCCTGAACTTGAGGCTAGTCATCCAGCCACAGGTTCATTACCAAAGCTTCTTAGTATTTCAGTAAACAGTAAAGATACAGAAAATTGTTCATATGACCTCTATTGGTCCAAATCAATGGGAAAACTGCACAAACTAAGAACATCCGAAATAGTTCCCTCAATGCCTAAAGCCTTTATTTACCCTTTGCCTATTTCATCAGTGAATTAAATATTTGGTTGTTATTGCAATAAATTATACATTTTTAAATCAATATTTTACACAGAAGAAACAAGACAGTGATCCAAAGTCAGCAGGTTCAAACCTAACAGCTGAGCAGAGCTTTGACTCACACCAAACTTTCCACACAGATTTAAACATGTGTCAAGTGATATCTCAGGATTTAGATTCAGAGCAGACTGAAAATAACTTATTCCCTCTTCATGAAGTCAGTCAGGTTAAAAGGCTGCGCAGCAGACTTTGTTCGGATATTCATTCAAAACATAGAGAAATACAGTTTATAAAAACAATATGTCATTGGGTTTTTTTCTCAAATTCATATAATTGAAATTAAAATAAGGACTCAAAGTAAATATCCAACACCAGCTAGGATTTTGCCCATGTCTGTGAGACACTTGTCAGAGTCAGGGAGCCGTGGTCAAACACTTTATACGGCAGAGTCCCCTTAGATGTCCAAGTTTCCGTCTTCGGGTCGTAGCAATCGACGCCGTCCGAGTCCTCGATGATGTCATGGCCGTTGATGTAGCGTCCACCTGTGATGTAGAGTCTGTTATTGAGCACGGTTGCAGAGTGGTGCATCCTCCTCTCCTTCAGGTTAGCACACTTGATGAACCGGTTGGCCTTGGTGTCATACGCAATCATCCTCCTGGTGTATCCTGTGACAGGGGGGAAATTGACATGAGATGGGCAACATGTTCACGGCTCTTCTACAAACTGATTGCCCGGGGGCAACAATCGATACTGCTGAGGTGCAGCAAACACAACACGATTCGTTCCATACATTTGTTTCTGCATTTATTCCCGGAATTGATTCCATGTTGTGCCTCAAGGTTTTACGTCTTAATCCGTGTAACTACCTCCAATGATGTAGATCTTATCGTCCATAATGACAGCTGGAGCAGACACATTCTTCACCGTCCTGTTCTCCATCTTGGACCACATGTTCCTGGCAATGTGGTACACCTTCAGGAGGGGAAGGGGGGGCAGGGGGGGAATTGATGCAAAGAATGAATGAGTCTGGATAGATGGATGAAGCGGTGAAGCATTTAGTGGTGATCATAATGTCTTACTTGTATTATTCTGACCGGGCTCTGCATGGCGTCCTCTCCTCCAAACATATAGATCCTCTGGTTGGTAGCAGCCACTGCTGGGTGCAGCACGGCCTCAGGCATGGGTGCCACCGTCTCCCATTGGTTGAACATGCTGTTGTACCTGATGGTATATATGAGATGTGTTATAATTCATCTGATTTTATAACCACATTATACAGAATATGTTGTTACACACAGTCCGGACTACTATCAACAGATTTTCTTGATTTAGGATCATTATGGTCCATCTCACCTCTCCACGCTGTCTGTCACCCGCCTGTCGGGCCCAAGGCCTCCCAGGACGAAGATGAAGTGCAGATAAGAGACACTCCGGTGGGCGAAGCGTGGCTCCACCATGGGCTCTGCGGTTCGCCACTGGTTGGTCTTGAGGGAGAGTGTGTAGACGGTCGGGCTGACCTGGCCGTGCTTTGTGTTTGTGGTCAGGCCTCCGATAACGTACATGACGCTGTGGAGGGCAACATACGAGGCCTTATACAGGCGAATGGGCAGCTTGGTGAGGCACTGCCACTTCTGGCTCTCCTCATCGAAGACCAGGGCCTCCCTCGACGTCTGCTCATTGTTCTTTCTCCCTCCCACAACCACCAGCATGTCATTGGAGGTGTAGCGCCTTGGTGCCACCCAAAGAGGTTTGAAGTTCACCTCTGTCTCTCCGATTAATTTTGTGTTGACAGCAAACATTAGTCTTCGGACAGATTCAATGAGCTCAGTACAGAGGCTGGAGGACTGGATCAGAGGGTCATTGGCAATGAACTGGAAGAGGTATGTGGGGTGGATGTGTCGAAGGCGAACTTTCTTGAAAAGATCACTAATGGCTCCTCTTCTAGAATAAGGATCGTGGTGGATCCAAGCAACAAGTGTCTCAAAGACCTGCTCCTCCTCTGCACAAAGGCTGTCATCCTCCAAGTAACCCATGAGCTCTGGTAAAGAGAGCTCACACAGATCCTCAGACGCTGACACGTCGGAGAAGCTCTTCATCGCTATCTCCTTGGCCTTCACTCTCAAGGTGTTGCAATTCAGGATCTCAGAGAGTCTTACCATGCTCAGACAGTTATCTGGGCTCAGCTGCTCCTGAAGGAAACTGGAACAGGCCTCAAAGATGCGGCCGTATTGCAACATGGATGCTGCCTGCATCAGAGGCAGCACAGTATCCAAGCTGATGGTAATGAGTCCAGTGTAAACATAGTCAATGACACTACTGAGGATGGTGGAGGTGATCCCCTTCAAGTGGATCTTGGTCTGCTGCCTCTCTATGAAGTTGTGGCAGAACATGGCTCTGAAGTAGGGGCTGCTGGAGACCAGGACGTTTCGGTGGCACGGGATCTCCGTGTTCTCTGAGCACAGTAACACGTCTGTCAGGATTCTGTCCTGCCTCAGTCTGTTGAGCTGCAGGAGCAGGCTGGAGGACTGCTCTTTGTCCTTGTAGTGGAAGACTTCCACTGCCTGTCGGTCCATGCTGAGGAGAGAGGTCACTCTGTTATTGTCAAACCAGCTGCTGTTCAGTCGTTGTTGTTTTGTGAATGATTCACTGGGATTAGAGGGTTACTATCTGGTATATTTAGACAGGTCAAGTCAAGCGATATTAAATTCAGTAAGGCCTGGTGTCTGAAATTACAGATTTGTACTAAAAATATTTGTAGTAAACTTTTAAAATATCTAGGTTAGCATATGTTCAAGTAATCTTCAACCTTCATCTCATAACTGTAACACTAACTGTATCATTACCTTTTGGCGCACAAGCCCATTCAGCAGTGCTGCACTCAGACATGTCTGCACAGGGCCGACAATAAACCTGCCAAATTATTTTGGAGACTGTGTCTCATTAGATTGTGTCCCTGCACAACTACTCCTGATACACAAGTGTCATCGTCATGGGAGCAGTGGTACTTCTGTTGTTTGGCAATGTTTTACGGGGAGCCTCAAAAGCTTATTTAGATTAAAAAATGTTATCCAATCTTGACGAAAGGGACTGCAGCAGTAGATATGAGAGAAAAATATGTACAATTATCAACATCAAATATCGACTTCAGCAGACCTAAGCATGTAACATAAGGATAAATAAGGTCAACATATTTGTAACATGTTGTTTTCAAAGTCATGCCAACATCGGAATACAACAGCTTTCATTTTAGTTCATCACCAGAATAATTGTCTTACCTGTTCCTCCTCTTTTCTCTCTCTGTGTGTTCTGGGGCCTCACTCTGTATTCAAAGCAAGATCTCAGCAGAAGATGCGTGCCGACATTTTCCTCTACTTTCCTCCTCTTTTCTCTCGCGCTGATGCTGTGTGGCTGTGTGTTCCTCAGGGGGGCCGTCTCTTTGTAGGAGCGTGTTGCGTACTGTTTGTTGTTATGTCCTCTTTCCACGAGGCCTCTGTGTACATTCCTCCCCCTAAAAATAGAGCCTCCCTTTGGCAACGCCGCCGCGCTCGCATGTGACATGACGGAGGGCTTTCTCACCATGCTTCCTCCATTATTATATTCTAACAGTTTATTTTTCCCTCTCCTTTTTTCTTCAAAGCTTGCATTCCTGCTCCCTCCATCATCTCTATCCGCGTCTGGCACATGATTGCTGCAGTGAAAAGGGTTCTGATACTTGATAACACTCACTTTGTTGGCTGCAGTCTCTCGGCTAGCTGGGACAGAGGACTACAAAAACAGGATCAGGTTACTGTATAAGCAAAACAAACACGGATATGAAGCCGTCCACGTACAAGGATGAAGACAAACCACATTTAAAACTTAGTAACCACAACTAATAATATTACAAACAATGCAGAAGTTCACTGAACTGGTTTTCAATTTACCAAGAGGCTCGGGCTATGAGAAGAAAAATAAGAAGCCTTTTAATCCTCTACATTTTTCTGTTTCTTTTGTATATGGTACTCATCCTTTAAGTATAAAGAAATATATCAGTTTTAGTGTACATCCGCAACAGATGCTCGCATTACCAATCTTTCTTTTGTGAGGCAGATAAAGCTTATGTAGCACCAGCTTTCACTGAGCACATCCCACAAAGTGGCAAAACGTTTGTTCCCTTAAAGGCTGGAGCAGCATCAAAGCTTGTGAGGCTTTTTCTTAAATGGGGTACGTAAAAAAAACAAAAAAACTTGAATGCATTCGCAGTCGTCACAGATATGACATGTTTTTCTTGTACTCAGGCTTGTTTACAGAGCTCTGTGAATCAGTCTCAAATAGCTCCTTGAGCTACCGTTACCACTAGAGTGCAATTCAATGTGTATTGCACAACAACATCAGCAGATTAGACCATAAACCACTCGTGTTTACGTATCATACTGT
Organism: Platichthys flesus; assembly: GCF_949316205.1. Lineage (NCBI taxonomy): Eukaryota > Metazoa > Chordata > Actinopteri > Pleuronectiformes > Pleuronectidae > Platichthys > Platichthys flesus. Next base: position 9,180,112 of record NC_084955.1, read on the forward strand.
TGTTTGTGGGCTACACTGAAGAAGACATGAGCCTGGAAGTGGTTGATATTGTGAAAAGACATGCAAACACAGGCTGCTGTACGTCAAGGCAGAATTTTAAATGTGACAATATAAACTGAGGGTCACATTATTCACATGTGTGGCATCACACGTTCAAATAATAAGCAGCGTGTAACAGAGCAGCACCATCTAGTGGTTGAATCAGTACAAACTCACTTTGGTAATTATGAGAAATAAGTTTCTTTTTAATGCCAAAACATAGCTTTTGAGTTTGGTCAAAGTTAAATATTAATTAAACAGGGCAGTTTATCTTATATAACAAGTTGTTATCTTTAGTTGCAGAAGAAGGCTGACTGCATCATACCACAAAATGTCGATACTGAATATCTGTCCTTTCTGCATGGCACTGACATTCAAGTTTTGTCATTAATCTGTATCGACAAGGGCAAACAAGTCATCTCGGTCGCCCAAGAAGACGGCAGCGTCATCTTATAACCCCTGCTCTCACATTTAAAGCTGTGATTGCATCTTTTAAAGTTTAGCACATTGTGTGTTATCTCCACTACTTCACCTTGACAAAAACGTCTCATTAATGTCAGCCCTGAGGCAACAACGTATTAAAAGTTAAGGCTTCGACATGCGGTTTGCAAACAGAGCATTTTCATGCAGCAGCATAACTGTAGTCATCCACCACCCACCGCTGTGTCTCCATATCTCTAAATGATTATCTTCTCACCAGCACACGGTCTAATAGAGCCAATACCTAGGGGATTTAGATCTTACTGATTAGGGCTGTGGGTGTGTGGGTGTGTGCATGTGTGTGTGGAGGGCAATCAACTCTCCTTGGTCAACTCACTGCACCAGCATCTGCGGGGAGTTCAAATTGTGTATTTTCTGTTTTGTACTTCACTTCATGGACTTTTCTATATCTCATCAACCACACATACACAAACTCACACACACACCTAACACACACACACACACATATACAACCACACACACGCACGCAAACACACACAAACACAGATGATTTCACATACATTTTAAATTAGAGACCATTGGGTAAAAACAAGGGACAGGGGAACACTCCTTGAAAGCCAAATTTTCTGTACAACTTTGTTGTTTGTTTTTTGATTTCAACTGAATAGGCACTTTGTATCAAATATGGTCTGTTGCCTTCTACTATCGAAAAAGGTTTCGTGAATTCTAATGATGTCTTTAGAAAACGATGGCGCCGACCAGCACTTCACCATATTCCACAACCACATGAAAACCAACTGTGTTAAATGTTTGACTGCGTATGACACTTGTTTCTCTTCCTCTATTTCTTGGTGTTCTGTGATAAAACTCACACTTGGTGTGAAGGGACTTGTTGGTTTTTGTGTTGAGGTTTTACAGTGTGAATGACCTCTTAAAGGGCTTTACTGTGCAGTTTAGCCATTCACACACACATTCGTACAGTGCAGCACTTTATCTATCAGACGTCACACACTCACAGTGGATAATTTGGGGTTCAGAATCCAGTCTACCAAGGACCCTCCAGCATGGGGAATGGAGGAGACTGGGATTGAACTGCCGACATGACGGGATCAATTTAACTGTATATTTACATTCCAATTGTTTTTCAGAAAAAGAATTGTACTTAGAGTTCAAACAAGAGAACTCTCAGCTTCTTCAGGGAGAAGAGAAATTCTTTCTTTTATTAATTTCAGACCAACTTTTTGTATCCACTAGGTGTCAGGCCAACGTTATGCACTTTTCAGAATGGTAAAACACCATCTCCGTCCCTTGTGACTCCCAAGAAGCTATCAGGGCTAAACTCACAGTCAGTGAGCAAACATAAGAAGAGCATAAACTGCTGTGATGGGATTTGTCTTCCTATTTTCTTAGCTATTTTTAGGCCAGCACGACACAAAGAAAGAAAATGAAGCTATTAATCCCCCCCAGATATCTGCAAACTGCTTTCCACCGCTGCAAACATGCACTTGTGGTTTGAAGAAGTTTCAAATGGCCATTTACCCAGACACAGATAGCCCAAACAACCGAATCGGACAGTGCCAATCATGTGAAAATCTCTCGAGTGAATTTGTCACAGGGCATTACTCCCAGGCGCAGAGAGATCCACGCCGGGCAACGCTGAGAGCGGTAATCTAGCTTTGATGGAGAGACATGCATGCGTGAACCAACAAAGAGCACAGGGTAGGGAGGGTGGTTTGAGGAGCAGCCTACAGAGACACAGAGAGAGGGTGGGGTGTGGTGGGAAGGTAAGTGTGTGAATGTGCGTTGCTGTACATACACACATGTACAAGCAGGGATGAGGTCTTAAAGGGCTTACGGTTAGCTGCTTAAAATTCTTCTGATGTAACCAACACATGCAGGACAAGTTCTCTGGAAGGAATAATGGTGCTTTGTAGCAACAGAAATGCTGAGGTGGAGTGGGAAACGCTTTGTGTTTACTCATTGTGCCCTCGGCCGCAGATCTCCCAGGGTTCCTCTTGGTTGGTGCGCTGGTCATTCAGTCATCGCCACCGTGGAACCTGGAGAGAGCAGCCTGCCTTTATGTCCGCTCTAATAGACTCAGCTGCTCTGCGTGGGTTAGTGGGTGGTGTGTGCAGGCAAGGTGGTCATGTGTGTGCCGTCTCATGTGCTATATGTTGACACGTGTGGGGGGGAGGGATGAGTATGTGTTTGTGTGTGTGTATGTGTGTGTGTGTGTGTGTGTGTGTGTGTGTGTGTGTGTGTGTGTGTGTGTGCAGTCAGATTGATATTCCACTGGTGGCAAAGGCTGAAGCCAATGTCTTTAAAGTGTCAGCCCTCAGCAGCCAGCCAGGTGTACTTGAGGTACAGAGGAGAGAGGGCATGTGAGGAAACAGAGTAAAAGGGAGAGAGGGCGCGAGAGAGAAATGTAAAGAGAGAGAGAGCATGAAAGACAGCAGGAACACAGAGGCAGAGGCAATGAAGAGACAGACAGCAGAGAGAGAGAGAGAGAGAGAGAGAGAGCGAGAGAGAGAGAAGAGAGAGAGAGAGAGATTCAGAGCGAGAGGTGTCCCTCTGCATTTGGGATGACAGACAGACAGACCAAGACACAGACAGACAGACAGAGAAACAGATGGATTCAGAGAGAGAGGTGGACACAGGGACAGTCAGGTGGAAATGTCAGGTTTGCAAATGAGTGGTTTTAAGGTGCAGCAAGGTTCAGTGAGTCCATGACGACAAAGACGAATCGTTCAGAGGAACATGACACAGCCCTGAAACAGAGCACAATTAAAACAGTATAACATTCCTATTGGAGTTTGATTGAGGATCTTATCACGCAGACAATTTTTTTTATTGATTTCTGTGGGCTGCAGATTCACAAACAGTTAAACCTAATATTTTTCAGTCAATCTGTCGAGCACACCTCTGAAAAACAGCCATCTCGAGACGAGTCGTAAAAATCTTCAGTGAAAAGAAGAATTCCTTGTCATCACCGTTTGAGGTATTTTCCTCAAAACGTGTTAGTATCATGATCTTCTTTTGGGTTCTTATTACATTTGGTTCTAGTTGAATCTGCAGCTTTTTTCAGCAATCAACAAACAAGCTGTTTAGTCCCACAGTATGTGATTTGCCAGGTGTCAGCTGGTGAACACACTGCAGCATGTAGAGCTGGTGGAGGCCATAGACCGTGTAAAAACTTCAACAACATGGCAGGCTGCCCAAAAGTCATGCCAAAGTATCTCCATCTCTCCCTGGTGGCTGGCTGCAGTATAGGTTCATTAAGCCCACCTTCAGTGTGAGCAGATGAGACATGGATCAAACTATAAAGTCATAGTTATCAAGTTGATTTTTCTTGAAATACTTTGTTAAACATCATCATTTACAGCTGATACTCTCTCCTGATTGGTCCAGCACATGAATTGTGGGGACCTCTCTACCGAGGCTCCATCCCTTGATCAGTTTACTGCACACACTCGGCCTCCAAATGAAGTTTTTGGCGCAAGATGGCAACGTTTGTGTCCAGAATATTTTGGCTTCATTTCTGGATAGTGGGAGGAGGTGAAGACAGAACTAACTAAAAAACAGAACTAAAATGACTGTGAATATGAAAGTGGGCAAACACAACTCCAAAGGAACTCTCATGCTGCTATATACATTTTTGTCGCTTTAAAGATACAGACCAATGACTGTAAAGGGCTTTACTCAAGGGCATTTAGTCATTATTGACAGGACAGTAGCGTGAAATGGGGAAAGAGAAAAGGGGGGAGCCACGCGCCAAAAGGCTGTGTCGGAACACGAGTCACAACCACTGCGGAAAGAATCAAGCCTCAGTTATATAAGGAACAGATGTAGACCCTCAGAAAACACAATGACTTCAAGCTCTTATTTTAGGTTTACCATCGCCTATCGTCCGCAGCTTCATTCACTACACTGAGCTCTTCCTCCTCGTCCTCCTCTTATCATCTATCTTGCGTCTTTGTATTCACCACGTTATCGTCCTTGCACTCCTGTCCAGCCCTCCTTTTCTAAGCCTCCCTGTCTCTTCCTGGAAACCTGTTGCACATCTCTCCAACTCCCTCATTTCTCTCTCACTCCCGATGCATTCCTCCCCCCCCCTACTGCCCTCCCTCGCATTTCTAAATACTGGCCACTGTAACGGGCAGGTGCTTTGGTGGCAGATAAAGCCGCTCGGTGATGTTGACTGCTCTGACCTTGTGTAAGATTGTGTTGTTTTCTCCAAGCAGATCTGTTGGGCGTCAGTGTGGGGCTCCTCTTCCGAGGCTAATCTTCCAAACACAGATATTATGAGACGATGTGGAGCAAACATTCCAGTGAAAGCACTATTTTGTTTTGTTTTGTGCTTTTGGACACTTTTATCTCTTTCCTGGAATGGCTGCGTGATGTTACAGCTAATGTGCTGGCTCAAGTTCAGAACCCAAACACTCTGATAACGGCACAGCCAGTATTTGTTAGAATAAAGAGCAGGCAGATTTTTTTCCTGAAGTCTGCTCAGTGAACTGTTTCAGTAAACATACATCTGCAGATTTGTCCCAGCTGCAATCTGGCCTTTGTCCTCCTTCCCTCTAAATGTATAACTGAGGTGCTGTTAAACAGTCACAGCAGCCTCCATATAATTGATATATATTTAACTATACTGAAAAGAGACCTAATCCCTGCTGCTGAGCTGATACTACTGTTACAGAGTTTTCAGTAAATAACCCATTTGCTTTTATTCCTCTCCATCAACTTGTTGAGTTTGCTCTCACCTTGACCCCACCGTGGGAAACAGGCCTCTTGTTGACAGAGATATGGGTTATGTAACTAACATGTTTTACGTAATTAACATGTTTGCACAGCTGTTGAATTCCTCTCAGCCTATTAAACCCGATCAAAACTTTCCAAGTGCATTTGGTACAGAGGGAACATTGTTGAATGGTGTTGTTTAGCATCAACAGATAAGAGGTTTACGACTCCAGATTCCTTGGTTAAACTCTTATGTAATGTCCCAGTTCTTTGTCGATGGTTTACTGAGGGCAACTGCTGAAAATATTATAACACCTTTCATTATGCTTATACAAGACTTAGATAACTTTATGTAGTAAAATCTTTTATGATACTAAAACAGACTTATATGTAGGTTTGTTGTATAGTGCTATTTCCACGTTTTCTCTTTTACTGAATGGTTACGTGCCAAGAGTGTTTTTTATTGTGTTTACGAGACAAGAGGTCATGATACACGCTCTGAGAGCCACGAGTACATTTCTTTATCCTCTCATGCTGAACTGGATACCAGTGTTACCAGTTGTACGTTAATCATCAGATTTCTACAATGATTTGGCCCTCTGTATGGTGTATGACCAATAAAGCCCAAATGTTCGCAATGTACAATACTTTCATCAGGGACAGTAGAAGTTATAATAATAAGTAGGCTACAGTACAGTATGGATTCTACATCTTTCATTAGTGATCATGTATGTGAATCTGGACCAATGGGTCCATCTCCTCTCATTTCACATTTTCCAATCATCCTTCATGTGTTAGAAAAAGAAAACGACATCATTACTTGCTCACTGTGAATTCTGCAGACTTTTTTCTGCCTATTATCACATGGGTTCACTTGGACATATTACAAGGGGGCAGGCAGGAAAAACTCTATTATCTAAATTATCCAGAGCAACTAACTCTGGATACTTTCAGGACAATGGCTGGATTTCACTGTATGTCTGAAACCATCATGGGGGTGATTTTAAAGGATAACATCTCTTCTCTGGAGCTGTGACATGCAAGATTTGTATTATTTTAATTCAGACCTGACCCGTTGGTCACTGAGTAATTGGTCTTTGTCGGAATTCTGACAACAGTGATGAAGAGGCTCTGGTTAATTTATTGAAGACAGACAAACTGAATGTAAGTAAAAAGAGCATTCGACTTATAATCTCAGAAGGTTGGCCACAATTTTCAGAGAGTAAGGAATCATGACAGGGGTGAAACTCTGTGAAAGAGATGTCGATCTTAGTGACTCTCTCTGAATAAAACAACAAAGCATAAAAACCGACACTAAAATGTCTTTCATCCTGCTGTCATTAATCCACCATTAAAACTACAAGTCTAATACATTTTTTTGATGGTTTCTGGCATTTTAGAAATAGTTCTTATCAATTGATGTTTAACCAAGTGCGCATTTTTCCGGTAAGTCCTGACTGACAGCTGAGACGGAATTTTTTATTGTGATGGAGGGATTGATCGAGTGCATGTATCGTGAGGACATTGCCACGGCAGCTCCCGGAGTGAGAATCAGTGAGAACATACCACGTACTTATGTCACATACAAACTTTTGAAGGAGCTTTACAGACCTGACAATTGAATCGACGGTAAGCAGAAATTTCATGTAGTCATAATAACTCTAATGACCATATTCAACACAGTGTGCGGTCTATGAAAGGTTATTCAGGTAGTGACAGAGCATCGCCTCCCCCTTGTTTCCACAAATAATGACACACTTGTCCTTGTTTTAGGTTAATAGAAAAAACAGAGAAATACTGGTCCACTCTCCACATCTCCCTGGTTAAATATGGACGAATGGGTGCACTGGGGGTGAGGATTATTAAAAACGATCAGTCAGTCAGATAGCAACTCACGCTCCCACCACGCTGCTGCCAGCCTAAAGCCATTTGTGTCTCTGCGGAGCCCCTGATGATGAATAAAGACATGTCTCACTCGCACAGAATAGCTCTGGCTTTTTTTAATATGCAGCAGCAGTAGCGAGTGTTCTCTCTCCCTTGAAGACATTACATTCAAGTCTACCGCAGCCCGTAGTCTGATGGTGTGGTCTACATGGAGTCAAACAGAGACGAGGAGAGGCTCCTTAACTGGATATCAGGGGATGGTTGTGTCGGAAGGGGGACCGGTGTGCTGGTGCATTTCATTTTCTTTGACACCTATATTGGGAACTGTACAGGTCTGGACTGGGATTTCACTATATGGCAAACCCTCAGTCAGAGGGAGTCCAAGGACAGCTACCAGATACGAAAATAAGCCAATCAGAACATCAAACAAAAGCAATTGTTATAAAGGTAGCTCAATATCTGTTTGCATCATCGAGACAGGATCTTTTTTTGTCATACAATCTGCTCTGGGAAGGAGTCTCACTGCCTCTGTTAGGTTTTGTGGCTGAATATGAGTGCAATATGAAAAACCAAAGCATTGTACCCAGTTTAAATGCAACACATATCATAGTTAGGGAAATAAAAAAAGTCGCAATGAAGACAGATAACCTCCCAAGTTACATTCACACCAACACTGAGGAGCAACTGCCATATTTGTCATCCTGTGGTATATTAAAGATGATGTCACTATGAAACGGCATTAAAACAATATAGAAAAGTTAGCATTGGAGCATACAGCATGCTGTCATTTGTTATTGAGGGAAAGATCGCAAACAATCACAATTCCCCTTATTAAAATTGACAGTCTTGTTACATAAGGAGAAGCACAACTGAGCCATAAACAACCTGATCTGAGGGCCCTGAACTGGGAAGGAAGAAACCAGTGAACAGTTGGTGGCGTTAGTTGAACCGACAGACTGTTTGTGCTTCAGCTTTCTCTTCACGACACAATATGGTGCATCGCAATAAGAGAATACACAGAATAAAGCTACATGCATTCTCATTAAGAAAACATTCACAGTTCAAACCAGCAGTTTCCAAATTTCAGCTCACAGTCCACTGAGCCCTGATGGTTTTCTCTCCAACCAGTCAGTTAATAGCGTTCACCTTGCGTCCCCTCTCAGACGCTCCTTCATTAACTGCCCAAAATGAAAAACCAAGCAGCACCCCTGGATTGAAGACCATTGATCCAAACACTTACTCCTTCCCTCCCTCCCTCCTTCCTTCTCCCTTTCACTCTCTCCCTCCCCCTCTTTTTGCCAACCTGTAATCCTGTGATCAGTTGTCGGGGCAACAGCTCTGGCTACCGTTCCACCACGTGCACGGTGCTGCCGGGTCAGGATGAAAGGGCCTGAAGGGGGCGATGCCAATCATCCACTGCACCCCGCTGGAGATCCTCATATAAATCCAGGGCATAAGCCTGCCCTGGGGTTTCTCTCCCAGCAATGGTGCAACACCTCTGTGTGTTATTAGTGCTCTGGTGTCAAAGAACCTCCCATTAACATAAAGTAAATCCAGGGTCGATCCAAGACAGATCTCACTGTGTTTACATGAAGTGTGCTGCAGGGTGTCCATTAAATTTGCAATCTGATTTTATATCAGAACCAAACATTATTTCATTCTAGGGCTGTAGCCACAAATTGGCAACTAAACTGTTCAACACTAAATATTGTAGACTCTACCTTGCTGGAAGTTGAGTCTGTGAGAAGCCATGTAGCAGTGAATAAGAACATACGTACATGTGCACATGCTGTGGCTCAGTTGTTCTGCCTTGTTGCACATGCACACATGCGTCACATTGTTTGCTTATTTGCACATCATCAACAAGACTCATGAGCTCGCTGCTGCAGAGGAATTAACTCATAACCTTGTGCACTCCGGCATTGCAGGCTCCTCCATAATCTCTCACTCAAACTTTGTGTGAACTCTGGTGCACATAATACTTTCTTTCAGAAGACAGTAGCAGACCGGACAGTAGCACAGAGCTGTTGTTATTTTTTAGGGACGACTGCTTAAAATGTAGAAGATTGTGTTTTGTCAAAAAGTGAGATTTTCCAAACTGTTTTAAAGTCTTCAACAACTATATTCCGTCAGATTTAGATAATATACAATTTTCAGATAGTTAGGTTTAAATTAAACTTTACAGAGATACTATTAATCCCTGAGAGAACCAGAATAGCACTCATGAGAGTATATACGTCCACCAAGGCACAACAGTTCCCTTTTTTTAAACCACATTTAAATTCCCTTGATCCAGATTTTTATATCATAATTATTGGTTCCCTTAACATGTCACATTGTTCTTTTAATTCATTAGATCCAGATAACAAAAACAACTGGAATAGACAAAGTTGTCATATTTAATATCTACGAATATTACATTGTGCACCAATTAAGTTGCGTGCAGGAAAACATTCCATCTTAAAAGTTGTCAACAGCTGCCAGGTTTCTTCGAAATTGTTAAAACAAACTCCTTTAAAGAATGCCACCCAGTATCATGCATACCTCTGCCAAGGCCTAACATTCCCCTTATGAAACCACATTGAAGAAAACATATAATATTAGTTCCCTTAACATGTCAGATTGTTTTCATCAAGTTCCATGAAATATTCTCTGAGAAATTAAGGAAAATGTAAAGCACCCAATCTCATAATGAGAAAGACAGAGAAAGAAAATACAAGGATCCGTATCCAAATCGAATGGCTTCTTACACATTTTTACACATTCTTCCACTAAATTTGGTGGAAATGTGTTATGTAGTTTTTGCGTGATCGTGCTACCTAACAGAAAAACAAACAAACAAACAAAAAAAAACATAACCTCTTTGGCATAGGAGCTGGTGAAGGTCAATGTTATGCAAACAGCCATAATTATACAGGCAGACATTTGATTTCAACTAACAGGGTAGAGTCAGTCTGACTGGTAGAGTTAACTTCCCACCACGCTCAATGGGAAACATAAGTGTTCTTTTACCACAGAGTCCACATTTGTCTCCGTCAATTTGTCTCCCAGTAATTTTCTCACGATCTCCATCTGTCAGCTTCATGAATTCATACCAAGTCTGTTTAAAGCCTTCTCTTTCTCTGTCTGCTTCCCCTCTGACTGTGAGCAGAACCATGTTCTTGCTTTGGGTTTTCAAACACAGACAAGATACTTGGTGCATAGAAATTACAAACTCTTGTTAACACACACATGTCCCAATTTCCCTCCAACAAAGTGGAAGGAGAGACAAAAAATCCTCTCCCATAGAGCGATGGTTGAAATTACACTGATGTGGAGACATAATTTGGGTCTTTACTGGTCTATGAGCTGGTTCCATTTGTGAAATGCTCGTACCAAAAGAGAGAGTGAACAAGTTCATTTAATGGTGTGTCTGCATAGCCTGCACCCAACCCAAATTAACAGGAAAAAAAACTTTGGGGCTTTTCAGACATTGGTGTGGTTTAAATCTCCTCATAATGTACTCTCTCCCCGTCTCCTCTCTAGCCATGGTCTCTTCAGCCGAATGGGATCTGACACCTGTGCCATGGGTTCACACTCTCTGCAAACTAAATGATTCGTGTCACCGTTATAATCCTTTTTTCCCCCTAACTATCGTTCTGCCACCGGGTACCTGACCTGTAAAAACTCCACCTCGACCTCGAATAGCCAGATAAACCCACAGCCTCACAGAGGAGCGGAGAAACTGTGTGGAAAAATCCGACAGCGGAGAATGACTGTTGGAAAATTCGTACTGACTTCTTTTCTCTTATTTATCTTTGTGACAGTGGGTCGGGGGATGACAGGGAGAGCGTCCCGTGGGGTTTGGCTCTGCGTGTTCGAGGGAGGCTGCGATCATGACTAGCGCTGGAGAGACAACGGTGGCGGGAAGGGACGGCGGGGCTAGCGACAAGAGCCGCGATGGTAATGCGTGTCACATCGATGAGGCCACGCCGAGAGGAGTTGGGAACGGGGTCAGCTCCACATCCCGTCTCCCAGTGTCTCAGCTCGGGGCTCTAAACTCCAATTTTCTCTGCTATCATCAGTTGGGTCTTTCTCTGCCTCTGTATTAGCGTTTCTCTTTCCTCTAATCCGCCTCTTTTTCTCTTGGACTGTTCTCGCCTCCACTTCTCTGCTCTTTCTTCAACGGACACTATTCATCTGCCACTGCTGCCTTTGTCTTTCCCTTCTCTATAGTCTCTCCGAATTCTTTTCAATTCACTTAAATGTTCTGGGAGACAAAAAATTTTACTGAGTAAACAAGGCCCCTTTAAAGCCTCATGTGCTCCACAAATGGTTGTACATTCTGGGGCTGTCAATGCAATCGTCAATGTGTTATTTGTTCGAAATAGAAAATGAATCTGTAATCATCCCATCGAATGTCCACTTACACCAAATAATCTTAGAAGTATGCAAGCATTTTGGTTGTGACATAAATGGAAATAAAGTGTGAATAAAGGTACAGCTGTTAGAAGTTAGCGTTGCAGTAGCAGATCTAGCCACAATTTACACAGAGTTTTAATTTATACTTCCAACATCCATGTACAATTCCTGATTAAGTAAAGTGCACTTTTAAGTCACTCCTTGTTAACTGTTAGCTCTGTAGCTTTGAGTTAAGCTACACATCAATGTATCTATTTTGAAAATTGTTCCTTGTTCAAGCTCCTATTAACTTATAAAAAAAAATACTACTATTTATTGTTTGCATTGTTGGCAAGTGGCTGGCTTACTTTATACTGACAGGGCAGGGGCACTGAGGGGGCCAATGAGATTTCAGCTGGGGCCAGTGCCAGTGCCCCCGCCCCTGTAGCTCATCAGTGTTAGAATGAATGGAAATAAAATAAAATAAAATTCTGATTTGTTCATTGATTGATGGATGATCAGGCTCTAGATGTTATAGACCCATACAATAGGGAACAGTTAAAAACTATATTTAGTCAAAGTTTCCAATTTTTTTTTATTGTCACAGCTCTTTTCGAGTTGCTTATACTTTTGAATACTATTTCATGCTTCTTTCCCCACATTTCAAAGAAGGATTGTAAATATAACTCCAATACTTTTATATATAAAACCTTAACTTACTTAACGTTATCCATTAGGGCTGTGATGCTTAGTATCCATCCAGGGACCTTTTACACATGTGTCATTTCCAGTTGCTCCCTCTGACCAGCTGCATTTAATACTATATCACCTTTAAATAGAAGAAAAGATCATTAGCCTGGTTTTCTATGACGTTCAGAAATACTACTTTTGTGACCAGCGTTCTCAGATTGTGGTTGTATCTTGTTTACTTAGTGCCTCGCTTCAAAATTAGAAATGCTTTTTGTAGGTGGAGTTGTTTGCTCTGTAATTATTTCCTGGTGGACAGAAGCCAGGCACTTAGAGTTCCCAGTCGTCACAGTTAGATTGCCAAAGGATCTAGATTATACAGATGCCCTGCAAAGAAATGCTAAACTAAGCTAGTTGCTGATCTATGATCATGATCATAGAAAAAAAGCTGATGAATTATTCTCCCAACATGTTTAACTATTCCTCTGTGAGTGTTTACATATGGTCATGCTAGAGAACTTTTACAAAACTTTAATTCAGACTTGTTCCTCTTCACAATGATCCAAACACTTCAGTCACACCTCAGGTGATAATCTCCACCGATGCAGCTTCTCAAGCGTCCACACTTCCTCTCACCCACCGCGTGCCAGGCGGGTGGCGTTAGTCTGGGTGGGCGACACGGAGGTGTCCACAATCCTCCTGCGGCCCACCGCTCTGCTGAGCTGCTCAGAGGAGCTTTAGGAAGAAAGAAAACAGTGCTAATCACTCCCCCACACCCTCAGCCTCTAGCCTTCCCTGTCTGCTCCTTCCCACCTCCTCCTCCTCCTCATTAAAATAACTCGGAGAGAGCTGGCCTGCATACTGATGCATTGTTAAGCCCTCTTAATTGAACTTGTGGATTCTTAATTTGCCATCATTCAAATGCTTAGTCTGTGTGCTCTCGGCCGTTTAGTTTGAATCGCCCTCTGCGCTGCATCTATCTCCACCTCCTCTGCTGCCCGTCCGTTCAGTTCTTTGTGGACGGGACGAGGGGCTCGGTGGCAGATTTGTAATGTGCAGGCACAGAGGGAAAGGACATTTACTCTTTATTCAACAGAGGGAACAAAAAGCGTTCACTTGGTGCCAGCCGGGAGTTTCATCATCATCCAGGAGAGAGACAGAGAAAGGAGGCAGTGGGAAAGGGCGAGAGATTGGAAAAAAAAGTTATTGGACCAGATAGGTCAGGGTGACATCAATAGCATCCCAAGCAGGGCCACAAATTAGCCGGGCACGAAGCGGCGCAGCATGGGAGCCGACAGCTGGGGCCCTGCGCCCAATGCCACCAGGGGATTAACAAGGTTTCAGGATCTGACACAGAGGGGATGAGCGTCATGGGCAGAATAAAGAGCAACGCGGGGATTAGAGAGCTTCCCGACACTCCAGCAACACTCATGAAGGGCTTAAAGGGCTATAGATATCATTAATGAATGGCCAGAGAGAGGGAGAAGGAGAAGTTGCTAGGGGCTGTGTTTGTATTCAAATTCAGCCTGACCCTTTTCAATGAGCATACATTCCCCGTACATACATTAAAAGTCAGCGAGAGGCGGGCCAAAGAGGCCGAGCGCCTGTCTGTTGATCATTCGACATAAAGCACAGCAAACCAGACAGAAATGGCCGCCGCAGACTGGTGTATGCTCAATTCATGCCACCCTCTGAACGTTAGGTGTGAATTATTCATCTGAAAGTCGTGGTGAAAATGCCAAACAGGAATTTGAATATTTGTGTGCTTTTTTTGTGTGAGGATAACAGAACAAGATTCATTGTGGGTGTGATGCTGGGATACGTGCATCCAATCCAGCACTCAGACACCGGGTGATTCTAGTGGCCAGCGGGCTGTGTGTTGTTTTTTTAAAAAAGGAAATTGCCGAGCTTTCCTCCGGTAAACACACCATGCCTTCAGATAGGCACAGCCCCATCAGCCAGTCTGCACAGCCACTGCAGGGATTTGGCACCGAGATAACCTTTGCTCTAAGTGGCTCACAACACAACCAAAACTGAGATGAACTTGTGAGCTGAGACGGTTTTTCGGAAACGCCACAGAGAAGTGAAAGTTTCCCGAGAATTTGCACAAACTGTGAGACTAGAAACATCCCAGTGCAGCCGCCAGGATAATGACAGGGCTCCTGAGATAAATGGGATATCCTGGACGGGAAGGCACGGGGAGATAAGCCTGCCTTTTTGTTTAGGAACATGGAGTTATCATCTTCCTCCTCCTCCGCCTCCCCAGAACTCTGGGCGTTGCACTGATGGAGTCTTTATCATGAAAGAGTTAACTACTTATCACTGGTTCACTGCTACAGCGATCAAGAGCACAACACGATTTGCTGAGGGGGCAGAATGTCGTTTGATGAACTTCAGTCAAAGTTTAATGAAAGCAAATTTGCATCCGCAGTGGAGCTCAGCTTGCTCTCTTAGCAGTCTCTCACTCTGTGGGTTCGGCATGAGGAGTTCTTGGAAAGAGGGTCCATGATGTCAGACCATCACAAACAACATACACAAGGTCATATCGTTTTATTTCCAAGTCCGAGTGCAAACAAAAACAGAAGCTAGGTGGGGCTTTTAATTGTTATTTTCTTCCTCCCAATGTGGACTTGGTCCGGCGACTCACATCCAGGTAGTCATGGATATTAGTTTGGCGCACAGAGGTTCCTGCCTCCCACTGGGCAAAGACAAAAACTGTCCGAGTCCTGCTGGGCCGCAGGAGCCACACCTCATCCTTGAGTACAGTATCCCACCATTGTCCTCAGCATCCCCTGAGATCTCCAGGAATGGTGTGTGTGTGTGTGTGTGTGTGGGTGTGTGTGTGTGTGTGTGTGTGTGTGTCTGCGCAGCTGTGTGTGTGTGTTTTTGTGTGTGTGTGTGTGCCTCCTCTTCCCCGTCTCACCTCTGAACAAACAAAGAATGTATAATCTGCTGTATTACGCCTGAGGAACCAGGAGTATAATACTCTTTATATGAAGTCGCATTCATTTACTATTCCTCTTGTTTCCTGATTGATGTTACACAGAAGAGCCTTGTTGCAATTATTGAGCTTCTTGTTGCGGTCCCACCACGCTTCACTATCCTCTTGGTGAGACGTGCATGGGAGAAGAAAAAGACTTGGTTTGACCTTAATTTAGAGGAATAAACTCTCCAATGTGAAACTGCAAATACAATGACGGCTTTTGTTTCTTTGTAGTATGGATGTGAGAGTGTGAGGAATCTAAACGCCACTAAATTGCTTCTTTGCCATCAACGCGCTTTGTTATAAATGGAACCAAGTGCTTTGTTGACAATGAATCTCAACCTGAGAACATAAGTGAAGCATTGGCTTCAGAGCAAAACCACCACACCCAGACGGGTGGTGGTGTGTAGTTATGACCGCCTCCCATTTTCAAATTGAGATTTTAATCATCGGCTACAGTATTTCTGATTGATGTGTGTGCGCGCGCTTGTGTGTGTGTGAATTGTGCGCGCACATGTATATCTTTGCACACGGGGGGTTGTAATACATCTCCGTAATTAGTCTCATAATTATGAGGCAATAAACTGCGGTACACATGGGAGACTGATAGATCTCTGGGATGCTGCAATTACCCTGCTAAGATTTGTTACTGTGACAAATCTCCCCAAGCAAAGTGGAGCCGAGCACAGTTCCGCTTTAAAACAACATGCAGAGCACACATGGCTCAGGTTAGGGTGAGTGCATGTTTGTGTGGGATGTGTGAGTGTGTCAAAACAAAAGGTTTAATTGGACAGTTTCTTGGAGAGGACATATATCCGCATTTCCTTTGGTAAATTCCCGTCCTGTTGCCATGCCGTCCTCTGCCCGTTTTTGTTTTGTTTCCCTCCTAAGGCCGTCTAGGCCGAGCTAATTCCAGATCTTCTAATGCCGATGCACAGCAGATTGTCTTTGAGTTCTCATCAATCTGGTCAATGTGCTGATATCAGAAGGCCACTGAGTGAGTCTAAATTGGCTTTGCCTCCATTAGATCCAGCAGCGTCTCATTATTAGCAGGCAACATCCAGCCTGCCGGGCCCGACCTCTGCTACTCCGCCACCCACTAGTTCCACATCGAACACACACACACACACACACGCACACGCACACGCACACGCACACACACACACACACACACACACACACACACACACACACACAGGGAACTCTCAGGTGTGCGTGACCACAAGCGCATAAGGATGTTCTCAGTGTCTTTCACACTCCCACTCTAATACTTCCATTTCCATGGGGGGGGGGTGTCACTGAGCAAAGGTTAAGTTGCACAGAGAGAGAGAGATAAAATGTTGCTCTGATTATAACCTTTTCTAGACAACATGCAGACCTTTTGTCCATTCAGCAGGATTTTGATCCCCAGGCACTATCGGATGTGCTTAAATGTTACATTGCATTATCTTACAGGTAAATGTACAGTTTTCTTCTAATCTGATCAATGGCTGCTATATGCAGCACCAACACCAGAGGCAGTTCTGGGTGCAGTATCTTACCATTTTATTTGGCCTCCTCGTAACAAAATGTAACATGATGGAGAGTTAAGGCCGATTTGTATTAGCAGTCAGGTTAATAATTGTCTTAGTCATCTGCAGAGTGGGCACAACAATTCATAGGTGGAAAATTTGATATTGTTGTGAGTTTTCGGTTGAGTTGTGAGTAATTGATGGAGTTGTGAGTAATCGGTTGAGGTGTGAGTATTTGGTTGTGTTGTGAGTATTTAGTAGTGTTCTGAGTAATTGGTAGTGGTGTGAGTATTTTTGACGTGCTGTATGAATATGGTTGTGTTCTGAATATTTGGTCGTTAAATGAGTATTTGGTTGTGTTGTGAATATCTGGTAGTGTTGTTAGAATTTGGCACTGTTGTGAATAATTGGTTGTGTTGTGAGTTATTGGTAATGTTGTGAGTATCTGGTAGTGTTGTGAATATTTGGTTGAGTTTTAGGTATTTGTTAGTGTTGTGAGTAATTGGTTGAGTATTTGCAGTTTCCTGTTTGCCACACGTGTTGTGACATTTCTCTATTGGCACGTGTTGTGTCTATTTACACGTGTTTGTGTGTTGAGCTCTCAGGGCCACAGTAAAAAATATGTCTAAGCATCTGACACGTTTTCGGTGTAGCACAATCGCACCAACATTATCATCCTCAAATTCCAAATGAGCCATTATCAAGCTCATCGCCTGCTGGCTCTATAGCTTCATGTTGAGTCACTGTGAGGTTATCAGACAATCTGCAGAGGACAACACCACGAAACTGCACCGAGGAATAATAGGCATACCTGCCTGTAAAACCACAAATGGTTGTTTTTTAAAGCTTTGTTTTCGTGCTATAACAAATAAGCTCCAGCATGTTAATGAATTACCTCTAGAAAAGTAGTAGAGTTTTTGTTACCTTGGGCCTAGGGTTTCCCTCAGTCTCTAGTATTTTTATGCTAAGCTAACTGGACTTTATATTCAATGCAAAGACACACACACGACAATGATCATGACTCCGTCGTCAGTCACTGTTTAAAGTGCTTCCTCTTCTCTGTGGCGCACAGTAAAGACATTATTTCTCTAAACCAGATCCAGTCATCTAAATATGCAATTGATGGTGGAAATGTCAGATCAAACGAGTGAGCTGAAACAACTCGAAATAAAACTAAGCAAGGAGGAAGACAACAGAGAAAGGAGGCAAAGAAGAAAGGGGGGAAAGTACATTAGAATACAGATTACCTTTTATTTACATTTTTGGGAAAGGCATAAGAAAACACAGCTCCATCCCTGACAATCACACTGGCAGAGCACAGGTGCGCAGTACGGAATTCAAATAGAAGAAGAGCAAGAAAGTTGATGAGCGCTAATTTGATTCTCTGAGATCTGGGAGGAAGGGTTGAAAAGACAGCCGCGAGGGTAGGCTCTATTAATTGTCAGAGAAGAGACGCTCAGGGGGATTACGACTCTTGCTGCCAGGTAAAGTGCACTGCACACAAAATCTCCCAGAGTGTCAGAGTGGGGTTCTTTATTGCTGCTGTCTTTCGTGGTCTGAACCTGGTTATATATTTAGGGATATTGCGTGATACAATGCACATAGATGTACATCGGGTTGGGTCTTTCACGGGTACAACCGAGCACCGATTCATGTTGAATCAATCGGTAAGAAAGCAAGTCTAATCATCTGGGTAAAAGTGGAATCTCTGTAAGTGTTATACGCATTGGTACGTGTGTGCTAGAGTATCTGCGGGGCATCCAATGCTACATTTCTTGGAATGTGTCCATCATGCTCCGGTGTCGGTAATCAGAGGCAGTGGTGAGCCAAAAGGAGTCTCAAGTGTGATTCCTCTTTTCGAAGTTAAAGGAGACAACACAGTCTGTAGTATTAGTTATGTAAACTACAAACACTAAATATAAAGCTGAACAGACACCTCCTGTTGTGTCTATTCAATCTATTTTTACGTTATTACCATTTCTGGTATTACAGAGAGAGAAAAGTATGGGAAAAAATACCGTCGGGTACTGATACACAATAGTACTCACACTGGTACTGAATTGATTCAAATGTAATGTAGGTGAATTATACAATAGTAACAAAACAAGAGCTGAGTAAAGGATAACAACTGAGAAGGAGCTCAATTGAGTCAGATCTATTTCTCTGCGTAGTTAACCTCGTCCATAGCAAAAGGTCCATCATCAGCATAATTAGACCCACTTAAAATGTAATTTTCCTATATTTCCCCCCTTTGTTAATGGGTGGTAACCAGCACAGAGCTGGGGAGTGGAGCTGACAAGGCTGCAGGTCAGGATGCTGGGAGGACTCAGGACGAGATGAACGCTGATAGTTATTGAATCAGGCTGCCATAAATAACTGAAGTGACAAACAGGTCAGAGCACTGGAACACAAACACTCTCAGTCACATCTCACTTCAAGTGTGTGAGTTTAATAACTACTCTCATTTCTGCTCCCTCTCTCGGCTCATAACTCTTCTTCTTTCTTTCTTTCTTTCTTTCTTTCTTTCTTTCTTTCTTTCTTTCTTTCTTCCTCTCGCTCCCCCTCTCTCTCTCTCTCTCATCCTTCCTTTCTTCTTTCCTTCGTCCCTCTCTCTCTCTCTCTCTCTCTCTTTCTTTTCTTTCTCTCTTCCTTCCATCACAACCTGAACAAACAGTGTTAGTCTATTAAAGTTTTCCTCTCTCAGGTAGTATGTAACTTCTTTCTTTCTCTGTCTGTCTGTCTGTCTGTCTGTCTGTCTGTCTGTCTGTCTGTCTGTCTGTCTGTCTGTCTGTCTGTCTGTCTGTCTGTCTGTCTGTCTGTCTGTCTGTCTTTCTTTCTCTCTTCCGTTCATCCCCATCCTAACAAACAGTGTAAGTCAATTGAAGGTTTCCCCGAGCCCTTCCCTATTGTCTGGCCGTGCTTATATAAACCAGACAGCCCCGGCTGACCGCACACGGCAGCTCAAACTAGAATAGAGCCTGATTCCATTCTGAAACGCTCTCTCTTCAGCTCCTGTCTATCTAAGAAGTAAGAACTTGTTCTCTTCCTGCAGGCAAAAGGGTCAAATCAAGGATATTCTTACACCGTGTTACACAGCTATCCTGATGTCTTGAATCGTCATCCGGCCTGATGTGCAACATCATTTTGTATTCTTGTTTCCTTGTTATTTCCTTTCAACCCTCACAATTTCTTCAAAGCGATCATTTCTGAGCAAAGCAATTTACCAGGTCCGGCTTTTAACAATGGGCTTTACCTTCACAGCCTGACACCCGCTCCTCCGAAAACACATTTGTCAAGTAGAGGTGAAAAAGAAACCCCAATGAAGGACGAGAACATTGGTCACTTGTCTGTTTGTGCCGTAGCATGCAGACTTAATACAATTGTTGTCGTTGAAAAGTAAGCAGGCAAAGCAGAAACAGTGTAAAAAGTTGGCTTTGTGGGAATGTAGCTTTGGATCCTAGAAGTCCATGTTACCAGGTGGGAATGGACTTTGCCATTGTGCAGCTGTAAAAACAAACAGTCATCCCTTGTCGGGACAAGAAAGAACCAGAACGCAGCGCCAGTCTGAGAGGAACAGTAAACAGCGAAGTCCGAGCCAAACTGGTGGGAGCCCCATATTAATTATTAACCTGGTGCAGGGTGGGCATTAGAAGAAATAAAAGTTTTCAGTAGAGTGTGGAAATAAGAAAGTTGTGTGTGATCAATGATCGCTAATGAATAGAGTGCAGTTAATTATATAGTTACAAGGGTTCGGGGAGGTTCATTATCCTCACAGGAAATGGAGCTGTCTCTCCAAACACAGACATAAACATGATTCAGGTGAGTGGGCCTGTGGAAGTGACCTGACTAAGTAAACCCCACAGCACTCGGCCCCTGTCTCTGCCAAATGGGTTTGAAGGTGAGGAAACAAATTTTTACTTTTTACAACCATTATCAGGAGGGGAAAAATGGCCCAGTTTTCAAAGACTATCCTGATGTTGCCCAACCCGGTCTCCAGGAATAATTGAAATATCCAACATGCCACTCCTAATAAAAGGCTGGTGTAATCTGTTTCACTATCTTATCTTACAAGTGCACCCTCTCTCCCAACAGCCGTTTGTTTTCTTTATTTGTTGAAGAGGAATCGTGTCTGTTGACGCAAAAAAAAAACGTGAGCCGCTCCGAGACGAGGTCTGTGCAAAGGTTGAAGTGGCGGAAAACTGATAAGCTACTAAAACCCTAAGGTTCAAATGCTAACTAGAACTATAAACTGTCCTCAAATAATCCGTCTTGAAGCTACACAGTGTTTGTCTCTCATGGATAACGATCGCAAGGCTCGAGGCTACGTCTGAAATACACTCCCTCTTCCTTTAGCCCCCGTTAGATATCATCTCCCCATGAGCACAGTCCTCTTCAGTTCAGACATGTGCGTGTGGGGAGGAGTTTTTCTAGATAAGGACTCTTTGTAAACATAAGGTGGGACTGATTTGAGCTCCGGCTTCTGTAGTGTTGCCAGTTTTGCCTGAAGGGTGTTGGCCCTCCTCCAGTCCCGCATAAACATGACAGGCTGACTCGCCGAAAGGCTCACATCCATCAGCTGACATGTCAGACCAATAGCTTCCTCTGTGTGTGGGGAGCAGGGTAAAAAAGGGCTTTGTAACATATCACTCTCACCAGCCATGTCTCATTTTTGTTTAGAGACAGATCTCACTGGTGGTATTTCTTGTGAAGTGGTTCTTGTTCAGTCAGGGATACACAATGGCTCAGATTTCACAGGATGATACTGGACAGAAAGGGAAACAGATTTAGGCTCCATCCATACTGAAACTGTTTAATTTGAAGATTGTGTGTTAAAACCAAAATGATCTCTGTCCACACAAGTGTTTTAGCTCCTGTAGCCCGTCCATGCTCACACACCCGTACTCACATCACATGACCATTCACGTGCACTGGGCTTGTGTGTGTTACAATGCTCTGAATATGCTGGTTTATCTTTCTCACTGTAATGTATTATTCATGTGTGGACAGGTGTTTGTATGGATTGTTTTATTGTTTTGCTGCACAGCTGCTTCGTTGTTCTGTGTTGTGCAACGATAATAAAGCTTTCTGATTCTGACTCTGGGGCCGATGATGAAGTGGAACTGTTACTGACAGTGTGAACGACCTTTTGCTTTCACTGCTGGTAGTTGAGTTGCGATCAGAAGAACCAAACAGGAAGCGAATGTGGGTGAGAGCGTCATTGTTTCCAAGACATCTCCACTGTTGCTCCTCCATACTACAACACAAGAGTCAACCATATAAAAAAATCTGCTTTGCAAAATTTGATATGGTTTACACGAGTACATGTCGTTTTTGTGTATTGTCGTTTTGTGTGAAACATAGAATGTAAACTTGTCTTTGTATACAAAAAGTCACCCACGCAGCTTTGACATTTGATTAACATAGAAGTTACACAATAAGACCGGACTAAAGTTTATAAGTTCACAGCCTTATGGATTTTTTTCTTAACTAAATGTCTTTATGACACATTGCACAGTATCTTCACGCACAGACCACAGACAGAGGAAATCACACTGAATGTAATGTCCTTTACAAGACGTCAGTATAATTCCATTTCAATTTTCTCACACATGATGAAGATGGTTTAATTTTCACAGTGACACAACTCCACTAGCAACATTGGGTATTCACCCAATGCCTCTAAAAAATGATGTCACATTATCATAAATATGCAGCCCATACACACACAGACACAATGCATCACTGTGGTGGACCACAGAGGATTTAAGAAATGCTAATGGGTCCATCAGCTTTATTATTTGGTACCCGATGAAGATCCTGGTTTTGGGGGTCCAGCGGGACCGTACCTCCAGCTGAACGACAACAGAATTAACTCCATGCAAATACTGGAAGACAAACAGCAAAGTACTCATCCAACCACAGAGGGAGGAAAGAAGAAATCAAGACGTCTAGCCGTTCAAAACAACCTCAGAGCTTGCAGTCATTTCCGTTGCAGCCTCTGCATGTGAACACACTGCAACTGTTTCTCAGGCATTTTTCATTTCACATTACTTAGTGGTTTGCTTTAAAAAATATTGGTCGATTTGTCTCTAATACAGTATAAATCATCAACTTTTATATCTATTTTAATCTCTTAACTCTATGAAGTGCTACTGTGTATATGTATTAATTTTTCTTACAGATACTGAGTAGAAACGTGGCGCAGAAAGGCCTATTTGTGCTTAAACACACACCTTTCTGAATGCTGTAATTCCCTAGGAAGGAAGGAAAGCCAAACATGGGCGGACGACATTTTGTATCTTGCAGCTAAACTTTCAAAAAAATGTCAGGAGGTGTAACAGAGCAAAATGTCCAGCAACTTTGAAACACAACTTGACACGCATGCCAATATCAAAGTTTTAAGTAGTTTTCGGGGAACTGCTGCTTGGAGGCAAATATTCTGAGCAAAACTGGAAAGGCAGCTTTAGCAGCTTTAAGCACTCTTTGTCACACATCAGAATAGAAAAAAGCAGTGGTGAAGCTGAACAGAGCCGTGCATGGCTCCTCCAGGGTGGGGGCTGGGAGTGTGATGGTGGAGTTGTACCTGCTCTTAGATCCTGTGCACTGTGCAAAACAGTGCTGTGATAAGGATGCAGGGTTTTGGTTGAATATAGAATAACCTGTACTCTTTCAGCTGAAATATGTAAAGGATCACAGCCCTTCTCTAAAAAAAATAAAAAATAAAATCTTTACTGTTCAAATATAGATTTATTTCCATTTTCCTTCATACAAACATATTTAATCCCAAAAAATAAACTGTTGAAAGGGATGATTCGATTTAAAAGTGCACAGTCGTGGCTAATGAGCCCATCCACAACATAGTCACATAGTGGGTAAAGCTGTCTGATGATCAGTTATAAAGCACAAGAGGAAACGTCCTCCACGTTGACACACGGTCCAGAAAAGCCACAGTCCACTCTGTATCGGTGTCCAACACCTGAGCTGGACAGGAGGAAGCTCTTCTCATTGGTCGGAAGTGCGTCACTGGGGGTTTGCTCCTCTGTGCAAAGACTCATTGGATTAGAAAGATAATTATGGACAATTTGATTCTCACTTCATCTGCAAAAACAGACCAGACTGCAGCTCTGAATATATCCATCAAGTCACTGAAGGTCGGGTGGAGTGTAAAACCTCGGTTCTCTTATAGACAAAAAAGGAAATGTATCACCAGGGCGGAAGATTTTCACTCTAATGCTAATAAACCTTTGTTTTGACACTTGTGATGAAGTTCACTAATGCACTTAAGACCAGAAGAAATGTCACCTCCAGATGTCAGAGCTTCTGCTCCAACTTGGACGTCTGTTTGCAGTGTGGCACGCGCACAGGCTCATGGTCACGGTTGTCTTAATGGAAGGCATGGATGTTCCCTCACGTCTGTTGACCTTTTCCTCTAAACCATCCACTCTCAGTTGACAAATCGCTCCTCTTTGATTTCATGTGTTGCGTTCAGGTGGTTGGCCAGCTCTTGCATCACGGCGACTTTCCCGATCTGATCGTTCCTCCTCTTTTCCATGATCACGTCCTCCAGGCTCTGGAACTCCAGGACGTGATGCTGCTTCTCGGAGAACAGCAGCTTCAGTCTGTACGGCTGCTTCCCGATCCGAATCTCCCCTCCGATCTTGAACTCCCTTTTGCCAAAGCGGCACCAGGCGGCAAAACACTCAGAGTTCCTCCAGTACAGCTCCTGGTCCCTGCAGCCCACATAGTCCCGGGCGTTACGCACGATCACCTCCGGCGGGAGGGCACGGTACCTGTAGAGGCCGTTCACTATCCGGCCTTTCTTGCCCTGGCTGACATCGCTGAGGAAGTTGTTCTTGATCTCAGCCCGGTGCAGATGAATCACCTGGAAGTCCCCGACGTACACGGCCCAGTGCGGATACTGTCCCGTGGTCACGAACTCCAGCAGGTCCCCCGGTCGGCACTTGTTCAGGAGGCTCTCCGCAGTGTGCGTCGCGGCTCCGCGGCTCCTCTCGAACACGCTCTCCTCCCGGTAGAATATCGCGCACTCCACCTCGTCCTGCGGGTCAAAGGGCTTCTCCTCGTGGTTCACCGTCCCACTGTCGGACGAGTAGTGGTCCATGTGCTCGTCCTGGTCGTCGTCGTCGTTGGAGAAAATGTAAGAGACGCCAATGCGCGGTCCCTCGTCGTCCGGGTCGAAGCCATTCGGGTCCGACGTTGGCACCCCTGCGTAATTTAAATGCGTAAGTTTCTCCACCTGGTTCCCCATAAGGGTGACAGGTGGATGAAGAGGGGGGGGGGAACGGAGCTGGGCGCAGAGACCGGATCCACCTGCTCTCGGCGCTCACATTCACCGGGGTAGAGACCGAGGGAGGCGCAGTGTCCTTTCACTTAATCCACCGCGGCGAGGACGGACACCAGTGATCCATGTCCAGCTGGAGACACACGAACACCACCTGGAGAGAAAACACAAGCAAGTGAAAACTCTTGCCTCGTCACTGAAGCCTCTCCGCGAATTGAACTACTACGCGTAGCCGGCGCGTTCCCAACAGGTGCGACCTGACACACCTGTTGGCTCAGTTTCCACGGAACTCGCCGTCTTGACTAGAGCTGAGCGCTTTCTCTCTTTTTTTTTTAAACACCTTCTGATTCCTCCTGAGAGACACAGTCCACACTCCAGCGGATGTGGTCTCTCATCAAGTGCACAGAAGTATAACGAATGATCTGCGCGTCAATCCACAGTGAAGTCAGCAGAAGCACTCACCTGCAGCTCCCCGCACTCTCCTGTGGTCACATCAGAACAGTAAACACACAGGCTCTCAGCTGCTCTGCTCCCTCTGTGTGTGTGTGTGTTTGTCTGTCTGTCTCTGCAGTGCACACACTCTGTCTGTAGTATGAGGCTCAGTGTGCGTTGCGGTGAAACTCATCCAGGATCGAGTGACTGCTGCTGGGAGGTGTTGTTGCCATTTAAAGCGGCAGTGCGCCTTTTCCTGCCTCGTTGACAGGATCCGGTCTCCAGGACAGTTTAAGACCAGAGGGAGAACCTGTCAGTCAGGGGAAGTCTTCCTTTTGCATAGGAGGTCGTTATAGAAGTGTAAGAACCATAACACGCTACTTTAATCTATATCATTTATTACATTATATCAAATATATAAAACAGAAGAAAGTAGTCCACATTGTGACCTCAAGTTGTGTACTGTTATATGAATACATGTCATTTCAAATGGAGATGGTCAGAAACAATAATACATAAAGTGTACATATTTTTAGTTCACACTTAATACTGTTTTATTCTATTTTAATCTATTGTATATTGTGCTCTTGCTCTAATCTTGGAGAAAAAGCTGGCCCAACAATTTCCTTTGGGATTAATAAAGTATATTGTATCTTTTATCTCCTTATGTATTCATATGTTTTTATTAACAAAATGAAAATTCTACAACGTGAACCCAAAACATTTTGAAATCATAAAAAACCCAACATGAATAGAGAGCATTAGACAGTTTGTATGAAGGAAAGTAAAGGAGAATGGTTAAGGTTGAATAGAAACACATTAACTGAGGCTCAGCTCTATTAATCAACACTGGATGTTACCTTTACGCAAAGGAAGTTATGTTTTGATCAAAGTTTGAATAAATTACCAGCAGGATTATGCAAAAAAACACTGAAAGGATTACCAGGAACTTGGTGTGAATCCAGATCAGGGGCAGATCCAGGATTTTGTTTTATTATTCACTTTCTTTAACATACTGAGGTTCAAATTCATGAATCTTGATTTTTTAAATCATATTTAGGGACAGGAGTGTGAGATTTAGTGCAGCTTGGTTGAATTTAAAAGGAACTGTTGGTGTATATGCTTATGAAATGCTCTCCCTATTAATTTCCTTATTTACACCTGGACCTTTCCCATTCCGACATTTCAGAATGTCTCCAGCATGAAATAGGGCAACTCCAAATTCATCAGTGTATGAGTGTGAGCACAGGAAGCTGATGCAGGATGATCCTACAGGAAGATATACAGCACATACTGTAGATGTTTGTATTTCAGTTATATCTAAATGAAGCCAGAGCTGAGGGTGCAAGTCCCGCTGATCTCCTCCCTCTGCATACAGCTTCCTCACAGCCTCGGCCGGGGGGTCCTGTGCCAGTGAGTGAGACTGCGGGAGGTAAAATCCTCCTCAGACAAATCAGACATTGAGGCTTTGAGTGTCTTGGGGCAGCCATTACACCTGCTCTTCTGAGCCTTTCGACAGATGAGTGTGAATGTGATCAAAATTCCTGAGGATATTTACAGCTCTGCCTCCCTCCAAAGAAACAGCATGATGGCTTTGAATGTGATTTGGTGAATGCTTGTGTGTGTGTACTTTCCACAAATTGAACCTTGTTGTAAAATTACCTGTGACTTAACATGTCGTGCAATAAACCAGATTGGTTTAACGGCATCGTAATTCAAAATGAAGCCGAGCGGAGAAATGAATGACTCAACATTGGCTCGACCATTTGTTGCCAGTTAATATCTTCATTGGCAAAATGCTCTTAGGGCTGCGTGACGCACTCTTTGGAGGGAGAGAGCAATTAAGAGCCTTTTTTCCCCCTTTTTTTAAATGCCTGATGCAAGGTTATTAAAAGATTAGCTTCACCTAGTTTCATCTCAACGCAGCCTTTGTTTGTTTCTCTTTGAAACAAAGACCATTCACAGAGAGCGGGAGACGGCAGGAAGTGAACGATTTAATCGCAGAAATGCATGAAACTGGTGTTTGACGCACTTCGTTTGTCATCTCCAGGATCCTGCATCAGTAAAAGGAAGTGTCCTTCGAAAAGGATACGAGGGAATTCAAAGTTGATATATATTTATACGTATAGGCTCATATAGTTGAAAGCTAAAATGGACACCTGGCTTTGTAATTGCAAGTGAAGGTTACAACTATTAATAGATCAGAGCGAGTTGAGACTATAACAACATTTTTTTTGCTCTGGCTGAGAAATTGGCTTACTAGGCTCAACGATTTAAAAACACATTCGCTCATTCACACACATACACATTCAGTGCCTCCATCTTTGACAACTCTCTATCACACATCCCGCTCACACTATGCCACCATGGCCGTCAGGGAGTTCAGGGTCTTGCCGAAGAACCAGAGGAGACAGGGATCAAACAACTGACCTCCTAGGCCACGGCTGCCCTGATAACTTGTGTCCTTGTGCTGAGGCTGCTCCCTTGTGGTTCTGAAAAATTACTGCATTGTGTGTATCTGGAAGATAATAGCCATCTTATAATTACCCCCATCCCAGATTGCAAAACATATTGGACAGCATTATTATTATCAGCAAGATTTGAAGTTTTTATTAAATTAAACAAGTCTGGATTTTAAAACACTGCAGCTAAGACACAAAAATCCATCAACTCTGGAACAAAACAACCCGGTGACTGGCTCGTTGTAATGTTTTCCTGAGGTACAAATAAAAAAAAAAAAAAAAGAAAGAAGCACATTCTCTCAAACATTGTTAAAATAGAGTACAAACCTAAGAAAGAACTGTCTTGAAGACAAGACATTCATGAAACGTTATCGGTTGCTGTTTCTCTTCTGGCTCTGGATCTTTCTCTTCAGTATCTGGTCCAGAATGAGGTCTGACTCTCTTACGTCAGAGTTCCCGCAGCCAACCACAGGGCAGCTAGAGGACAGAGAGGGACAAAAACACTTAACACAGACAGAGAGCTCTATATTTATATATATTAATAAACCTTTTTTGAACGTGCATATTCAGTGTTACCCTTTGCTCTATTCGTTTCTATGCCAACGCTTGTGCATTCCCTGTCTTCTTCTTCTGATGTGTGTGCAACAGAAACACCTTCAAACAATAACCATGCTTTGCGGCGTGTTGAATCAAAGCTTTGATACCCGTAAGGACTTGAATGATGATGTGCACTTCAGAGCCGCAATAATATGGAGATAGTGACGACTGATGAAATGCTGCTGTACCTCCGGTCACACACCCTATCAAGAAAAGCCCTCTTGGGTATAGCTGCTATAACTGTGCATGTAAAGTGTGCGCAGTGACCGCAGTCAGGGCTCAAGACAATAGGCAGGTTTCTTTAACAACAACACAGACCAGCTCTGGGATTTCCTCAGCGCTCTTCTAGGAGCAGCCACAGTTAATTTGACTCTAACATCAAAGCTGGATATTAAAGAAAGTTTGAATTGAGAAAGAATGTTGGTCCCACGCCAGCTCGCTGCTGCCGCCACGAAACCTGACTCAACTTTCTACCAGTCCTCCCAGGGAGAGACAGTGTCTTACCGGCACTTCTTTTTCTGGCTGTGTTTTGTTTTGATCAGGCCCAGTATAGCTGCTTCCTCATAGTGGTGGTTACACGTCTTGTTCTTCATTGGGATCACCATTTCCACCTTGAATACAGATACAGAGCGGTTATATAATGCAACACACAGAGACCATAACACAAAGATGGCTGTATATTCAGTCAGTGTAAATTAAAAAAAACTCAAAATGGCTGGAGGGGTGTACCTGCGTGAGTGGGCAGGTGAAGTTGTCTTGGGTCTGTGTAACAGCGATGTCGTCATCCAGCTCCTCCATGCCCTCTGCTGACTCTTGGTTGGCTGTAAACACAACATACATGCATACATGTATCAACCATGAACCGGATCATCGGCGAGATGAGCTTGGATGAATCTTCTATCCACTAAATCCAGTAAATGTTCTGTCTGTATGTATCTCAAGAACCGTTCAGCTCATCACCTTTACACCCAGCAAGTGTAATGTTAAGGGCCAAAGAAAAGAGGCAGTGACAAGCGATTCTCCAGTTTGAGGTTTTGCATACTGAATGGAGTTTCCCTGAACTTTGAATTAACATGTGAACACCTGTTTGTGCAGCAGCGGCTGTGTAGCTACAGTGTTCTGTAAGCCGAGTCCTGCAGTCTGTTTTTGCAACCAGTATTACCGCTGGTATGTTTAGAATGGGGACTGGACCACTATATGTAAATCAGAAACATCTCCATCTGAGGTGGTAGCAGACGCATTCCATTAGCCAACACTAGTTACAGTTGCCTAAATGCACACAAACAAACATCCCCCACTCACACATGAAGCATTCTCCCCTTTTTTGAATCCAAGTATAATGTTCACAAGATCTATTGTTGTTTTCTCCGTGCAGCTACCGACTCAAAGGTCAGCCTGAGCCCTGGGTATTAAAGAAACTTTACATGCTGCCTCCTGAAATTGATCCAGGCCACAGAGCAATGACACAGCCACAACTCAGCGCACAGATTTTGATTTAAGCCTCCAAGGGCAAAATGTGAGCTTCGAAATATGCTCGACACAATGAGAACATGTGATAGTTTTGACAACGATTCGGTTGACAATAACAATGTCTTATGGGATAATCCTTCTCAAAATACATTCACCAGCTGCTTTCAGACACGCACAGAACTCTATGGTCTTTCTCCACCTGGTAGAAAGTCTGTAGAAAGTCAGGAGAATCCAATGTGAGAGCACAGCAGGAGGTCCCCCCGGAGGATTCACCGCGAGCGAGGGGATTTGTTGCTGTGCATTTGTGAAAACCAAAGTCCGGCAACAATTCTCTGGACTTTACGTGCAGTTCAAGACTGAAAAGGCGTCAGTAAGATCTCACTTCACTTTTCTCACTTTTTTTTGTACTGGGTAATCTAATTCAACTTCTGGGACTGAGTCAGCTTAGGGAAATTTCCACGAGCGCAGCAGCAATTTCACTCAGCGTCTACAGAAAGCAGAAAGTCTGTGTGAGACCGCGCTTTTAATAAGGAGTATAATGAGGACAACAATTAAAGAGCAGAAAATAATAGCCACAGGGTGACACGCAAACAT
Organism: Platichthys flesus; assembly: GCF_949316205.1. Lineage (NCBI taxonomy): Eukaryota > Metazoa > Chordata > Actinopteri > Pleuronectiformes > Pleuronectidae > Platichthys > Platichthys flesus. The sequence goes on from NC_084955.1 coordinate 9,210,631, forward strand.
AATTATTCAACAGTAAATAGAGGGAGCTGTGCATTTAAAATGAAGCTAATTATCCTGAAAACAATATACATCCCTAGATTTATCTCTCTTGTTGGCTGAGAAGCTCTCCTGCAAGCACAGCAGCTATTTTCAAAGTCGGTTATTAATCCTGAGTCCACTGCACACTGCTGCCAACTCTTCTGACTATTGTTTCCTATTTGCTTCTCTCTGCTGCAGATCTCTCCACAAGCAGAAGCTGTCGGCCAAATAGCTGACTACTTTATTACTGACTTTCCTCATAAAGTGAACAGGCCTTTTTTTTAAACATAATAGGCAGGGTAACAGGCTTTGATTTGAGGCCAGCTTGTATAAGAGTATTACTTGGATTTCTCTCAGATTACTAAGTGTCAATATTTACATTTTAATAATACACCCCATTTGCCCTCCTTGCAGGGCTGCTGTGAATGCTGCAATAATGTTGTGTAGAAAAAGACCAATAAACACACAACCTGCTCATCAAACAAAAATAAGAGCAAAATGTTACAAAGGAGCTAAAAGAAAAGCTTCCTTTATGAAGTCGAAATGATTATCTTCTAACTCTTTTACACCAAAATTATTAGTGGGCGTTGGAGTTTGTTTGACCAGTGGAAACGTTTTTCTTACCAACAGCCAGGTAAAGTCTGGTAAACCTATCTACTGTCCGAGGCAAACCAAATGTGATGAAATAGAAATTCCTGCTGCAATATATACATATGATCCAATATGAGTATTCTTCCATATCATCCATTATTTCCATGGTTGCAACTTGTTTATCTCGTTTAGTGTTCTCTGTCTCTGAGTGCAACAAAGTGAATGTTCATACTTGATTTTTTTGTATTTTACAATAATTCACTACATGTTTTTGATATTTGTATACAATGGAAAAATAGCATTGAAGTGAATCTGGGGTTATCTTGCTTTGGGCATGCCCCCTGACCCCCTTACTCTATATCCTGGTGGAAAGGCCTCACCTGGGTTGACAGAGTTCTTGATGCTTTCCTTGAAGGCCACCACTTTCTGGTGGCGGTGCAGATCAGCATCTGAGAGTTTGGCCGTTCTCTCTGTAAACTTCTCCTTCACTTTGGCCGACAGGTTGAACATGGCCTCTGACTGCTGCGTGGCAGCCTACAGAAATCAAATATGTCATACTCAACCTTTACAATTACAGTGAGTGTTTTTCCTGGTGTTTAAGACTTGCACCTTCACACTGGGCCCATTCTATAAAGTCAGAATTATAAATTACCTTCCATGTATTCAAAAATCCAAATACACTTTTTATTAATTCATTTTAAAAGTACATCGTTTAGGAATACTTATCTGACCGAATGTTCATTTAGTATAGGGGTAAACATGTTTTTCACCTATGTGATTAGTTCATGCCAGGCCGCCCCTCACCTCTGTTGTGACTTGTTGCACAATATCAACAAAGTAGTTAATCTCTCTGTCCAGCTTGGCACACTCCAGAATCATTGCCTCCATCTCTTTGACGCCTGGATTCACCTCTCCATCTGGATCACAGGAGCAAACACACAGGTCGAGAAAACATCTAGTATTTAGCTGAAGCAAAAATACAAATATCAAACTTATAAAACACTCCCAATACAAACAAAAACAAGTAATATTAATAGGAAAATACAGAACTTTGGTAACAGATGTGGTTAAAGGTCAAGTACTCATGATGCAGAATGGACATTACAGTTAGCTGTACATGTTTCTGACATAAAATAAAATCACCTACATAATCACAATCTATTTAAAATGAATGTGCATTCTACATATCATCTTAAGTGACTATACAACCTCAAGATTTAGAGGTAAAGTATTTAGTTACATTGACGTTAATAACTCAACAGCAGGTTTATTATGCAGACATAGATCAACAAGTTCATGACAGATCAGCAGCACAGCTTCTAAAGACGGAACTCACCCTGAGCCTCCAACAGGTCCATGGCCACATTCGTCACTATATCCATCCCTGTCCCGATGTCCGTCTGACAGCACTTCAGACTCGTCAGTGTCGCGTGAACTGAGCTCAGAGACATGATGAGGAATCCTCCAGACACAACCTAAACCTGAGCTAGCATCACGTTAGCCTAGCTTGCTAGCGTCACCTGCTGCTCCCCTGGTTAGCTTAGCTACAAAGCTATCGTGCTGCTGTTTTTCCTCAACGTGGAGCAGCGCTGTATCAACACGTGTTACTGTGTGATGTCAGGATATTATAATGACAACAGGTTTGAAGGTAAATTAAGAAACCACGACAAATCCCCCGCGAAAATTCAATTCACTTCCGCACTCACTAAGTTCCGGATTGGTCTTTTCAAAGTAAAATACACAAATGAGCATTAAACACAATATCAAATTATCAACATAGCAGAAATATAACAACCAATTATGAACTATAATATTTATTAATTAATTTCATTTGAAAATGGCACAAAGTGATAATACACACAGTTGGGAAGTTAATTCATAGATTCAATCTTTTATGTACAATCTCTTAGTGCATTAAGACTTTTACGGTCAAAAACATGAAATGTAAGTAAACAATTCATTAGGCCTGTATCAGAGAAGACAATCTGGAATTTTACTGTACAAAAAATGAAGGCGTAAATCATGACATTCATAATGGCTGACATTGTGCAGATACCAGCTCATACAGTGGTGTGGTTCACTAGAAGAGAGCCATCTTTCATGTTATTAGTAATACTTATTTTAATTTTACTATGACTAGTCAGACTGTTCCTGTGAAACAAAAGCCTTTGTCTGCATCATTTTCTGATGAAGGGTTTATCCAGATCTTCACAGTACTGTTCTGAACTCATCAAAAATGAAACTGGGCACATGAGCTTCAGCCACCTAAGGAACACAGAGGACAAAAAGTGAGATACACCTTACAATGAAAAAGCAAATACAAAAATTATTTGAACGATACAACACCTTAGTATATAACAATACATATTTTTTTGATATTACTCAAACATATCATTAGAAATCAAAGCCCAGGCTGTCCTCCCACCCCGGGTTAATGTAAACTGTCAATTAAAACATAACATTGAAAGTAAAATCCAACCTACCCTGCGTGACAGTTTTGTGTACTTCACATAGTCTTCCAGGAACATCAGGGCTCCCACCACATCAGAGGGCATGTCAGGGATTTTCTGACTATAATGGAAATCAAAATGTAAGTTCATAAAGTTATGATCGGGATACATCATTGCCATCATAATGGCATTTGGGTCAAGCAAGCAATCATCCAAATGTTTTAAATCGTATTATGTATCCTATATTCCAAGGTCTCTTGTCCTACCTTGTGCACTGCTCCATGACTGAGCGGATGAACTGACCAATAAGAGCCAAGAACTGCTGTGTGTATCTGGAGTGGAACTGCTTAAGGAGGGTGAGGAGGCCGAGCACCAGCGGAGGCCAGTCGACCGGGTCTGCAGCTTTCTTGCACGTCATTCCTGGGAAAATACAAGACATCAGTAGCGTGAATATTTACACGTGGAGGCAGTCTTATATATACCAGATTATATCACTACTACACAAAGAATTTAGTGTGCACACATTCCTGGGCCCTTCCAGGACTAAGTAGTGACATCCAACATTTCCCAGAGTGTGCCAGGTATGGTGAGTAGCCTATCCAATTAGAAACCAAGTTCAAGCCAATTATAGCCGTTACGCCATGTTGGTGACGAGGTCCAGCACAAGTCACTTCAACTCTCACAGAAAAAAAATGCATGAAGGGATAGCAGAGCTACCCAATTTTATTTCTAGGAAATACAAATTATATCTTGATGGATAACAGAACCATAACATTAATGTTCTCTAAAACATAAATAATTATCCGACCCTATTTTGCCTATTACACTCATACATGTACCACTCAATAACTATTTAACTTTAATAGCCTGATAAGGGCTGTGGAAACGGACAAAAACAACTTACCTTGGTTTTTGCTGTACTGAAGTTTAGGCAGCTGAGCAATAACAAACAGGAAGTTGATAATGGGAAAGTAAGGTAGGCGCTTGGTGGTGATGTAGATCTGTAAAACAAATGAGAAGGAAACAGACTGAGAGAGTGCAGATGATAAACACAGGCTAACCGTGTGTGTGTCGAAGTGTGGTAATCTACGCACCTTGTTGAGCGGGTTGTGAATGCCGGCAGCCTCCAGGGAGGCGGTGATCTCGTACAGAAGAATGTTGTCATCTTTTGGGTACGGTAGAGACGGGTCCTGGTAGTGAGCTTCGATGTCGGCCAGCAGAGACCTGGAAAGGAGTGAGCGTTCAGCAAAATAACTAAAAAGGGCTTAAAAATTTCAAATTTTGTTCATAGAGAATTAATTATTCTCTGAAAACTTAATGAACATGTGGGAAATGTCCTATCATAATGTCATAGAAATTTGAAAAATATCCTTAATCTTAATCGTTTTTCCTGAGTACTGTAGAACCAAGATTTTATGGATTCTCTCCTGGCCCATACCACATCATTCCACCAAGTTTCAAGATTATTTGTCCAGTAGTTTTTGTGTAATGTTGCCAACTAATAGACAAACAAAGTGACAAAAACAGTATCTCCTTGATGGAGTTAATAAGGAAAAGTCACATATTTTCCTCTTAAAAACAAAGTGTAGAGTTAACTTATTAATACAATAGAACTTGGTCAAATAAATAAATAATAATTACACATTTATATACTTAATTAAATACACATATCATTTATCACCTAAATGATATAAGTCAAAAGCAACATTTAGAAGCAACAAACAACACGATCTTTACACGATACTTAAATAAAGCAACATCTTCCCCTAAACACCAACCAGAGCAACACAATTGTAACTAAGTTCCAGAGGTATGATTGTGATGATATGCACTTTGTATTGAGAGTAGACTGACTTGTTGAGGTTCTCCAGAGCAGCAGCCAGGTGTTTGGAGTCAAACTTGCATGAGAAGTTCAGCTCATTAGCGATCTGCTGTCTGAGAATCTGCATCTGACCAACCTGTAACAAACACCAGCATTTAACATATATTTATTTATGGCAGCTCAACAACAAAAACAGTCATTTATAAAGACTTTTCTCCTCAGATAGAGTTTACATGGAGCAGTACCTTCATGATGGTCTCCAAGTATGGGCCCCAGATCTTCTGTGTTTTGGCCACGGCGCTTGCGTACACTTTGCTGGCATTAGCTAAAGCAAAAAAGAAAAGCAAGTCAGATTCTTTTCAAGAGGTAAAAAGATCCTGGCAGGTAGAATAATTTTATGAACGAATACCTACCCACAATTCCCTGAATTGGGTTGACAGCACCAAGCATTGCTTTCAAGACATCCAGCACTGCTTTGTCCCTCAGGATGGTCTTCTGAAGCATTGTCAGGAAGTTCTTATGGAAATAAACAGGTTGCCAATTATAATATTCCAGCAGACACACAGTACTATATTCTGACAGTAAAGGCCCCATCAGACTGAGATTTGATTATTATTTCAATGAGAGTCTGGTGATAGCTTTGTCTCACAGCCTGAGATACAGTATGTTTTTTAATGGGCAAATTACCTGCAGCTCCTTGACAATCATGAAGCAGAGCAGACGGTCCAGTCCATTGAGGCCAAAGGTTCCCAGAGTGTTCTGGATTTCAGAGAACAGCCTGTTGTTGGTCACCTCCTGGTGGCTCTTCAGGTCGTACCAGGTGTTCATCTGGTCAATGTAGCAAGTTATCCTGTGGAAAAGACACGTGTTTCTCTGTGAGCTTATAAATACTGCTCCACTCATCTACACATATGCCTCATCAGATCTTAATCTTCAGATTAAAGCCCAGCTGTTTTGAGACAAAAGACAAGACAAGTTTAATATCTCATTTTAGGAGACGTACTTGGGATCAGTGATTCTGAGGATTTCTCTGCAGAGACGACCGATGAAGGTGGCAGACTCATCCACAGAGGGAAACTTGGGGATGGGGATGTGGGTGGACTGGTGCACACTCTGCCAGTCCTGGATCTGATAGGAGCAAGCGAAGTCAATCAATCACAGTCAAATCAATCAATCCACCCCTATTCCTGACTAGAAGCTAGTGGATTCTTTTAATGCCTGACCTTGGTCCTGAGGAAGCTGTTGCACTCCTGCTCCACATTGTAGTTGATGATGCGTGACACTTCCTCCTGCCAGATTTTAAGGCCATAAATGCTGACATAGTCTTGGATGTACTCAAACGACCTGTAGAACCCGTCCATGGTGGCCGCCATGTCCTTCAACTTGGGCATCAGCTCACTGGGCTGAGAGAGGGGAATATTGGTTATTCGTTCAGTTCATCCTTCAACAATTCACTGTTTAAGATAAGAGATAAGATGCATTTATTAGTCCCCATCACATGCACAGACATGCAAAGGCACACTCATGCAGGTAGGGAAATTTAATCTCTGCTTTTGACCCCAGAACACACAGAGCAGTGAGCGACCAGTTATGGCGCTCGGGGAGCAGATGTTGGGGGAGTAAGGTGCCTTGCTCAGGGGCACTAGACAGGGTAGGGAGACTCTTGGATTTTTGGACAGATCAATCTAGGTTCGTCTTTTTGTTGTCTCTCCGTGGAGTCGAACCAGAGACAAACCAGAGACCTTCTCTGCCCATAGTCCAAGTTTCTGCCACTAGACCACCGTTACCATCCCTGATCCTCACAGTGGAAGAAGACGTGCACATCAGATCCTAACCTTTTCAGTACATTATATTGAGCCAAATATTTATCAAAGGGACTGTGTATAGTAACAATAGTGTAAATATATATATATATATATATATATATATATATATATATATATATATAATATAAACATGAAAACAATCACTGGATCTGATGTCTGACCTTAGACTTGGGGTTGAAGATCAATCCTTTGTGCAGGGCATAGGCCACCCTCTTCACCAGCTCTTTCCTAATACCATCCTCCAGAAGCTGCTTAGGATCCACCTGAAGCATTACAGTGTGTTGGAAAAATAAAACCCAATATGATAACTTTTTTTTGGCTCACTCTCTGATGTGTGCACCAAATGCCTGCCAGAAGGTTGGAACAAGGGCAAATTCATTTTAATATTATGCCACCAAGTAAAGAGTAAAGTGAGCAAACACATTAAATATAAATAAAATCTAAATCACAAATATATAATTTACCTTAATGATCCCAACAAGAGTGGTCTTCATCATCAGGATCCCCTCAGTGAAAATGGAGATGTCATGGGTGAATTTGGCCACCTGTCATCACATGAGGCAGATGCATGTTCATGCACACAGATGTGAAATCATTCATATGTCAAGTATCAGGAACCGCTACAGGACGCATATTCTACATTGACAAAATATTATTAAATACTTTTTTGATATAATTAGTGCATGACGGCATAAATAGAACTTTGCCATTCTTTTAAGTTTTTTAATTGAAATTCTAGTCAAAATGAAAACTACAGTGTAAGATTCACATTCAATTAAAATTAATCCTTTACAATATCAGCCTGACGAATTCTATTTACTGTTATTTAAATACGTTTCTGAAACATAATCTGTTTCTATATCAATCTGTCTTCTCCAATTTGTTTTTCACATCAAAAGCTCTGCGAGATTGAAAAATGTTCAGAAACTAGTGATTGCCTCTGACTCACACACAGCGGATGAGTCGACATCAAAACAGTACAAACTTCAGGCCTCTCATACAACAACTTCTGAATATGAATAAGATCCAAGGCATTTCCTTCCTCAGTTCAGTTACATCCTGAACTTTAAAGAACAGTCCTGTGACTATTTCAACCACAACAGTAGTTTTACCTCATAGCGCGCCCCGAGCTGGGAGTAGTCCTTCAGCTTGTCCTTGTCCAGCCGGGTGGGCACTTCCATGATGTCGTGGATCTGAAGCTTGATGATCTTGGCAAGTGAAGTGAACATACTTTCTGGGATGATCTGAAGCACCTGGAAACAAGAAGTTATAAAAGAAACACTGAGAACCAGAAATAATTCTTATTTAATATTTACATTTATGTTTGAGAAAAGAGGAATCAAAAAGCTTTAAAAACAGATTGCAAGATGCTTTAAACAAAAAGAAAGAAATCGTGTGCACCGACAGCATCAACAAATCCTCGAGCATGAAGTAGCGTAGGTACACATCCATTAAATGGCTCTTTTAGGTGCATTTTCCAAGCAGATGGTGGTAAAAACATGAATCATTGCTGCAGCTGTTAGTGTCTACTTCCTGAACAATGATAAGCAGCATGCACAGCTCTTTTTAAATTGAGCAAACTATGCTCATGTATTAGTGACACAGGAGATGTCTCCGCTCTGATTAACAGAAGCTGCTTTGGAGCGTGATTTACCTTTCTGACATAAGACACCAACTCTCCAGAGTAGAACTGGGAAACACTCAGCAGGTCCGCACTGTTGGCCTGGTTGATTCGGAGCAATGGCAGATCCAGAGCAGATGCCAGCTGATTACACAAACACACACACACAAAGGAAATCTTCTTACTTTTACAAATGAGTATCAAATTCAATCAATAATTGAAATCAGCCGAGTCTTTTCCTGACCTAGAAAAGCTTATTCATGCCTTTGTTTTCTTACACCTGCACTTCTTACATGTACCAGTCAATCCTGCAGAACAATGATGCTTACATGTAAACCAACACCAAGCGTAGGGCCATATCTCTCCAATCCTTACCTCCCTTCATTGGCTACCAGATCAAATTAGGTTTCATTTCAACATTCTTATAATAACTTTTAAAGCTCAACACGTTCTGGCCCCCAGTAATATTACACAGTTACTAACGCCCTATTGCTCCGAGCAACAAGATCTTCCAACCAACACAAGACGGTAGTTTCTAAGTTAAAAGTAGCAACTAAGGGTGACCAGGCCTTGGCCTCTGAAATAAAAGATTCCATTTGTTTTTAATAAGATAAGATAAGAAGTCCTTTATCAGGGTAAATTAATTTATATTTTCTTTTATGTTATCTTTCTTATTTCTGTAATTTTCATATTTTCTTGAGTGCTGTTTCAAAGCACTTTGTAGCTTTCTTTCAATAACAGCCATAGAAATGAAGTTGTATCATCATTTTATCACAAGTAACAATTCCCCTTTATGAGAAAAACACATCCAATCCAATCTCCGTCTGCCTGTATTCATATGGCAGAAATAGTTCTGACCTTCAGAAATGTAGCTCTCAGCTTTGTGACCATGGAGGGGTTAACTCTGATGCTCTCTTGCATTATGGATGTGAAGCTGCAGAAAAAAAACATAATCCAGAAAAGGAAAGCTTGATGAAATCAGGTGAACAGTTCAAAACTTATCTTAAAAGTATCTTCAGCACTGTGGTCTTCTTTATGGTTCACATACAAAGTATTGCAGACGCTCGCTGTCTTTGGTTGACGTTGAGAAAGACATATCTGATATTGTCTACATGTAAGTGAGGATATTTAAAAATGTGAAAATGTGAAAGTATACAATATGCCAGAAAATCAGTTAATAACACAGCATTTAACTATAAAGCTGTTTAGCAACTGCATTACTTTTATTTGATCAATATTTTTTATCAGTGTTGCTGTGTGGCTTTAAAATGTATAAGTAATTAAGTACCTGTCAATGATCTGCCATGCGTACGACAGGTCTCCGACTATCTGCATGGTGATGAGGACTTCTTCTTTGATGTTGATGGTGCGGATCATCTGGTGCAGGAACTTCCTGGTGTCCGCCAGGAACTGACAAATCTGCAGGTTCGACTCCAACTGGTGGAACTCCTGGACCTGAGGACACCAAGAAAAACATTTCACAGAAGGAAGGCAGTTAATTGTCTTATCAGTTATTGTCTTGATGTAAAAAAATAATAACTCTTCATCGACCTTGAATTCATTTTTGCCTCATGAGGATTATTTTGCCCATGAACTAGATGATTTTGTAAACAGTTACAAAGGGCTTAATACAAGAAAATAACTTTTTGAAAATATTTTTCCTGTTTCTAATTTGACAACAGTCTGTGGCAGAATAAAGAAAGAGAAAAGGAGGACACTGCAATCCACAAAGCCAACAGCACATTTCTATCATGTATTCGGGTTATGTGAATTTGCTTTGCTTCTGTTGGCATTCATTGGGCTTGGATTCACTTATTAGCTACATGTATAACCGTAGGCAATCAAATCTCCTGAACTGCAAAAAATATACATAAAATAATTAAAATAATGAGCCATTCTAATCAGGGTGAGGTAAAGATAGAGGTATCATTATGTTGCTCACCTCAACCAGAGCCTGTATGAGCTGCACCGTCTTCCTCCCGGCAGCCGTAGAGTCCTCGTAGTTTAAAGACTCGATCTGCTTTGAGATTTCTCTGAACCAGGCTTGTAGGTTCTCTGTGAGGAGTAAAGTAGACGTGCATTACAAGCAGAGAAAGAGTAATATCAAAGTGTTTCACAAGTGGCAGTTAAGAAAATGTCTCTCTCCACAAAAGCTAGTCACAATGACTCAAGTAAACATGACTGATTGAATCCACCTCTCCCCACGTGTTCCTTTTATGCAGTTTTTCTGTGATGTTTTACTACTTCAACATTTTCCTCTGGAAAGTGTCAAGGCTAAACTATTTTTAATATTTGTGCGCCAACAGTGCAATATTCTATGACATCAAAACACAAACCCCTGCATTGTGGAAGCTCCTTGTATCTGATACTACTTTTTGCTGAGTGTGCAATCCTTCACCTCATCCAATGTCTCACCGTTTTTCTCCACCCTGGTGAGCGGTTTGACACCGGAGAAGACTTCGGCCAGCTCCATCATTCTCTCTGATCCCTCATTCTTGTAGCTCTCCCATTTGATCTGCTTCTCTGACAGCATCTGCTTGAACATCTGGAAGAGGGACAACGCAGATGCTGAGTCGACGAGGAGGGACTAGTCACATGAGTTGTGTAATGACAACATTAAATGTGTGTCCTTTCTTGTAGACAGACTGCCAAGCCATATGCTGGCTCACCGTATGCTAATAGAAAACAGAGCAGACACACCTAGCGGCTGGCTGGATCACTTTGGAATTACTCTGACACAAATTTCCCACTGTCAATGCTCACTTCACATTTTCCAGTGTTGATGTCTCTCACCTCTTTTAGCGTGAACTCAAACTGGGCGGTATCGAGCAGAAGCTGGAAAAGGATCCTGGGTTTGTACTTGGAGTCGTTGAGCACTTGATCTTTGATCTGACGAAGACGCTTGTTGTTTGGGTCGTAGGCTATAAGACAAATTAATAATCTATTTTCATAAACATCATCTTTTCAACAGTAAAGTCACAAATCTGGAACTCTGAAGCAAAGTACTGATCTCAGCAAAATCAAAACTAAGGTGAAATTCAGGCTGCTTCGGTACTGTAAAACTTTAATTACTTATCTTTGAAGAAGCTTTTTCGGGGTTTTAAAGTTAAGAAAATTTGAATTCGCACCAGACTCTGCAGAGTGCAGCATCAGCCAGCGGATGGCGACGTTACAGTCCCTCAGACAGTTGAGCAGTTTGGGAATGTTGTCCAGGATGATCTCCTCCCTCAGGAAACCTTCCTTCAGCAGCTGCTGCACCTGAGGCCTCAGGGACTCCATGCCCGCTGCATATCTAGATGCCTAAACACATTGATGGTGTTTTTATTATGAGGGATATGGTCAAAAGTGTGCTATGAGAGAAGACTCCTTCAAAATCATGATACTGCGCAGCTAATTTCGATTCAAGTTCATTGATTTATTCACCTTCTCTTCAACTAACTTATCAAGCGAAGTATAAAAAGGTCTTTCTAAAGTATCTGATGTGATAAATATCCTTTTGTATTAATTTAGATTCTGCATAGACAGTCATAGACTAGATGACTTCTTACTTCTGTAAAAGGGAAAAAGCTGGAGATTGTGTGAGACTGAAACTCTCACTTTTGTATTCATACCTGCTCTTTGATATTAGCAGTTTCCAGAGTATAGTTGAGAGCAGTCTTGGCAGCTTTGTACGGTTCCCAGGCCTCTACCAGGTTCACTGTGATCCCCATGTAGACACTGATAACCTGGATACAGGCAACACACACACACACACAAAGTTCAACTCAGTGCAACAGTGCAAATGAAGATTAGAGGCATACAGGATGTCCATTGAACAGTCCTGTTTTTAACAAACATCTCACCCAGTTGTCAGGGAAGTACTTGTCCACTATCTCCCTCATCTTGGCCTGCTGGGTCTGCAGTATGGAAGGGCTGAAGTAAAGGCAGACATACAGCATGGCTGCCTGGTTAGCAAGCGCTGTGCTACGATGCTCTGGCAGAGGGTACGCAGAAACCTGGGAGGACAATTTGAAACCAGTCATTCCCATTCAAGTTGTAACAGTCTCATACAAATTCAGTACCTCCTGCAATAAGTCTAATGATCTCAAATGTTTCTTACTTGATTGTAGATGTCGTCAGAGCGCAGCCTCCCAATGACCATGCTGATGAAGGTGTTGCTGATGGGAACTCTCTGGAAGTAGCTCTCTGGGTAGTTGGCCGGACGTTTGGCTCCAGGCTGGCTGGAGAAGCCGGTGCTACGGAGGAGCTTGCAGATGTCGTCAAGGTTGGAGTCTCCTGACGAACGCGCAGCGCTACAAAAAAAAGTGAAACAATACATTGAGATTTGATAAGAACTCAGAAAAATAGGTAGTTAATAATAAAATAATAACAAATTGTAATATTACAAAATAATAAAAGATAATTGTCAAAGCACCAGATGTAGTTGTTTATGTAATAAACCAAAATCAACAAACAATATATTTATACACTATGTCATTCAAATCTGCCTTACAAAGGCCAACTGCAGTAACTACATCTGATCAATACTGAGTTAAAAATGGAAATGGACTTTGGGGTAATTGGTCGGATTATTGTCGTTATTGTCCTTAGCCCAAAAACAATTCCTAAAAAGACATTAAATGAAAGCTTTACTACTAATCTAACTCCAGCATATTTGGCTGGTCATTTAAGTGCATTTCACTGTTTGCATAGTTAATGCACTTGGCCTATGCAGGGTAGAAATATTAGCATGTTAGTAAAGTAATGTTTTTGTAAATGTAAACATTGCAAAGAAACAACAAAGTTAATGCTAGAAATTATTAAGACAGAGGTAAAAAAAAAAAATTGGGGGGGGGGGGGGATTCATAAGCTCACCTGTATCTATAGTAGGAAACAAGCATCCTCTCTCGGACCTCCCCTTCAATCTTTTGGTCAATGACCAGCAACATGACTCCGTACAGATACAGAGCTTCACACTGTGTGGAAAGGCAAAAACAAAAACACAATCAACTTAAATCCTTGTGCAGTCTCTCTTTAATTAGGTTGGATGTGTTGATTACTGCTAATTAAAGTTGATGTTTACTTATAAAAGATGTTACATTGTTTTATTCTTGTAATGTTGAGAAAAATTAAACCTGATTTTCATATGTATTACTCACTAGAAGCTGTTTTCCATCCTCATTTAGAAGCACAGTCTCCAGGGTCTGCTGAATATAAACACCCTCATGTAGGTCATCCAAATATCTGGAGGAGAGAGGGAAATAATATCAAATCAGCTTGTAACATAGAGGCTTGATTGTGTTTTGTGTTCTTTAAAAAAGGAGAAAGTTTGATGATGTGTGCATCAATCTCAGTTCTCACTGAACTACAACTGAACTGAACAAAACCCCTAAGTAGCCCAGTCCTGTCTTACCTGTTGAGATCCACTATATATTTGTGGGCACTCTCGAAAGCCAGATAGAACCTCGACAGAATCTCAATGTTGTTCTCTCTAAACTCTTCATCCAGGTCTTGAAGGTCGGGTTTGGCTTCCAGCTTACCTTCGTAATACTCTGGACCCTGGGGAGGAAGCAGCATCGTGAAACAATGCAATCAAAGTGCAATCGATACCTGTGTCTTTATCAAGATTAACACCAAGCTACCAACAATGGGGGAAAGGGTGATAGAGTTATCTCAATTAGGGAACTATTGCTACTATATATCATTCAATGAACTACAGCTCTGAACTCTGGGAAAACCTACAGCGGTTAATCAAAGCCAGAACAAAATATGAACTCACTCAACTTTACAACCATTAAATAATAACACATAGTCATAATAAAAGGGTCTTTAAAGATACTTCATTAATCCCAAAGGCAATTTAGTTTAAGGTTATTAAAAGAAGACAACAATAAAAGATACAGACATGCACTGACCAAAATCCACAGAAAAAAATAACACAACTTCAAAAAAGAGCTGTTTAGTTGTGTTGAGCTGCAATTTCTATCAAAAATACTAAAAGTTATAACAAATAAGTTGTCACATAGTAGATATAACATAATTGTCCTGAAATGGCTTCACCAGGTGAATGGCCCAGGAATGAATGAAGCCTTGTGCCAGTTGGTTTAGCACCTGGGGAGAAAAAAAGACTCGGCTCAAGAGGGAGCCTGGTGAACTGGGTTTAGAGAAACTGGGTTGTGTGTGTCTCTCATGTCATGGACCTAAAAGGGAGACCAGGCTACAAATTCGGAGATGTAATAAAATGATTTGATATAAAGTATCCTCCTCTCGGACCACAGGGGATTCCTTCCTTAACTATTTACAGTAAAAAATGTTACGGTACCTTGAAGTAGCTGAAGTCACAGATAATGTCTCCATATTTCTGCTGATCACTTTTGTCCTTGAGCCTGAAAACTGGAGGGATGAAATCAGAGAGGCGGAGGAGCTCGGCGATGATGGCGTTTCCTCTGGACACTATCCTGAGGATGGCTTGGCCACACAGGTTGTTCTCTGCCAGGAAGTCCACCATCGCGGCTGGAGGAGGAGGAGGAGGAGGCACAAAGCAGCCACACTCTATGAGGGGGTTTCAGCAAATTTTGCAACCTTCAGTAAATAAGAGAGAAGAAAAGCAGGGTGTTTGAATACAACAGGCAGTTTATTTGAATAGTTCAACCACTCATGCTCGCCTGCACCTTGTCTGGTCCTGAGATCTCTGAGGGAACATGCATGTCCGCACCGCACCGCACCGCACCACACAAACACACACACACACACACACACACACACACACACACACACACACACACACACACACACACACACACACACACACACACACACACACACACACACACACACACACACACACACACACACACACACACACACACACGATATTACCTATGGTCCCATCAGTCTACATTAAGACCTAAACTATCTGCAGCATTTAGCACAGCCCGGTTAAATAATGTCCACGTTTCTTGGTGACCCATTAAAACGCATGTAATGCACTTGTTTAGCTTCTTAGAAAACAGTTACTTTACAGTCGAGCATTAGCTGTTAGCATTGCCTATGACTGCAAAGCTAACGTTAGCATCCAGCCTGCCAGATACCTTCACGAGTCTCTCTACTGCAGACGACCACACATGAAGAGATGTAAACTAACATGTGTCTGTTTTGATATTCAGATGTAGAAATGTATAAGTCTGAGATAACAGCAAAAGCAGACTTGCCTCTGTTGATGATAATTCCTCCCCTGTTTACTTCCTCATGACTGATCATGTGACTCTACCGCGGGGTCTGTTTGATTCGGGATGTTCAACGTACCGGAGACGGGCGGGGGCATCTGTGTACAGAGGTTTGACTGAAGCCATTGTCATATCGTAGAACCAGCTATATGAAACTATAAAACATTTAAATCGAAGCAAAAATAAATACTACAAAAACAAAAAAATAAAAATACTTTGTGTACATCATTTTTTAAGTGAAGGAACTACACATTCCATATCCCATTGCAATGATCTCTTTTCAGCGACTTCCAACACTACTTGTTGAATTTAAACTTGTTGTTAACACAATGTAGCAATATGTTGTCGTTGTATTTATCCAAACTATTATTATGTCATTTATAGTATAGTTAAACCTGGACCATAAATTAAGAAATGAAGCCCAACTCAGCCTCTTATGGAGAGGTGAAGACTGACAAAGGGATCACTTTTATGTTGGATGACAATACTGATTTATGATCAAAACCTAAGATACATCCTGACAATGAGATAAAGGAGAAAATACATTGTCAGACAATACAAAATGTTTTCGATTCATTTGAAATCTATTATTTTACACAGATCTGTTTATCATTAAAAACTTTCCACAGGATAAGTGTCAAACAAAAAAATCAATCAATCAGACTTTATTTATCAAGCACTTTTCATACAAACAAAAAGAAATACAAAATGCACACAAACACACATGCACACACACAGTATGATTACATAGCACAATATTATCTCAGGGCTTACTGGGGCACTAAAGATCCCCTGAGGGAACTTTATCTCACAGATCTTTAGGACTTGTACGTGTACCCACAGGCAGCTGTCCAGATGAAGTGCCAGCAATCCCAGCTGCTCATACACACCTGCACCCCACACAGGAGATGTAGCAAAGAAACACTACTAGAACTAATCAATTTTTTAAAGAGACAAATATCGAAATTTTTAAATAAAAAAAGTAAACAAAAGAGAAATGAAAGTATGATAAAATGATGAATACCTCAGAGAGAATAGATGTTTGTTATGTTGGTTCACACACTGTCAATGAATGAACGGTGAATTAAATCAGGGTCAGAGTTATTTGGTCTACGTACATGTGTCTCTAGATGGCGACAAAGATCCATTTTACTCTGAGTTCATCTCTCTCACTGCTGCTCCACCACACCGAGGGTCTCTGCGTGCAGATCCCACAGCAATGCAGTGATTCTCAGGGATCTGGCCGTGAGAATAAGCCTGAATTAAAATCATACCAACCTACTGTGGAAAAGCTCAGAGGTGAATCAGCAGGGAAGAAGTGTAACGTCCCCTGTTTGCCAGAAATACCCCCCTGACCTTCCTGTCACTTTAACAGCTCACCACTCATTATTAATCATCATCTTTTCAATGATAATCAGATGGCAGCAGAAATAATGAGCCTAACTTGTAATTACTGGAGTCCAACAGCCTCTGTGTCTCAGCGTGGCTGAAATCACTGGCAACCTGCAAGATCCCCAACATGCGGTCAAGCATACGCCCTCGTGTTTCCTTCAACTTCTGATTGAATTGGACTTTTATTGCCAATAAGTCTAAGACGCTGGCAGACACTCCCTTAAAGCAGTGTGAGCCAGAGGTTAATGACAGTCACGTGGAGGGAGCTGTTTGTTTGATCCTGTCACCTCTCTGCATGGCAGAGCCAGGGTTCATCTCAATCCTGAAGCAGCTGATGTGTCTGTGCGCATCCTTCAAGATTCATGCGGTAGAATCGCTGTCAGTCTTTCAATAAAACACAGCTGCATCCCTTCAATTGCATTTTATCCTTGATATGCAACGCTCTCTCCGCTCGAGGGTATTTTCAAAGATTATTTTTACTTTACTCATTAGTGCTAAGTGGAGCTTGACAGGTGAAGGGGAGGCCGAGGATGTGACATAAGGCGAGCTGGGCTGCGTTTAATGTCCTGCACGACGGGCCTCTCATCTCGCCGAGCCGCCGGAGCAACATTATTTCAGAGCGTTTTATGGCTGGACGGGAGAGAGAGACAGACAGGTGCAATTTAGATTCATAGCTGGCCTCCTCATTGACCTGGCTGTCCACAGAATGCACACGGTGTCCCTGCGGCCGCTGGATTTATTACCCATTTACCATCACACCAAGGTCACATTCTCTGCAGCACCTGGGTCAGCTACTGTATATGGGCTTCATGGGAAGCCTCATGAAAGGTTTCCACTAATGAGGGCTCCCACTACACACCTCGTTTATTAACCTTCTGCTGCCATGTGGGCTTTCACTTGTTGTTATCATGATTGCTCTTTGAAGAATCTCGTCTGAGGAAAGCAATTTTTTCAACAGGGATTGCTTGTGATCATGTTTGGGTAAGGTTAAGAGTGTAATCTTATCACATACAGTTACCTTGTGTATTCATTAAGCCATTGACTGAAGTGTGACCAAATGACCCTCACATCTCTGCCCATTAAGAACATTGACGTATCTACCATCTCGTTCCCTGAGTGGCCCGGTGGCCTTTGACTGTTGAGTCAGGTAATTATCATTTGTCAGTGAAACTCCTGAATTGGCTGACAAATGGTGATTTCCTCTCACCTGAGAGCTACTTTATGTGATAGCGAGCTCACACCGCACTGAGGACTTTGGACAACATGGTCGAGAGTGACTCAGAGGTTGATAAATTAGAGGTTGTTATCAGCTACAAGAGGGTCCTTTTCAAAGATCTTTGTATGAATTATCTGGAAGCACAAATGTAGAAACGTGTGTGTGTGTGTGTGTGTTTCTGCTTGCACATGTGTCACACGTGTCCCCTTAGGCCCCACGTGCCCTTTATTAGTCGTGAGTTGACTCTATTCAGCTTGGCTAGTGATTAAACCCTTTCGTGGCGGGAACTTTCACACCACTGTGAGTTGTGTGAGGTGATTAAAGGCTGCTCAATTTGTAGGCCAGTCCCTCTGCTATTCTTCCTCATTGATCTTTTTCAGGCCCCTTGAAGTGAGAGCTGCACACAGCAGGCTTCTCTCATTGGAATTAGACAGGATGCACACTCTGCTCTGCTCTCTCCGTCTCCCTGCTCTCACGTCAGCAGATATTTCATCGACACGTATCACGCCTAATTACAGCTGAAATTAGCTGCCGTGTACGGCTGGTATTTTAATAACACTTATGTGATTATCTTTGTTGTGTTTCCTGTGATATTGTTTGAAAATCAATTAGGATATTTTTATGTTAAACCGTGTGCATCTACTAGATTCAAATTAAAACCCCTTCAATCACATATACAGAGAGTGTAGATTTGTAATAAATATTTAATACATATATTCTAGATAAATATAATTTAGGGAACATCCCCCCCCCCCCCCCTTTTTATGAACAAGACTAAATATCTGCAGCCATGTTAGCATCTTTGTGAGGCTGCTCTTAGGCACAGTGGTGCTTTGAACTTAATGCTTGTGTCAGCAGGCAAATATGCTCACTAAGATGCTGATGTTTAGCAGGTATTATAAGTTAACTGGGCTGGGGAGGGGTGTTTATAGTTTGTAAAGTTCGATTTTGGAGGCAGTTTGTCCCTGTCCAAAATGAGGGTCTGAGTCTGAAGGCCCTACCCCTATGAAATGCCCTTCACTGGGAAGGTCCGCCTTCAAACAGAGCCACAAGGAGTAGGGCAAGAAAATCTTCCCTTAGGAATTTGAAACTTCTGCATGCTTGTTTTGCTGGCGTGCAAAATATGGGCTGAAAAGCTTGTCTCAGAGATTTAATTACACTTTAATATGCTAATGGTAAAAAAAAAAAATAGATATTCCATTGGATATACTTTTTTTTCAGGGTTATTTGCAAGATTTCATGCTTATATTTATGAGCATTTTATAAGCAGCGGTTACCGTGTTGATTTGCTTTGTCCTTTATAAAGCATTCAGGGATTTTGTTTTTAGTGGGGGTCCTAAATAAACTGCGGTTGGAGGGGTATTTGAAGCACTAGCTTTACATGGCTTTGTTAGGGGGCGTGCCAGACAGGCTGCTAGGTGTGCTTTATGCAAATGACACATGACAACATGATAATGCGATATTATCAGCCGGACTAGTGTCGAGGGATTTTAGGATCTTTAGGATCAGTGTCTTCTGTGGAGGAGGGGAGCCCCCCTTAACTTTGCAGCGCTTTTACATAAACAAACAAAACTATAACAAAGAGAGGACTAAAAAAAACATTCATCTCCTTTATAAACCCTGTATTGTGAATTTGGTCGAACACTGACTTGACTCCAGTTGAAATAAGTCTCTGTTTTCAATTTCCCCAAAGGGTGCACAGCTCGCACCGATACAACACCATTACTCACTGCAGACAGACGGCTGGGAGATGGGTTATTACCTCACCAATACTAGCTGCCAAAACACTTCCCACAAGGAGTTTCAAGACTAACAAGTGGTTTCAGGACAAATAGCAAAGGGTGATGGTGGTAATGCTCTAATATCAGATTTGATCAAGCAGCAGATGTCTTTCTATTGCCAGTCATTACCGCTGTCATACAGATTAGCATATAAATGGTTTCTAGGCCTGCTGAGACCCAAAAGTTATTGCATGTGTAATTGAACCTAATCTCCGCTCTGTGATTGAGATATTGCAACACAGACACACACACACGTAGCCAAGCACGCACGCAAGGTTGTGAGTGTTTTGTGCACGCACTCCTTCACAGGTGTTCATAGTGTTTTTCCTCTGTTCTTTTATTTAGTAACAATCCTGTTTTATGTTGAAGAGCAAGAGGAGGGGTAAAACAAGGAGTAGGAACCTGAAGTTAATCATGGCTCTGTGTTTATAGCGATCGGGATCTTTCACATTCATACAACTTACCTTATAAAATGGTCCATTACACAAATGAAACAAGGGAACGGCAAATGAAAATAGTCAGTAACTTAACAAAAGTACTGCGCAGTAAAAGCTTAATCACTTTTGGATAAAGGACGTCTGATTTTTAGTGCCAGGAAAGAGGAGAATATCGGCCTTTTATGGAGCATAGTAATTCACTGTGAATTGAAACAGGGTCGTGACAGGGTGAAAGCTCTTTGTGTCTGTCATTTAAATTTATGTGACAGGCCCTCGTGACTGAAGCACATCACAGAGATTACTGTGAGAAGCAGAAGCAGAAGACTTTCATAATTCAATAGGGAAGAGCCGACCTTTAATTGTGCCCTCATCTCTAGTGGCTCTCTTCATGCAGATATTATATCAACAATATTAGCAGGCTGATGGTTTGATTTAAGATGGAGCTCTGATTTCTTGCTGAGCGTTAGATGAGAATATCACTACCACTCTGTCTATTGAACATGCAGCCACGGCCAGAAGCTGTAAACTCAGCTTAGTGCAAGGAAAAAAGAGGCCCCAGCTCCACCTAACAACCACTCTACAGCTCACTTAAGCCGTTTTCAGACGTGACCTGCGGGTAGAATCCAGAGAATGGGCTTTGGAGTTTACTCGCAGTTTGCCTTTCACACAGCAGGGTTTTTTTCTGCACAGACGCATTCACAACTCAACAGCAACAAATCCTCCCCCATTATTCAGGTGAGAAGTGGAGCAGCCGGGTTCGGCAGGCAGAGGCAGGAAGTGACGCATTAACTTTGCTGCTGAGGTCACGTGACACAGACACTGGTGTCGGCTCCTATCACCACAAACTCTCCTGACATCTTCATCTGTGTCTTGTTGTTTGTTTTTGTTGAGAAATTTTTGACCATCCTCACACATTACTGTAAGTGTCATTGCTTATCGTGTATATAGTGTATATTGTACATTATCTCTGTACACCATTAAGAGCGTGGGGTATGTTTTGTTCCACACATACTCCCTTCTCTCTCTAATCTGTACCAAAGGTCAGGTTATAGATAAAGGACCAACCAACAGTTCATTGTAGTGTCTAGGCTCAGGGACTTTCGTATCCAACTCAGATGTGCCCAGACAGAGAGACACCATCTCTAACTGCTTTGTGTATTTCACCAGTGGCAAGACGTCAGGACACAATGTGATTTAGGAACGCATGCTTCAGGCTTCATCCAATAGGATGCGGACACCTACATGTAACATAGCTGGCAGCTATTCTAGCCTTTCATGGATGTGCTGTTAGAATGGATGACACAGGTAGAGGGAGATACTTGGATGTGTCGGCGTGTCGGTTTATCCTTAATAAGAGATGAGCCGGACTGGTCCAATTCAAGTGTTTAATACGATGCAATGAAAGTTGAACAACATAGCTATGAACAATTATCACAGCCTAGGCTAAATCAGTTAGCAATAGGTAGTCAATAATGGCCCCGAACAGAAGGCGTTTGATATAATTATAACATTATGTTCCTGTTCCCTCGGCTGTACGTTCTGTTTGTACAGACATTCAAAACAACTTAACCAAACAATGTCAACCTGACTTTGCCCCAGATAGGACAGTTCCTTCAACTACGGGAATCATGCTTTAAAATCAGAAGTTAGAATTTAGAACAATTAAAAGATTCATTATTAACACTATGTAGCAAGGGTTATTTATAAATCATTTGTGTGAAGGCTTTATCTGGCTCAATCTGCTCATGCCCCCCCCCCCTGTATTTATTCATTAAGAGTTCAGTCAGACCCACATACCATCTAGAATTAAAATTCCTAACAAACGCTATGCTAGACATCTTCAGACTTGGGGTTGACAATTGCTCATGTTTCTCTGGTAGCGTTTGTATATTATTTCAAGTCTAAATTCAAAGTTATTTTTTGGGGTGTCTGTGGTGTGTTGAAAGCGTTATCACTCACCCCACACACTTGCATTGAATCCCTTTTCTCACATTGATTTCTACTGGATTTCTACAGACATTACTGAGGCCCGGTGAAGAAAGTCTGCAGAAACTGTGGAGCGTCCCACTCGGACATTCGTGTTCACACATGCACCTCCTCCAGAAAAAGCCCAAACACTAATTATCACAAGAAGTTCCTTGTTACTAGAGGAACAGAAGAACAATGTCACCAATGTATTTACACAATATGTCTACTGACTGTCTGCACAACACTGCTCTCTTGTTTCTTATAATTTAATTATGTTGCATGGATAATTTGTCTTAAGGTGTCTTCTGTTGTCCCTGACATGTGACCAGCACACCGATCTGTGGAGTGCAGCCTATCAGTTCTATGTATTTTGTAATGTTTATTGTGGAAGTGACATAATAAGCAGAATCTGAATTTATCAAAAGGATAAAATATCAGAATGTATTCCTTATACATGGACCTAATATTCTACTTGTAGGTCTACCTCTCGGTAATGTTCTTTTATGCCAAACTAAGCGAACCACAGACTAGTGAGCTGTAGAGTTGTTGCTATTGAACAGAGCCAGACTGTTTGTTTCCCCTTTTTTCCTGTTTTTATGGTGAACTTGCAATAAGAAGCAGGTTCCAGCTTCATATATAACACAAAGCCATGAAAGTAATACCAATCTTCTCACATAACTCGCAGGGATGATAGAAAGCAATTGAGGGGCTATTGGAGTGTGCTTCTTTGAAAATATCAATCAACATGAATTGTTCCCTCTCGAGGATACAGTAGCTGGATGATGCACAGTAGATCAAGTAGCCCTCCAGGTAAACCCCCTTTCTGCATCGCGACACTGACACATGAAACCTTCATTTCACCGTTTGTCCTGATTGTGATTTGTGCATTTTAGCACCAACACATATGGATGAGGCTCCGCACCAAGGCTGTCGGCCTCAGTCACCAGGGGACGTTAAATGATCACATCCAAGGCTGTGCTCTGCATGAAAGAGACACACACAAAGTATTTACACTCCCACAAATGACTGTTTGCTGCGCATATGCAACATATCAAGATTCAAGATTCCCTTTATTGCCATTCAGATCAAACAAAACAAGTGCAGAGTATAATTTTGTTGCATGCAGCTCACAACTGTAATTTAGAATACAACGTCGATTTAATCTGTCATGAAATAAATACTTGTTATTTGTATTTCAAGTGTAAACAGACATTAGGGTATTGCACGGAAATGACTGAAATGACAGGAATTGAATAAATAGATACATAAGATGTAAACAGGCATGAGAAATAACGCACATAATGGATGTAATTGCACATACTGATGAATAGATAAATATAACAGACATGGTGTAATGTACTGTGAACTGAGAGTATTGCACATACCGCTCATGGCATTTCTCTGGCGTATATACTACACATTTCATATTTCTATACTTGCGGTGACAAATCTGAGTTGAATTCAAGTTCTTATCGAACAGATAAGTGACCCAAAAATGTACTGAGGAGGAAATAATAAATCACCATTTGGTTATTTAGTGGCTTGGCGGGCTGACTTGCCGGCTGGCTGGCTGGGAAAACTCTGCTGACCTGGGTACATCCAAATTAGAAACTGGCACGGTTGTGTGTATTACACAGTGGGAGTGCGGCTCTGGCTCAGTCACCCTGCTGCTCTAAATCTGGCCAGTGCTCAGCTCAGCAAACACAATGCACCAGCAGGGAGACGGCATTTCCACGTTCTCATTAAGCTGCAGTTAATAACAAGAGAAAAGCAGAGCCCCACAGGATGTTTTTTTAAGATAAAGGTCTTTTCCCCTGGAATCCAATTGTCTGCAATTTTGTTTGATTTGCCCCGACTTTGTCATTATATTGGTTTTGAAGCGAGGCATCCAAATACACTGGAAGTACAAAAATGCAATTCCAAATGTTGAGCGAGGGGCTGTAACAGCTCGGATTGACCACTTTAAAGAGCCTGAATTAAAATGCAGTGACATGTAGACAAAGCACATCTCCTCAGCGAAGAGTGGCAAAAGCTGAGGAACATAAATCTATGCACATCAGTCACCAGCGACACCCTCCCTCGTAAATCAGTTAAAGGGATGAAAGAGAGAAGGGATGGAAAGCATGCCAGCGAGCAGCAGAGGGGATGATAGAGAGAGAAATGGAAAAGGCAGGAGTGTTTGGCGACAGAGACAGAAAGAAGAGAGACAAAGGGGGAAGGGAGGAGGTACAGAGAATGAGGAGGTGGCCATCGTACCCCTCCCTGCCTTTGATCAGTGGTCCATGGGGAACTGTGCAGATAGCTGGTCCACAGCTCCTGAGGAACGCAGCTTCACATTCCTCCTTGCTCTTTCCCCGCTTCTGCAAAATCACTTCTCGTCTTTCAGAGCAGAGCAGCTGTGAAAACACATCATGGCTTTTCCAAATGCCAGAAAAGACCTGTCTAATGCACTGCAGTGCCGTTGTCCTGCTGGTCCACATTCACCGATGCAGGCTCTTTTTTATAATCTAAACTTATGTTCTATTGTAGTCCATTTTTGTTGAGATTGTAAATGATTAATTTCTCCCCCAAAAAAGAGAGGTCAGAGGTCATCTTCGACATCAGAGCAGCATTAAGATCCAGTGTTTTATCAAATTGCAGAGTCACTTGACAAGACCGAGACCTGAACAGAAACCAGTCCACCAGTCGTGTGCCGAGGTCACTATCCAATGATCCGCAGCGGAACTGCTAATAGAAGCCTGTTTTTAAATTAAACTGACAAAACAATAAACCACTATTACTTGAATATTGATTAATGAGCAAGACAAAAAGCCTAAGTCAATAGTGTGAGATTTGGAGTGACAGGGCTATTTGGATTTCGGTTCTTGCCAAAGACCTTGGCCTTGAGGGACTAAACCTACTCAATATATGAAGAAACACAATAACAGTCCTTGAAGTTGCAGTCTGTTAAAGTGTCTAAGGGATTTTTTTTTACCACAACCAAAACTGGTTATGTTTCATCTATATAATGTTGTTGCTTAGCAGGATTACGCAAAAACTACTTCACGGATAACCACAAAACTTAGTGGATGAGATATGGGTCAAGGATCCAGATCAGGGGGTGGATCTTACACTCTTTACTTTCTTTAACATTGTGAAATAGGTATTTCTCCCAGAGAAATCAGACATATTAAAGTTAGTGGTATCTTATGAGACAAGTTTGGTGTAGGGGGAAATAAAAGTCACTACTATGTGGATTTAATAATTGTGACTTAGGGGACTATATTTATGTAATTATTATTTTTTAACCTCACAAGCAACATTAAAATAATATGTTGTAGTCCTAGAGGGATGTCCCATTACACTGATGAGCTTCAGATGACCGATTTTATTTGTTTCGGAGTTCAGTTATCTTTTACAGAGGTTCTTCATACAAGACAGAAAATATTCCTCAGTGAAAGAATAATAGGAAGGACTTGGAAAGTTTCACGGACCCCTGGCAGTGTCGACAGGCCCCCGTGGTTTGAGAACCACTGATCTATATCAGTGGACCTTCAAGTCAAAATCCATGAGCAGGCCTCAAAGATAAAGAGAAATTCTCCATCTACGGTTTACATAACTGGGCAGATGCTATCGGCTAATCAAATCGGCTAATCAGATCCAATGATCAAAAGCAGAACAAGCTATTTAGGATAAATTGGGTTTTTAATTTGACTGCATTGAAATTGTTTCTGGTCTTTCCCCGCTCGACTCTAATCGATGGCAAATGTCTCTCAGCTCCCACTCTGTGGAATCAAACTGTGGTTTGTGGTAAACAACAAAAATATCTAAATCAGTGTAGAGACGCTCTCGTTCCTCTGCCTTGATTTGAATGGGTGCACGGGAAGCCCCGCCCGCCTCGGACGTAACGGGAGCCAATGACAACGCACCGTGCACCGTGTGCGGACGTCACTTCACCATCATCAGTCGTCCCGGTGGAGACGCCGCACCGCCTGCTCCAGTCGCCACAGCTCCTCTCTGCCCGTGTGACCAGTGTGAGCCGCTGCCTGAACACCTACACGCCCGGGGAGAACCACGGAGCTCGTCGGGGGAGCGGAGGACACGTCGTGGGGGACTGAGAAGACATGGTCGCGGACGGAGAGGAGAGGACGCCCGGCTGTCTCTACCTCCAACCAGCGATAAATCTACTTTGATGCGACCGCTTAGCTAACAAGCTAACAGGGGATGTTTTCACAAACTAGCCAGGTAGTTAGCCTGCTAGCTAGCTAGACCGCCGGCTATAGAAATTGGCTTCCCAGATTTAGCTTTAAACTTCAAGTGCTACTTGTACCCTGCGATACGTTCTGTTAAATCATTCTGATAACGTTAGAGACGGGGTGTTGGATGTTTGGGACTCCGGTGCCCTCTGTTTGCTTATTCTCAGCAGGGACAATAGTTAATAGTCCAGGCAACAAGTCTGCTGCTTAACAACCTCAAGTTTGTGCTCATTTTGTGTGGCGTTGATAGTTTCCCGTGTGGCCCCGGTTAGCTGGTCAGCCATTCTCTGGGTTTAAATCATCGACTGTTTGTCTAGGGCAAAGTAAAGGTATCTGTTTACACAAAAGGAAAGTAGGTGGCCACTTTAGATGCGCAGATTGAAGAGGGTCGGGTGCACCGGATAACCTGTTGTCAGTTGATCGACACAACCACCGACGAAGAGACGAGGCGGATGATCATTACAAATCGCCCACATGCGTTGGACCAGCTCCCGGACTTGTGAAAGGCATCTGAAGCAGGAGGTGGGAGACGTGAGCGCACATCCCTTGCAGCCCGGGGGAAGATGGCGGAGCGTTCCCGCAAGAGGTGGTGAAAACAAAACTTGGGGACGACTTGGATTTATCGCCGGACATCTTATCTCAGATCGTAGGACACATGCAGGCCAAAAAACGGTACTTAATTCTGTTCTCCGCCGGTGCGTGTCTTATCCTGTTGTTCTGTTTCGGAGGGATACAAGTCCCGCTGTCCAGGCGTGATGACCGCAGCCTCGCCGGTTATCACCCCGGGGCTCGGTGGCGTCGCTTCCCGGGGTA
Source organism: Platichthys flesus (assembly GCF_949316205.1). NCBI lineage: Eukaryota > Metazoa > Chordata > Actinopteri > Pleuronectiformes > Pleuronectidae > Platichthys > Platichthys flesus. The sequence continues at coordinate 9,238,006 of NC_084955.1, forward strand.
CCTGCAGCATTTCAGCTCCTGGGAGCAAGACTGGAGCGATGGTCGCAATGAGCACATGTCTCCCAGGCAGAAGAGGGACGCGAACTCTGGCGTTTACTCTGGGAAACGCTGCAGAATGGAGTCCTGCTTTGATTTCTCCTTGTGTCAGAGGAATGGCTTCAAAGTTTATGTGCACCCCCAGCAGAAAGGGGAAAAGATATCGGAGAGTTATCAGAACATCCTGTCCTCTATTGAAGGGTCCAGGTTCTATACACCTGACCCGGGACAGGCATGCCTGTTTGTCCTGAGTCTGGACACACTGGACCGGGACCAGCTTTCACCCCAGTACTTGCACAACCTGAGAGCAAAAATCCAGAGCCTTCCACTCTGGAATGGAGGCAAGAATCACATCATCTTCAACTTATACTCCGGCACCTGGCCAGACTACACGGAAGACCTTGGCTTTGACATCGGCCTTGCCATGTTGGCTAAGGCCAGCATCAGCACAGAGAACTTTCGGCCTTACTTTGACGTTTCCATTCCTCTTTTCTCCAAAGACCACCCCAGGACAGGAGGGCAAAGAGGCTACTTAAAACATAATGCCATTCCCCCGTACAGGAAGTACGTGCTTGTTTTTAAGGGGAAGAGGTACCTAACTGGAATAGGCTCAGACACTAGGAACGCTTTATATCATGTTCATAACTCCGAGGATGTGGTCCTCCTCACAACATGTAAACATGGAAAAGACTGGCAGAAGCACAAGGATGCACGCTGTGATAAAGACAACGCAGAATACGACAAGTGAGTACACTACCAGCTATTCAATCTCAATGGTTAACTTCACAGTAAGGCTGTCATTCAGATCTTCTTGATTTATACAGCACACAGTAGCTGTGTGGGATATTGGTTTCACGACTGATTTTGAAGGCCATAATCTCTGTTTTTTTCTTTTCATCTTGTCCTGATTTGTGTCAGCATCTAAATCCACTCTTATCCAACCCTATCATAAATAGGCATTTCCTGTTTCTTCCTAGATTTCGTGGTGGTCGTCAGTAACATAATCAATCACTCATTAGTATATTGAATTTGGAGGGATTTGATTGTGGTAATATCTCAACAACCCACATATATTACAATGAATACTCTCTATTGACATCAGATTGTGGCTTTATCAGTATTGTTCCCATTGGTTGTTTCTTTCTTATCTGTTGATGGGATCTAGAGACTTAAGTCTGGGATGTTGATACATAACGAATCATTCTGGATCCCAGACCCTTTGAAGTGTGATGAGAGTATTTCTAAATGCAACATGACCCGAGGTCAAGATGACAGTTTGCCATGTTTGAGCTGAATTTATATTGCACTATTGTTTTACTCGAAACCAAACGACTTAAATTAACTTAAGTGATTTGTTACTTTAAATGAGTTTCCATATCATATGACCTTATTTACCAAACAAACATCACGAGGCTCAGTTAAGTTGATTTTCGCAAATGTCATCCCTTAGAGTTACTGTATTAATGTAATTCAATTGGTATCTCCATCCGCCTATAAATCCTGCTATTCACCGGTGAATTTCGCTCTTGACATTTCCAGCCTTCTGCTTATTTGTTCATTATGAGTTATGATAATCGCTGGCAGAAATGTATGATTAATGAACATGTTTGCTACAATCTAACCTTGCTGAATAGTTCTATAATGCCCTGTGATACCGTCTCTGAAACTCATCCCTGCTGAAGGCATCGCCTCAAGAAATTGCTCTGTGACCGTCACCCAGCCCTACTGTTTTCTGTGCCCAAATCTGATGAGCAAACTGGCGTCTGTCTCCCTGCTTTTGCCAGTGGGATCATTTCATGTCACCCCAGACTGTGCTGTGTTGTTACTGGTGACTGTATGGCGCTGGGTGTTTGACTGTGGCTCTTTGGAGTGGATTAACAGGGACAAAGCGCTGGTGCCAGTAAGGGGAAGCCACTCTGGCCCCTGTTTGCACAGTCATTTCCCAGACAAACCCGACAGCATCAGCCAGGAATGCCCTGGCCACAACCCGTGTCCTGTGTGACCTCTCCGTTATTTGGGGACCTGCATTGATTGATCCCCAATGATGTTGTCTGTTGTTCAGTTAGTGTGACCAACCAATTTCTTATTATTAAGTCATTGGGTCAATTACGACACCTGGCTGTAACATGTACATCCTCACTTAAGACACATCAGACCAATGTAATAGCTTCATTTCAGAAACGATCCTTGTCCACATTAACTGCACCACATTAAGCGCATCTGTATGCGCTTTAAGTAAATTGAGGCAAAGTAATGGCAAAAAGTAAGACAAAGGATTTATTTTGCTTGGATTATTGATGAAGTAAAACTGTTAATGACGATGTTTGGCTTGATATCTCTGTAGTTGTGTGCCATGCAAAACTATAGAAAATGGAGCCTTACAGAGATGATGAGACTTCTTCTTCATTAACCTTAAATCAGTAGCTTATTTTGTTGTGTTTTATGTCACAGTGTCTGATGTTTGATGTTTGCTAAGTGTAAATCCTCTCATGTTTGTGTTCGCCTGTGCAGGTAAGAATCAGCTTAGATGGTTCATTCATTGGATTAAGCAAATAACGTTCTCCATCCAATCTTAAGACATGAGCTTTCTCGGTTCTTTCTGCCAGCTGACGAAATGCTATGTGCTGCCAAGGAATGATTTCACACTGTGAGATGGGTGGCATCAGAGCCATCACATGAAGGGAAAATGAATCCTCCTGTCATTAAGTAGCATTGGGCAGAAAAAAAGGGTTTAGGTGCCTCACTAGCCCTTGCCAGCTTAACTTCCTTGCACAGCCACAGATTGTTCAGTGGCTTTGAGTAAGAACATCCTCAGTAAGCCACACCACTATCCGTCAACATGCTTTGGCTTGAACCCCAGTCAGCTGTAGAATTCCTGTTAAATTATATACAAATTTACCCTCTTCTCCTAGGAGGTGTGATGGTAGAGCCACAATATTCAGTAAATACTTAACAAGTGAGAAGCATCTATTACATTAACGTTCCAAGTAGACAATATAGACAAATTCTATAAGACAGTCTCTCTTATCTAAAGCCCCTTTTGTACATAGATCCCACAACATTGCCATTTACGTTTATTTGAGACTGTTTGGAGTGCAAGTTCAGCGGTGGTTGTCGTTTTTTGGGGGGAAATCCCAATGTTTAACATTAGTTCTTACAAGACTGATGCATCAGTGCCCAAAAGCTGAATCATTTTCAACTGGTAATCAAACACAGACTCACTCTTTATCTCTGGCCTGGCAACCAGCTGAACATGGCGTTCCAAGCGAGTGAGACTTGAAGGGGCCAAAGATGTGGGTGGGACAGTAGTCAAGGAAGGCAGTTGCCAAGGAGATCAATATTTGTTTTTTGGTCATGATTCCACTTTCCAAATGAGAAGTGTCTGTGACTTGTACTGGGCTGTAACAACAGACAAGCTATAGTAAGCTGCTTGTAGCATGTTGCAGATTGGGAAAATATTAACTGAGCTGAGCTGTTGTAACTACCTTCCTGGATTATGCAGCAATTTGTCAGTTGGACATATTTACACTTAGGTTGAGACATTAGCCACATTTTTTTTAAAGGGATGTATTTTTACAGCTGTTGTTGTGCCAGATTTATTCATTATTCCATAGAGCATCATTTCATGTCAAGCACAGATCTAGAAAGACGTCTGTTTGAACTGATATATCTTTGAATTGTAGTGATTTCTCTAAGCAGGTTGGCTTTTTGATTGGACGGAGTTGGGCCCTTGTTACACAGCCCTATGGGTCAGACAGTACAGTCTGTTGTCTAACTGGGTGGAAGTAATAGTTTCTGTGCCTGGATGTGCTTCTGTGGTCCTTTGTGCAACAAATCCCTCTTATCCTCTCCCACTGACAACAAGGAAGTTGTGACAGACTGAATGCAGCCTCTCGCTATAATTACCATGTAATGGCCTTGTCATTTTTGTGTAATAGTTGAGAATTTAGGCTCCAGATGTTTGCTTGGTATGCATATGGGTATTTTGATGTACAGTGTTTGGACATTTGTTGCCTTGAAGTGAAAGTTGTATTACATCTGTACAGAACTTCGCATCCTACACTCTCTGACTTTAGTTTGTTGGTTGAAAAACAAAATAATCCACAATTTAACTAGTTTTTCACTGCTCATATCTTTATGTAGTTCCTTTTTGAGTGTGGAGATAGCAGGGGCTCACTAAAGGAATGTTTGGCCATAAGGCTTTATTAATCAGTCTCATTTGTCTACCTGATCATTCATATCATGTTTTTGCTGGGCTAGATTTTCAAGGAGTAAAAATCCTGAGTTATATAATCTCTGTTTGGCTTGTGTTTACCTATCACGTCCCTGCTGACTGGAGCCAGTAGGAAGAGTCAACTCTCTGCTTCCCTCTTCACCGCACTCTGTCCTTTGTACATCTGTTCTCAGCCACCGTGTATGAGCCTGTAAAACAGCCAGAGGAGAGAACAAAAGATACAGCAGGAGGCAGGTCAGATGTAATTTTAACCTCAAACTGAAAGGCTTCTCACAGCTTGTTTCAAATTAAGAGGCCCTGCCAAGCAAGAGAATATGAGGGGGGATAAATTGAGAGTCACAGAAGAGTGAGAGACTGTGAGAGGGAGATGGAGGGGGAAACAGAAACACTAAAAGAACTAACAGTGAGAGTCTGAGAAACTGAAAGACGGAGGGACAAATTAAAAGCATGTGAGGAGCAGAATAACACATGCCAGCCGTCCAGCAGTGAGAGGTGAGTGCAATATCTAGCTGGGTGCTGACGTTAGTCTGCTAGGTGTATTTATAGGCTGGCAGGGTTTTAATCCTCAATATTGGCCAAAGCCCCTGGATGAGGGCTGCTAGCCAACTTGATGCAGGCTTTGAAGAGCTTGGGGAAAGCGATAATCATTGGGAGAGGATCATCGATCTGAGTTACTGCATATTAACCATAAATGCTTTTTTCCCCTGTCATGTCAACTATTTCAACTCATGGGATCAGTAGTTGGATTTTTGATTTAAACAGGCATGGTATACTTGTTCTGAGCACATTTTTTCTTCTGAATGTATAATCCTTTCCTTTTCTTTTGTTTTTACTGCCTCTAGCCAGGCAAATGTATGACACCAACAATGCCAAATGATAAGCATTTATCCATACACCAATGGCACAATACAATAAAAACTTGTCTACTATTACTTAAAAATATCCTCAAAGTATATTTTGCTTTTGTCCCTAAAGCACTGGCGTGTAGGTGGACACATTTTTGAGGACGGAAACAATGGCTCCATTGGCATGACAGAGCCACAGATCACATACATGTAGTCTCAACAACACCCAAGCACAACACACACAAGCATAACTACACACACAAGCATAACTCACCTTTGAGGGCCACATAGCAGTGTGTTTCCTCTGGACTGTTTATTTTGGTTTCGTCTTTCTGAATTCAGATGATGACATTGTGCTAAAGTCATCTTTTTCTTTTAATGCCGTTGTTATGGGCCGTTTTAAAAAGAGGATATTGTTTAGGGCTGCTCGATAAATCGTATTTTAATCGTGATTTCGATTATGGGGTTGCCATCAATAAAGGTTTGAATAACCGGGCACCGATATCCTGTTTTCCCAGATGAATAAGACACGCAGCCGTCATCTGTGTTTACCTGATCCGGAAGTGAGTGACACTTCTGGTTAGAGCCATTTAAAGAATAAGCATAGACTTCAGAATAAGGGCACATAATAATTGTTTGAATAATCGTGATTCCGATATTGTCCAAAATAATCTTTATTATGATTTTTTCCATAATCAAGGAGCCCTAATATGGTGTATTATGCTATGCCAGTTTATCTATGAGTGAAGTACAGGTAATTTAGCAAGCAACAGGCCTACAAATACCTAAACAGCAAAGTGGTTCAAGAAGGCTCACCAGCAGTTTCATTAGTCTCTCAACTTGATCTTCATTATTCGACTGGTGCTCACTGTCACTCAGTTCTCCCGAAGGCTTATTAAATTTGCGTTCTCTTACATGTTTATAAGCTATATATAGGAATCAAATTCAAACAAGCTGTGTCTCAAGGATATGGCGTCGCCATCACACAAACAATCATTTTCACCCACCTTGCTAATTTTACACACAGTGATGTTGAATTATGTTGTAAAATGAATCCAGTGTGATCTGATGATTTTTCCCGTGTCTTGCTTCTGAGGCTGAAAAACGTCCCACTGAGAATATGCTTGAACAATCGGCCCCTGATAACAATGAGGGGAGATGAGCTCCTCTGAATGCTGTGATTGGAAACATGTCTCTTATCTTTGTGTGCTGATTTTTCATACTGATGATAGACCATAGAACGGTAAATGTGTGTCACTGTGACGCACCAAGCTCTCCTCTTGTCTCCAACACAAATCGCCCTGCAGATTTTTTACTGTGTAGCTTGTTTGTATGTGAATATGAAATGTTTTGTGCAGTTTTTGTTTAAAAGTATTTGATCTACGTCAACGACAGGGTGTGCGTATATATCTTCTGGCTTTTGACTTCTGTGTAAAAGGGGATTTATTTACCCGGTGGCTCCTAATGGCTGGTGGTCTTGGGTTAAGGGGGTGGGGTGCTTAACTAAATGGATGATGCCCATTTTCCTACAGAGCCCGGGGATTACAGACTGCTCATATTTAGAGGGCCCATTGTAAGTGATAGCTAGAGAAACAAATGTAGGTAAGCGGATAACAAAACCAACATGATATCCCATGGCTGGTATTGTAATTTTTCACAATAGTGTCATGTGATGCAAAAAGGTTAACTGACTTCCTGGTGCAAAGATACATGCATGCTGACCTACAGAGTTTCAGATCATCCTGTTTACTTCCAACATTATGTGTTTGAGTCAAACTGATGACCTGTGCAGAATATCTTCTGTCGCCTTTTTATTGTTGCTCTTACTAGAGAATACACTATGGATATTTGCCATATATAGTATACAATTTCTTTGTCTGCTTTCCCAAAAGGGTTCAATCCTCTCAAGTGATGTCATCTCATTTTTCACTACCAGGATTTATAAAAAGAGAGGTCGAGGTTAGTACCATTAGTGCTCACGTCTCATCACTCATTAATAACTACAGGGAGCTTTGAATCCGCTAGCTCCACTTTACCTTGAGTTCTGCTCTTGAGAGTTTACAGAGTTAAAATCTAGAAACATGAATAGTCATCTTAGTCTTGAGCCCTCAGACAGGGGGGCTGGTACCAGACCCCTGGCAGACACCCAGGGAGCCACAAAGGGCTCCAATAAACGACAGTGTTAATTTGAGGTATTTTCTTGTTTGTACTATAAAAAGGTTTTTACAGTTTTGTTTAGAGCTCTGTAAGAAATTAGCATCTCCTCTCTCTGTTTCTGTCATTCATGCTGCTCACTGTCAACCAAATGGAGCCAAACCAAATGTGCACTGCTGTCTCCCAGGCCTCTACGTATATTGTCTAAGTTTACAAATTCTGCTGTTTTTACCCAGTTTCAGTTTACACGTGTCTGATGAAATTTGACAGAGGATGCTGCTTCGTAAATATTTGTAAAGGAAAAAGCCTGTTGGAGCATATGCTGGAATGGTTGCAGTGGTTCTGTTGCCTCTTTCACACGCACTCAGATTAAAATTTAAATATGCTTCATTTGCCTGAATGGGTTTTTAGTTACACTCTCACTCTCATTGGAGGCTAGTTGTTTAGGACAGAGGGCAGTGCCACATGTTTACCATGCTCCCTCCCTATCTGGGCTGTTTTCCTGACAGGATGATGTATGTGTCGTCCTGGGCAGCCTTATGCAGGTGATGTATTCCAGTTGGAATGCTGACAGAGTGGAATATGGAACGGGTTGTCCATGTGCCAGGCACAGAGTGTGGTCCATTCCAGGAAGAGCTTTTCTGTCATTGTGTAATAGCTAATATCATTTCGTTGCTGCTAGACAGATATAGGGGTGCCACTTAAGAAACATTCATCAGAGAGGGTGAAGATGTTCAGAAATGGTTGAAAGTTTAACAATATATTTGGACTAAATCTGAAAGGCCTTTAGTGACACAGAGTGGGATAAAGCTAAGCGATGACAAAGTAGATTTAATATCAGTATTTGATTTTGCTTTCTCTGACAAATTCATCTAAATTATCACTGGTGGATCATCTTGGGACAACAACGTAACTTTTTGGACCTGAGTTTAGTTTCAGCAAGCCAATGTTTGCGTGACCCATGTGGCATGTTTACGGTCCTTTCAAAAACTCAGATAAGGTGCTTGCTCGGCATGACGGGGGCATTCGCAATTATCCCTCATGTACAATGAAATACGTTCTGAGAGCTACATGCAGAATTAAGCAGCACTCTAAAACCAAGGCCATCCAAATCCTATGGGGTTTTAATCCTTCAGTCACTGTAGTGAGTAGGCCTGCCAGGCCCACAGACATTTTTCAGTGTCTGTGACTCTTGACTCTGTGCTACAAAATGTTTTTAATATTTTATGTATTATTTTAGGAACAGAGGTTACTGGGCGTTCAAAAGTGTTTTTGAATACTATTTTGGTTTTTAATATTTGTAGGGAAACGCTGACTTCAATTTCATGAAGAGTTGGTCCACATCAATGTTATTTTCCTTGTATTTCAAAGGTTCTTTGGCATCATATCATCATCACCATGTGGAAAGATGTTGTGCTGTGTTAATGTAACCACACTTGGCAGCATCGAAAATTACAAGCCACCATGTTGGGGGCCTGGCTGGGTAATGACTCGAAACATCAGATAAATCTGGCACACACAGATGTGCTATCTCTCACTGTCCTCTTTGGACTCTACTCTGTCTGATAAGGGCTTCAGCCAGCCCTGTAAAAGGAAGAGAAGTTCCAGCCCATGATGATAATCCTTATTATGTGATAGTATTAACTCTTCCTTGAAATGGTGGCATTTTCTTTGTCACAGTCCTTAACAGATTAAGTTAGACCCACAATAATAATGTCATGAAATATGTCAAGACAGCAGTTATATTAGAGGGACTTGATGGCCAAAATGATAAACATTAACAAAGACTCCAAGCAACTGTCTGGTTTATTAACCACTTTCTGTGATTCTAACTTCTCAATGGTACGATGATTTTGTTCTGCCTCTTGGTGAAGCTTCATAGAGGTTTTTTTCCTTCTCTCACCTGGTGACATCTCTGACTTTCTCTTTTTAGGTCACAGCCAGAGGGCAAAACAGGAAGTGTTGTCTTTGATCTTTCCTGCTGTTCAAACTAATTACCTGCCCGAAGCTGCTGGCAGTGGTAGTCATTAACAGATGATAACGCTTTGTTCTTGGCCAGTTGTCTGTGAAGATACAGAGGAATTCAGTTCCCTCAGAGGGTCTGCAATCAGGTTAACTTGTGGAGTGTTTTAGTATTTGTTGGGCTTCCCCACCTAAATACATTGTACTGGCTGACTGGGGGTACCAGTTGTCTAATTAGGAATGGCAGATTGGATTTAGAATAATAGAAACTTTCTAAAATAATTGCTTGTTATTTATGTGTAAAGAGGATATATTTTGTCTTGAAGAATTGCAGCAGCCTTAAGGCCAAGTCATGGTTTTATTTGCCCTTCAATGGCATGTTTTTTGTTCTACAGTAGGACTTTGTTCTACAGTAGGACTGAAGCGTATGAAGATATGTTCTACACATTCTCATAGATAACAGGTCTGTGTCAGCCTCCTGACACAATTAAGAGCTCCCTTTTGAAAAGTGTATAAAACAAATTTGGGCTGTCCATGGAGGTCATCCAATTGAACAGATTGGATCGGAAAAAAATAGTACACACATGGTTCTCAAAACAAGCATTGTCACATTTACTTCCATGTGCACCCAGCGCTGTTGCAGTTTCGGCAGTTTCAAATTTTCGGGCTGCTCATGGACTTGGACTGATGACAAAAGTTACAACAAACCGACCAATGCAGACACACAAAGCACGAAATGGCCTTTAGATTGAATACAGTGTAATGCTCACCAGAGCTTGTGCATGCAGTAGGGTATTCTTTGGCAGCCCTGATAGCCAGTTTATGTGCAGGTCTGTGTGTGTGGTGTATCATTGTATCAGTGTGGGATTAGTTCGCCCTCCCCCACAGTCATCACATTAGCATGTGAGGATTTAGTAGATGGCTTAAAAACTGAGAGGTGGTAGGCAATGGTATATTGCAAAGGTAGCCGTCCTTTCAAATTAAGCCTCTATGAGAGAATCCATGGTACAAAGATAATGTCGGTCATGCATATGTCATACAAGTCAAACGTGTATTTAATCAACTTGTTTAAATGTGTCAGGCCTGGTAGTATTCACTGGCTGGAATGAGTACTCATCACTGTAGAACAAACGTGTTTCTGACATTCACTGGCCAATGTGCATCTCAGTGCTGCTTTACTGAAACAGAAACCTGTTGAACGCCTCTGTGGATGTTTGTGTCTTAAAGCTCAGCAGCAGGTCATGCAATGAACAAAGTCGCCCCTCTTCATCTTTCATTTTGAAGAGCATCGCCAACGTGTTAGCCAAGTGCAGATTTCTGTTTGTTGTCGCAATTTTGTCTATCCTCTGGGATAAACTGCAGTATTTCTGCTTTTCCCCATCATCATTAGTACAGCCGCCACCCTGTAATCTCTCTTTCTGTCACCGAAGCAATGGGGCTTCTCTCTCTTCCGTGGTCTTGTAATTGTGAGGTAATCATCTTTTCCCTCTTGAGAGCTAAAAGACTGTGTTTACACTTCGTTTTTGGCGGCTCAACTTGGCGAGACACTAATTTACTCTCTCAGCAGCGGAATGAAGCCACACTTCTCATTGCTTCAAACTGGATCTGCACTCAATGACTTTCTTTTCCCTGAGTTTTTTGAGGTTGGTATTCATCAGCAGGTTGAATGAGCTCAATTTTCTCTCTTTTTCATGTGGTAATTTTCAAGATTTGATTCACCAAAATAACAAATTCCTCACTTTATTGTAGTGGCACAGTTGGGGCCCAAAAATCTGAGACTACTTTCGCTCTCACTCAACTGTATCAATCCATCCATTTTGGTTTTAGATATTTAAGCTGAAAAAGCACGTCTCTAATTTAATGAAGGTAAATTTGCAAAATTGTATAGTTTAAATAATATTATTAATAATCAGTAATATAATTGCATATTTCTTTCCAAAAATACTTTTCTTTGGACTACTTTCACTTTCTGAACGGATTATGTATTTTCTGCTGTAGTGAGCCCACTGTTACTTTTTTATAAAGTACTTTTAATTAACTTTAATTTAATCCCGTAAAAAACCCAGATTAAATTCCATTAACCTGTTTTTAAATATGAAAATGTCCCAAAATTCTGGCTTTCATTTAAGAGAATGTGTGGCGTAAAGAAGCTTTCGTGAAAGATATTTCAATAAAGGCAAGTGAATTTTTATTATATTATGTAGGTAGGCCTTGCTTACTTTTCCAATGCTGGTCAGTTACTGCCCTTTAATATGGTTTCAGTGGGGTCTGAAGGTCCACAGTTCTTCTTTTCTCAATCAGTTTTAAACTTAGGAGGGAAATATAGCTTGACTTGTAGCACACTGTTGTGTGATATCGAATAGGGACAGTTGAAATAATCTATGCCGACGCCTGAAGAGCAATCACCACCTCTGCACTGTCCAAACAAACTCAGCCCTCATCCTCATCCCAGCCCCAATGGATGTTTTGTTTTTGCATTATTCCTATGGTGATCTCTGTTATAACTGTCAAGCACTCAAGGTCACAGTCTTATAATGGAAAGCAGTGTTTCCCCCAGTAAATGTCTCAGTCAAGGTGGTAAGCAGGTGGCGGTGCTGTTGGCGCGGCGCGTAGCGGCGCGGCGAAAATTTTTGGGGGTATTTTGCTCAAAGATGCCAGTACGCATGAATGAAATAAACAACTGTTTATTTCAATATAAATAAACAACAGTAGGTACAAATGTTGTGGAAAACATGCAGACACTACAAAATAGGGTTTAAGCCGGTTTTTAATAAAAATCAAGCTGCCTCGGAAGATGACAGTTTGTGATGTCGGATTCCGTTCAAATTAACCGCCTATTCATTGTGGACGGCAAGAAAAAAAAAGTTTTCGCGCATGCGCACCTGATTCTGTATGATTTAACATGTACGCAAATAAGCATCATTCTTTGTGCCTTTTTTACGTAAATGGTATGCCACATAAGCCTTTACGTTACATATCATTCATGGACCAATTAAAATCGAGATATTACTAGACATTTACGCAGCTTAAGGCCAATGTATGCTACTCCGAGTCCGTTGCGGACTGACGGACGGATGGAGAGGACGGACCCTTTTTGATATATAGTTCTACGAGCCTTTTTGTTGTGAAAACAATTCACCGCCAGAACAGTAGATGGCGCAACTGAAGTCGAGCTTAGAGAAGCCTACCTCATGAGGTATATAGAAGAAGTCCACGCTGGTTTATTTACGTCCTCCCGGCTCCTCACACACAGTGAACGATGGCAGCTAACAGAAAAAGGATGTTGATGACGCGACAGTTTTTGCTGAATAAAGTGACACCCAGCGGGTCATAATGCTTATGTTATCGTGTCTTAACGCAGCGGTTCCCCGGTCTTGTTTCCAAACTGCGTTGCTAATTCAACAGCTGCAACAGCTTGAAGCTACATGGAGGCAGCTAGCTTCCCCCCAGCTTCCACACACAGTCAGCAGGGACACCCGATACTAACTACTACCGTTAGTTAGTATCGATCTAAAGTGTTTGCTTCTAACCTGACGGTGTTTGAGAAAGAGTGTCATGAGCCGTGGGATTAAAGTCGGCGGGTTTTTTCGCTGTTCCCACCGCAGTTAGCATGGTGGTTAGCCCGCTAGCCACGTTATGAAAGTTCGTTATAACAGTATGTGACCGTACACACGTGCCGTAAGTGCTCTAACCAGCCACCGTCAGCCGGACAACGCCGCTGGCTTAACACACTTGTCACATTAATTATAGAGTCGTAGTTGTGATTTTGGTTTATTGTGATGTAGGTCACTTAAAATGGTTATCACTTAAAATGGTTACATTGCAATATTCATATTTCCAGTATGCTATCTTGTAGTATTATTTATATTATGGTCACTTACTTTCTAATTATTTTTAATTATTTTCTGTATCATGGTCACTACTGTTTCATATTTTTCTATTTTCATTACAATAACACTTAACATCATTCCACTTTATCCCCAGCACCTGCTTTTTGTACAGTGTCTGTTTTTGCAGGTTGTTTGTTTTCATACTCCTATTATGTGTAGTTTTAGAAGTGTACTTTTTTTTTACAGTGCTTCGACACTGTTACTTTAATTCTGTTTTTCTATTACTGCTGTAACAAGTGAATTTCCCCATTGTGTGGATAAATAAAGAAATCTAATCTAATCTAATCTAATGGAACAGGAAGTTTCCATTCGGAAATGCTGGCGTTAGCGGACCAATCACAGCCAAGGGCTATCCGTGGGCTCTCCGCCATTTCGACGTGTAGTTAGAAAAAGGAGAGCTGCACGAAAAGCTCTCCGAGGAGCCGCGGAGAGGCACGGAGAGGGCGTTCCACGTTGGAGAAGGCGGTCCTATCTGTCCGTGTCCGTCAAAACGGAGAAGCATACATTGGCCTTTAGGCCAACGTCATTACGTTGGCTATGCTCATTCACGTCGCGTTACCCCAGCGGATTTTTAAGTCAACATTGCAGCTGCCGTGTCCGTGCCCGCAGATATTTCAGACTGGAGGAATTTTAACAAATTGGATTATAATTTAAAAAGGAACAGAATGAATAGCAAGAGAAAGGCCTGCGCCAGCCTTGGACGGTGTACAGCAGCAACAGGGACAAACAATGTTCGAGCATTTCAAACGGACAGGTAGCCTACATGAACGGAAGGATGCTAGCTAGCTGTGCTGTCAGTCAGACTGTCACTGGATTACTATCGTATTGCTTATTTCTACAGCCAGGGAGTCAGATTGGTGAGTCAGAAACTTTTTGGGGGTTTATTTAATAATAAAGTTGGATGAATTGATACCGAGTGCAATCCATTCTGCATTTTATATTCAATTGAGCAGTTGTGTTTTCATTGTTACTGACGGACAAACCTAAGCTCTGCAATGTGGATAAATGGTTACATTCTGATGCTGGACAGGTCCATGGGGCATATGCTACTGGTACTATATCTATTAAGAAAGTTTATGGAGTGGAGTTGCCATCAGTTATGCTGTAGTCCTACATAATGATGAATGCTGTCTTTTATTTTTAAGTTGAATAGAAGTAGTACCGGTAGTTTGAATCGGCGAAGGTTTGACTTGTTGCCTTACGTTTATTCTGCCCTCGGTGTGAGGGATGGGTCCGTTAAGTCGATGGATGCGATGTTTAATCATTTAGACCAAACTACAGTAGGCTACGGGCAAACCTGAAGTCACCGTCGTGACATTTCATATACGTCCCGTCTGTGTGTGTGAGTGAGTGAGTGAGAGAGAAAGAAAGAAAGAAAGGGAGGAACTTATTTGAAATCGGCCGTGCGTGCCTGTTTGTTGTTTATTGTTTTTGATTTAACAATATATAGGTTTAGAGAAATCTGGCTTTCAGAACTCAGTTCCTACCCACTCACTAACCTCACCGCACGTCACTGGCGGTAGATTGACAGGTGACTATGATAGACTATGCAACAATATATTCAACCACCAGATGTCGCCGTCTCAATTACACTCAAAAAACTTTATTGGCACGACTAATGTTGTAAACAGTATTACCTGAGTATTATCAATGCCATTTTTTTTTTTTTTTTTCAACTTTTTTTTTTTTTTTTTCAATACATTGGTAGTCAAGGCGGGGCCCTAGTCTTGTTAAGGCGGCCGCCTTAACAAGATAGTGCTGGGGGAAACCCTGTGGAAAGTCTATTGGCATTAAAATAGTTCAAACAAGACGACAACACAAACTGTTTAAACTCCCTCCCCTAACCACTCAATCTGTCTTCCCTTCTCCCCTGAAACAGTTGCATATGGCTAGCTCAGATGTCCTTAGAAAAACAGACTTGCTTACATAGACTTGAAGTTCGTCTGTCTCATTACCCATCAGATACTATCCTAAAATAAACCCACACATACAAAAAACACAACATGCTTTCAAGCAGACTTCTCCTAAGCCTCGGAAGTCAAGATTTATCTAAATCCCTCTGTCAGCATGGTGGATATTGGATCTGATCAGACACAGCCCACAGGTCCATTTGATGGAGAACTGATGGCAAACTTGGTTGATAACAGCCCATATTGTGAACCAAGATAAACATGATAAAAGACCCCTTTTCTGCCTGTTGTCACGGCTGCTTTGCCATTAATGGGAGGAGGCTGTCTGAGAGTCTACAGTGTTTTCACCCTGATAAAAACAGAACACAAACTGATGTTTGAAAAAGCTTATCACATGCTGAGAACGCATTCACAGAGCGCACCCAGGTAGAAAGTTATGCCTGTGGATGCATTTTATTTCATACATTTTCATTGTTTCTTTTCGTTGATTAAATTTCCGCCTGTCTTCATCTGTTCCATGTTTCAATCTTCTTTGCCTTTGTTATTCTGCTGTTTCCTCACATCCCACCATTCACCACTTTCCATCTTCCTCCTTCCCTAACCCCAAGCCTTCAATCAGTTCCCATCCATTCATCACTCCTGTTTCCCTCTACCTCACCCTCTACCTCGCTGTCATTCAATCAATCCCTTTTCTGCATCACTGTTTCCCTTGTCACGTCCTTCTATCTCTTCCTCCATTCTTCCCTGCTTGGCTCAGGCACAGGGAGATTCCTGACCTGGACGTATCTCTCTTGCCAAGCAACCACTGCAGCAGCATCTAAGCTCAATCTCCAGCAGCAGTCAGCTACAGGCTGTTGGACAGCATTCTTTCGATCTCTGGGATCCAACAATCTGCTCAACTTCCACCCCTTATTTCAGATGGGAGACACACAGCCCAATTTGTAATGTGAATATTAATTCTTGCCTTAAGTTAGTCATTAGCCAGGATCATGGTTGTGCTTGATAGCTATACTAATTGATCTGTAAGTCTGTCGGCCTTAGGCGTAAACATGTTAATTGGTGACCTACTTGTATTCAGAATGATTAAAAATGTGAGATATAGTTGAATAATTAGCAATCTAGACAACTGAAGGATTGGGCTATATTACTCAGTGTGTTCTAAAATATGGCTGCTTTCAGCTATTGGCAAAGAGGGCGAGTCCCTTTGTGGTCACTGAAGTCATATAATTTGACCCCATCTGGCCATTCTTGACATCTTTATGCAGTCTGACTTCACAAGTCAGAACTGACATTCTAGCACTAATGGCTTTTCCACTAAGAACAGTCATTTCATTATCTGCAATACTCCCTTGCTCTGGTTTATTGTACCCAGAGAGCCCTTCAAAGCATCCTTCACCAATCTCATCAAGCTGATGGATGGCTGATAAGAGAATAGAGCAAAACTTAATTTAAACTCCAAAGGGAGTCTGTGAAAATCAGCAGCTCTGTTAATAACACATTTTGGACGGATGTTAATAAGTGTGCATGTTTTGGTTACTGCCTGTTCAGCTCAGTGGAAGTAACTCCAGGGTGTGTATGGCTCCATTTTGAGGAGGGGATATTTGCAGAGATGAAAGGTTCCTGCTTTTGGACTCTACCACTGAGACAGCCTTAAGATGTGTTCAGACTGAGAAGCGAGAGGAAGAAAAGAAGAGTGATGGAGGATTCAAAGCATAGTAATTAGGTTAATTAACCTGGGGTCACATACAGCTCGAGACCTCCCCTCTGTGTCTCTGTAAATGTTTTATAAACCTGTCTTTGAACCCGTTAACGAGAGGGAAGATGGTTGAGCTCAAGGTGCCTTGAGGAAATCAGTGTAGGGTTTGTTTTTCAATTACTAAATTCATCTTTGCTCTATTGACTTATGCTGGAGCACAGACCTTTATATCCTTAAACCCTCTTAGCAGTAATACAGATTTTATTAGACTTTTGGAAAATTAACAATTAACTTTCACTATCATGTTAAATTAGTTGTGAAAACAAATGTATTTTGCAGAATCCTTAATATGATGCACTATCATTATCATATAGTATTGTTGCCATCTCCTTTTTTGGACCAGTATCATGTCCCCATCCCCGCTCTGGGTAACATTAGCCAGGTCCAGTGCGGGTCAAAAAAAGTTGCTCATCTATCATGGTCACAGGTAAACCACTAAGATTAACTATGCTATTAGGTACAAGATAGTACTTTACCATGATTCATGCCAGTGTCGCCCATTAATCTCAAATGTTGCCATCCGGAGGCCATTGGAGTATTTTAAGCTCCATAACTAATTTAGGCAAGTCAGTGTCATGCTCTTCAGTTCTACTAAATTATATGTCCTCATCTCTTAAAACTCTTGATTTTTGCTTGTATGACATTGCTGGAATAGCCATTAGTGTAATTTGAATCCAAACACCACACACACACACACACACACACACACACACACACACACACACACACACACACACACACACACACACACACACACACACACTCAAGCATTCTGTGTGTGTATGTGCTGGGGGGGCTCCCATATGATTGGTGTTCCCAGATCCCTACACGCTCAATAACACCACTGCTGATGTCTAATGTTTCCAGATTCCTTAGGGATGGCTTTCTACCGAAGTATAGTACACTCTCCCTATAACAGAGGCCAGACCACTTGGTAATATCTATCTCTGATGGCTAATTAACCCCATGTAACACAAGAATGGGGGGGTTGCTCATTAACCCCATGTTATAGACAGCCGTTTGATCCCCTTGTGGAGATGAGAACAGTCGTGACATGACATCTCCCGTGCCTGAATACGCAGTGAATGTGTCTGTTTATTTGCTGTTCTGATGTAAGTTTTCCACAAAGAGAGTGTATTTGTTTGTATCCTCCTGTGCATGTCACTATGCATCGTACAAATCTATGTCTTGGTGTGCAGTCCTGTCAGGGGGAACAAAGCAGCTGAGTCTGGCTGTGTCTAGAACTATTGAAGTAGTTCGGATGTGTATTGAGATCAAACTGAGGCTTTATGTGTGTGTTAATGTTGTGTGTGACATTCTTGCCCTGGGTGGCGCTGGCTGTGGGGAGCTCGGATGTAGCGTGCGGTTGTCAACCACTGTTTTTTTTTTTTTTCTTTCTTCCCTTTCTCATTTGATGACACTCACTTTTCCTTGGTGGCTTTCAGGCTGAAATTCCTCTGGCTTGATTTCAGTCGCGGCTCAGCCAACTGCCCATCAACTTTGCACAAGTGTGACAGAAAAGAGGAAGCAGAAAATTAGATATGAAGTCAGTACAGGATGGGAGTGGGGTGAAAGAGTTGGATAGTAGTGGAGCTGCACTCACTTTCCCTCTGAAGTTCAGTTTAGAGAGTCCTTTCTTGTTGTGGACTCTCCTACTGACCAAGATGATTGATTGCTACACAATGAACTGCAGCCAATGTATTTGAAAGAGTTACGCCTGTAAATTATTTTACTTCTTCATTGATTATTCTGGCAAGAATATCACAGCACAAATTTGAACGCATATGAATTGCTTCGGGCCCTATGTGGACTTGCTTTCTGTCAATCAAGGCACAGTGAAGGTGCATGCGATACAGGAATGTAGGAAATAGTAAAGCTTCCTAAGAGGGAAGGCATGCTTTCACCCATTTGTTTGAATGAACTTTAACACAGCTTTGTTTATCGTCACAATTACATTACATTACATTACATTTCATTTAGCTGACGCTTTTATCCAAAGCGACTTACAATAAGTGCATTCAAACCCGAGGGTACATACCAAGGACGACAAGAATCAAGAAAATACAATTTCTTCAAATAAGGCAAAACCACAAAGTGCTATAAGTAAGTGCCATTTAAGTGCTAGTAAAGTGTTAGTTTCAAAAAGTTGTTAGTGTTTTTTTTTTTTTTTTTTTTTTTTTTTTTATTTATTCAAGGTAAAGTCGGAAGAGGTATGTTTTTAGTTTTCGGCGGAAGATGTGTAGACTTTCTGATGTCCGGATGTCAATGGGGAGCTCATTCCACCATTTAGGAGCCAGGACGGAAAACAGTCGTGTTTTTGATGATTGTTTAGCTCGCAGTGAGGGAGCAACGAGCTGATTGGCCGAAGCAGAGCGGAGTGAACGGGGTGGGGTGTAGCGTTTGACCATGTCCTGGATGTAGACTGGACCGGATCCGTTCACAGCATGGTACGCAAGTACTAGTGTTTTGAACCGGATGCGAGCAGCCACTGGTAACCAGTGAAGGGAGCGGAGGAGAGGAGTAGTGTGAGTGAATTTAGGTTGGTTAAAAACCAGTCGAGCTGCTGCATTCTGGATGAGCTGCAAAGGTCGGATGGCAGTAGCAGGTAGACCTGCCAGGAGCGAGTTACAGTAATCTAGACGTGAGATGATCAAAGCCTGGACCAGAACCTGCACCGCCTTCTGAGTGAGAAGGGGGCGTATTCTCCTGATGTTGTACAGCATGAATCTACAGGACCGTGTTGTTGCAGAAATGTTGGCAGTAAGGGAGAGTTGGCTGTCGAGTGTTACACCCAGGTTCCTAGCCGTCGGAGTGGGGGTTAACACAGAGTTGTCAAAGTTAATAGTCAGGTCGTGGATGGGAGAGTCTTTCCCTGGAAGGAAAAGAAGTTCAGTTTTGTCAAGGTTAATCTTCAGGTGGTGTTGAGACATCCACTGAGAGATGTCGGTCAGACAGGCAGTGATTCGTGCTGCTACCTGTGTTTCTGATCGGGGAAAAGACAGGATTAGTTGGGTGTCATCAGCATAGCTATGGTAGGAAAAGCCATGTGAGTGAATGACAGAGCCGAGGGAGTTGGTGTACAAGGAGAAGAGGAGAGGACCTAGGACAGAACCTTGAGGGACCCCAGTAGTGAGAGAACAAGGTTCAGACACAGACCCTCTCCAAGTTACCCTATAAGTGCGTTCATTGAGGTAGGAAGAGAGCAGGGAGAGAGCAGAGCCTGAGACACCGAGGTCCTGAAGGGAGGAAATAAGGATCTGGTGGTTCACTGTGTCGAATGCAGCAGAGAGGTCTAGAAGGATGAGGACAGAGGAGAGAGAGGCTGCTCTAGCAGTGTGAAGCTGCTGAGAGACAGCAAGGAGGGCAGTCTCAGTTGAGTGACCTGCCTTGAAACCAGACTGGTGAGGGTCAAGAAGATTATTGTGGTTAAGATAGGAGGAAAGTTGATTAAAGATAGCACGCTCAAGAATTTTGGAAACAAAGGGAAGGAGAGAGACAGGTCTGTAGTTATTTACTTCAGACGGGTCCAGGGTGGGTTTCTTCAGGAGAGGATTTACTCTCCTGAAGCTTGCACAATGGTGCAAGCTTGTTAAAGTTGCATTTAGCGTGGGCTTAATACTCTACTTAAGCTCTTGATTCATCATTAAAAATGTCTACAAATTGATAAAGATGTCTACCATGTTTCCCCAAAGCCCAATAGAAGGTGTCCATTTCCCCCCCATTTACATTGTAAAACAAATCTGAAGCAGCAGAAAATTTGAGACCTTCAGTTGAAATAGGGGTTCAGGGGTTTTGGCTGTTTTTTGACTGGAAACGGGAGTAATATTAAAAAAATACATTTTTTATAAATTATCAAAGTAGTTGGCAATACATTTTCTGAATAACTTCTAAATTCAGCTCTACTGATCATGACCAGGACCTGGTGTTTGAAGACGGAAAAAAAAACAAATGAGTGGATAAGGATTGCATTATCGGGGCCATAGTCCTTGTTCTATAGGCCTGTGGCAAATATACCAACCCCTTTTATCATGTTGCTCCAACTGAGCCTGCATCATTTACTCAGAGAATTATTTCTTCAAGAGTCATACAAATTAAATCATCCCGTACTGTGGTGTGTTGTTTATGAACTGCTAATTTCTTAAATTAAAGGAGAGAGATCCTGGTTAACACACTTTCCCGGGACAGACGACAATCTGGGGGGAACCCACATGAGCAATTCAGCTCGTCACAGATCAGCCAAAGCAATGCCTCCTTTGATTGCGGTCTTCTCTCTGAGTTGTTATGTTAGAAATGTGTGTGGTCTCTTGCACAGATTATGGGAGACAACTCTTTGGCTGTTCTTCTGAGGCTCCTCGGGCACTTGACAGAATGAGCCATGCATTTCTCTTCCACTCCATCTATTCTTGTTGCTAGGAGACTGGTTGATGTTTTTTCTCGATCCAGCACACTTCCTGTTATTCTTTTCTCTTTTTGTGACTCAGACTGCAATCCTTTTTTGCAATATTAATAAATGACATTGGATCAAATCCACGAATGAAAAGGTTTATATAAAGATGGCATGACAGTCAATCTCCCACACCTTCAAACTAAAGGTCCTTTTTTACTGCTGGCACCGAGCTCTTTGTTCCAACAAAATACCTTGTAAAACTGAACCATGTTCAGGAATAGACTGTTTCATTATTGATCTGAGTTAGAGTGATGAAGTCATGAAGCTGCATTAGAACACTTTACATTTCTCCTTCTGTAGATGCAGGGAAGAGTTTGAATTTCATGAAAATTGACTACACATTCCACATGATTGTTGAAATTATAATGTATAGCCAACAAGATGTCACAGCGAGTCAGCCACACATCACTTTTACTTCTTGGTCATTTCCTGTGACAGTGAAGTTCCTAAAACCTCTACGAGTCGGTGTTTAACCCTGTATCAAAAGTTGTATGTTTGATCTAATGGGTTCTTCAACTGACAGTGATCTGGCCATGTCAATCTACACTTACCCACTTACTTAAACAATGTAAAGAGTGCATCGTAAAGGATTCTCTTGCTTTCTGTGGTGATATTTACAAGTATTCACACCTTTCTGAGCAATGATAAAACACTGTAGAATTTTTGGAACTACTTTTTTAGGTAATTTCTTTAACATTATACCTACTACTTACAGTCACCACAAAAACCAGAGTGGTCACATGAAACAACTGCATTTCTAGCCCCAAAAAATACCAAGGGCAACAAACTGGTCAGAAAACGTCAACAGTGTGGTGAGTCTGATTGAACAGGCTGTCAAGGTTAAATCCCCATTGAACGAGTTCTAGTTCACCACATGAATTCTCCTTGGCTGAACTCGGCAGTACACATTATTACACCTGGACAATATCTGTGCAAATAATTTCAAACAAGTTAAATATCAACAAATATTTAATTTTATCATTTGGTGATGGCACATTTTTTTATGTCCATTTTTTTTAATGAATGATGCAATTACATTAGAGTTTTTATAGAATATAAGACAGTTTATCCCCATATAATTCTAGTAGTTTTAATTATAGCCTTAATTGCAAATCTCTGTTTTATGACAGCTTTTATTTTAGCACTTCCATTACATCATAATAGGAATATAGCAAAAAATAATAACTCGGGCTCATTACTTTAAGAGTGTGATTTTCCGATATCCAATCTGTTACTAAGCGACTGCATTGCTCACCACCAGCCATCTGCATGTTGCAGCACTGCAAATATAGGACAAGGAAGGATTTACCTCAAGTCATGTATAGTCAATTGCGGACATTTGGGCAAGATACAGGGTATGAGTAAGTGCTCGGTGACAGCAATCCTTTTTTTCCTCGCGAAGTGAGGCCAATGAATTGAACACCTATATGTATTGCTCAGAAAACAACACAGCAATACAGGAACTGGTGTATGAAGAAGATGTTTTTTGAGCACTCCTACTTAACATCTCTGCTGACATGCGGTAGCATACTGTGAAAGTGATCCTCCCACAGGCAGCCATCTGGAAGAATGGAGGTATGCAGGGAGAGGAACATCTGGTCTTTTCTGAGTTTTCACAGGAAATGTAATGGATGTGCGATTTAGACTGCCAGGCCCAGATACAGATGCATGCTTCTGTTTTTATAAGCCTGCAAAAAATGGTCAGTTATGTGCCTCTGGCTGGATTGTTTCTTTGTCATGTTTAATGATTGTAAAGGAGGCCGGATGAATTAAACCATTGTTTCGTAGTGTAGATGACAAATCCTATAGTATTAACTTCTATGTGCCATGTGGATAATGGATCACTGTGTATATTTTAGTGCTGTCCTATGGATGGAATCAAGCTTAAATGTAGCTTTCATGCTTTTTTGTGGCTGTTAATCTTCTCTAACACCACTCTAGTGGCTGTAATTGTAAAAGGAATGTGTGCTCTAAAGTGGGATTATGCAGATAGATATTACATAAGCGCCAAAGTAAATTCTACATTGCAGTGATTTCTGACTCCCATGTGATAGTACTGTAAGTGCTCAGTATTAACACTTTAGTGAGACCAAGACTTTGTGTTTGGTTATGTGTGTTTAATGGTAACACGGGACAATGACCTCCACTGGAAGACGAATGTCAAGCCAAATCTTCCAAACTAAATTTTTCCTCAAAAAAGATGAATCAGACTTATGTCCACTGAGAATTTATTGAGCATATTAGTTACGATAGTGATAATTCTAATGGGATCAAATCAATTTACTTGTATTGGGTTGTACTGTACATGCATTGCTTATAACCTCAACCACCAGTGTAGTGTAACTCAATTTCCATGCTTTCATTAATGATTTTGTGTTCCCCTTTTATTCTCTTTATCACACAGTGATATTTTGATGTTAACAAATGGAGTTTTGAAGTGTCATCAATGCTCCACTCAATCTGATCATGAATTCCTGCACTAAGTTTAATACCTATGACGTCAAAAGCATTTGAGGTCTTAATGCCTTGGTTTCTGCGTTAAGTAAAGAGTGGTGTTGATGCTTGCATATTGATTCTGAAATCGTAAGCTTGACATCTGGCAAGTTTACATTAGCATATTTTACCCAGCAGACTTAAATATAGAACATTTAATGGGCAATATGTGCAAAATGTTAGAGCTTGACCACTTTATCAGTTGGCAGATCAAAATTACTGAAATGAGCCTTTTACCCAAAAATCTGTATTGGCATTCATATTTGCTAAAATGTCAATGTATTAACTGTCATAATGTAATAATGCAGAGATGTGCATTAATGTTTACATAAAAGGGGAACAAATATTTTCTGTATAAGTCTCTTCTATATGTAGTTCTATTAATATTTGTTTGCTTGTTTATTTTTATTTAGCTATTTATTATAGAGATTATTGTTTAATTGTAAAAGATCGAACCTCAATTACATTACTTTGTCTCAAGGGTTTGATAACAACATTTTAGGAACTTTTCCATTATTTTTTCACTCACAAAAATCCGCAACTGCTTCCAAAAATCATTTTCAGTCGGGCTCTAGAGAGGGCAGCTATGTAGTTCATGTTTGATTTTAGCAGCTGTTGGATGTAACAATTCATCTGTGTCAACCTGATCTATTGTGTATAAGGAAACTTAGTTGTTGTTTTATGTAAATTGCTCTGTAAATGTGAATTTAATTGGCTAATTTAGTTGTGTCTGCAGTATTCTTGCAAATGAGGTAAAGCTGAATCTCCTTTAGACTTAAGAATTACATCAATATAAAAAAAGACACTATTTTTGCTCAGACTCCATTTTTAGATATTGGTTACACAACTTAAAAAAATATAGCTACGAGGCGAGAGAGCATTCCTGTTCTGCTGCACTCCTATTGCTGCTTGTACATGACATAAATTTGACTTGTGTCTTGGCTGTGCAGTGATCCACAGAGGTGTGGGTGGATCTGTTGAGGCATCAGGTCTTCAGTCATGGAGCAATTTACTGTTACACTGACACTGAGAGAGACTGTGCAGCCTGAGGCACAATAAAACTGTACACACACATACAATCAAGGAGAGGGCAGGCAAATAGCTACAGGCACGCACATCACCCTGAGTACACAAATAATCACTCTCCTTTACATCCATATTTGCATTCTCATGCAAATGTGACAACACCTTGTCTTAAACACACAATTTTGGAAGCTAAGTGTACAGGATTGCTTGTTTACTCAGGATACACTTAGAAATTAAATATGCACACACACATAC
Source organism: Platichthys flesus (assembly GCF_949316205.1). NCBI lineage: Eukaryota > Metazoa > Chordata > Actinopteri > Pleuronectiformes > Pleuronectidae > Platichthys > Platichthys flesus. The sequence goes on from NC_084955.1 coordinate 9,263,014, forward strand.
ACATACAGTCCGGTCTCATAAAACCCATTCTAATGAGCAAGCAACACACAAACAGACACTCTCTGACTCACACTCGCTCCTTTGCACATAACATATTGACACTAAAGGAATTCCAAGCAGCTCCTTAATCCAAGCAAGTGCTGACGGAGGCTTAGATTGGATGGAGGGAGCGGGGAAGAAGCGAGAGATGTTGAGATTTGCAGGTCGGAGGGCGAGGGGTTTCAAAATGAGTTCAAATGAAAGTATGGGTTTTTGTTCCTGAAGGTATTTGTGCTTTTGAAATATTCCATTTTTCGAAAGAGGTGTTTTATTTGAAGACATTTTCAGAGACGGGGCCTGATATGAGCTGCGTTCCAAGAGTCAACATTTTATTATGAGATGTTAGATGTACTTTGTAAAGAAAAAAACAATAGAAGAAACGTGTGTCTTTTATCAGTTTTTCAGCGATTTCTCTCACTGTCCTGCATCTGCGTTCAGATTGTGTTGTTTAATTTGTTGAATGAATTGTTTCCTGATGTTTCCTCCTCTTTGCCATCTTCCTGCAGGTACGACTACAGAGAGATGCTGTACAACTCCACGTTCTGCCTGGTACCTCGAGGACGACGGCTGGGTTCCTTTCGCTTCTTAGAGGCTTTGCAGGTCAGTGACACAAATACAGATGTTGCTCATTATTGCCAGCAGAGTGGTGATTAAATGTGAATCACGTAGAGTAGGTGTACTCTGGTATTTCAGAGGATGCATGCAGTGTTTGATTCCTCCAGAAGAAACAAAACTGTAAAGCTGTTAATCAGTGGTTTTGTGTGGAAACGGTGACGTACAGACTTTCCTCCCACTCACTCCTTCACCGACTGCCAGTCATTCTGTGGTTGTGCAGCTCATGTTACTTCAGCTGCTTCTGACTCTGTGTCTTCATGCTGCCTTTGCCATCTTTTCGTTTTTCATCCTTCTTCTTCACCCACTTCTTCTACTCCTTCCCCCCCCTCCTCAATCATACTGATTTGAATTATAACTTCAGTGTATAGTAAATGCTTGGCTGCACATACAACTTCCATTGACTCTTTCTTCATTTCATCTAGTCTTCATCAAGTGTCCCTAATTCCCAGTGGTACTCAGCACGTCAGCCTTCTCGTTTTAGTGAACTAAGCCAAGACAACTGTTATATTTAAAGCATACATACCTACATTTATATTAATAACCAGTTTTGCCTCAGGGTTTTTAAATGCCTTTTACTTTCACACACTTAGGGTAGCAGTAGGTAAAATATGCATTTAATTAAAAACATATGGTGGAATGATTTGAATTTCAGGTAATAAGCTATTTTTTATATTTCCTGGGAATAAAAATAAGCATTATTTACATCCACAAATAATCAAAAGAAACCCAAGTTAAGGTGTTGATGTACCGTGTGAGGGAAGCAAGATATTTAAAAAGATTTTCTTTTGATCACTTTTGAGCTTATAATAGAAAATGAGAAGTGATTCTATATTGGGTGTAATGGGAAAATAATTACACCACAGAGGAGAAAGAAGCGACACATGGTGAGACAGTGAGACTGATTACCAGGTGGACGCTGGAGGAGGTGCAGCTTTACTTGGTAGTAGCATGCAGAGGTTGGCTGGAGTGCAGGGCTTGACCACTGCCTGGAGGTTATGGTGCCTCTATACAAACACAGCCTTACACTGGGGAGCACAAAAGTTGAAGAGGCCGGGCACAAATTGGGGAATTTGGGGAAGTTGAAGGCTACTTAGCTGTATTAGTTACACTGGTTCAGTGAAGTATTCCAACAGGCCAGGTCAGAGACGGTCACAGGATTTAAGTGGGAGCTAGGTTTTGGAAGAGGGGTTATATAAAGCCCCTTATCCACTGGTTAAAAAAAAAACATTTACACCAACAGCCAGATGTTGGGGCTTTTTTCAGCAATGGATACAATCAGCATCACTCCTGGGTCAAATTAATCTGCAGTAGAGCTGTTTTTTTTAACTGTCTCTGACATGCAGTGATGGAAACATGACATGTGGGTGAATGTCTAGATGATGACATTGCACATTTTCTGGCGTTGTGACGTACATTGAAGGTGTTGGCTTGTAAAAAGCCATGAACATTTGTGTGGTTATTTTTTTTTTTTACATCTTGGGAACAATGTGCAACAGCAGGTTTCTCAATTTCCGGTGCGTAACGCCAAGACATCACAACATAAGCTCAAAGGGAGCCCCTAAAAATACAACACAAATCTTTTTTTTGGCACTCCAGGCACCTCTACCATAGCACCCAAAATAGACAAGCATTCAATTTTAAGCAGCCAATGGCTTGTCCATGCTTTTTACAAATTACTGCTCCACCAAACACCCAATGCTTGATAATTGTCAAAATCTGTTGTTGCAGTCTTCCAATGTGGTTGTGTTTTATGTTGTGTGGTGATAGGTCCAGCAGATTGTAGCCTTTGCTAATGACACCAAGGAGATTAAACATGTGCTGCAGCAGCGCCTGGACGTGCTTTTGCATAAGACCAATCACTGAATAGTACTCGCTTATCAGATTATAAGGCTCCTCACTCCTGGCAGGAAGCTGCATGTGCTATCCAACTCTTATGGACGCACGCACGCACACACACGCACGCACACACACGCACACACACGCACACCCAAATTTACAGGCCCGGGAAAAAAAATGAATGACTGGTTAGAAAAGGACACACACATGCAAATGTGGACGCACACTTCAATACTATTTTATTAATCTCTCAGAAAAAGGGATTTAATTTACAAGTACATTTATCTCCTTTTCCACTGAACATAATGGTCATTTTATGAAAGCACAGTGCCTCGTCGCTTTTAAGGTAGTCATCGTGGTGCTGGGATGATTCTGTAGTTATTGGAAATGTGTGGGAAGATGTTTCCCCTCTTGGTTATATTGGCTGATTTGATTGCTTGAGAAATGGACCTTGTACAGTGATGGCAGGGTTGGCAGAGCATAAGCCTTTTATTTGTCAGTTTTCTCATTTGCTCATTTTATCTTAATATTAAATGGAGATTATACCACAGAAAGGGGTAATGCCTTCTGAATTTGAATATTTTAATGTAACAGGAGATATGACACTGACATGGCTGTTCTTCATCGTTTCCACACCACAGATTTAATACCTTTTTACTTATTCATGCATAATGTCTTGTCGCTGTAGGTTTGCATTATTTCCATACCTTGGATGTCAGGATAATTACAGGTGCCACAAAAACAACTTGTGTTCAACAATTCATCTCATTAACCAAGAGTGTATATTGTGTACTGTGTTGTGTGTTACTCTTACAGGCAGCATGTGTGCCTGTGATGCTAAGTAACGGCTGGGAACTTCCCTTCTCCGAGATCATCGACTGGAACACGGCAGCTGTGATGGGGGATGAAAGGCTGCTATTACAGGTAAACACTGCTTATTTCGTTCACAACTGAAGTTGTTCACACAAAAATCAATCTGTAAACAACTATTACATTGCTAGTGCTTTCATTTTTTGAGCATGTCAAATTGTTTGGATCACAGAATGATTACCTTTACCTGAATCAGGTCAAACTTGGAATAAACAATAGTTATAGTAAGAAATGTGCAGTACTCCCATCGTAGTTGCATTGTGTAGACATGTATGCATCTTAATCGGAATATAATTTCCTAACATAGTTTTCACTGCCTTTGTAACATCGCCCTACTGTTGACAGTTACCAACTGCTTGACAACGCATGCCCTGTGCACAGGTTGGCTTGCGCTATGAATAAATCACATATTGGGGTTGATGGGGAAACTGTGGTTATGCTACATTTAAGGGAAATGGATATTATAAAGAGTTTGGATAAGCATCGCCACAGTGATTTTTTTCAAAAAGGCCTTGGGAACATCTGATGTAAGACATGGTGGACTCAATGATGATGTGAGTCATAATCAGACTGTGCTCTGTACCTGGAGTATGAATGGAATACTCAATTAGCGACTCACGTAAACACCCTAACTGAAAGAATGTCAGGTCAATAGTGGGAATATTGGTTGCCATCTAAACATAGTCATTGTTTTATTCTCTGGTCTTATAAATGGTTCATACAGCACTAGTGTGCAGGTGTTCAGCTTGTACAGTGTAATTATAGATGTGTCACTCTTGTATTTAATGACGTGTTTGTATGCGCAACTTCCCGTTTGACAGCTGAGAGTAACTCTTTGTATTTATTGAGGTAAATCTCGCAGTTGTTCTCCTGACTAAATTCTTTAGGTTTTAGTATCTTCTTTAGCACACTGTTTTCTGTTTGTCTTCTCGTATATTAACATGTGCTCACCTCTGTCCCAGGTCCCCTCTACAGTGCGCTCCATCCATCAGGATAAGATCCTGTCCCTGAGACAGCAGACCCAGTTCCTATGGGAGGCTTACTTCAACTCTTTGGAGAAGATAGTGCTGACAACACTGGAGGTAAACACATGCTTTGTAATGCTTTAAAAGGAAGGCATAAAATGCTTTAAAATATAAAGATTGCCCTTTTTATCAATTTATCCCCCAGTCACTTATCCTAGATATTGACATTTACTGGCATCTTACATTTACAGACTGTAAGTGTTCTTGCAGGCTTCATACCCACAATGCAGCTGCTCCAGACATGACAGAAAACCAAGAGGGATGATGTGTATCGTTAAACACTGCTGTCATGTTCTTTGAGGCTGGCTTGGCCATCAATCATGTCAGTAATTTGTTCCTGTCAGAGTCCATTTATCTGTGCTCCTCCCGTGGAGGACCAGTCTATCAAACTGCTCTTGAGCTGGTATTACAAACAAGCAAAGATTAGAAGGGGGGGGCAAGACAGAGAGTCTGGCAGAGGGTGTGTTAGGTTGGCTAGCTGCAGGTATCATGCTCACAACATGGAGTGTCTGCAAATTGACCTGCCTCTATCATTATCTTCTCCTAATTTCAACAGTAATGGATGTGTTAACCATGGTAAGTAATCTACCTGACAGGCTTGTAGGCAAAATTAATGTATCAGCTTTTGCTTGTATTGTATTATTGGATGCTATAAACTGGGAAATTACTGCTGATTAATAGTTGTGTTAGATTTACCGTAAGCCTTATGGCTGACTGCAGTTAGCAGGTTGTTGTCCACAGATAGTGTTACAAGAGCCTCGTCCCAGGAGGTAGCAGGTCAGGCTGCTAGAGGGCAGAGCTTGGAGTTCTCTGTCAGCAGGGTAAAGTTACAGCCCCAAGAAGCTGATCTTCGATCTGTTTACACTCTTTCGTGTCTTAACCCTGTTGTTCCGAGACATGCCTTAGTACAGCACATCAGGGTTTTGGCTTCAAATATTCTCCAGTAGTAAGATACCATTAGCAAGGGATCCTGAATGTTTTAACGCTCTGGTGCAGCTCAAGCATCAATTCATCAGCACGGCTTCCTTCAGAAAGCAGGCAGGCTTTACTCTGCAGCTCCTGAGACTGCTTAATATTTTATTATGGTTTCATCTCACTGTTTGACTATCTTAGAGCTTTGGTGGAAAGGGAGGCAGGTGATGCTGTGGGCCTGCAAAACCTGCTGTCACACTGTATAAGATACTGGGATGTAAATTTGGTTTAGAATAATGGAAAAGTTTGTGCCAGCACAGTTTATTAAGCAAAAATGACTGATCTTATGTTACTGTTAAGTTATATTTTGAGTAATTTTTTACTATAGTGTGGAAAAATAAAGCATTTAGAGCTATTATTCATTATACTAGTGTTTCGGCCCTGCTGGAGAATGTGTAAATATGTCAATTTTAAGTTTGGCAAAGTTAGTTTGTTACTGTAAGTAGTACTGAATGGTAGGTGATATAAATGTGTGCCAAGAAAACAGTGCATAGAGAACTGAGTATAGGAGAGGAATTAGTTGATTATGAGATCATGTGACACTGTAATGGAAACATCTGTCGGATCATTTATTATCTAAAGGGACTCATTATTTCTGATGATAATTTGAGAAGTGCCAGGGGATACTTGTCCGGACTCAGTTTCCAAATAACATATAACACTGGCCTAATTGTTTAGTTTTAAATGAAGTGTAAAAGATCTTCCAACATTCTGCAACAAAGCTGTTTTCTGACTCATCTTACTGACAACAGACCCCAGTCGTGCAGCTTCTTCCTTTCATATAAATACCTGCGACTTGTGATCCTTTATTCAATGAACGAAAAGTAATGTGAGCATTTGATTTGTCAATTGAAAAATGTCCCACAAAACATTAGTTTAAATCTCAGCTGCTTCCATTTTTCTCCAGATCATCCAGGACCGGGTCCTGCAGCAAACCTCCAGGAGCAACCTGATGTGGAACAGCCTGCCTGGAGGCCTCTTCACCCTCCCGCAGTACTCTACACACCTGGGAGACTTCCCTTTCTATTACGCTAAGCTGGGTCAGTTAATTCTTCATGCATATGCTGCGCAGTACACAAATAACCAAATTAATGCTCACCCTGAGTTTTGATGGACTCATTCTGCATAGGAACAGCTGGTGTGTAGCAGCTGTAGCATATTTGTAAACTAACATGTGAATCAGTGACATCGACACAAGTTGTGCAATATATCTTTATTAATTCAGGATTTGTCTTGGGAAAGCTCACCAATAAGACCTGCCATGTTGCAATGATGTATTTGTGTGTTGTTAATTGGAAAGATATATGACTTGTTGTTGACTGGTCATCATCTGGTTTAAATGTTGTCATGTCTTACCAACCTTTTCCAGGTATCAAGCCGAACCCCAAGTTTACAGCGATCATCCATTTGGTGACCCCACTGGTCTCCCAGTCTCAGCCAGTCATGAAGCTGCTTGTGGCCGTGGCCAAATCCCAGTACTGTGCTCAGGTAATCAAAAAGGCAACACATAACTCTACATTACCTACCTCACACCTGATGTTTGCAAATGTTACATTCAACTTATACGGTGGACGAGATGTTCCAGAAGTCTCAAACGCATTAACGTTAAACATGAATGCAAAAGTAAAAAACTACAAAAGCCATACAACAGAAACACAACCACAAAACAACATTGTTAAAAGACTATCACAGTTAGTCTTTTAACAATGAGCCCTCAATTTATAGAGCATTCATTTTAATCTGAACAGTAATACCTGTCATTTTTTGATTTAATTATATTTTACTTGTTATTTGGGACAGTTGCATTTATAGTTATACAGTTTTTTGCTGTCAGGTAATTGTAGGTGGTGTGACAGTTCTTAAAATAGATCTGCAGAGAAACATCAGGAAGTCGTTGCCTTTCACACAAAGTATGGATAGATATAAAATAGACCTCAAATTGAAAAATATGTTGATTGTTAATCTGTACATGCGAGACAGGATTGTCTAACATTTAACTTGTATTTTAACATGATTTTCTTTGGGGTGTTGAATTCCAAATAATGTCTAAGTTTGGTCTGTTTTCCTTTTGTGCAGGTGATAGTTCTGTGGAATTGTGATAAACCTCTTCCCGCCAAGTACCGCTGGCCTGCCACCTCAGTCCCTGTCATTGTCATAGAAGGGGAAACCAAGGTAAACGCCTTCTCCAGATGTTTCTCTCCGTGGGCAATGTTGAACGTTCAGTTCTGAAAGCCTGCGATTGAATTCAGCTTGAGGTGTAAAATGTGAAATGGCAGACAACCAAACATTCTTAAGAGTGTCCTGCTGAATCTGGCACAGCTCAAAGTGGCTTGAACAACCAGTATTTTTTATTTTCTCTCCAATTTGGCAGCAGAGTATTCTGAGACTTGGACTCAAATCACAGGATCAGTGCCAAAACCACATGAATCAAATTCTTTCATGTCCCATCTGCGGGTCCATGTTTCTTGGAGTTGAGATTTCATGTTATGACTTTGGATATTTCTGGTGCTACTTGCAGAAACACTTAATTTAATACATTTCATAGGTTATACATTTAAACCCACAATCTTCCAGGCTTAATGTTAAAGAATTGTTACAATGAGGATGAAGGTATGTCCATTAGACAAAGCTACAGTCAATTTATTTTCTCTATTCACAGATTGTACATGTGAACCTGCAGAATCTGTAGGCAAGGGACAACGGTTCACGGCCGGAAGCCTTCTGGTTTCTAGTTTGACCAATCACATTTAAGCATTCAAAGAAAAAGGTCCATGTGGAGAGCAAAACAGGCCAGACCAAAAGGCATTGGCTGTAGTTTATTTTATTTGTCTGCATTTATATGCACATGGTTGTCAATGGAGATTAGCCATAATGTCTGGACCTAAAAAGCGTACAAAAAGTATCTCTGTAAACAGTGTGTGGAGAGCGAGAGCTGAATATCCGCTGTCTACGCCAGAGGCCTCCAAATATTGTCCGTGGCCCCCAGAGGCTCCAATATTGTAGCTTTACTGTCTGATTGTATTGATTGTAGGATATAGTACATGAGAAAAATATATAACTGTCGTGAAGTATATATTACAGGGGCTTGGCAGGTCTTACAACACTAACTTGGTCACATGCATTTTCATCAAGAGTTCATGTTACTTGTTACACTGTTGTTAGTGTTTATGTTATTAACACAGGTGTTGTAGGTTGAATGCCAAATTAGATGCCAAGATTGCTTCAGTCACGGATGGAAGCACACACATGCTGTATTTTAATTGAAACTAGCATTCAGTTTTGTGGGCAGATATTTAAAAAATTGGAAACCACCTCCTTTGCACTTTTTTTACCCAGTTATTTTTGCAGAGATACATGCCAAAAGGCACAGGCTGCAGGGCTCATCAGGGAGCTTAACACACTCTGCTGCTTGTAGATTCCTATCTTTGGTTTTAAATCATCAATGAAGTGCTGCAGTGTGCTGTCATTTTGTGTAATGTCAGCTTTTATATTTGGCTGAATTCGCTGTCAACGCTGCAGGATGAAATGACTCTGGGGCACAAACAGACATGAAGAAACTGGTAGCGCTGCGTGTCATACAGACGCACCTGGCTTGTGTTTATATGGGTTCTGTTTACCCACTCATGGTTTGCCTGGTGAAACTGTTCCCTCCCGTTTTTGAACCCAGTGACTCTGTTTCTCACCAGGTGATCAGCAGTCGTTTTCTGCCCTACGACACCATCCCCACTGACGCTGTGCTCAGTCTGGATGAGGACACGGTGCTCTCCACCACAGAGGTCAGACCGCCCAATAATTAGTGCAAACATTTACAGCAATGTGTAATCTAGAGGACATGTTGCACAAGGTCTTGCTAATACAGCGTAAAATAATCGCCTCTGTCTGGGTCAAATTGATTACTGTAAGTAGATGAATGTTCACTTGTTTTAATTTCTTGTGCAGATTAACAATTGTATTTATCACATTAGTTATAGATAATGAAACTGACAACCTCACTATTTACTGCTTTTTAAACATTACACACATGTAACATACTGTAACTGCTGCTGTGAGAGAGCGACAGCGTACATTTTCCAAAATTAGAGCAGAACAGGAACAGGAGGGAAAAATAATCACAGTCATGGTGTTGCAAGTAGAGAAACATATCACGTGTCTGTGTGTGCACACAACAAGCATATAAACACAAACACATACAGTAAACCTATGTTGCCTTAGCTGAAAGTCATATGACAGTTTGCGTTCATAGGCTACAGACGTTTTTTGTTTCAGGTCCAATTTGGCACAGGTGTAAATAATAAAATGAATAGCAGCTAAATTCCATTTAGCTGCTTGTCTTTCAGGGTCCTGGAATGTTGCATGCTGACTCACTGTTGCACGCTCGCGGCGCAGGAACAGTAGCACATGTCTTTTCGGGATCATTTGACCTGAACAGAGCCATTGTTAATATTATCAACAAAAACTGTTCCCTTTCCTAATATAACATGTCTTAATATCTGCTGTGAAAAAAGCCCTTATTCATTGTTAAATGTCTTTTAGACACAGTTTCTTGGAATTATCTGTTCTTGATTTCTTTGTCCTAATGTTTTCCCTCCCTCTGTGTCTCTCTCTATTTGCTGGTTTCTCTCTCATCCTGGTTCAGGTGGACTTTGCCTTCACAGTGTGGCAGAGTTTCCCGGACCGCATCGTAGGTTACCCAGCCCGCAGCCACTTCTGGGACAGCAACAAGGAGCGGTGGGGCTACACCTCCAAATGGACCAATGACTACTCCATGGTGTTGACTGGGGCTGCCATCTATCACAAGTACTGATCTACTTCTATGTTGTACTTTATTCCGTTGTAGCTGCTGTCATCCTTTCTCTGATTCATTCATTCCGACACTAAAACAATTCCCTCTCACTTTCTCCCTCAGATACTACCACCACCTGTACACCACTTACCTTCCAGTCAGTCTGAAGGCCATGGTCGACCAGATGTCCAACTGCGAGGACATTCTGATGAATTTTCTGGTGTCGTCAGTCTCTAAGCTACCACCCATCAAGGTCACTCAGAAGAAACAGTACAAGGAGACCATGATGGGACAGGTGAGCCAGAAAAACGCTGTAAAAGTGATGCATTACTCTGCCTCAAAGGTGGCAAGAGTCCGTCTGTCCATCTGTCCCTTTCTCTTGAAAATGTGATAACTCAAGAATGCCTTGAGGGAATTTCTTCATATTTGGCAAACAACATTCACTTGCACTTAAGGATGAGCTGATTTGATTTTGGGGTCAAAGGCCAAGGTTACTGTGACCTCACAAACCCTGGTATAGTTCATGCATTCATAAGACTATCATGAGAAAAGTTATGTTTCTTCATACTTTAACCCATTAAGACCTCAGGCGCCAAACAGAAGCACTCTGATCTCCTACCCGGTCTTGGTGGGCTAATTTGTCTCAAAGTGTTGGCTTCATATAACAGAGGAATCTGGACTGACATGAATACAAACTGCAGTTTGGGTGGTTGGCACAGGAATAGAGTAATTCTAGTTTTAAGCCTAAAGATGGAACGGAAAATAGTAACTCTTAATGGAGCAGCACATAACTTATTATTTATTTGTGTCATACAAGTGTCTGCAAGCCCCGACATTCAAATTGGAAACGGTGTCGTTTACACAAAGTTTTTAGCATAAAGGTCTACTGATATCATCCAACGTTCTGCTAGTTTAGCAAATTCCGGAAGTGATCTTTTAGACTTAAAACGCAGTGTAAATGACCTTGTTTCGAGTCTAATTGAAATGTCGGGGCTTGCGGACACTTGGATGTCACCACGAGAGCAGTATGGAGGCATATAATGTTTTTTCTGTTCTATTAAGTCTGATAGATTAGCCTCTAATGTCTTCAATTGTATCGGATTCAGCTGCTACATTGTTTACCCCTGAAACTCTAAAAGTGTTTTGTGGACTCAAACACTCCACCCAGCCCCCCATCGGCATGGGGGTGAGGAGATGATAAGTGAATTTTCATTTCTGGGTGAACTATCCCTTTAAGGCTGGTGGCCTTTAAACTTTGAGGGCCCACATTATCTCATAATTAGTTTTTCACATAGAGGCTGAGTATTTAACAGAAACCAGTTTTTTCCTTATTTTGTAGGCTAATGCCCTTTAGACACATCATACCACTTCAACTTAAACAGTTTTAGCCGTTAGGGGGAAAAAAATCATTTGTAGCTTTGAATTGAAATGTGGTTATTGCAATATGGCATTTTAATAAAAAAAAAAAACTCATGAATAATTACAACAGGCTCTGAAAGGTCAGAATAATTGGTGCATTATTAAATTTGTTTGTCTCTTTCATTCCCTCTACCATTGTTCCTCCTTGCACCCATCTTTCTTTCTTCTTCACTCTTTTTCTTTCCTCTCCTGTTTTTTCACCCCCCTCTCCCCTTCAACACCCCCCCCATTCTTTACCAACCCCAGAGCTCCCGGGCGTCTCGCTGGGCTGACCCGGACCACTTTGCCCAGCGTCAGACGTGCATGAACAAGTTTGCCAACTGGTTTGGCACCATGCCCCTGGTCCATTCTCAAATGAGGCTGGACCCAGTCCTGTTCAAAGACCAGGTGTCCATACTGCGGAAGAAGTACAGGGATATCGAGAGGCTATAACACTCCGGAGCCCCCCCGCTCACTGGACACTAGAACGAGAGAGCGAGGGGGCGGACACTTGGAGAAATGCAAAGCAGTTCCATGATTCTCATGGAAGGATCAATGGAGATGCAAATGGGACTGGGTAGAAGGGGGGGTGGAAAATAAACTCCAACACAAGAGGAGAACAGCACATCCTTTTTACTCCTCTGTACGTCTGTAAAGGTTCCTCCGTGTATTCTCTGATCCACCTTGTCTCTTGTGTTGGTGGACAGCTGAGCTCACTGGTCCCACTATATTCACTATGGCTACCAACAGCCGAAGACACCTGAGGACTTTTAAAGTGTTTGACTATGAACTGAAGTGGTCAAATTCATGGAGTTGTAAATGACAACTTTGCAGCTTCTGTGTCCCAACGGTGGCCAACTACTCCAAACTCCATCCCACTGAACCAGACTGTCTGTTCTGCTCTGTACACTATGCACAGGTTCCTGAACGTTTTTGATGAATATTATTGATGATACTGACTATGAAGAGGATAACACTATTTTGGATTGTGTTTTACTATTTTTTGTATACAGTGAATGAATGGCCAGCACTACTCTCTGTATTGTCTTAATAAAAACCAATAGCAGGGCGAGTAAAAGGAGGAATGAAAAACCCATCAACCGTCAATGATCTGATATTTGTAGTGCCTCGAGTTTATCTAATGGTGTTGGAATGCGTCTGAGAGACGGTGCAGGACAAGCACCTTGACCTTGCTGCTTGCTGCTCTCTGTTTTGTTTTTGATTCAATGGTTTGTGATTTTCTTTACAAACGATGAAATTATGGATCTTGTGGTAAATTCTTGTTTTTATTTACTGGATTGTAATAAATGTTTCTTTTTATTCAATTGAACAAACTAAATTGTCATTGTGCCATTCTGAAATCAATTTTCCTTTGTAAATGCAGAACCTTGGTTAAGGGAGGCTGAGCTTTCAAGTTGATTTTTTTGAAACCCAAACCACTCTAAAATCCAGGGACTGGATCGTGTAGGATTTGTTCAGTAAGGGATATTTATGTGACATTATTATTCCTCTCATAGAACCAATTTCAATTTGTCCAGTGACAAGTACTTGACACAAGCTTAAACTGTTTTCATGGAGGAGCAACAAACGGCATTTGAGGTTTCAGACCAACAGTTGGCATCATAAGTAAACATTTTTATTTGACCCACTTGTTAAAAGCAAATATGGAGATGGCGAGGAATTCTTTAACACTTGAGATACTGCACCTTTGGGGAGAACAGCTTTATTAAGTAAGTGTTATTGTTTGTGGTGTTTCCTTAACATAAATACATGGAATTGGAAGCCTTTCAGTAACCGTGTGCTAATGTGCATGGCCACTTTCAAAAACCAATATGTAAAACCTGTATGTTAAGAAATATGTTCCATAAACGTTAATCTTTTTCATGTTAGTCTTCTCACACATCTCAATCGCTGCAAATCTTCGTTGAGGTTCAAGTGTCAGTGGCACATGAAATAGTTTTTTTGCAGATGGATCAATAGGCTAAATGGAAAATGTTAATGTAATTTGATGAAGCTTCAATGTGCACTCGTGTTTTCAAAACATTGTGCAAGTTAAAGTTCCTCTTTCCTTTTGAAACCAGCAGCGTTTCTATGTGAAATCAAGAAATCCAACCACACGTGCTCGGAATCCTCCTTCAGCTGCCTCAGCATTGAAACAATCATTTTGGTGAACTCCCCAATCCTTCAAAGACCCCTAATATGTGCCATTGGATCATTTGTGGTTGTTTGTATAATTTCTTTTTCATCTAATATGAGGAATGCCATGCATTACCATATTTATTTGGTTCAATAAAGTATTTTCTGTTTAAGAAAGTGTGTGAGGGGAAGTGGAGAGGACGGAGAAATCAGCAGAGAATAGTGCTGCATGGTGTTTTTCACTGTGGAGAATGTCCAGTTAGACAGCAAATTAACAATCACAGTATTCCAGCGCTATCAAGACAACTGAATATTAAAGTAAAGAAAATCACATTTCAGAAATGAACATGGTGCAATGTTTAAAGAGACATTTTCTACATCTTTTCTTCTTTTCCCTTCCCTTGTGTTTCAGAGGGCAGGGGGTTACATATTGATGTGCCTTCACAAGAAATACAGTCGATACATGAGTTGTTTTCCCCCATCTGCCTTGTGCAACAAACAGGTCCCCCATTTCATTACAGTTGTACATATTTCTGTTTTCCTCATGAATAGCCAGTGCCATGCAACAGCTCCCTTACTGGTGTTGTGTAACACGGTACGTGATTCTGACATTCCGGCCTTTTCTGTTCTGGAACATCTTTCAAGGTCTCTTTAGACTCGTACTGACACACGCACTGCCTTGTATTAGTATACTTGCGAGGGCACGATAGCCTCCTCTACCTGGTTGTCACAAGTGTAGTAATACATGTAATGCACCCATAGTGCAATTCTCTCACAAACAAACACACACACACACACACAGTATTTATCGGGCAGTGTTGTGTCTCAGCTGAATTGCTGCCTGCTTCCTTTCATTCTCCTCTGCAGATATAACTTCATAGAGATGGAACATGGAAGGATAGAGTGTGGGGGGCAACTTTTTGTAAAAGAATTTTATAAAACAACAAAATACAACAAATAAAATGTTTGATATAAATTGACTCTGTGGTTTCGGTTGTATTATTCTTTGTTTTGAATTGTCTTCTGAACTTCCAATTAAAGTTTAGACTTTTCATATACACCCTAAAAGCAAAGAAACAACACAGTTTTTTTCCCCTGTTACACCTGTTACCCCCCCCCCCCCGCCCGTTTTGCCATAACAACCCATTTTCAGTTTTCCCAAACCTATTTTGCGTGTTATTATTCTGCATTGCGCCCACAGCCGGACATTGGGACTAAGTATCTTGAGCTTCCTCCATGTGCGCGTGTGAACCTCATCCTCTGCCAGAGAGCTGCTGTGTTTACACAAATCTGTCAGGATGATCCCATGGTCCATGAGAGCTGCCAACTCAGCTGGAGCAACAGCTACGAGAGCGATAGCTTCGACGAAACTCAAAGCAGAAAGGTGAAAGAGCTGGACCCGTGCCTGAGCAGGAGAGATGCTCCAGTTACAGTTACACTGAGAACCCATCCACTCTTTTAGCTCTGTGTACCGAAACAGCAATATAAAAACAGGAGATCCAGATGAGTTGATGGAAGTTTGTGATTCTCTATAACAACATTAAATATCAGGCAGGGATACACTCAGCTATATTTTCTTCTTTCCTTAATTTAGTTTTCTGTAGAGTCTGAGACAGTTGCAGTCCTGGTATCAGGACATGATGGGAAAATGATGTCATCATGGTGGTTTCTGCTGCTTTGAGTTAACTCGATTGCGACCGAACACATGATGATTATCATGATGATTATTGTCATCACATGTTCTGCTGTGGTAATTTGCAATTCAATTTGGAGCATTTCGTAAAACAGATATGTTACAGAAGAGTGTGGCAGGGAGGGGAGGGGAGCTCCCAGTTGCCACATAATTAAATACATTCAGATTAGACACATTATGACACTATTAGCCAGAAACAATTAATTCCACTGGATTAAAAGAATCTAATTCTTCAATCAGCATTTGCCTGGATACAAATCTCTCCACATTTAGTCCAAATCTCCTGTGGGTGTTTGTGTGTGTGTGTGTATGTGTGTGTGCAAGAATGCTTCAGTGAAAACATAGAACAAGACGTTTCACTTCATACAGCTGTGAAGATAATAATATACTTGTGTTTCGCTATGTGGAGATAATCAGACGTTCAGGCTTTGTGACTCACACCTTGTAAGTGGGGAAAGCAAAGACAGAGAGAGAGGCTGTTTCCTCTGAAGCCGTTTGGCTGCATCTGTCACACAGGATAACAGAAAGCAGCAATCTGCTATCCTTGTTCAACTGATCTCATTTAAAAAGAATCGAGCCCAAATTCTGTGTCACCATCCAGACGTGGCTCTGCAGCTTTGTGTTGTGATGAGTCGCACAGCAGTATCTCTTCACGCTGCACAAAGCATTAGAGGTCCACACAAAAAAGGGCTTGATTTAATATTCACTTCAATCAGTGATGCGACACACTGAAAAATTCCATCCAATTTTTAATTTAACACCATTTTAATTCATTGTTTTCTCCCTCGTATCTGTTAGCGTTTTGATTCTTTATTTATTTGGCCTAGATCAATATCTTGTTAATCTCTAAATGAGACGGTTGGTGCGATGATGATTTGTGTGTGAAAGCAAAGATCTGATTGATTTTGGAGCATATCTGCCAAAAGTTAAATACATTTAGTCATCATGATGTTTAACGTTCATTGCATATCACGAAAACATGACGTCCCTCAGTTATCAACAATCCAGCTCACTACAGTGACGTGGAGCCCTGCTGCTGGTAAACCCTAAACATGCTCAGCTGGCAGCGCTTCCACCGCAACAGATGCTGTGGCCCATGAGACAAATCCGCTTTACTGCATACCAATTTTTGCAATTTGATTGTAGATGAGTCAGTCTCTCTGTCAGGCATGTTCATCCTCATCTCACTATCTAATATACTGTTTGGAAATTGGTTTTGTAGTCTGTGTGGATCTCCAGTTCCCTGAACACACACAGGATTTACTTCAAAGCATTGATTTAATTTTTTTCTCTGGGCTGCAGAGTGCTTCTTTCTCCTGTACACATTTTTGCTACAGATTAAGTTTGTCCCACTACAATTTTCTCTAAATGTACCTTAAGTGATTGATTCCTTCATCCGTTATATGAACAACAACAACAACAACAACAACAACAAGGTGATTAGTCATTACAGAGCCTCTATCATAGCAGACATTTTGACTTTCATGGCAGAGAGCACACCTAATTATGTTAGTAATGGCTCTGTTCCACTTACTTTCACCAGTATGACATGGGGCACCTGCAGCTGAGATCCCCGGATGGAACGCAGCCAATTTAGTCTTTTCTTTCTTTTCTTGCTAATGGCAAAATCTATGAAAGGCAAAAATAGTGGGAGACAACAATTTAATTCAAGCTCCTTTCTCTTAATATACAGAATGTGTGTAACATCAGGGCTGGGTTGATAATAATAATAATAATAATAATAATAATAATAATAATTACAATAATAATAATAATAATAATAAACTGTTTTCTTAACAATGTTAAAGAATACTTTACAAATACGATAGATGATAGATAAAATTGTACAAATAAGTATATAGGATTAATCACAGTATCAGTGTATAAAACAACAACAGCAACAATATTGTTATTTCCTACTTACTGATAGTAATAATAATAATTATTGTTTTATTAATATTGAAATTAATATAATATAGTCGTTTGTTGGTGAGAATATGCCTGTCCCTTTGTATTTAAGGTCTCAGAATGAATTATTTTAAAGTCAATTGGAGCATATTTTGATCTATTCTACAATACTACTACTACTTATTTTGATACTAGTACTACTTCTAATAATAATATTAATACTAATAATAATATATTGATCTATTGATTTATTATAGTTCCATGGTCCCCATCCTTCCTGTTGTCTGTCAGGTACGCACTGTGCCACAGCGCCCCCTATCTGTGCCTGGTGCGCACAGCGGGCTGTCTGTCAGCAGACTCCTCCTCCGCCATTTTTGACTGTAAACATCCTGCCGATTTTAAAAGGACAGCGGTGAGCGGGAGGAAGGCGAGTGGCGCCATCTTGGCTCTTTTAATGAGTACAACAAGGGAGAATTCGCTGGGAGAAATAACATCATAGTTGGAGTTGCACAGAGAAAGGCGAACTGTGGGTGAGTGAGTCTGCAGCGGGAACCTCCGCACGCTCTCCGGTGCGGGGTCGGGGGAGAATCTACGCGCGCGTCTGTGTTTATTCGCCGCGGCCTTCCCTGGACACGGAGCCTTTAGCCGCCAGCTAACGACACTGTTGTGCTGGTAGATTGAAAAAAGTGGGAGATGCTTTTCATTCGCGACTTTCTCCAGCGTGCGGTACTTTCTGTATTTCCGCGAAAGAGGTGCAGTCTTCTCTGTTGATTTTAGAAAAGCTCTAATTCATCGGCCAGGACGGAATTTGGTTCATTTCCAGCGCAGCACACGATTTCATTGCTCCTTTTGTAGTTAGCTGGCGGCTAATTTAGTTGACCCAGTTGATGGCGCCGACTATTTACTGGTGTTGATCACCCTTTTGGCGCTCAGACTGTACTCTGAGGTTATCGTGTAAACTCCCGCGTCTTACCCATACATTTCTTATTTATTAGTTTGTGCTAGTTAAGAGTCATCTGTGTGCTATTCGGGAACGCGTCTGTTGCCGTGGGGAGACATGTGCATTACCAATGTTTTGCCTCCCTGACTGGGAGACAGGCGGAACTTGAATGAAGTCGGCGCTTGTTTTGATTGTATTGAAATCTAATTCTCCCACGTTTACTGCTCTGTTTTGTTATTTTACAATGAGGGACGATTAAATGTACTTAAACGGTGTATAACAACAGAGACAAACCCGCTTGGAGGGAACCGCATCGATTTGACTGTTACAGTTAGCTTTATGCTAGCCCTAAAGCCGCCAACATAATCATTGCGACATTATGAATTAGTATTAACAGGAGACATAGCAAACCCTAAAGATAGCTAAAGGTAATAGTTGCTTAAAATGGAAGATTTCAACAATTCAAACTATTTCGTCTGACACGATTTAAGATAATAAATAGATCCATATCTTTACAAAGCCAGTTTGTTCTTTCTCGTGTGGCCTAAAAGACAGATATTTGGTGTATTTCACAACGAGTAGTGTAAAAGAAATCATTAACCTTGCAAAGCGTTTATAATGTACACTAGTGTGATTTATATCAACCACCACACTGCAATGCACTCCCTGAGAGCTGTGTGCTTCTGAAGTTAGCTGAAATCAGCATTAACTCAGAGCTGCTAGTTTGTGTTTTGTATTTTTTTTCTCTGTGTCCTGAGCTTTTCCGAGTGGCCTCTTCTCATACATGAACAAATTGTGTTTTCCAGGTAAACCTTACCGCAGCGTGAGTGAGCCAGGGCAACCGGGGCCATGTTCTACGCCCACTTTGTCCTCAGCAAGCGGGGGCCGCTGGCCAAGATCTGGCTAGCGGCCCATTGGGACAAGAAGCTGACCAAGGCCCATGTGTTTGAATGCAACCTGGAGAGCAGTGTGGAGAGCATCATCTGTCCCAAGGTAACAAGACAATGCTGCAGATTCTGCTGCGGGTCATGTGATCACTTTGTGCACTTCAGCCTCGTTCTGATCCTGAATTCTTACTGCTGCCTGTCTTGTCTTTCTTAATAACTTCCAATAAGTCAAAGCAGTGGATGTTTGTGTTTTCTATGAAATATTACCACAGAGTTTGTCTTTGCTTCATGTCAAAGCATCAGTTGTACTTATGTCTACATAGACTGGTTTATTTCCAGTGTCACTGATTGCTGTACTTCATGCACTGGTAACAGTTCAGACTAGTTTTTACACTCTTTGAACAATGGTCTGTTGTTTATTTATTCTCTTTTTCTGTGGCTATTTTCTTTAGGTAAAGATGGCGCTGCGTACATCAGGCCATCTGCTCCTTGGGGTCGTGAGAATCTACCACAGGAAGGCCAAGTACCTGCTCGCTGACTGTAATGAAGCCTTCATCAAGATTAAAATGGCTTTCAGGCCAGGTAAGATAAAATGTTGAGACAATTTTGTTCTTTGACCTTTCTTGATAAGAAAAACGATTTTCTTTTCTTGAAGTAGCGATTTGTTTTCCTGAACAAAAAAGTGTTTTGCTGTTGCATTGAACAGATGTGTTGCTATTGCTCGAGGCAGACAATCCTGTTGTTACAATCATCAGTTGTGTGTTATAAAGTTATGACTTTGCTTTGATTTCAGGTGTGGTGGATCTTCCTGAGGAAAACAGAGAGGCAGCTTACAATGCTATCACCTTACCTGAGGAGTTCCATGACTTTGACCAGCCACTTCCAGATCTGGAGTAAGTTTGCAACATTTTATTCAGATTTCTTAATTTTTGTCAAATAGTTGAGCCAAAAACTTGAAATGAAGGGTGAGTCTGTATGGTGACAGATTTTTCTTCTATCACTAGTACCTGTGTGTTTTAGGTTTTGTCATTCACTCACCCAGTGTTTCTCATCTCCATTGTCTTTTCTTCTTCTTCTGTTGTTTCAAACAGTGACATAGATGTGGCACAGCAGTTCACCCTGAACCAGAGCAGAGTAGAAGAGATCACCATGAGAGAAGATGTCGGAAACCTCAGTCTCCTGCAAGACAATGACTTCGGTAGGACACTGGTTACTGATACATACTTTAATACCCTTCCACTATACACAATTGAGTAAATATGTTCTCTCAGATAATAAATCATCCTATAGATGTTTTACAATAACAACCTTTTCCACTCTTCAGCTGACTTCGGTATGGACGACCGAGAAATGATGCGCGAGGCCAGCACATTTGAGGAGGACATCATGCACGGAGCCACAGCCTCCAACCTTTTGCTGGAGGCTGAGCCTGGCCCAGCTAATCTCCCCGACAAGTCCAACCACATGGAGTATGATGACTTTGGGGACGGCTCCCTGGGCAACACTGATGGGGGAATGTTAGGTGAGCAGTTTGACTTATTTCAATAATCTCATTTACTGTATTGGACTGTTCTATAAGAAGTGTGAGATATAATAAAAAAATGTAACAAAAGGATGATTGTCATGTTAATCCTCTCTGTTTTTTCCCAGTTGATAAGCTGCTCAGTTCTGAAGATGGAGGCGGCATTTTTGATGATCCTCCAGCTATCACAGAGAGTGTCCTGATGCCTCCAGATCACGGAGATGACGAGGATGACTTTGACAACCTCCAGTCTCGTAAGTAAACAAAGTCATTTGCCATATTGCAAGGGAAATTAACCAAAAAACTATGAAGGTTTTTTGGTTTCACATATTTCTCCTTTAATATCTAGTCACTGTTTATAGCTAAAATACATTTTCATGTATAAATGTTGCAGAGATCACCTAGGAAACCGGCATTGTCACGTACTAGTATAAGTTGTGTGCACATTGTGTCAAGACCTGCTTGTTTAAGAGGAAATGCAATTTTTTTGTGTGTAGCGGGTCCAGACAGCCCAGACTCCGGCCCAGTCGAACCACTGCCAGCAGTGGCTGATCAGACGGAACAGACGACTCTGGTTCATAATGAGGAGGAGGCCTTTGCCCTGGAGCCCATCGACATTACTGGTAAGACTCGCTCATCTTAAGAGGCTGTTTATAAACCCATTTATTCTCATATATGTTAGCATTAAATTCCGTGTTTATTCTTTCCTGTAGGATGTCATTTTTTAACTACCTTATTGCAAAAACCTTATTTTAGTTGACACACAATGAACCATGAATTCCTTTAAGAAATAATACCTAGGAACATGTCAATGTTCACAATGAATGCTTAAGACAAGGATTCCCTGTATTGGGAAAAACGGCCCTTACACAGAGAGATGGATTCATCAGTAGCACCACATTGTCCATCCTCCAAAGTAATCGTATACTGTTGTTGAATCCTCAAATTTAACACAATGTGTTATTCCTTTTAACAATTGGAACAGCAGTGACATTTACAAGGAAATTGATTTTATTTGAATAGAATAAAAATTTTATTCCACAGTTGTTCACTTATTATTCAGATCTGATGGTTACTTTAGCCAAGCTCAGTCTTCTCGAGCTGCTCTTGCTCAGTGTTTTGAATCAACAAATGAACCTTTTCCCAAAAAATGAGGTGTTTTTGCCACCTCAGCAAAGAGGATTATATCTGTTACACCTCTGCTGCCTCAACTTTTAACGCGCAGCTTTGCTCGCTCCCTGGAGTAGCTCCGTCAAATGAAATCCTCTGTGTACACTCTAGCATTCAGTGTTAATGGGCTATTGCTGGGGACCTGTAACCAACAGGATTGTGCTGTGGCTTGGATGATGCTCGACACTGCAGAGCTTGGTGCTTCTAAACCATGAGTTGATTGTATCAGCAACCTGAACTTAAAGAAAAGGATGATTCCAGTAATTGTAAAAATGCTGAATATTGGAATTGATAATTGGTTGACTCATGTTTTAAAGGTGAAGCATGTCATGAGGTACTTTTTATTTTCTTGTTTGCAGTGAAAGAGACTAAGGCAAAGCGTAAGAGGAAGCTGATTGTGGACAGTGTGAAAGAGCTGGACAGTAAGACCATCAGGGCCCAGCTGTCCGACTACTCGGACATTGTCACCACCCTGGACCTCGCCCCTCCCACGAAGAAGCTCATGATGTGGAAAGAGACCGGAGGAGTCGAGAAGCTCTTCTCTCTGCCTGCTCAACCCCTGTGGAATGCAAGGTTGCTCAAGGTAAATAACAAAAAGCTTGTATTAAGTATAAATATGCATGTATTTATGGAAAGTACTCTGGGTCTACTCCTGTTGGAGAACATACCAAAACGGCAAGCTGCCTGAAATTTACAATATGAGTAAAAAGCAAGCTACACCTGAGGTCTTCCTCTCCGTGTTGGTCAGACTGAAGGCTGATTAAAGCAGGGGGAGAGAGGATGTTTACAATATTATATCTTTCATTGGCATTCTGTTCAGGGTGTGAGATTTTAAAATGAGAACAGTGAAGGAACCGAAAGTTTTTTTCTCTTTCTCTCTTATCCACATCACGCACAACCATGTTCCCCCTCCGGAATAGATAATGTGTTGAAGTATAATTTAGCAGACTTTCCCTTTGTCCTGCATCGGTCTTCCTTAACAGTGCCTACACTGTTCTTGTACCACTGTTTTGCTCCAAGTTTTAATGGTTAAATCTCTGATGACAGATGTTCACACGCTGCCTGACGCCTCTGGTGCCAGACGAGATGAGGAAGAGGAGGAAGGGCGGAGAAGCCGACAGCCTGGATGAGTTCCTCAAAGAGCTGGAGAACCCTGAGTTGCCTAGGGAGGAGATCATGAGTCAACACAGAGATGTCATCGGTAAGTGTTGCTGGAGGAGATGAGTGGAGAATCGAGAGATTGCAGATGTTTTTAAGTGAGACACCCTCATACATATCAATCTCTCTCACAGACCAGACTATCATTGAGGAGCCCAGCATGCTGGCAGCCTCTGCGATGGAGGGCAGCAGAACCACCCTGGATGAGACAGCCATGCCTCCTCCCTCTACCCCCCGCGGTGTCAAGCGCAAGACCCTTGACAAAGAAAGCCCCCTCGCAGTGAGTAAAAGTCAACTGGGTTTTCCTGTATATTTCAGTATTAAGATTCAAAGGCGCTGATTAAAGGTTCTGAATGATTAATTTACATGCAGAGCCATTAAATGAAAAAAGTAGGTCCCCAATTTTGATCTGGTCTAAGTCTTCATACATAATGATTTTTAAGTGGGGTTTCATAACTATTATGTTATTGAATGTCGGGGTATATTACATCAGTATTTATTTATTTTCAATTTACAAACGCAGTAAAGGTTTGTTGCTCAACAGCCAAACTTAATCACTTCAGTCTTAGTCTCGGCTTCTTCCTGACCTCCACCCTGCTTCCTCTCTTTCAGATGGCTCCATTGGAGCAGCAACAGGTTGACCGCTCAGTCTTGTCTCAGAGGCTAGAGATGCCTCAGGTGGACCTGCCCCCAGAGGAGACACTCAGCCTCACCCAGCTTGTCCCTGAGCTCGACCTAATTGGCGAGAAAAGCAAAGACAAGAAGGATGATAGCGATGAAGAAGAGGTGAGAGGAAAATGAACCACTGTCTCTGACCCAGTGGAAGCATTGTTGATGTTAGTAGTCAAGTAAAAGTGATTTTGTCGTTTTGTTCAAAAGCTGCCCAAAGTGCTACTGCAGAAATTGCAATAATAAGAAAGAAACTGTATGAGCCAATTGATGCTGATGACTGTGTCTGTGTTCCGCAGGATGAGGATGGTCAGACAGGAGACCAGGATCAGGAGGAGAAGAGATGGAACAAGAGAACCCAACAGATGCTGCACGGTCTCCAGGTACAAAACTTACTGGGCTCAAATTATGACAACCAATTAAAAGTAGACAAAATTGTTAAAAGATTAGTTGGTAGGTTGTTTGTAGTTTGCCATGTTTAGAATATATTTTCTATATATGTTAAAATTAAAAAGGAATTGAGTAGCTCTACTTCCTAGAGAACTATTATTTTCCCTCTCTTGATGAAAGTAAAGTTAAAGAGGAGCATCACCTGTTTGTTACATTAGTCATCACAGCTCAACCTAAAGGACACGGACTGATACCTTGTTCCTCTTTCTCCACAGCGTGTCATGGCCAAGACTGGAGCAGACTCAGTCAGCCTGCTCGAATTGTGCCGGAACAACAACAAGAAGCAGGCAGCGGCCAAGTTTTACAGTTTCCTTGTCCTTAAGAAGCAGCAAGCCATCGAGGTCACCCAGACAGAGCCCTACAGCGACATCATCGCCACCGCTGGACCAAGATTCCACCTTATTTAGACATTGGAAGAACAGAAAAAAACACTCTGCTTGCATCAGATATACATTTTTAATTACTCAAGTTTTTGGCCCTTTTTATTTTGTTTTCCTGTCAGCCCAATTTGTTTCTGGAGAAGGGGCGGGAGTAGCGGGGAACGGGTTGGAAACTTAAAAAAAGTAAATACGATTTTACTGTACTACAGATGGAATCATGCAGTATTCA
This sequence comes from Platichthys flesus, assembly GCF_949316205.1. NCBI lineage: Eukaryota > Metazoa > Chordata > Actinopteri > Pleuronectiformes > Pleuronectidae > Platichthys > Platichthys flesus. The sequence goes on from NC_084955.1 coordinate 9,287,694, forward strand.
TTCGGGTAAAACAAAGTGAGGAAGAGTGTTTAACAATTATATTTATAAAGCAACCTTTTTTTAGTCAACGATTTGCAAGCTTCGTTTCATTATGTTTTGTAAGTTAAATCTCCATTGTCTGCTCATTCCATTCAGTTTTGTACTATTGCCCCCGTCACCCTATAATGTTGAGATTTTAGATAAAGAGCCCTGTATTTTCACATTAAGTCCCTCATTGACTCTACATGTTCTGGAAAGGTACTGTTTTATTGCTCCAAAGTGTAGCCTCTTCCACCGCCTCCTTGTTGCACTTGTTCTTTCATGATAAACAAAAAGGTTAAAATGTCAAAAGAAATCAGTCAATCTTACCTGGCATTGCATAATGTCTCAGATGTATAATTCAGGCAGTTTTATGAATTCAGTTCTTTGGATTTTTTTTTTTTACCTTTTTTATGCTTCTTCACCTTTTTGCATCATGTAACTAGGTAATGTACTTGTTACAGTTAAGTTCAGTATCCCACCTTTTTAGTCTTATGGTAACTACTAGTTGTGATACATCTGTAAAGATTTCAAATAAACTGTTTTAAGTACTTGGTAAAACTGGATATTTTTATTATTAGGGCCCGAGCACTTACGGTGAGGGGCCCTATTGTATTTCGTAGGATTTGTATTTCCCCTTTTGGCCTTTTCAGGGCCTAGACAGGCTCAATTCTTACCAAAGTTTGCAGGAAATGCAAAGCCCCACAAGGTAATTGTATTCTGGAGTAATTTGAAATGGGCGTGGCAAAATGGCCCCCTCAGGCTCGTCAGTGCTACAACGTGCCCTGGTTTCTGTCTTCATTTTTTTCTGAATTTTTGTATTATTTTATATGGGAAAAACGAAGAAATTGACTCATCTTCTTTTACATATTTAAAATACCTGAACATTAAGTGAGAAATTAAGACCTGGATAAGAAATGCTAATTACCAGCAACGGCTTCATCGATCTGGAAGAGAAGTTAAACAAGTAGCTGTCAAGGGAATAGAGATGGTGAAGCTAAAATTGGGCTGAAAAAAAAGATGCCCTGATGATGAAGACAAGCAAAGCAGAGGAGGAGCCCAAGACTGTGATAATTAAAAATGTTACGTTTTTGGAATAATGTCTCTTTGGATTAGATTATAATCTTTGTTAAGAAGAAGCCTTTCAAATTAAACAGAATATAAAGCTTTATTTCTCTGGAGCGCAGCCGTACAAATACGCAACAGATGCTCGTGGGGATGAACGTAGGCGAAATTATAAATAGCACGTCTGTGAAAACTGCACTGAAATTACTGGATGCACTTGTGATGCTCGGTAAATCAAATAAATGTCATCTTCAGTTTCATTGCGTATACCTTTATAACATGGAGGTCCAGCCTCTTCTTGCGCTAACATGTAAAAATCACTCTTCATTTGCCTCAATAGGATCCAACTATTATTGAAACAAATAACGAATGTAAAACTGATAACATGTAATGAATTCAATCATGATATAAAAACATCCGGGGTCTCTTCACAAAATGCAGCATCTGTCTCTCGTGTTCCTCAGTCAGATGTTAAATTAAAGTTTATGAAATCTTGAAATCCTGCTCCCGTGAACTTGTTTCAGCACGAGCAGGAAAAGAGCGAACGCATAGATACCGGAAGAGTCCGCCAGTGAATACTGTCCTTCCTTCTAACGCGTGTTAAGAAATGGCTGCACGTAAAGAGACAACTCCTGTACCCACCGCCGCAGTGGCCACCACCAGCGGCACCCTGGACTCTCCGGTCAAACAGATCCAGATCGAGGGGCTGGTAAGTGTACCGCGGCGGCTGGGAGCTTTGTGTTGAAGTTTAGTAGCGGCTGTGAGGGGGGAAACCGGCTCCAACTGTTAGCATCTGTGGGTGGGAGCTAATATGTGAGCATCATCATGGCGGTCAGATAACGTCAAGGGTTGTATTGTAGATTAACCTACCTAATGCTAAATGTATCGTACTCTGTATAAATAGCTAATATTCGTGGGTTTAAACCCTCTACACTACCTGAGAGGCTAACAACAACCTAACTCAAGCTAGCTGCTTTTTAGCTATGGCGGCGTGTAATCCTAAATGCAGAACCTGAGAGAGCATCAGGAGACAATGGAGCCTCAGTGGTTACAGTCCATTGTCCCTGTAATCGTTACAGGGACATTTGTAGTCGTTGTCTGAAGGTTTCAATTTCCAAACAGCGGAAACTAAATCTAAAGCTAAGTTGGTGTTTTCTTAAATACATGCTACATATTTTCTGTGTCTCTTGACAAGTATCCATCTGAGTTAAGCCTTTTGAATAACTCCTGCATCTGCAATAAGAAACATATCTCACTTTAGTAACGAGGAAGTTTATTTAATGGAGCACGTTTCAAGTGCTTCTGATAGGTAAATAGACAATAGAGAGTAGAAATGCACTAAACCAAATGCAATGAATAACAACTAAACATCAGAAAGTTTGTAGGAACACATGGAATTAAACGCAATACTGCAGGTGATTAACAATTTAGGCTTCAGTTGGTTTTTAAAGGCGTCAATAGAAAGTCCTGAATGTAAACTTTTAGGCACCGAGATCACCTTGGAGCAGGTCAGTGATGTAAGCAGCGGCTGGAACATGCAGAGCTCTATATGTGAGAAGATGTATCTTCTGACACAGTGGTTGACAATATTTCCTAGGCGGTTTTGGGTTAATGAATGGATAGAATTGTCAATGATTGGACTGGTCGGATACACCGTCCCTGTATGAAAACAGTATTTTTCTTAACGTGTTACTGGTATGAATTCAAAGGTGTTTGTGGTAGATATAAAATATAAAACAAATAGCTGATGTACATGTTCCCCACTTGGTATTGCTCTCACACTGCATAGCAGCTTATCAGTGCGCTGTTGGGCTCTGCTATTTTCGTTGGCCTTTCATTAAGTTAATTTGGATTTGACTTTTAAATACAGGAAAAATCTTAGCTCAGTCAGGTTTTTCTCTTAGAGAATATATCTATACCAACAGCCAGATTACATTTCAAACCAATTTCTTCTCCAGTATGCTGTTTTTATTTATGTTCCTAAGCCAATTAAACATACTGGGAGTGGGTAAGGGCTGGATGAAGAGATGTCTGAGACCGAAGATATCTCTACATCCAGTTCCCAATTAGATACCACAACAAAAACCAAAACAATAAATCCCACCTACTTTAGTATGCACCCCTTTTCTTCAAATATTTCAACATACAAAACACAGTGGCTATGTAACCTTCAACTAATCAATAAAAAGATAGGGCTCTTAACATTATACAAAAAAACAGTGGCAAAAGCTGCACACTCAAGTTCAAGTCCGTATTGTTGGGTACCTCCGTTACTGTAAAAAAGAGCACCATGATGTTTTTAGACCTTTTGGTATTGACTTGGAACCGATGTATAGGTTCTCGTGATGATCTGGACAATGTGGCTGAAAATTCTATCAAGATAAAGTCATATTAGTAGATTAATAACATCATAAATATCCCATTATTATTCTTTCTTCATGAGCATAGAATGATAACAACTCGATTTACATCAAAACGATACGCAAATCAGAGGTTCAACTAAGCTTACTGGGCTTAAACAATGCATACGCAATATAAACATTAATTGAACCATTGTTATATTGCTATTGATGAAAATGATTTAACAATAACAGTCTTATTTCCATGCCTTTTGACTTGGTGGCACTACTGCCTGTCACAAGCCTATTTTATCACATGTGAAACTGATACCGTAACAGGTACTCTTCTGTAGTACCCCTGTATAAACAGCAGAGGACAAACTTGCTTCACTGCCATGCACTTAATTTCTCCCCCCCTGCCCTTAACAGCTCTGGACACAAAGCCGCTCATTTGCCTGATGTTCCTGAACACAGTAGCAGGACTTAAACTTGCCAGCTGCCGCCCTCCTTTTATCTTGCTCATTAAAGCTGCCCTAGAGTCTAGAGCCCTAATTTCAAATCTAAATTTTCACCTAAGTGTGTATTATTTAGCCCTCTTAATGAGATTTTCTTAATTCATTTTCTCAGTCTTATGAAACCAAACACTTAATCGCAGTTGTTGAATTACCAGTTCAGAGCTCTGTAGTGTACAACCTCATTTGGACTCGTCGCATTGAAGGAGAAGTGTCTCTTTGAGGTTGGGTTATGAAACACGCTTCACCTGAATGCATTAATATGCAGCAGTTGCTGCTGTGTTGCGTCATGACCCGTCTGTCAGAGGTGTAGCCGGGGGGTTGCCTACAGTGGGCATGACCACTGCTGTGTAGTAAAATTGGATGGTTTCCTTGCTTTTGAAGGAGGTTTCAGTGGTTGACATTGCCAGGGGAGCAAAGTGCTCTACACCCTAGGGCTCCATTAAACACCCACTGAGATCATACCTGTACTTTTGAAGAAGACTCGATTCATTCTGATGAACGTCAGACCCAGGTCTTAGTCACATGCTGTGAATCAAGGAGAAGTCAGGGTGCGTTTTGCAGCACAAGTTTGACATTAAAGCTCGGGGGCAGAAAAAAGGCGGGAAATATGTCAAAATCACTTTTAACATTTCCTGCCAGTGGCAGACATGTTCTTTGTTTTTTTTTAGTGAATACATGAATGAGTAAAACACCGTGGCAGAATAGTCCCTTCTTTCCCCTGAGGATTTTCCACTTGTCTCTAGTTCTTAAGCCCGGGCTCGTCAGGAAGGTCTTCACACTACGTTATATGTCACAGTGGATCTGTAACAGACACACACAGACCAGAGATAACTTACTACCCAGTGTAGAAACATATGCTCCATCTGTCCACTACAGTTACACATTACTATGGTTCTTCTATGACTTCAAATATAGAACCTAAAAAATGGATGTCACTGCTGTAATTTAATGTTAGAATTCTTAAAATGTATGTCCTGGTTGATTTATAGTTTACTATTGTTATCAGCAAGTGTGGTTAGATACTACTTTTCCCTGAGCAGAAGAGAAACAAGTGTGTATTTATAGCGCAATTACACGAACTTGTGTTAAACTAGGTAAAAAATAACTGATTTCATGTCACACGATTCCACACAACAGCAGTTAACACTAATGCTGGTTACCTGGCTGTTAGAGATCATTCTTTCGTTTTTTGCATGCTGTGATGGCTTCACAATAAAAGTCCTCCTATGTTTCCTTTTAATGTGAAGCCGCAGCCTTGTACAGCTCTGATGCTATAGCAGCCTGAGTAGTAAACAGTGAGGCTGGTCTATTTAAGATCACAAAGGAAAAAAACAAATGCTGTATATGCTGCATTGAATCCCTCCTTGATTTGAAGGCGGTTTCGATCCAATGGTTGTAGTCCGGGCCCCCGACTATCATTCCTCAGTCTTGGACTTCCTCACACGCCATGTCAAACATATTTGAGAAAGATCTAATCAGGCCAACAGACGCAAGATGGCAGATAAAGTGGGAATTGATTGGTCTTCATCCATGGTGCGGCCCGACAGATAACATATGCCACCACACCGAAGCGTTCTCTCCGTCTTCATACAAAACAGCCCACACCGAGCGCAGAGTCATCTACACACCAGTGACGCAAAAATAAGTAATTACAGGATTGTCTCTCTTGCGGTATTTTCTCATAGCTGAAGCCCTGTTGTGGCAGGAATGTGAGCACTTTAGTGTGAGCGAAGATTTATGATGAGAATTAAAGGGAGGCAACTCGGGATTTGGACCGCAATTGATTTTGCACAATTCAATTTTAACCTTGTTGATTTATAATGCGCTGTCCACACATCAATCTTGGGCCTCTCCATAGGAGGTGAGCTCTCTGGGCTAGCTGGGTAGCTAGATCAATACAGTTGTGTGGGTGGGGCTCTGTTGTCAAAGTATTACTCATGTCACAGGGGCCCTTAACACAATCTTACTATGGGCACTGTATTGGGATAAATACCAAGCTCCATTATTTGTTATTCTTTTTTTTTTATATATATATATATATATATATATATATATATATATATATATTATAAAGGTTGGGGTTAGGCAAGTAGTAGTTATGGTTAAGACTCAAGGAAATTAATGTAAGTTGTGCGTGTGTGAGAGAACTCATCAAAATTGTTTGGACAATCCTGAAGTTTTCCAGACCTGGCTTACAATACCTGCTGTCATTTTCTCAACATCAGCAAGCCAGCGCGACAAATCCACTGAAACCTTGTTCCTTCCTCCCCTCCCTTTCTTTAGCACCTCTTCCGTTTCTCTGGATTCAGGAGTTTTCTCAAAGCCTCGCTTGAAATTAGTTTTATTTATCTGACCTTCCCGGGGTTGTTTTTAGCCAATTGTCCATCACTCAACTCCTCCTTTTCCACATGGATGCTACTTAAGTGTGTGATGAACAGATTGCCAAGAGTCAGATAGCTGAGAGCATTGTGTGTCTGCTGCTATCTGCACTCACTGATAGGGGACCTGAAAAGATATTTGCAGGAGAAAAAGGAGCAAAAGGGGGGGGGGGCAGTGGGCTTTGTAAAGCGATTGCGCTGCCGATCCGGAGGTCTTCCACCATGGCCCTCTTTCCCCCTCGGTCTCCTTGGCCGTCATTTGTTCATCCATCGCTCTCCTTGCCCTCGCCAGGTTCCCCCTCATGCTATCTTTGTCATCATTACCTTTATCCTTCTGGTTTCTCGCTCACATATTTTTACTCCTGCCTTGCCTCCGTGATCCTTTCTTACCACTTGGTCCACCGTCTTCTCACTCTTACACTCCCCGGCCCTCTCCCCCCCATCTCTATCAACCTCCCCCGACCTATCGTCCATACCTTCCTCCCCTCTCAGTCAGAGAAGCCAAGGCTGGCAGGCAGAGAATGAGATTTGTTTTTCTCCCCACTCCACCCACTATCGTCTCCCTTCTCCTGCCCCTAGCTCTTTTACTTGTTGCATGACAGGTGTAGCACTCTATTGAAATAAATCATCTCCCAAGACGTGTGTGTGCGTGGGCTTGTGAGACCAGTAAGGGCTCCCTCATGGTGGTGACGGGTGTTTTGTTGCCAGTATGGCTCTAGGACTGCCACCCTGATCCTGCATGTATGTGTGTGTATGTGTGTATTATTAATGCCTCTGGCTGTGACCTGCTCACACTGTTATCAGCATGATTTATGCTCTTCCCCTCCACACTATGCTTTCAGCTTCTTGTCCTGTTCCTGTTCATTTAGATGCTTTGCCTTTTTCTGCACTCTTTGCTTTGGCTGCTCTCATTTTTCAGTGCGTTTCATGATGGGTCGGTGTTTGTGTGTGTGTCTGTCTATGTGTACGTACTCGGTGTTTGAGTGTAAATAAGCCATAGCCCTTAGGTGCCGTCCTTGGTGACGCAGCGTTACAGTTTAAACCAGGTCTTCAATCATTTGGATGCTTGTCCTTTTGGCCCATTTTTATCTGGCATTAAAAATGTAATGAGTACAGTGATGCATGGACACTTTGTCCAGCTGAGGCAGGACAATGTGGGATATTAGAGGACAAGTCCAAATATACCCTCCCACCATGTGAGGGGAGCATTTTTCTTAACATTTCATTGCTTCACCTCCTCCTCCTCCTGTGTAAATGGCTGTGATGAATACTAACTACTTGTCTGCACCAAGGATCAGTGATGGACCATTGTCAGAGCCGACAGGTGCTGCTTACCATTCAATTTACCTCAACCATAGACAGTGTTTGGCTGAGTAACTTTCCCAAAGTTTTCTCCTAAAATTGCAGATTATGGCCATTTTCTGTAGTATTCTATAAGACCTTGGGGACCAGTAATGGGTATAGCATCCTGGATGAGGATTTATTGTGCACTTTAGATTTGATTTTTAATAAATTGTAGTGATGTGGTATATTTTCAGGCCAACTAACATGTGCATCAAACGGAAATTTGAATCACCTTTTTGTGTAAGGGCATAATTTGTCCCCTTTATTAGGTACACTTGTACAATCAATTTGAACTGTTCTACCATACATTTGGCTTTGATGGTGTCTTTAGGGTTAAACACTTAATTAAAACCTCATTGTTCAATCTTTGTTACTCTTAATCAGAAGGTGGACTCCAGGACAAAAGCTGATGATGAAAACATTGATTATTGCCATAAATTGTGATTGATTTAAAAAATCAATAAAAACACAGTACAAATCGAAACAAAAAGAATTGTATTGCTCAAGGTGCAGAACATTCCTTTTGGAATTGTGATTTTAGCTGACCTGGCTTGCTGATGTAAGCACAGATTTCCAATAATGTAATAAAAAAAATTCTGACATGTATACTTTAGTCCATTTAATGTTCTGCGCTCAGACATGCATCTCCTCTGGGTCTAGTCTAGTTTTCAGAAAAGTTCAGGGTTTCTGTGAATGTCTGAAAGGAGCATTTCTCTGTCACAAATTGAAATACCTCAGTCTGTTTAAGGAATTGTGGCTCCATCTCTGCCTCTCACTGAACAGAGTAGACAAAGAGAGACATGGGCCTCTCCCTTGCAGATGAATTAATGTCTTAAGGCCTATGTATGCTTCTCCGTTTTTATGGACACAGACATATAGGACCGCCTTTTTCGCCGTGGAACGCCCTTACCGGGCTCCACGTGCAGCTCTGATTTTTCTAACTACACGTCGGCATGGCGGAGAGCCTACGGATAGCCCTTGGCTGTGATTGGTCCGCTAACGACATAATTTCCGGACTTCAAACCTCCTGTTTTATTTCCTATATCACAATAAACTCAAACACAACTACAATTCTACGATTAATATGACAAGTGTGTTAAGCCAGTGGAGTTGTCTGGCTGACGGTGGCTGGTTAGAGCCCTGACGCATGTGTGTTTGATCACATACGGTTATATAGAACTTTCATAACGGCGGTAGCGTCCTAGCCACCATGCTTACTGCAGTGGTAACTCCCCAAAAACCTGCTGTCACGACTTTAATTCCACGGCTATCATGACATTAATTCTCAAAGACCGTCAGGTTAGAGGCAAATACTTGGTAGTAGTTAGTATCAGGAGTCCCTGCTGACTGTGTGTAGAAGCTGGGGGGAAGCTAGCTGCTTCCGTGGAATCGTGGGGAGCCGCTGCGCTAAGAAACGATAACATCAGCATTTTGACCCGCTGGGTGTCACTTTATATTATTTAGATGCCATCGTACACTGTGTGTGAGGAAAGCCGGTAGGAGGGAAATAATGAACGTGGACTTCTTTTGAAAACTCATGAGGTAAGCTTCTCTAAGCTCGTCTTCTGTTGCGCCACCTACTGTTCTGGCGCCGAATTGTTTTCAGCACTGGAGAACTTAATGAAAAAGTGTCCGTGCGATCCATCCGTCCGTAATGGACTCGGAGATGCATACAGAGGTCTTTAATGTCTGTCTTCTAAGGTCTCTCCAAAAATGTGTTTTTATTATTTCAAATAAAGTGTAGAGGGAGTTCAACTATAATAGGGTTCCAGAGTGGAGTCAGGGACCCTGCTCGGGGTGGGCTGAACATGGCAAGATTCATCACATATAAAGACTTCACATAGACAAAAATCAAGCAGTAATTTCTTGGGAAAATGTACTTGTTTCCACTACAACAGCGCAGCAGTATTTCTTTGACATCTGCAAATCGAATTCATCTATAACATGAACCCCACAACCGCACGATCTGCATGTCACTGTTCTGTAGCTGCAGGGATGAAAAACTTGAACTAAATGGTGACATCAAGGTCTTGAAATGTTTGGCATTTTAAGAAATATTTATTATTTATAGGGTTTTTGTTATTTGTTGTTGCGGTTGCGGTTGTCTCCGTAAGAAAGAGGCATAATAAAGTGCTCAGTCGAGGTCAAAATAATTTAAACCATTATCTCATACTTGAGATGTATTCTCTAAATATGTTGGATGAATGAATTGATTTTAGTCGAATGTTAAGGTTCAAGATATGCCCATGCATGGACCTTTTTAATTTAACCCATACCGATTTATTTTAAACCTTTTGTGATATGTTTTGAAGTATTGCGATATAGATCTAGGATGCCAGGAGATGGCAGTGTGCTTTAAAAAATACTTTCAACTAGATTGCCCGCTAAGGATTGTGATGTTCAGAAAAGTATGTTTTCCGACTAGAGACTTGATTCTTTGATTTATCTTAGTAAGGGCTTTTAAAGCCATTATTTCACTTGACAAGGACCTGTCTAATGTGCAGCCAAGGTAATATACATTGTCTTTCACAGTTAAATGGATGCCTCTACCATGGACTATAAAATCTGATGACCTTGCTAATTTTGTTTGAGAACAAAAAATGGCTTCAGTTTTTTATTATCTCAAATCTGATAGTCATGCACTTACATTTTATAAGTTCCTCACTAAAAATGTTCTTGACGGTTTTACCTTTTATATGCGACCATTAAAAAACTTAACACAATATAAAAAAGATGGCATGAGGCAGTGGCTTTTAGGGTGTTAATACACATAGGAAAAAATAACGGGCCACGTATGCTACCCTGTGGCACCCCACATCCTCAATTCATGACTCTGAAATGGCTAATTTCCATTAACCATTGAAGTATGATTTTGATAAGTATAAATCTAGCCAAGTCAGGGTCAGGCCACTAAAACCCATGGCTCCCTTCTACAGGCTGACCCCAGTAAAGGCATCTCAATGTTAATCCAGAAAAATGGAAGGGACCTGACCTTAATTTCAAGCCCCAAAGCAAAGGGTCTGATGTGTATGTACTGTATGGGTTATATGTTAGTTTTCATATACATTTTCAATATTTTTGTGTGTTTGCTTGTTTTGAGTTATTACAGTGCAAATTGATTTGAATATCTGTCTGTCAGCATTAGGGCTATCAAACTATTACAATTTTAATCAGATTAATCACAGGGTAGCTGTGATTAATCACCATTCCTAAATGTCGAAAAATTACCATTTTCTCTGTATATTGTTGTGGGAACAGAAATTTATGACAAGGCGTATTCAATTTTTCTTTTATTGATGACTACTCCTTATGAAAGTTAAGATTGAAAAATCAAACAAACATATCCTACCATAATTAAATGTGTCCGTCTCTTTACTATGCCTCTGAGCAAACATAGGATGATGTTAATTAGACAATTGGAGCATCTTGACCTTGCTCTTTTTTTTAAAGCAAATATTGGATTGTTGAATAAAACCTCTTTTTATTTTTTTAAATCCAACAAACAACCAAACCTTTACACAATTAAGTGGGAAATCTGAATCTGAGCCCATCTGCAGAAGCAGTGTTGAATCAGTTCACACTTAAAAAGAACGAGTTCCAACTTCTGCTCTGATCATGACACAGCGGCGCTGATCACTAAGCAGCTGTGACCAGAGAAACTCTGTATTTCACGTTTTTTCTACAAAGTCACTGACCGTCTGCTTAACGTGAACGAGCTCCGATCTCACTGCGTGTGTCACTCTGAGTGAGTGAGTGGGGCGGGTATGGATACATGGAGCAGGTCATTCTGCGCATGCGTTAATTTGTTAAAAAATAGAAATGAATCATTCGCATATATTTTGACAGCCCTAGCCGGCATATATACAAACAAAGGAAAACTGCAGATCTGCTTGCGGAGGGAAGGAAAAATTAATGCATCTTTTAAAGAAACATCAACCAAACCCTAAAAAACTAAATGAGCAAAAATTGATATTTGGAGCAGCAATCCCCTTGAATTGAACAACATAAATCAAATCGTGACAAAAAACAATTAAAATAAATTCTGTAAAAACAAAATGCACAAACAATGGGGAAAATGGATAAATCAGCTCAGGTTCTGGAAATGAAATGGTCATTTGAAGAAGGATGAACACGTCCTCCCTCTACACCTCTGTTCTTTTGCAGTAGTTTGATACTTCATCCTCATGTTTGTTTTCACAGGTTGTGCTAAAGATTATCAAGCACTACCAGGAAGAGGGCCAAGGGAGCGAGGTGGTCCAGGGTGTCCTGCTGGGCCTGGTCGTCGAAGACCGGCTGGAGATCACAAACTGCTTCCCCTTCCCCCAGCACACTGAGGATGATGCAGACTTCGATGAAGGTAAATGAGAGCACTCTATACTTTCATTTATGTTGAGTTAACATGCTTTTCCCACTCACTACAGTAGAACTTGGGGCTCAAAGTAGAGTCGTTACCTAACATTAGCTCATTTAGCTTTAGACGTTGACATGTCCGCGTTCTAACAGTCCAGTCATGGAGAGTGCATAGGCAAACAAGACGGCAGCAACATTAAGTTATTCAGGCAATTGTGGGGAAAAGTGATGATTATCCACAGATCTATTATACCGTAATTAATGCCCAGCATTCTGCTACGAGAAGTCAGTGGCTCTTCTTACTCTTCTAACTCTCTCTTCTTATGTGGTTATAAGAGATTGTTATGCACTGTTGGCATTTATCTGGTATTTATCAGACACGAGTGCCTTGAGTTAATCGTTTAATTTAGCTGCCAGGGTGTCAGAAGATTAATATCATTTGTCGTCTTATCCTTAAATATGTGTGAAAGCACCATTGTCATAAGCTGTAACATATGAAAAATCGAAAGACACTGGTTGAGAAGGGAATCACCCAGTAGAATTTCCACGATGAAAAGGTGAGAAGATGTGAAGGCAAATGGAAAAGGAGAAAATCATGTTCCACTGCTAACGAGCAACTGTCGAGAATTCTACGAGAGACGACTACAAGTGCCAGTTATGGCTAAAGTTCGTTAGTGGCAGGCTCAGTTGACTCTGTTTGTGTGTGTTTCATGGCTTGTTGTGTGGTTGACTCTTGATGTGCTGGATTTTCTATCTGTCACTCTCTTTAAGTTAACAAGGCCTTCAGTGAGGAGCACTTTGAAAAATTCCAACAGCTACAACCAAATTCCTCTCAACAGGGCTTTAGATCGAGCTCCTGAAGCTGACAGACATCACGTTATCTGTCTCTACAAACCCAAATTCCAATTTGAAACATGCTGGTAGTCATTCATGTTGTGAGTGTTGTTTGGTGTCAAAATGATTTCAGATCAAGGACGTAACAGTACAAAATTGACAACTCAGTGAACTGCAGAATGCTCGTCTCTGTTCAGTGTGTTTATGCTGCACTCATGATCTCATCCGCTAACTCACCGCAATAGAAAGTGCGGTACTCCAAGTAAAAGTTTCATGCAGGCAAAACATGATAAATTTATCCTGTTCCTATACATTTGGTTGTTTTGTTTTCATACTTGAGCCTGAATTGTCTGCCTACGCACACAGCTGACCAGCTCGACCACCTCTTCTCTTCTCTCTCGTCTACACCATTTGGCCACGGGGGGCAGTGTTTGAAAAAAAACCCGCCACAGGCCTACTCAGTTACCTGCGACTGGCTGCGAGTTACCGCAAAAACCAGAGCCGCGGCCAGGCTAGTCCAGTTAGCAAGGAGCTACCTGTGTATCACGGGGGCGTCAGTCCCGTCAGAGCGAGTTTTTTTCGGCGGTTGGACTGACGGTCACCAGGCTGCGTTCGGGTCTGACCTCGGGGAATGTTAACATGCTCATCTTTCTCAACACAAACCCGTAGGCTGGTGCTGAAATTTTCTGTGAGTTACTGGTTATTTTTATGAAGCTTTCTCGACTCGGTGCCTTGTTTGATAGTTTTGAGTTACATCTGGCAAAACCTGTCAGACCTAAGTATTATATAGATGTGGTTAAGTTGTTGTTTAACATGATGTTTTTTACATTATTATATTATTTTGGAGGAAAAAAAAAGAGTGTCAATTGTGTGTAGTAGCACCGGCTTCTAGCTGTCGACTCCGCTGCTGAAGGTTACGGTAGCGAATATTTTGTTCATCTTGTAATAAAGATCTCAATGAGGAAACGCGCTTTGTTTTTTCACTTCATTTTAATATAGCCTATAAATAGTGAATTTTTACTTGAAAATATGAATGATTAATCGAAAATTCGTCATTAATTCTCCCGACGATCGATGAAGACTATTTAATAGAAAGCCCATCCCTAGTACACAGAGCAACAGAGTTTGGTGTGACTTTGAAACAATCATGTCTCTGTGGAGGATCTGTGAACTTAATCTCAGATATTGAAAATCTTCCAAATATCTAGAACCCAACAGAAGTAATGAAGGTCATATTTCTCCGCTCAGTTGATCACTTCTAATTTAATTCATGGGCTAAAAACGGGATGCCTCCAATACATTGCCAAAATCAGTATGGACAAGCAATGGGAAGTGATAAATGAATAGTCTCCAGTGAAACACAGCAGACTGGCAATAGCAGGGTCAGTGTCATCTGCGTAAACAATGCCACACAGACAATAAAACAGCTTATTGCCTCAAACAATTACTTCCTCAACAGGAGGTAATTTGGCTAAAATATATATTTTTGGCATTTGTATCAATTTTTAATAAATCTCTCTCTGGTTTTGGTTGGATCTGAATTTCTTTTCTGTCACCATAGCCGGATCTCTGACTATTGTATTGACTTCCTGATGCATATCAGCTAATCATTACACCCCAGAGATAAAGCTGGAGATTTAGTTCTAGAAAGAGTCCACGGAGCAGTTTGTATTCTGTTCTCTAATTAGGCACCCTGCACACGTTTAGTCAATGTGTTTATCTGTCTCTCTGCTGTGTTTAGCTGGACCAGTGTTGTCATGTGTTTTTTAACCTGAAAGCCGGCTACAGGCCCCTCAGATCTGTATTACTCCTCCAATCTATACCTCTGAAGGAGAGATGGACAGGATCAGGCAGCTGTGTGAGTGTGTGGGGTTTTGTGGGTGTGCGTAGGTGTGTGATTGACATGAAGTAAAGCTATGTGTGTGTGTGCACGCCTGTGCTATGCTGCTCTTCCATCAACAGATGCCAGTGTGGAGCTGTACTTGCAGGACAGTCCATGGCAGCACAAGTGAACAACATGAGTAATGTGACAAAGGAAGTAATCAAGTGCGCACTGTAGACTCCAATTAAAATAAGAGGGGAAAAAAGCCTTTGCTGAACCCCATCACCGCTATTGCCCATGTGCTGACATGCTCTCATTGACAAACTGTTTGGAGAGATGTGTAGAGCTGCAGGTAGTGATTCTTTCCACATTTTGTGCAATAGAGGCACACAAGTTGCATTTTGATAATGTGCTTTGGGCCTCTTCTATTGTTGTGGTATCAGCAAAAAAACAAACCTTTACAGAAAGATTAAGGACTGTGGCAGAAAAAGTTTACATTAGACATTTCAGAGTAATTTGCTTGTTTCTTTGTAAGCAAAAAGTACTGGACTGTGTTCTACAAAACTTGGTGGAAGGATGGGACACGGGCCAAGAAAGAACCCTATTAAATATTGGCATGGATCCGCACAAATCTGGATCCAGGAGTTTTTTTCCTTTCGCTTAAGCTTTGTGAGATAGTTTTTTTCTCTCGACATTTCTACCAATTTCCCAGGGAGAAATTCATGAATCTTGATGTGAAAAAAAAAAAAAAACTCTTTCGAGGACCGATATCCATCATTGTGTGCAATTTTCGGTGCAGCTTGATTTAAGTCTAAGCTGTTTGGCCTTGGAGAAGGTATGTGCTGTACCGGGTGCATTTATATTTTGTGTTTATTAGTTGTATAAAAGCTATTTTCATAAGGTTTTTCAATGATGCTTAAAGCTAAATCAAGCAGTAGTTTCATCGCTAAACTTTGTGTGTACTGTCAAATATACTCAACACCTAACTCTGCGGCGTCTCTCTGTGCTGGTGCACGTGGTGGACCCTGGCTCTTGCCAACCTCGGTGTCAACATAGTCTGTGTATATTTGATGGCGTGTGGGTCTTCGCATTGCACCCGTCCACGTTTTTTTTTTTTTTTTTTAACTCAAAATCTGCCATCATGAGAAACCCAAACTGTGGCCTGCGTCTCCTCTCTGACATGCTCATACTCATGGAATGCACAATGCTTAGAGTTCACTGCCCAAGATCCAGCAACACAGAAAGGATTTAAGTAAAGTAAGTGGCTTCAATGATATTTTTCATTGGATACAGTGCACTATAGTGTAAAAAAAAAAAAGAAAAGAAGTCAAAGGGTTAATTATCCTTTCTGCAGTGACTCACTAAGCTATTTCTGTGTCACTTGTTATTTGCTTTTTGGTAGATCGAGCTTCAAAAGCAGGTGAACATAAACAGTCTCAATGTTTGAATTTCAATTAGTTAGCCACATTTCATTTAATTGTTTAAGTCAAATTCAGACTTGTACATCAGGATTCATTTTCCTGGGATTACATCAACTACATGCTGCTCACTACCAATTTTGGGAAGTATGCTTAACATCCAACCCATGTCACTGTTGTTCAGGAGCAGGAGGAGGTATCCTGAAGGTATAGAACCAAATTAGCCTGCTCTTTTTTTGTATTTTCTTCTGTTCCCCCTCTCATGCCTCTGCCCTTCTTGCCCACAATGTCCCTTCTTCCTCCTCAGCAATCACTGGCGTTGGATCTTTCCTTTACTACTTTTCACAATCCCGTCTTTTACAGGGCTTTTTCTGCACAGAGAATCGAGCGGCGGCTGCCTCCGCTTCCCCAAAAAATTTTTGTCAAGTGGAAACAACGTCATGTTTGCCAAATTCATCCCTTTCAGCGGTTGATTACTATAAATAAATTGTGTAGCTTCTTTATGATAGTCCCAGAACCTAGGGGAAAGGTAGCTCTACTGATATGTTCTCTCACTCTCGCTCTCTCTCTCTCACTCTCTCACCACAGACTTTGCTGACATCTCTTACCTGCTACAATTTAAACTTAGATTTGTACGAAATGGCGCTGCAATATCAATCAAAGATCACATAATGATCCATTCTTTTCTTAGAGGCGTCATATATTTCTTCACAGCTGCGCATTCATTCAGAATTCAGCTAGTCTCTCGCAATCACACACAAAGAGTTTGATCGGACATTGTGTATACTGGGTAAAAACAACAGAATTTGTAAACTTAGACGATAGAGATGGAGGGGCGCCACTCGGTTTGGCTCGATTCGGTTCAGCTGGCAGTGCTCAGCGGGAATGATAGACACAGAGATGAGGAGTAAATTACTGACAGAGCTGGGGAAATCTGTAAAGTCCAAACTGGTATGAACAGACCCAAATTAATACTAAGTGGAGCTATGCATGGAACCCATGACTCTGGCCTGGCTGTTTCCTTGCCCCAGAGCCCTGAAAAAAAGCCAGTTTCACTTTTCACCTCGCTAATACTCTTGATCTTTCCACTCCACTATCAAATCCTCCCTCCGTCCCTGGCACAACGATTTGAGGATTTATTAAGCAATATACTGTTGGATAGACAAATGATGCGAGTACCCAACCAACGTCCTGTTAGTAATTATGCCCTGGAAATGAAGCATTCATTTCCTGAAAATGATGTCTTTAAATAGCCACGGAAGGTTTTGTGTAATCTTTTTGTGACGAGAGCAGTCCATCAATGACAGCCGAAGATAACCTGTATTTGGAGTTATTACTTTGCCCCCCCCCCCCCCCCCATATATATATATTTCTCATGCAAGTTTGCTAATGTGTTCTTGACCTCATACATACAAACTAATAAAAAACGTATGTATATTTATTATTGTTTTTTTTTTCCCCCTCTAAGAAGTATTTGTATTGTATTCCTTCTGGCGGTCCCACAGCCCCATGCCAAGCTACAAGCTCTCTGCCCAGCACAGGTGGCAGGGCTGCCAGTTCCCTTGTCTGGGCTCATGTTACGCTTCGGCTTGGCCCAGAGGATGGGAACAGTTGTCAAACTGGCTGGCAAACAAATTTTAAGGGAGCTTGTTTTCTGATGTGTCCTGATTCAGTAATCAGACATGTTTTGATTTCAGCCGGGCACCTCAGACAACACACAACAGCCTTTTCTTAGCCAATGACCATTTATTTTGGACATCTGACACAACAACATATAACAGGTTGTTGCTACTCCAATCCTAACAAGACACTTAATTAAAAAGAGCACGGAAAGATTTTCTTGGTGTATAAACAACTTGTGGTCCTTAACGAGGTTGATTTCTGCTGATTGGCACCCTCTTTTCAGTTATTAGTTGCTTATGCTCAGCAAACCAATTAGCCTCACAACTTCAGATGATGTGAATATGATTGAGCAGTGAAATAAAAATAATGCATCCGTACAATGGGAAAACTGGCGGCAAGGATTAAAACTCCAAAAGGAAAGCCCAGAGCAAGTCCCTATAAAATAGCTGTCATTTAAACAATTCTCTAAAATGTGTTAACCTGTAAACACATTTTCTGAAACTATAATCTGAAACTATCTAAATCCCTTGAAACGACGCCATCTAAAGGCCCCACATGCATATGCAAGAGTTTTAACATGTCTTGACTGATTAGACCTTAGGTTAGTGTTATAGCTGTACATTTGTTGTAAACTTTTACATTGATCTGAATTACTGATGGTATATTTTGTTTCCAAACAATATCATACAACCTCGGCAGGAGAACATGGCAAAGTTGCTCCTAATGAGCTTATTTAACAACTTGGAGGGAGAAGAAATCACTGCATTTACTTCAAGAAAGTCTCTGTTATTTCTTAGGTTGTTTTTTTTAATCCTCATTCTTAATTATGATATATGTCGGCTTAAAAGGATATATTTTGGTTGTTGGGTTTTGCCCTAAAAGTCATGACTGAACCGTTTGTCGTTCACTTGGAGGCAGTCCATTCTTTACTCACTCTCTATAAACAACACACCTTTCTAAAAGCAGACATTTAAACTTGTCAACCACAAGTGTAACTAATAACATTAATCATGGCTCTATTCCATTTCTAGGCATCGCAATTGCGCGTGCTGGCCCATTGGTATGGTGCACTGGAAACTAAATGGATCCAAGCAGTCTTTAATGTTATTAGTTACACGTTTGCTTGTCCTGCTCTGACAAGTCAATACCAAAAGGTCTGTACCTCCCGTGCCTCTGGCTGCCAAATGACTCGAAAGTATAATAAATCCACTGCAATGCGAGTCCCCCCCCCCCCGAATGCTTCTCCTTTTTGTTGGCCATACATTTTGTGATTGTGAATTTTTTTCATTAGTTTGCAGCACTTTGCTCTTAAGAGCCTGACCAGAGTTTTTTGTCGTATACTGAGGGCAAGCCTGCCTTAGGGTCTACATATCATAAAACCCATATCAATGTCCTTTTTTGAAAACTTTGGATACATTACACTTTCTTTTTTAAAATGAGCTCTGCTTTGGTGCAATTAACACATTAAGCCTCAATTACCTAATTTATTTTCTGAAAAGCAATGGGTCTGTGTAGTCAAACCAAAACATTAGACAGTAATAAGTGAAACAACCCCCTCAAGCCTTTAACACAAAATTACACCCAATTGAGGCGAAATACCATTTGTATCAATAATTCAAACTGGTGCTTGTACTGATCTATTCATTTAAGTACTTGGGGCCATTGTGAGGGTGGACTGACGCACCACAGAAAATTGTTTAAGTCCCCACTAATTTTAATGAAAAAATACATTAATTATTGTTACATCACCACCTATTGTTATTTGAGGTCTGCTTTTAAGATAATTCAAGCGTGACCTTTCATTGTGAAAACAGACAGTAGAAAAGTCCCTTTACAACTGGAGAATACATTTACTAAATTATAATACAAATGATTTTTCTTTAAGTCATCGGTTGGCTCCCATTTTTCATTATTTATAATTAAGCTACCTTGCTCATTGTGATAACCAAGAAATAAGATTTCAAATGGCTTCAAAGAAAGAGTGCACTTTATTTGACCGTGAGCAAACCTACTTCCCATGCCCCTGTCGAGTTTCAGTGTGTGGACGTGTTCATCAGTGTTGGGTTTGAAACAATGTTTGTTTCAATATTTAAAGACGTGTTTGCTTTTAATAATTGTTTTAATAACCTACATCCTATGGCTTGAGTAATGCACACCTTTTATCCAAGAGTGAATCTATACTCCTTCCCTAGATTGTATTGCTAGAGAATTATCTGTCAAGATCAAGCTGAACATTTTTCGTTGGAGGGGAGGCTTGTGAAACAACATTTTAAAATAAATCTTAATCTGCTTAAAGCAAGCCAAAGAATTGGAAGAGAAAATACAAACAGAACTAATTAAGGCCAATTACATCAGCGGTTCCCTCCAGTAGGGTCTGCAAGGTTAGTCCTCGGTTTTGGGAGCTTTAATTGTCGTGTGCTTCACGGTGGGTTAATTGAAGTCAGGGGTATTAAAAATACCTCTGCCATGATCTTTCCACTCCTCCCAGTAAATACACTATTCAGTATGCAGCATGGCCTGCATGCGTGCGTGCGTGCATGTTTTCTAAAAAGTTGTTTCTAATCCATTCTGATCAGGTCTTTCTCGGGGTTAGACCTTCAATAGATCACTACCCTGCCCTAAATGGGAAATTGATTCCCTCCGTTTTTCAGTGCTCTCCCTCAGTGAGGCTAATTAGAAATCACTTGGTATCCCACCTTTTAAGGGAAATATATATACATTAAATATATTATGGTCACCGTAATGTATTAGGATTATGAGGGGCACCTTTCCTGAGCGCTTAAATATTCTTATTCGCTCTCTTTTGGCTCAATGTCCCCAGTCTCTCACCTTTCCTCCTTCCCCCCCTCTCTATCTTTTTATCTCTGCTTTCTGTCTCTCCCCCTGTAGTGTAGATCTGAGACTGGCTGTTAGCAGCGAGCTGGAGCTGTATCTGCTTTTGAATTTTCACCCGGAGTTATAAATCAAGAGTGTGGGTCCCCTGGGTGCCGTCACCACTGCCATCAGTTCCACTGTTTTATTCATCCGCTCCTTTGTCTCATCACGATTCAGCCCCACATAAAATTTTGTGTGTGCGGAGGTAGGGTCAAAATGCATCACTCTGGGCTGTTGCTAATCCAGGTGGGCTGAAGGGAGCAAGAGGAGGGTTAAAAGATAAAAACGTGAGAAGGATGTGACAAGGATGAGAGAAATGGAGGTTGGCAAGAAAGGGAGGAATGAGGGGTTGATGGAAAAAAAGGGATACCTATGAGGGAACAATTTGAGAAACCGAGCAAAGATTGACATTTAGGGCAGAAGGAAGGAGAGAACTGGGAAAAGATGGAGCAAGATGACAAGCAAGAAGTAATGGCGAGAAAAAGTTAGAGAAAAGTATAGAAACAATCGTCACTTGTAGGGATGGGCATAATTAATCGACGATCGATTAATTGATCATTAAGAAATTCCTCGAGGAAATTCGCTAATTACGCATTTGACCACGGGGGGCAGTGTTTGATAAAAGATCACAGGCCTACTCAGTTACCTGCGACTGGCTGCGAGTTACCGTGTATTTCCATTTTCCAAAGTAAACATGAAGAGGTCATGGCGAAGTGTAGAGTGGGACCATTTTGAGTTAAAAATGACTTGGTTCACTGCCAATACTGCGAAGCTATCCCAGAGACTGGGGGAGACTAGGTCTGACACGTACGAGGGGAGCGCAAACACCCGAGCCGCTAGGGAAGTTAGCATGGAGATACCTGTGTCTCACGGGGACGTCTGTTCCCTCAGAGGGAGTTTTTTCGGCGGCTGGACTGACGGTCACCAGGCTGCGTTCGGGTCTGACCTCGGGGAATGTTAACATGCTCATCTTTCTCAACACAAACCCGTAGGCTGGTGCTGAGGTTGTATGTGAGTTACTGGTTATTTTTATGAAGCTTTCTTGACTCGGTGCCTTGTTTGATAGTTTTGAGTTACATCTGGCAAAACCCGTCAGACCTAGGTAATCTCGATGGTGAAGAAATAAAAAACCAAGCAATGATTCAACTGTTACATATCTAACATTATTTATGCAGAAAAAAGAACAGAACATTTGCTTGCAGGAACCTGAATGCCTGAATGTTTCCCTCCCACTTGCTGCTCCGTTAGGTTTGTATTAATCACCTATGGTCCAACGTTTACTCATGTGATTCTGACAGTTGTAGTATTTTTTTTTTTTTTACATAGGTGAGGCCATGTGGCATACGGATTAAACAAATGATGTAGGTGATGCCGCTGCAATTAATTGCTCCTCTGTGGGAACTACACCTGTGAATACATGCACAGGTTGTAGCTGCTACACTTGTTGTCCCCAGCACGGAGATGACAGGATAAAGAGAAGGATTTAGATAGATTTAGGCTCGGATTTGTTTTTGATGAAAGACTTTTAAGTTGCAGTGTTTCATACAAGTCTCATTTATGAAATGTATCATTTCCATACAGACTTTTATATTGAGTCATAATTGAAAAAGAAATATGTATAGCTGATACATATTAAGGACAGCAGATGTGTGGTATGCCTTCATAACGATACATGCACACTCAAACACTTTGTACCTGTTGCTAGCTTAGGGGTTGTTAAATGAGCGCTGACAAGGAGATCAAGTGAGAATTCCTTGCCCCAAACTAGGATTTAAAACAAACAGGCTCATCAGTTCCTCCTCCACATCATCTCCCTATTCCCACTGTACAAACAAAGCCCTGTGACAAGCGGTGCTGTCAAATGTGCATATGGTGAACTCGTCAGTGTGTTAAGCACACAAAGCAGCTGCTCCCCTACGCTCTCACCCTCTCCCATGCATCACTGAGGGTGTTTGTGTGCCTGGTTGTGGCCTAGTGTCTGTTTGTATGTGCACGCACGTTTTAGGGAGGCAGCCCTCTGCGGGGCTTGCTTAACTAAGATTAATTGCACCTAATCCACTGTGCCAGGTGGAACATGGATCATAGTGGGTGCACTCGCACAAACACACTGACGTACTCACAAATAGGCACACACATCCCATTATAGCCTCGCTGCTGAAAATTAGCCCGGTGTCTCTCCTGACACCCCGGACTAGACCACAACTCGATACCACCATTTACTTCCCGACAACTCGCACATTCATCACTGCTCCCTCCCTCCGACAGATGAACGTGTGGACGGACGAAACTGCGTGACAGGAGGACGAGCTATCTGCTCTCTCACATCAGCAGCTGCTGACCTTGACAATGCTTGGAAAGAAAGTGTTTGTCCTCCTTTCTCTTTAGAGGAAGGGAAGCAAAGAATGTGACTGAACCTAATGTCTTTGACAGAAGTACCCAAGATGCCGCAGGTCTGTAGGGCCATGTGCTCTGTGAGGCATATGTGAAATGGGAAAGGGAGTGAGACAAGTAAGCAGTATTCTTACTGAGCAAGGTGATTAGCTCTAGAAATTAAATAACTTTTCTTAATGCTGATTCATAGTCAAATTTAAAGTTGGCTTTAAACAAAGACGATTTTTTAAATGAAAAATATAATGTGAGTCTTTTTTTGACAGGAAACTTTCGCTTAACATTTGTTTCACTCAATCAAAACTCTACTTAACTACTTTTCAACTACTGAAATTGTATAAGATCATGTCATTATTCTCTTCATTAATATTACATTTTTTTGGAAAGGTATTGATTCATCTAGGCAAAGTCAAAATGTTCTATTCTTTAGCTTGTTATTGCAATTCTTCAGACTCCAGAAGTTACATGAGCTAAGGGTGAGACATCTCACTGTATTTTTTTTATTGATATTGTAATTTTCATCTTTTTCAAATTGTTGAGATATTTAAAATATTTTCATGTGACCCCTGGGTTACATTCCCTGGCTGGTAATCACTGTTTTGCACCTTTAATGAAAGTGCCTCTCAACATGGTTGCTTCAATATTCTGGTGCTCATTTAGTTTTCTTAGTTGTTTGGGGGGAAGTGGTTTAGTTAGAGTTTTTATGTGGTTATTTTTCATCTTTTCTTTTAAATCTTGGCTTCTCTTTATTTTCGGCTGCAGTAAATGGTGCTGGAAGCCACCAGCCTGCTTAATAAAAGCAGTTTAGTCAGCCCTGTACCTGCATGTTTGTGTCTGTCCTGTTTATTGGAAGTGAAAATTGTTTTGTTTTCTTTAAGAAATTAGTCCGAGGTGTATGTAGGAAGCTCCTGT
This sequence comes from Platichthys flesus, assembly GCF_949316205.1. NCBI lineage: Eukaryota > Metazoa > Chordata > Actinopteri > Pleuronectiformes > Pleuronectidae > Platichthys > Platichthys flesus. The sequence goes on from NC_084955.1 coordinate 9,311,574, forward strand.
TAGTTCACTCAAGGGCAATGTCATATAGCTCAAAGCCTAATTGACATATGTTATTGTGCCAGTGGGACTAATTAAGAGCCGTGATTGGTGTTTTTCATGGAGGAAACTGTGTTTTCGCTGGTGCTATCAGGCTAAATCTCAGTTACACATGGGTGGTGAGGAAGGATGAGGGAATAGATCCATACATTCTGAAAATGTCAAATTTAGCCTCAGTGGCTCACACTTTACAACGTCTCACTTCCAGGGTGCACGGTACAGACCTGTGCATGAGATGATATATCTTTAATATCCTTGAGAATAACTATCATTTTCTGCCTTCACCCTGTGTCTCCTTATTTAATTCAATGGTCCTCTGCTCTGTAAAATTCAAACTAACTCGTCAGAGGTTCTTCTTTCGATCTGGTGTAATTTGGCATCATTTCGAAGAATGTGAAAAAAATTTTTTTCCAGGAATTTTGAAAAGTCTGTACAAATCAAAATGAATCGCCTGTATGTCTGACAGACCCAGAGTCAGCTAAATTATGTTTTTAAACCATGCTAAATCAATTAACATATTTATCTCCACAATTCTTCATTCAAATGTTACCTAAACTAATTTGGATACTAGTTTCAAATGGTTACCAGATATTTTAAAAGTGCGCTCTGACATTCAATATCTTATTGTTATTCATAATGTACAGCATACACAGCATTTTCTAGTTCACCAAATGCTTGATTACCATGTTTTTGACAATATACAGGAATTGTAATTTGTGATAAAATGTTATCTCTAACATTTGACTGCAAATGCCCTTTTTGTAAGAATTGAACAAAATATCCCAGTTATATCATAGCTACCATGTCTCCTTAGTGGCACAGTCGATGAGTAAAGTTTACTGGATAAACAAATATCTGTGTTTCGAATCCACGCATTTCATTTATGTGCTCTCCATTAACTGCTTGGACCTGGATCTTTGATGCTTGCAGCTATATTTTCTCTCTATTCATTTTGAAAATATCGTATTACTTTCTAGCTTGATTACATTTCAATCTACGACGACTGAGCTTTCCCTCAATAATAAATTGTATTGACCCAAAATGCTCAGGGCATCAATGAACACTTGGTTTGCAAGTTCTCAGGACTCTACACAATACCAATGTCTTGTATTGTGGTGAACAGACTCTGAGGAGGAGAAAAAGTCAGCATGTATTATCTGTTTTTATTTAGGGAATCCAGAGGAGAAGCATGGTTAAGAGAGGAAGGGTAAACAGGAACGCAGCAGTAGAGCAACAAGGCAGAACAGACAGGTTGTCCCGAGGCCTTCAAACAGAGAGATCCACTTTCTACACCGCAGTAAACAATAGCAGATGTAGTGTTTTGCAGCAAGTGAGGTTAAGTCAAACCAAGTGCATTTAAACAATGCTTAACAAAAGTGTCACAGAGGATTTTAAAGAAAACTGACTCTCTCTTTTACATTACAAAACAGCTCTGAGTTTTTTTTGATAAAGTTAATGAATGTCAGAATTGAGCGTGAAGTAAAAGTTTGTTACATGAATTGTTTGTAAGTGTAGACTCACTAAATTAGATTTGTTCCAAGTCCATTCAGAAGATGAAACAAATATGTAGGTGTGGAACAAAATACTTCTTCACAGAGCAAAACACTGGCAGAATAAGGTGTCTCTAAATTGTAAATCACATAAACGCGTGTCTTCTTTCCTTTTGCCTCTGACGTATATATGAAACGCAAAGATGAGCATTCTTTGTTGCCACCACTAAGCACCTCGGGCAGAATATGAGGAATTAGCAATCCAGCCAACATAGCAGTTGCATCAATCATCCGAAAGGACTGTTTTCTGTTTTTATTTTCAACTCCGAGACGATATTGATGGGTCATCAAAAAGAAAAAATGTTTCTATACTTCGTCAGAAAGCAAACTCGTCTCTTGACTTATAATAAAATAATTATTTTTCACTCTCTTATAAATCATATAACAACCAATTTTATTCCTATGTGTGTGTGTAACCACAACAGTTATTCAGGCAAGGCCCCATCAGCCTGTCGGGTAGGTGATTAGAATATGTTGTGACACACCGCTATGTGCATTCTCACACACACACACAGAGACAGGCTCGCCCACATCTCACTGCCTTTACTGAGATGTTGTGGCCTGTAGCAGCATGCAAGGTCTGATGCAGTTCACCTCTTGTGTCATTGAGTATTAGAGTATGGACTATCTGTCTGATTCACTGCAAAGACACACACTCGCACATAAAGTCACACGAGCACACACCGGAATCGCCTTGTAGATTATGATTCTTAACATTACTGCCGAAGGTGTAAAGTTTAGCTACTAGCTGATAAATATCTCCACACGCACACAAGCGCGTGTCTCTATAGTTGTGAGGACACTCCTTGACATATTGCATTCCCTGGCCCCTTACCCCAATCATCATAACTAAATGCCTAACCTAATTACAATTGTAACCCTAAAATGTAATCTTACCAATCAAAAAGCCAATTTTATTTTATTTTTGTTTATCCCCCACAATGATGGCATTGGACCAAAATTGGCCCTCACAGCTGTATTGATATATATATATGCCCACACAAACAAACACATGAGCGATTCAAACAGCATGCAGCACATGGTATCCTTAGGCTTCCCATTTCCCAGTTTGTACTATTTCAGTGTGTTTTCCACTCATTTATGCCTACCCACCTGCTCACCTAGAAAAACATATTCTTGCTATCCCACAGTTTCTGCTCTCACTTACCATCATGTCCTGTTTCCTTCCTCGCTTTCTGTTTCCCTCGCTGAACTCATGATTTCACAGATACGCCGTTAAACACACTTTCATTTTCTCTGTCTTACGTACACACTCCTTTTCCCCCTCTCCCTCCCTCCCTCTCTCTCGCTGTCTGTCTCACATGCACACACACCAACACACCGCACACACAATCGAGCAGTGCAAAGGGAATGGGCAGACTCATTCCCTGTCTGGCCTCGGGACCTAGATTGATTGATAGGAGAGGCGTCAGGGCAGTAGAAATGAGTGAGGAAAAGCAAACAGTGGCGCATGCTTCCCCTCTATGCCTTGATGATATTGTTAAATTGGCTATTCTCTGGCTAATGCTGCCGCTCCATCCACAAAGTATCACCAGCTGTCTTACTTATACTACAGTGGGGAGCAAGAAGGGTTTTTCCTGTTTCGGACAGAGAATATAGACAGATGTATAGCTTCTAAACTAGCTGGCCATGCAAGGACTAGCTATAGTTTTCCAAGATATTTGTTTTGTATTATCATGTGAGGGCTCTCCTGAAACAGGTCTGTGATCCACAGTGGCTGCTAACATAGTTTTAGAAAGGGATAGAGAATGAGAATCAAATACCTGCTATGCTCCTGCTCCCTAACCTTCACATATCAGCCTGAGGTTCAGATCAACATTAGGGTTGACACGGTAGTTGGCGTAACACAGTGTTCAGGCACACACTGATTACACAACATGTCCACTGGCCCCACCAGCTACGACCTAAAAGCCATTTGGTTCATTTTCGTGGATCAGTGGTAGCGCCCACATTCATAACATTCATCGCCTCCATCCAAGTGGTAGTCGAAATAACGTAAAAACATTATTATCCTGCGCGTCAGCATAGCGGCGCAAGCAGGATAATGTTTTGTGTGTGTGTAAAAAGTAACTAAACAATGTATCAACTAATTTCCACCAAACTTACTTGGGAGGGTATCTCCAGTTGGTGATTGGTCAAAAGCCAAGGTAACAAAATATTGAGGATAAAACATATTTTTCCCGGAATACCTCTTCAAATGTAAAAAATTATTAATAATAATTTTTATATCTCAAAAATACTTTAATGTTGATACAAAACGTACCTTGTAACATGTTCTTGTAACAGGTTCTCTAGATCTCCAGAGGCTTAACCATGTTAGTGTACTGGGGGTCAGTTTTTGTCTTGTTGCGGTGGGTTTTTTAAAACAAAGGTGGCATTTACATCACTCCGTGGTCATAATTATTTGACATGGGAATGGCATGTTGCAGTTTGTAGGTTTTTTGGTCTGCTTGAGTGTTGAAAGGAGTGTCATCCAAAAAGCAAAGTCAGATGTGCTTTCTGAAAACATCCAGTCCTTTTCTGTTATTTTCATATATCTCATGTTCTTGTAGACGTTGATTCATATAAGGAAAATTAGCATGTAATGTTCACATGTTTTTTTGTCCACTTATTTGGTCCTAGATTATTTGAAAAGGGCACCCATTTTAAATTGTATATCAGAGACTACTGGATTTAAAATGTATTATAAAAATCACTTTGCAGCAGTATTATGTATTTGCAGCAGTATTATGATTTTTTTGGTTTATAAAGCAGCTTCAGAAAGTGTTTAATCCTCTTGACTTTTCTGCTAAACTTTGTTGTAGATATTAATTGTAAATGAACAAAATTGCCATTTTACATCAAATATTCCAAAACATCACATGAAAAATATGTTTTTAGCAACAACAAAAAATCTAACCATTTACTAATGAGTACCCTTTATTCAGCATTATTTATTCTTAGTCCCCTTGGCTTTAATTACAGCTGAGTCTTCTTGGGTTAAGTCTCTACAAGCTTTGTTCACCTGGATTTTTCCAGGCAGATCCTCCAAAGCTCCAGCAGATTGGATGGAAGCATGTGTGAGCTGCCGTCTCTGCACAGATGTTCTGTGTTTAATTCTGGGCTACTGAAGGCCAGTCTGACTTGTCCCGTAGCCACTCCAGCATTGTCTTGGCTCTACAATTTGGATCATTGTCGTGCCGAAGGTTTAAGTCTGTCTCCTTTTCCCTTCTACTGAGAAGCACCCATATAGCTTGGTGATGCCACAACCATGCTTCTCCTGAGGTATTATGTTCTTAACAGAGTAAACCGAGGAAAAATAACAAGGTGTTCCATCACTGTGTGTGAATACTCCGCAGGGTCTCGGTCTATCTGTGGCTTGCAGCTGCTCAGTTGACCTACGAGCCTTGGGGAAAACACTGTGGAATCCCATGTTTTTATAATTTCTTTGTATCCATCCCTGTGCTTTTTAAATTCTCAGCACAGAAATAATTGCTTGATCTTCCTACAGATCAACAACGTTTCCCGTTTTAGACTCTTACACTGGAGATTCTGAATGAAACCAGTTGCAAAGAAGTCAAGGACACTGAGAAGAATTTGTTGACTACTTTGAAAACACTGCATCCACTGTGAATCCAAACTTTAAACATCCGACAAAGAGCCAATCACTTTGAATTCAGGTTATATTTAGTTTTCCTAAATGCATTGGGGATCTGGAGGTTGGTAGTAGATCAGAGCAAGTGACTGAGTTTTTATTGTCACTTAATGAATGATTGGCATGTTAACGGATTGGATTGGATTCAAATGTATTGTCATTACACAGAGTACAAGTACAGAGGCAACGAAATCGAAAGAAGGTTGAAAGATTACAGCATAACATGAGGGGAGGGAGAAGAGAAAAACAACCCCCAGACTATGCTCCTAGAGGAGTACAGTGTGGGAACAGGAAAAAAACACCTCAGCACATAAGCACATACATTTTAAACATTACTTGCAGGGGGGAGGGGGGATGGAGGTAAGCCAGTGACTGGGTGTTCTGAGCCCAGCCAGTTGGAGGACAGAGGTAAACCAGCACAGACAAGCAGCCATCCGGTCCTGCAGCCGCGAAGCGCTGGTCACAGACCCGCCTGTCAAACTGGGGGTATTTTGTTGGTATTAGAGCTGCCTGATTAATCGAAATTTAATCGTGATTTCGATTACTGGGTGCAAAGATACTCAAACGAGTTGAAGAAATCGTTTGGAATTTTTTTCGAAAAGAGAAGAGCATGCGCAATTCAGTCCTTCTACCAAAGCATTCAACGCAGCTAGCTGACTGGCACTCAATCTCAAGCAGCTGTAAAGTGAAGGAGGCGAGTTGTGTGTGTGTGTGGGGACCGGCAGTATTTAAAAACAACAGCACGAGTGGAAAATGGCAGAGGGGGGGCAGGCCCGTTCGATCGACAAAAAGGACAGAAAAAGTGATCTTGTATGGGAACACTTCGGATTCAAGGAATCCGACAAGGAGCAGCACCACACAATGTAGCTGCCGCACAGCGTTCATTCTGCAGCGTGCAGCCGCCGGGCTGCTCACACCAGACCCACATTTCTCTGCGCTGGTCAGCCCGTGATTTCCGCTTGTTGTTGTATGTAACCCGTTCAATGTAGGGGTTCGGGGGTAAATGATGGTGGTCCTCATAGCCATCCCCCATCCCCCACCCCTCTCTTTCTCTCTCTTTCTGTGTGCCTGTAGAGGGGGGGCAGATGGGGACATTTACCGGAACCTGAACTGACTGGTACTTCCAGTCACAGTCATTTAAAAAATAAAGCATAGACTTCAGAATAAGGGCACATATTAATAATCGTTTGAATAATCATCATTGCGATATTGTCCAAAATAATCGTGATTATGATTTTTTCCATAATCGAGCAGCCCTAGTTAGTAGTTTGTGATTTGACTTAATTTAATAAAACATATCACAATGGAATCAAGCCATCCACCGACCCATCCATAAGCATAAAGCTATTTTACACATAATAATAACAAAAAATAACAAATAGGAGAATATTTGTGCACAGCAAGAAGACGCGAAATGGCTGATTGGTTTCCCTGCCTCTTGTCAATCCTCCAGCCTTCAGTGTTCACTTTAGAGACGGATCACTTTGTGCACAATTTGCCCACTAATGATAGGGTAGAGGGGCAGGTATACGCATCAGTGGCGCATGAGAGGTGAGCCCCCTTACTAATGGCAGAGAAGTGCAGAGACTGATACAGTAGTTAGTAGTTGGGTGGGAGAATGCCTTCCTTCTTCATTGAGCTCTGTTTGTCTTAGAGTCAGCTGCTAGCCAGCCTCTGGGCAGAGCAACTCCCCGACAGACTCGCTCTGTCTGTCACCAACACTCGTCTCTTTCCTCACAATCTCCCTTTTGCTTCTTCCGCTACTTGTCTCTCCCACACGTTTTGGTTAGAACATGCTTCTCATTAGTCACCACCGTCAAAGAAGAAGCTCCTAACCCCACCAGCAAATTTTCTCTGTAAAATAGATGCTACTAAACACATATTTGTCCTGTGGGTGTGCTACTATGGCGATGAAACGCAAACAGTGCCAGACACCACCTTTACACATCCTCCTCCTGTGGTTTATATCAGAATTGCTACACAGTTTGCAGTCTCTCTCACACCCTCATGCACCCCTATCTTCCTCTCCTTCATTCCTATCCTCCTCCCTTCTGTAGTTCTTCCATTCATCTGCTTTGCTTACTTTTGTCTCACTGACCATGTCAGTCACTAAGTTGAAGGCTAGATTAAAAGGGCAGATTGGTACATACAGTCCATCCCTGCAGGACAGGTTGTGAATAAGCCCATTCCGCCTGTCTGCCCCCATCCAGTGCTCCAAGCCAGATGTTCACAAATTCAATGAGATTTTATTGTCGGCAGAAAAAGGCACCTTAGCGTTGCCCTCCTTTTCATGGCACACACCTGCAGAATTTGTGGGCAGACCTTTGCGATTTTTGTGTGTGTGCTTGTTGTCCAGATAGATGGAGAAAGATTCTTAAATGTTTCAGACTTAATCTGCAAACTGCCACAATGGCAGCTCTGAATAGTTTTGTGAGGAATAATTGTCAGGTCAAATGTCAAAGTGACCAAAGCACATGTTCATATATTTTGAATGAAGTCATACCCTGTTTTACATAACATCAACACCAGGGGTTGAATTCAGGTAATTAGAAATATTCCAAGAGACATTTTGCCCTTGTTAAAATGACCCATAATTTCAAAAATGTAGTTTCTCTTCTCTCTTCTTTGTAATTTTCCACTTCTCCACTGTTTCTCTCCTTAATTATTTGTTCCCCTTTCCCTCCCTGAACTGTCCCTCTTTTTACCCCATCTGCATTCCACTCAACCTCTTCTCCACCTATTCGGTTTGTTGTCTCTAACAGCCCCAGCAGGAGAAGGATGTGCTCTACAGTCTGGGGTCTTGGGGGCCACAGCTGCCCAATAACACCCTGATTTATCAACCTCCCTCAGCTAGCCTGCATGGAGATGCTGTTTAGCTCGCTTGCTTTCGGTTATTACTTACAGCCAACAAGGCAGGTAGTTTGTATTTCTGGCAGAGCGTCCTTAGGATGTGTCTGGTGTAATGAAAAGGCTGTGCTCGCAATCTATCTGGCCTTCTCTCCAGTAGCAGAAACCTGTGTGTGTATCTGTCCAGCTGTTGTCGCCCTACCAGGATGTATTTTCTCACAAAGAACGAAAGGGTGACTTGTCATCCCAGTTGATGTTTGTTTTAGAAATCTCCACCACAACCACTTGGTAACAGAAGATGAAGCCTTTGTTTTTCTCAGTTTCAATTAATTTATCTTGACATCCCTGCTCTTTTTCGCCATTTCTCATGTTTGTCACATCCTCCCTCCCTCGGCTCGTGCACCATGTCCAGCTCCAGATGGAGACCAGATAGTTGCAGATCCCAAAAAGTTAATCTAATTTCTATGTTCATTCTAAATTAAATTTTTTCTTTCTCTCTGTCCCCGACAACGTCCCTCTCTCCATTCCCACCCTTCTCTCTCTGCCTGTAGTCCAGTACCAGATGGAGATGATGCGTTCACTGCGTCACGTCAATATTGACCATCTGCATGTGGGCTGGTACCAGTCCACCTACTATGGCTCCTTTGTCAGCCGGGCGCTGCTCGACTCCCAGTTCAGCTACCAGCACGCCATCGAGGAGTCGGTTGTTCTTATTTATGGTGAGTACCCCTACAGAAGACTGTGTAAAGTCTTTGCTTTGTTTATAAATTTCTTTTCAGGTATCTCACTATCTACCGTTTTACAACCAACTTGAGTAAAGAGGCGTTGACCACACAAGATATTAGCCTCAAAATGGCTGGGTTGTACCTGTGGTATCAGATTAAAGTAAAAAACAACAGGATTCTACTAATCTTCGATGGACTGCAATCGGATACGTATCAAACTAGAATTCATTGTAGTTATGTCTCCACCAACCAGTCAAATTGCAGTTTGGCTATAATTTTTACCAAAATAAAGTTTGAATGTGCAACAGTTGAGCACTTGACAATGCTCACTCATCTGTGGTGCCTCCACAGCTGCTGGTTACAGCTCTGGTGTCACGATTGTCTGCTCAGGAGGGATTTGCTAGCTCATGTCCTCCATTAAGGGCAAAAGGGCATGCAATAGGTCATGCTGACAGTATATTTTGAATCTGAAACAGGTCATTACAGGTCCAATACGAAATGTCTCCCAACGTTGGAACAAATGTTAGATTTTGGATAAAAAGTCAAATCTTTAAGTTTTAGCACAAATCAAATTGATCAAGTTATTGCATAACACAGTGATGTCACAGCGAAGTTGACATTTGACCTTTTGGATATTAAATAAACATCACTTGATAATTGTATCCAGTTTGACATTTGTCAAATTCTGTCATATGCAGATTACAATATCATGAGGAAAAAATGTTGTGAGGTCACTATGACCTTTGATGAGCAAATTGTAATTTGTTCGTCAGAAATTGCAACCAGGTGTTCCTGAGATAAAGGACAAATGAACGGATGGATGTACAGACGACATAAAAACAAGATGTCTGGCACAGCTGTTGCCAGTGCAGAGCCATAATAATTTTAATTGAAATAAATAAAGTGCCACTACTGTATAAGAACGCATTCAAAATAGATTCTGGAACTGTTAAAGTAGTTGAAATGGTTTAACGGTGAAAGCTAAATAAAGTCAGTGGTCAAATTAACCGTAAGCCCATGCTCATTAAGTGTGTTTGAGTAACTAATACAGGTCCAGCCGTGTTGGTTTCAGTTGTTGCCAATCTCTTGCTTTCACTACCAGGAAACCTTTTATTGACGGTGTAATTTGATTTTTAATACATAACACAGCAAACAATTATCTTGGGGATAATACAATTCTTACCTAGCTGCGGCTAGGGGACAAAGCACTCTCGTCACTTTATCAGAGTCGAGTCAATGGCCCTTGAACAATGAAATCACATTTGCTACATACTAAAATAAGCCCCTCCTTTCACAGAGGCAGAATGCGTGTTGTCTTCAGGCTTAGATTTGGTCACCTTCAATCTGAATGAGGACCCCTTTGAAGTCTCACAACAGAATTACATCAGGCCTCTGCTCAGTCTCCAAGTCTGTTTCTCGCAGACCACTGTTGTCTGCAACAGATACCTATACTGTATCTGTTGCAGACAGTAGTATGGTTGTGAAAACCATTTGTCTCAGCCGAGGACACAGGAATCTCCAGCGAATACACATTTGATTATGTCACATTACATTACATGTCATTTAGCTGATGCTTTTGTGACTTACATTTTAAGTACACTCAACATATATGATGGGCCATTTTAGGGGTTCAGTATCTTTGCCAAAGACACTTAGGCATGCAGATGGGAAAGAGTGGGATTCGAACCAGCAACCCTCTTGTTGCAGAACACCCACTCTATCCCCTAGGCCACACTCTCCCCTTTGTCTCAGTATTACAAAGTGTAAACCACACAGAAACACATGTTGTAATAATATTCTCTATCTATACTTGTCATTCTTTCATTAAACTTATCTAAATACAAAATGTGCCTTGACAACGGTTAAAGGAATAATAATGCACAGAGCAGATCCGCAGCCACATTGAGTCGATTATAACAGTTTATAATTTTATATTCATTTAGGTTTCAGCAATAATTAGACAATCAAATCGAGTAAACAGTCTCTTTATTCAATGTGGATCCAAGAATTGGCCTGTTTCTGAGCAGTGTTAAGATATTCTACCCTGGTTCACATTCAGAGTCTGAGCAATAAATCAGTCTGACAGATGTAGGAAACTATTAGTTGATGTAACCACAAAATGTCTAAACAAACAATTTCATCTAAATCAAACAATGTTTTATCCTCATGGTTGGTTTTGATTTACTTTGACAGATACATTCGAATGACATCAAGTACATTTCAAGTGGGCTGAAATGCTTGAAGAATATAGAAGATATATTATTTTTGTAGAGATCGAATACAGGAACCTGTGTAAAAACAGGGCAGCAGGGTTCATGGCTGGTGAGGGGGCAGTAGGGCATATGTTCTCGTCAAACACCACAAAGAGGTATTCCATCCTAGTTAATCTTTGTAAAGTAACCTAGTAAAATGCCACAGTACGTTGCAGAGCCTATGTCTGCCTGCCACCCTCCCGAGGCCAGCAGCACAGGAAGCAGTGACGAGGGGAATATAGACGGGACTAACAAGGTTGCTGCTAGCAACTTACATGGCACTTATGGAAGCTGCGTGCCTGCTTCCCACTAAAAGCCTTTAAGAGCTTCTATTAATTGCTGCAAAGTAACTGCCATCCCAGATGGTGCTTTCTTTCAAATGACAGCAAATGAAAACCTGTCACTATAAAGCGGTGTGCTTTTAACTCCTTGGTGTCAACGTAAATGATAATTCATTACCACACTCACTTGTCATTTGGATCATAGACAGTAGTACACTGCACAGAAAGGACCTCTATCTGTGCAGTGTACAGGTTGTACAACGAAAGACATTTGTTCCTGGCCACCGAGAGAGCTCTGCTGGCTTTAAAGTTGCAGTGTGTAGAATTCAGTGACATCTAGTGGTGAAGTAGCATTCTGCAGATGAATGCCCCTCACCTCACCCTCCCCTTCCAAACATGACAGAGAACTGGTGGCAGCCTTCACTTGTAATAAAAAATTCAAAAGGAGTGTAGTTTTGTCCAAATGAGCTTGTGTAAGAATACAGCAAGTGAATGTCTGGAAAACTCACAGCGAGCGAATGAGTGTGTTGCAATTCTACAACGCTATGGACACTTGGGGAAGTATACGGATACATCTGGATGAAAAAGAGGTGTCATACATGTTTAAGGCATCAAAAAGAGTTGCTGAATTTATTTTGCGCAAACTTTATAAGACAAATCTTGCCTCATGCATGCTCTACCAAGGTGCCACTGCTCACTTATATGTTTTAGATCTCCTGCTGTGTTCTATGTGGAAGGCAAACAAAAATAAGTTCATTTCTGAAATCATGAGCCACGATGTGTTATCGACTCACAACTGCAGTTGTAATTTCGAAAAAATAATTTAATTCATACGTCTGCTGCTCTGTCTCTATTCTTTCCCCCAAATCATTTCAGAGTGGTCATGTTCTCTGATACAAATCCATGAAAGACAAAGATACATTTTAACCAACCAACATATGAACCCCTCTGATCTAGTCCTGCAGGCCACTCGGGCAGTTACTCACTCTGCCCTTTCTCATTCAAAACGAGGTCTCCTGTTAATGTCAATCAATAATGTAGCGCTTAATGGATCAAAGCACCTCAAAGGAATTTACATTATCTCTGTTTAAAGTCAACGGGAAAGAAAATTGATTTCTTTTTTTGTTTTCTTCATCATTAGCTCACTGGTCATTTTATGCCAGCGCATTAATCAAAATGATGGCCAACTGGCAAGTTAATGGCATCCGTCCAGTGAAAGCTTAAAATACGAGCACGTTGTTAAACCAATTGGTTTAATATCTTTACCATGACAACAGTTTTCTTTCCGGAGGTGAAGAGGGATGGACAAAGTGCTGACCTGCAAACAGCTCAATGCACCTTCAATTCAGGAACATGTATAGCCCCTAAAGCACAGACCGCATTAGAGGCACAGTGTTAACATTGGGGAGGAGATTTTTCCCATCAGGAGCCATTTCAATTTTTATCTTTTGTGGGTCATACTGAATTACACTACTCAAGAAAATTAAGGGAACACTTTAATCACACATAGGATCTCAATGAACACAATATTCATGTTCTAAATCTTCACTGATGTACATGTAAATTCATTGAGAACAAAATAATGGATTCAAAATCACAGTGAAAATTTGAAATTACAAGCTGTTCCAACTTCACATTACAACTCTTAAGGTTGTTCAATAGTGTGCATGGCCACCACTGGCCTGTATGCAGTCCCAACATTGTCTGGGCATGATCCCAATGAGACGGCGGATGGTGTCCTGGGGGATCACTTTCCAGACCTGGATCAAGGCATCTGTGAGCTCCTTGAAAGTCTATGGCACTACTTGGTTGCGACAGATACACCAGACGTTCTCGGATTCAGAGCTGGGGAACATGAGGGTCAGTCAATGGCATCCATGAACTGTTCACACACATAAGGCCCCGCATTGTCCTGCACGATGAGGAACCAATAGTGACACATCAAACTCAGCAATGAGTACATAACTGGGCAGATCCGTCATCTGCTGCAAAAGACAGTCAAGTGAAAACTGGAGGTAACATCTTTTAGTATTTTAGGTTTAAGCAGCTCTATGGCAGCACCCATTCTCCTCCTGAAGGATGTCTCAAAATCAACTATTTCTCATTCAATTTCTGCTTGGGTGATTCCATACTCCTGTTTGTAAATAACATGGCACTGAATATTCGATTGATCGTTTGATTATCTAAGCTAATGTCATTTTTTTTTAAAGCAAATCAATCACAGCTTCTAAAAGTGAATGAAAAAATTTGAGTTTCCTTCAGATGTAAAACAACATCAATTATTAACCCTTTGCTGCACAGGATCTGATCATTTTGGAATAAATTTCTTATTTAATTTAATTCCTCATATATATCTGAGATGGTTTAAAGAGACTCTTAGGAGCTCAGGCCAGATCATGTTTTACTCATCAGGCTTCTTACAGATGTAGGAGGGTTGTCTCAATCAAATGTAACTAAAACCAAGCAGTCTCAATAGGAATTGGCTATCAATTCTCCGTAATTATTATAAATTATTTTATTGGCCAAGTACATGTGTTATCCTTTGTCCTCTTCTACTTAACTCGAGTCTCTCAAAATCAGTGAATAGATTTAAAAAAAAAAGAGAGAGCTGTTTGGCATCACACAGACCAGTTGGTCCTCCACTCCATTCTTTCCAGCTCAGATGTGTTACCATGTGCAGAAATGAATGTCTTCCATCCTTAAAATGGATAATTATTATGGTTAAATAAGAAATCCATCAAATGCAAGATCTGAAAAATTATTTGATTGTAGTTCCTCTCTTGCCTGCGTCTTTTTAATTTGTAAATTGCTTGAAAATATGAAATTGACAATAAGCAACATATGAGTGCTTTTAATAAGGACGTATGCATTCTAAATCAGTTAATACATTTTCATTTTGCCTTACATTACATTACATGTCATTTGGCAGACAACCATAGATGTTCACATTGAACTTATGGCTTGTTGTTGTTTTTGAATTAAAAGATTCGGATTAAAAGTCAGTTTCAAATAATTTGATGAACTCATTTTTCTCTCCTCTCATTCTAGACCCCATAAAGACGGCTCAAGGCTCCCTGTCCCTCAAGGCTTACAGGCTCACCCCAAAACTGATGGAGATCTGCAAAGAGAAAGATTTTACACCTGAGGGGTGAGTAGCTCATCAAGTAGCACGCGCACACATGCGACACTATGTGGATGAGTTTTACGATCACATTCACACTGAAGCGCAGATGCTCTCATAATTTGAGCGTATGTATTAACGCAGCGGCTCATACTACTCACATGAATATTTATTGGGGGGGATATTTTGACTCTGCTTATTCAATGGATGCAAATGCAGACTTGTGCATTCACATGTGGCTGCAGTCTGAGATGGATGCTGATGATTTTTCAGCTCGTCCTTGCCCGTCAAACAAAATGTACAATGTTTACGCTTTTTCTGACCCCAAGGCTTAGTGTAATTGCTTTTAAATTGCAGCTAAAAATGAATGTTATGAGGGGAACTATTTTCCAGGCTGTTCAGGGAAGTCCAACTGCACAAGCTAGCGCAGGCATAAAAACACGCATGATAAAAAAAACCCAGACCCATTGCCAAATGTATGTTGAACATACATTTGGCAAATTGCGTTTGCCAAATGAAAATTCTGACATATTTTGTATCCAATAAAAAGAAGTATTTGCGGGGAGAAGGGAGCCTTAAGATCTGCATCAGTTTTATTTCACTTCCCCATTTCCTCTGTATTTCTCCACCTGTATGTCTTTATTACGAACCACTCTGTTATTGACCTAGTGTGTTTGGCCCAGAGTCAGAATCCTTCTGATTTCTGCAGCTTTTCATTAGTCCCCATGATTTATTATGGCCCCAATCTGTAGCTATCAGTGTTCCGAATAAGTCCATGATTGAAAGAGGGCAGCTCAGGTAAGGAAAGGGCAATATCACCTAGGGCTGCAACTAACGATTATTTTAATAATCGATTAATCGGTCGATTATTTTTTCGATTAATCGATGAATCGGATAAAAATAGAAACATTTGTAATTGCCGCATCTTTATTAAAAAACTGAACATTACTTTCTGAACATAAAAACAGAACATAAATTCACAGTAGAATGAAGTGAAAAGTGAAAAAATAACAGGTTATTGCTTCAACGTCCCTGAGCTATTAAGTCATATTAAATAATAATAAAATGGAACACAAAATAAAATGCAGTGTATGATATACATTTTTATATGTATATATAAATACAAAAAATGAAAAGGCTACTTTCTTTTATAAAGTGAACAAACTGAGGTTTTCTGTTAGAACAATAAATAAATTATAAAAAATAAAGAAAAATGCAAACAACCAATCTGTCCACACTGTATTTGTTCGAACATTAACATTAACATTGACATTAACACGGTCTTGCTTGGTGCTCTAACCAACACACAAACTCACTGTTCAGTTAACCGTTTTAGGCATGAACTTTGCATTGCAATGCAAAAATGTAAGCATGTCTACATGCTCCTGGCTAAGGCTGGCTCTCTTCTTTGAAGCTATGTTGCCTGCGGCAGAGAACAGCCGCTCTGATGGTGTTGAGGTGCCAGGGATACACAAGTAGGACTTGGCTAGCCTGGCCATTATCGGATATTTGTCCATGTTGTTTTTCCACCACTGCAATGGGTTTTCTTCCTTTGAAAGTTTCTTTTCTTCAAAGTATCTGAGAACTTCTTCCCGTACTTTTGTGTTGACATCATCATCTCCGCTTGATCCATCCCCTTCTTCACTGCTGGAACCAAGGAGTGAATCAAGTAGTGTGGTAGGAGTTGTTGATGCAGAAGCTGTATCGGAGGAAGTGTCGGGCTGCTGCAAATTCCTCTCCATCTCTCCAAGCGCCAGTCTTTGCACTTTGTTTTGAACACAAAGGATTTCTTCAGGGGAAAGAAACTTCAGTTTCCTAAACCTTGGGTCAAATGCTGGTGCAAGAATCACTGTGTTTGCTGCTGTGTCTGAAAAGGTAGTCTCCCTTTTCCATCGCTCCTGGAGCTGATTGGTAGCAGTGACTTGAAAAGCCTGCAACGGGCCCGACTCGTAGGCAGCACTCTCGGTGGACTTCAATAGCCCCTTCACAAGTGGAGGTATTACAGATATTGTAGTGTATTTCTCTGCACTCATGAACACAGTGGCACATTCAAAAGGCTTTAGGGCTTTTAAAAGTTCTTCTAGCAGGATCCACTGTTCTGGTTTCAAATCAAGGTACCGTTTTCCTTTCTGTGTGACAGAGATGTCAGACAGTGTTGCTGTTACAGGCCATCTTTGCTCAATCAGTCGACTGACCATATAAAAGGTGCTGTTCCATCTTGTGCTTACATCTTGAACAAGGCTGTGCTCAGGTGTGGCCATCTGTTGTTGTTTTGCTCGTAGCTTACCGCTGGCTAGCTCACTTTTTTAAAAATGTTCCACGAGACATCTTGCAGCCCCAACAGCCTTTTCAATGCTCGGATGCTTTAACGCAGCATTGATCACAAGTTGCAAGGTATGACCAGTGCAACGCACAGAGGACCACCCATTCTTCTCCTCCAGGATGCGTGCCGCAGCCACAACATTGGCACCATTATCATGGACTACGGCAATGATGTTGCTAGGAGGGATTTCAAACCTGGCTACAACTTCTTCCAACCATTCGGCGATGTTGGATCCAGTATGTCTGTCCTGCAGTGGCATGGTAGTGAGGCAGATTGACTTCATTTCCCAATCGTCTGTGATGTAGTGACAAGTAACACCGAGGTAGGCCTCAATGGCTACACTTGTCCAAACATCAGTGGTGAGAGCAAATTTGCTGTTGTTGCCGTTGTTCAAAGCAGTCTTCACTGCATTGATTGTCTGCTCATATTTTCTCTCCATAAGCCTAGTGAAATGGGTCCTTGAGGGAAGAGTGTAACCAGGATAGAAGGTGTGAATCATCGTCCTGAAGCCGTCATCTTCAACCATTGACAGAGGCCTCATGTCAGTGACTAGCATGTTAAGGACGCTATCTGTCAAGACAGATGCTTGCTGTGGTGTACATGATGTTCTTCCAATCAGGAAGCCACTCATTGTTGGTTGTTTTTTTCTGCAATGACAAAGTTAATATTATTAAGTTTGTAAAACAAATAAAATGAATATGCCTCATTGTTTTAGTTATTAATACTGTTATGTTGAGGCCAGTAAGTAACCCAAAGATCAATTACAGACAATACACATTTTTATAATAATGATTTATTTATTTTATTTATTTACACTCATGGAGGTTTAAGTAAAATGTAGTATGTAAGTTTATTATGTAAGTAAGATCGTTTTTAGTAATTTACAGATTAAGCTGTAAGTGCTTTAAAAAAATAAAATAAAGTAACAGACACACACACACACAGACACACACAAGCAGTCGGTCACTGAGAGGCTGCTCCACGAGAACGCTCTCTGCTTTCACTGTGTCTGTCTGAGCGACTGCGCGAGGCGGAGCTACGGATCGGTGCGCTATCTGGGAGCGCGCGCACACACACTGGATAACGAATACATTAACACACCAAACGAGAGAGAGTAGATGTTGCATGTTCTTACTTGAAAACGGAATAAATGTGAGCTTTTGTATTGACTTACCCTGCTGTCGAGCCCCCTTCCTCGTCATGGATGACTCCGACATGTTTTCTTTTGAGGTGTTGCATCATTACCGTGGTGCTTCCGTGCCACGCCATTTCGCTTTTGCAAAGATTGCAACAAACACACTTTTTAGTTTTATGCAGTGTGAAGTGCTCCCACACTTTGGATGATTTCGGTCGAACCCCCTCCGCCATCTTTTATGTCCAAAATTAAAAGCAGTGGTCGCAAACACTAAAGCGCTTGTAGGCTCACTGTGGGTGCGCATGAAGCATGTACCTGCCGGCGTCAGTAAACAGTTCTGCGCATACGAGTGACGTATTAATCGCGCGACTCAACGAATCGATGACTTAAATCGTTGGCAACGCTTTTAGTAATCGATTTTTATCGATTTTATTGATTCGTTGTTGCAGCCCTAATATCACCCCATAACAACTATCTTGTCTATCTGCTTCTTTTCAGAGAGACTGGAAATCTGAATATCAGTAATGTGTCCTTTTTACCAAAGAAGCAAAAGTTCAAAAGTGTTAAATTTTTTCCCACACAACAGTGTTTGCTAAAAGCAGTCCCTTTCATGTCGGTGTATTTGATGTTACGTAAGCTTGCATATATTGTGCACCTTTTTGAAATGAAAGGCAGGGACAGATGAGTGCTGAATAGACCAATCCCTTTGAACTGCTTTCCAAGTCTGCTGGACTATGGATGCAGTGGTCAATAGACTCCACTTCAGCACACAATCTAAAGTGTCAAATTAGTCAGCCTGCGGAGTCAACCTTTGACTTTGTCCAGCGGGGACCGACTTGGAAAGAGCATGGCATTAAGTGTGTGCTACGTCCAGTAGGGTTGAGTAATTTGTCCTGCCTGCAGTGTGCTGTCCTTCCATTTCCTCATAGACACCTTTTTATATCACTCTGTGGGTATTTGAAAAGGTCATATGTAGGAAATGTTTTAAAGCACTCCAGATGGATAATTGTGCCAATATGTACAACAAACAGTATTCATAACATTATAGATTTTTCTTATAGACTGCTGTTATCCATACTGATTATTGTCCTCCCCACTCAGAGCCTGAGGCAGGGTTGTCCACTTCCGTTGCCTTTAAGTCTCATCTTAAAGTTTGCCCAATGTGATGCTCTACTCTGAATACAAAACCGCATTTATCAAAATTACCGTGGCAGAATCAAATGATGCTCCACAACGCTATTTATCACACAGGCAAGCACGGTATAAACATCTGTTCCTGGTACAGTGCACATGGTGGATTAATGCAGCAGGCGTATTGATCCCAAAACGAGCACAGCACGCCGAACAAGCATTAGACATATACAGATATTAGTTTGTAGCTCATGCACTGTGCACAAGTGACAGACTGAACCAAGGCAGTCAGTCAATGCTATCGGATTTATGTGAGACATTAAGCAAAGTTTGAAGTTCCATTTTGTGTTAACAAGCCCATGTCAGAGAAAAGGCCAGGCAGAGAGAGATGCAGCTTTAAGATCCTGAGGAACAAGAAGAGGTGGTTAAAGACGCTCAGCGCTCTGCACACTTATCAGCACGGCCCATAAAAAATGTAATTTATGCTACTGAGTCGAACATGGCTTGGGGTAAGCGATATGCACATCCTATCGTATCGCACCATTCTTCGATATCAAATGCAATATGCATAACGTTATGATTCATGTTTTCTTTTAGACGGCCGAGACTCAGTTTACCTCAAAGTACAACATTAGTGGCAACAGCGAAATACTTGTGTTGTAATGAGAAACAACTGCCAGAGTAGAGAAGCTGTTGACCTCACCCACTCACTGTTTACTAAAAAAATATTCAGATTGGTCATGAATCGGCTACGAACTGGGTTTTAATTGGAATGAGTTTTGTTTGTTACTGACTAACAATCCCCACTGATTTCACAAATTTAATCTCAATGCATAAACACAAATGGTTTTCTCATTACGCCGTTACACTATTGTTGTTTTCAGACATTAACGCCAGTATGTACATACAGCGGGGCTGGGTTTTTCTCTGGAGTTTGCATTTCTCACCTAAAGAGAGATTCTCCAGTTGGATGCATTAACAATGACACTACAATTTGTGTATTCTGCTACAGATATTAGGGCTGAACGATTTGGGGAAATAATCTAATTGCGATTTGTTTCCCCCAAAATTGCGATTGCGATTTAATATGCGATTTTTTTCTCCCAAAAAAAACATAATGAACAAGCAACAAGAAAAACAAATCAGTGTGCATTTAAGTCATTTTAAGTATAAACACAAGGATTGCACTTTCTTTTTTTATTGTAGGTGTCTTACTGCTCCCAAGTCAGTAACATTTCCAGTGTTGGGAAGTTTGAAAACGTATTCCGTTACAGAATACATGCCCAACCAATTTGAGTAACGTATTCTGAATACTTGGATTACTTCCACATTGAATTAATTTTGATAAGTGTTGGAAAGCGGCTTTGTTATAGTCAGTGGAGCAGAAGCAGTTTAAGCTCTGTGTCCGCGGATGCGGCGGGCCAGCTGGATGCGCTGGAAGGGCAGCTTGCGGATCAGCAGCACGTAGATTCCTGTTCATGTCCGGGTGGTCGTGCAGCGGTACGGAGGCGCCGGGCCTCAGCAGGAAAACCCCCGTGCTGAACACCTCAGTCTCGCAGATGTGCATGTATGTGACCGGGGGGCTCTGGAGCCCCGCCGCCCCGGAGCACGGCTTGCTTTTCCGCGGAGTGATTTTCAGGTCCGCCGCCCGCACCGCGGTCAGCAGCAGCATGAGCTTGATCTGTGAGTCACGTCGGCCAAAGACTTTAGAACCCTGTAGGGGATGCAGGCTTGCTTCGCTATCTTCTGGATCAGAGGAGTTTTGTGGTCCCGCGGCACTCTTGCTGCGGGTGAGGACAGCAGCCCAGAGCCCTACTCTCTTTCGCACGTTTTAATCGCGCACGCTGCGATTAGAAAATCGCGTTTTATCAAATCGCGATTTTATCGCAAATGCAATTAATCGTTCAGCCCTAACAGATATCACTTTTTGTGATACCCTCTTGATATCTTTGTCTGTTCTTTCTATGTGTCTGCTTTTTCATCCTGAGATATTTGTATTACTTTTGTTATTTTAAGTTTTATAAACTTAATCAACACAGCCACTGAGGATCTTCTGCTTCCAATGTTTCAATGTTGGAAGCAGAAGATCCTGGAAGCAAAAACTTCCAATGTTTGAGCCACTTCCAATGCGTTCAGTCTCATTGGAAGTGGCTCAAACAACATGTCTACATCCCCAGTGTGATGGTTATTGTGTCATAAATTGCTGTGAATTCTGACCACCTTCTCCTCTTTCCTGTCCCTCACTCTCCAGCTTGAAGAAGGCCAACATCGGCTTCGAGCATATGTTCGAGGAGGTACCCATCATCATCAAGAATTCCCACCTCATCAATGTAATGTTGTGGGAGCTCGAGGAAAAGTCCACGGTTGCAGACAAGCACGAACTGCTCAACCTCTCAAGCAGGTCAGACTTAACACACGCAGCCATTTACCATGAGGGCCTAAGGCTAGACTCTCCGGTTGTAAAAAAAAACATGGAGAGAATATAGGCACATTTGACATCAGGATTAACAATTCCACACAGGTTTTCCTCAAGGGATCAACATTTACAAGGTGCTTCTGCATGGGCTTGTGGGGAATTGTGTGCGTTTATCAACATCTGTCCTCTGTAAAAGCCTCTGACCTTCAATCCGGCCTGTAAATTTTTCTAATCTTACTTGACATTGCGGGGAACACGTAGGGGATCTAACATATCACTGCTTTGGATGCTCGGGGGGATTTGGTTCTCTCTCGATTTTGTTTGTACGCATAGACGTTAATTCCATATAATTTTTTTTTGTTTCAATGCTCCTTTGAAAATCATGCAAAAATCTAATGTTTTATTGAAGTTTATTAGATTCTGATTGGAGAAAGCTTTTTCAAGTTAATGATTAAACCTTCTGCCTCATGGTGTTTGTAGGCGCAAGATCCAACATGAAAAAATTATCAGTGTCATCAGTCTCTGTGCAAAATCATTCTACAGTCACATCCAGGAAATAGAGGTTATTGATGGAAGTTATAACCCCCTCCCCCAACAATCTGACACCAAGCAAAGTGTCACATTAATATGATTCATTTGCTCTTGGTATACCAATAGAATTGTGAATTCATAGCTACAGAAGAATGCAGTAAGTTCTTGAAAGTATCTTAAAAGTTTTCTTCAAGTGCATCATGGTATCGCTTAAAACCTACAGGCTGCTTTCACAGACATGAGTTAAAGCTACTTCTAAATTAAATTGAATTGACATTAGAGAACTCCTGGGCATTAATCCGTGTCTTCTGCTCTGTTCCAAACTGTACAAGATTGGAGGAAATAATACGAGGTCTATAGATGTATTCTTGCTTCCTGTTGCCCACCATACATGGCTTCACTGCTGTTTCCAAATACTTATTAGGAAGGCTGTTTTATCTTTTTGTTGTCCTCACGCAAATCACATGAAAAGACAAATGCGAAAGTTAATTTATCTGAATAAGAATTGTTTAATCGCCAGCGCTCACACCTATTAAATACAAATAAAATAACTGCATAAGTTTAGTGATTTACATGTTCCTTCATTACAATGAAAACAGCCCAGATCAGATCCATAAATCGAACACTCAGCTGACAATTCGCATGCAGACGGGTTCTGATTTGATGGACCAGCGATGTCCTATAAGCTGAAGTACTCTGAGGAGAGAACACATCGGGCTGAGTAACATAAACTACACACTCTGTTTGTTGTAATGAAGAAAACATGTCACCCAGTGCAGCGTTATGGTTCTTTTATCTGTTTTTTATAGTTATCTGAGGAGTTATATGGTACATAGGCATAAGCTATATAAGGCTGCACAAATGCTGACTTATTAGCAGAATAAATTCTCTGTTGGTTTTGGTCTTTTCATGGGATTTGTTGATAATAATAAAAAGTATAAAAATAAAACCAGCCTTATTCTATAAACCGTATTTCAACCACCTGAGACAGCAGTACCAGGTTGGTGGGAGAACACAGTACCTGGACTCCCGTGTGTGTCATGTAGATTTAGTTGAGGAGCCACAAACATGATGAGGTCCTAAGTAGCTAGCACCTTATTCATGTCAAGTCACAATTACATCATTAACAACACATTTTTCATTCCACCACTTAAGTTGAGGGGCCAGTCATGTATAACCGTAAAGTCGAGAGAAGCACATGTTAAAATGATCCCTACAGTTCTTGGATGTCAGCAAAAATTGTGGGCTATATTCTGTCACTGATCAATTTGTGGGTTTGTCCTTTTACCTGCGGGCTATCATGAACACATAAACACGCTCAATAAAAAAGCAAACATCAAAATGATGGCTTGATCATAGGATGTTATTGTAGCAGGTCACAAATGGAAGAATGTATAATCATGTTAATATTTTTAAGAGGTTAGTGCATGAATTCATGATAATTCATGTACCCATTCTCTGAGGTGTACCACAGAGGGGGTGTTTTAATGCATGGTAATACCTGTCAAATGCACAATATAGTTAAACCAAACTAACAGGTATTTATTGCTTGGCTCAAATCTGCACACAGTTGAGTTTGAGTTCCTTTTCATTTGAGACAACTTATTGATTTCTGGAGCTCACTGTTGTGCCTCTAGGTCACTATTGGATGTTTGATTGAGATATACAGTCTAAAAAAAAAGGTACAGTAAATGCCACATATAAATGTCAAAGCATATTTATTCCTAAAGCTCTCCGAAAGCAGGACCTGCCATCAAACTTTGTCTTCCATTACTAATGAGCGCAATATGAGCAAGCATCACCCCACCATATCCTCTCACAGCCTCTTTAAGTCTTGCTTTTAGATCCCAGAGGCCTCAGCATCAGTCTCGGGAGAATTTATCAGCAATCATTTATGGAGATAAACCGCTGCAAGTGGAGCAACAGCTGTGAAGCTGCTAATCAAAAAGCCTCCCAGGGGCAGGTGGGAGAAATTAGCACAATAACGACTCGCAGTGCTGATTCACACTCTGTTAGCACACAAAATGCACCGCGCTTAGTTGTACACTGCAGCGGAACCCATCAGGAGTTGTTGATTCTCATCGTCTGTGTCCTTTAACACAAGTAAGCCATCAAGTAAATGAATTGTTCCACAGCTCTGTAGAAGGCAGACACGTGGCCAGCCAAGCTTCGCACCCGCAGTCCTTTTTCGTACAAATTGTCAAATAGACTGAAGGAGAATGCCTCGCTTTTCTTTCATATCGCTCCATTTTGAAGACGACCACTCAGAGGTTCAAACAAAGCATCAGAAATGACGCGAAATGGAGAAGAGGCAGCCCAGCCCTCCCCGTAGGTTTGTCGGGATGACTGCCGATGGGATGTCTGGCAAGATGAAATTGTTTCCTGAAGTTGTCAGATTGCTACGCAGCTCTGTCCTCGTGTTGGATTGTAGCGTCCGTCTCTCTACATCTTCTGCTGACAGCCCCACCCTTTTCTCCTCATTTCCACTCCTTCACAAAGTAAACGATAATGGGTTTTATTTAATGTTTTTTTTCCCTTTTGTCTCATTTTCCAATCTGCAGCCCCATTTGTCAATGTCATCTATGTCTCAGGCTGAGTGAATGCAGTTTCACTCTGGCAAACAGGGTTGTTCTTACCACAGATGATGATGTTGATCGTGGTGATGGATTGCACGAATGGAAATTCATTTACGTAGCTCTTACCCCCAAACAGGCTTGAAATGGCTCTTTGTTACACAGTAGACAATATAAGTGCCATCACAAAGCGCTTTTAGTGTAGGCCAATCTTACATGGTTTTTATGGGTGATCCGTTCAGGATGTTTGCGGCCGATCACCAATCACTGGGTCTATGTTCCTGTTTTGGGTGATGTAAGTAACCACTTATAATCCGATTACGCGACACGCACTTTAATTTTCTCAAGCCGTTTGCAAAGATGAAATGCGTTACGTTTGAACCTACCATAACACTACTGAGCACTCACAAGGACTCGTTAAGAATTAGTTGTAGTCAGCGTTTCACAAACTTTATGAAGTTTAAACGAGCAAAATCACGCATCACAGAAAAGCAAATGGTGATCACACAGCGTGCTTCATGTGCTAGTCAGGTTGTCTCATTTGAAAGCCTTTTTTTGTATCATATAGCATTTATTTAACTTAATCAACATTGTATAAAATCAAGGAATGGGAAAGTATCAAATTCATTGGCAAAAGTGTATTATTGACTGGTCAACAGCTGCTTAACTTGAGCTTAACTTTTCTGTGGAATCAATAAATCGCTGCGTATGTGCAACTCAACAGAGATGAGAAGAGAGATGCCTCACTCGCTCTCTAGTTCCACCATCAGTTCCTGGAATAAAACAAAAAGGTTAAAATACAAAAGTATTTACCGAAAATAAATAAATGAGTGAGCATCTCGATTCCATCTCATCTCTGTTGAGAGTTGCATTTCCTAAGTGACAGCTGTTGGTTTTGCCTCATCTGATAGGTGTTTATAGAGACCGCTGATCAAACTAATTAGAGGGAATGACAACCAGTGGCCAATCAATCGGAGCACCTGTAGTCTCTAACCATCTTCACAGTTCTCCTCATAGTCAACTGTAAATTATTCACAAAACCTCATAATTACTCATTGTTGTGCTGTATATCTACAAATAAATAGTCAAACTATTAGAAACTGGCTGTCTGTACTGAAATGTACGAAAATAGAAAGATATGTAAACATAGCTTCATGCTCTGTACAGATATGATATATTCAATAAGGGAGAAGTTGATCAAGAGCAGGCACAGAGAACAGACTTTACTCCGGCTGCAGCGAGAGAGGGAATGAGACAAGAGGGAAGAAGAGAGGAGAAATAACCGTAAAAAAGGGTCACAAAGGAGGTGGTGACAGAAATGATACTGTGAATAATATACTCTCGGGAAAAATGACCCCTGACAGACAAAATGTATTCAGTGAGACGGTGCTTTTGATCACCGGGCATAATATTCCTGTCTATGATGATTATTTTCCTTAATGGAATAGTTACAACTGTGCTCTGGGCTATTCAGTCGCATCAAATTTATATGATATGAATATGTGTGAAAATGTAGTATAAAAATATAATGTGTTTTATGAATAATTAATTTTATATTTTGCCAAGACAATAGTGTACACCAGTGCTGGGACAATGTTCGATTTTCAATGTCTTTAAAACCTTACACTGCTGAAGAAGTTGGTCTGTGTTGGGCCTCAGTCCATCAGTGAAAAAGGCTCCATCACTGAAAACAGTCATTGTAAGAAGGGAAGTCACTTCCTTGGCAGCTTTGTTGAACAACTCCCCTCTGAACTTTCAATTTACTGAATGCCGGCCTATTTTTGCTTGCACATCAATACCGATTTAGAAGTTGTCCTCTACTGTCCTCTGTGAATATGAGCATGTCGGGCCAAGCACACATAAAGTATGGGCAACCATTGAACCCAGCGTTGAAATGGAATTGGTGATCGTAGGAACTCCCTCGATAGACTTTGATTTCTAATTCAGGATTGATCTGAAGGTTCACTGACCCCTCTGAATAATTAAACTCTGAGGAGTTGATCGTCGGACACTGTGCAGTCTGGAATAGATTATTCAGTATCTATTTTTTTTTTCAACCAGGTGTAACTGGTAGTCCCATCTTTCACTGTTAGGGAAATACTTAACCCCTTTGAAGTGTGTTTATCACACACAAATTTGTGATGAAGTGGATGAAGAATTTCTAAATATTGTATTCTTCAATCAACATTGCATTCTCAATTCAATTATGGTAGCTCAAAATATGAGATAGAGGTCAAATGGATTCATATAACCTTTTATTACCATGTGGCAAGGACTCATACACAAGCCCTTCAAAATCACAATGTACTGCAAAAGATAGTATGAACCCGATAATAAAATAAAACACAAGATAAATGACTTGATGTATACAGACGGATGACTAATAATAACCCATCTGTAAATAACTGACAGATGTTTTCAAGGATCCTGCTCTAATGATTTATGTTGCATATATTATAAATGTACACCACACAAAGTGCAGAAGTCAGAACTAACAGACGTTTGATGTTAGATTATAAATTGATTTCGTCTGTCACTCATGTTGCAGTTTGTGTATAATATGATACCACAACAATTCCCCTTTAACTTAACTTTCAAATTCACCTTCGTAGCACCAAATATACTGAATTCATAACTATATTGTAGTAAGTTTTATGAGTTTATTGTTCAAACATTACTTTTTTATTATTGTGCCACCCCTAGAGCCTGTACAAAGTTGTTTACTCATTGTTATAATTGACTCAGGATTCTGTTGCGAGATGAAGTCTATAGAGCTACTGTGACAGAGCGAAGCAATTTAACTAAAGTCATGTTTGTTATGTCGGAAAAGTAGCCTTAGAATTGTTAGATACAAAAATTGGCAACAAAGGAAACCTGCACAGATTAAAAAGGTATATTTGAGTAAGAGTTCAATTCTGGGTTCATTGGATCTAGTTTCTCAGATATACCAAAGAGGTGGTTATCCTTTGTATTAATACACCACAAAGAAAGGGATTCCCAATCAATAGTTTCAAGGTAACAGCTGTGAAGACCGTGACAGTTTTTTTTAAAAGTCTCAACAAGATGTGTTTTTGTTCCAACAGAAGATGGAGCGTGTGAGGAGCCAGGGGAGCGAGAGAGAAATATTGATTTTATGAAATTGGTAATTGAAAAATCTCACAGCAGAGAGGACAGTAACTGAAATCACCCAAACCTCTCTCCACTCTGCCTCCACATAATCACAGAGACAATAAAACACACACAAAACAGTTCTGTCAGAGCGAGTGCACACACAGTCCTAACATACACAGGGCTGGCATTCCTTGCGGGTACAATTGTCATTTAAATAAACAAGTCAGAATCGGTTTTCCCATAGTTACGTGCTGCATTGTGTTGCACGCACACATTCATAAATAAGACAATATCATGTAATTCCACAGAGGAAAGTAGAAGAGGAAAAAGACTTGAAGTAGAGCACTGCAGCCTGGCCAAGGTTGAAGTTAAGGCAGTAGTGAGATATTCTGTTAAAAACAGGGCTCATGGGACGAGAGAGAAGAGGATGTTGTCAGCATTGTCAGCACAGCAGTGTTGAGTTGTGTGTGTGTATGGGGGGGGTATGAGGGACTTGAGCATAGACATAGCACAGGGACAAGGGGAATGGTCCAGGGGTCTGAGTACAGTCAAACCCCAGGAGAAAGATTTCATGTCGGATCTCTGTCAGGACACATAAGAGCCACACTGGAAGATGGTGAACTGGTAGATTCGGTCTCACTAGATGGCAGACACTGCATGTTCAGTCCCATCCAATGTGGATGCAGCATTCTTAGACTGCAACGTCTGACCACAGGCTTTTGTATGTACACATGGCACTAAGCTTTCTTGGTATCTCAGCCCCCCCCCCCCGCAAACAAACCAACCAACACACAGAGCTAAAACTATAATCTTCTGGGTGGAGGTTATTAGTGTGTGTGGTATCGGGATGTCCAGGAACGAGGGTGAATAAAAATGATGTACGTCATTGCTGATGACACCTGCTGATGGCTGTACAAAAATGTGCGAATGACATACTGACATTTTTCTTTCTAGCAATCACTTGGAGAAGAGCCTTCAGCTTCTGATGGACAGAGTCGATGACATGAGCCAAGACATTGTCAAATTTAACACCTACAGCCGCAACCTGAGTAAGCAACAGCAGCAGAAACACCAGGTAACTCTAACGCATTCACACACAAACACACACTCACCAATGCGCACACACCATCTACACACACAGTCAGCAAGAAGCAGCAGCAGCCAAGGCACACACAGCCACAAACTCGGCAGGAAAACAGCAGTTATATTTCTCTCAGACATGGACCCAACTAGTTGTAGCCGTAATACCAGTAGGCAAGAAGCACCAAGCAGCGTGCCCGCGCACACACACACACACACACACACACACACACACTCTCACACCCACTCATATACACACACCTCCCCCACCAGGCACCAACTTAAAATCCGCAGGGGTATCTAAAGAAAACAGCAAAGTGTAACGATATATAAACATTTATTGTGTCTGTTAAAACAATGTATACTCACATTGATGAATGTGGATATTCCATAGATATCTCACTCTGTCATCTGAAGACAGGAAATGCATCAGTCAGTAACGCACAACATTTTAGATGATCAAATGACCATTACGAATGCAAATGATTGTGATTTGAATAACAAATAAACTGGACATAAGGAACCAAATTAGGCAGGGTCCAATTTATATTCAGTCTGGTTTGGTTCAATTGTGGAGCTTCAGGTTTCCGCTCTGTGAATCGGATCTCTCTGGAGACCACTAATCTGGGCAGCAGGCTGGCTTTTAACTTGCTTAATTAATATACCATAAAAAGCACTGATTATAGAAGAACTGCCAGAAAATACAGTCGCACAAATGTTGCCTGATCCTTTTTTATAATCGAACTATTCATTTCAAACAGAAAATGTCCACCACCACCACGAGTACTGCTAACTTCCAGCACAGACGTTTGTAAAAGTACTTTTCTTCTGTTTTGAGCAGACACTAATGAGACGAGAATGACTAATGTTAACCTTCAAATATCTGTCATAGTGTTATCAGCCTCCACCTCACTGCAACTGCTGACACGTGCCCATTGCAGATCAGCATCACTCGAAGTTCAACACCCCTCGCCTCCACGTGTTGCATTACTTTTCCTGTCAGGAAATATTCATTTTTTATCACCATGGGGGTTACCTACATGTCATTTGTTTATCCTTCTATATAGAAAATGTAGTGCAGAGGTCGATTAGATCATGCGTCAAGAGCCTTGGTCAAGGTCAAGGTCATCTCCTTATACTTTTTGCACAAAGGAGCAGATGATACAAATAAACATTAAGCTGGTGTTCATAAATTGAGTTTCTTCTATTTTCATCAGTTGGTTAAACTTTAAAAAAAATATAAATATTATCTGTACCAGCCAGACGCATCACAACACCAGACTTTATTTGAAAGCTGCAGCACATTGGAAGACACAGATTGTGTGTGTGCGTGTGCGTGCGCGTGTGTGTGCGCGCGCGTGC
Source organism: Platichthys flesus (assembly GCF_949316205.1). Lineage (NCBI taxonomy): Eukaryota > Metazoa > Chordata > Actinopteri > Pleuronectiformes > Pleuronectidae > Platichthys > Platichthys flesus. Next base: position 9,341,703 of record NC_084955.1, read on the forward strand.
GAAGACTCGAGACACATTCACCTCCTACAAGCACAAACTGAGCCAGAAGCAGCAAAAACACCAGAGCATAGAAACATAATCACTCCAAGATGAAGAGTTGGCCACGAACCATCTGCAACTCCAACCACGGCCTGATGCATTGTAAACATCCAGCCTCTCTTGCATGCACAGAGTAACAAACAGGAAAATGGAAGTAACGAGGCACAATGTGACACCTCGCATGCACGTTCGAACATTATTCTGTTGTTATTCTCATCCAGTGGAAATTAGGAAACACCTGAAGCATTGATGTTGGTCCGGGCTGAATCCTCGTCATCATCCCGGCCAACAGCAAGTTCACACACATTAAATACACTCATAACAAACATACCTCTGCAACCACAGGTTGTCCCTGTAGGTACACAAGACGTTCACAACCTGGGCTGCAAAGAAACACCCACCAGCAGGCCAATCACCCACACTGAAGCCCTCATGATCCATCATCCTCCACTACCGACCTTCTCATCATCCCCCCCAGCCTTAACCCCGACACACGCACACATACACACACTCATGTCATACACAATATAGCGCAGACCCTTTAATGGTGCCTACTTTTCCCCTTGTTTCACACTATAATCTACACCGAACAAACAGTGCACCCAGAGAAAAGCAGAGTGAGCCTCTATTGCACCTTTCAGACATCTACAGTTCCTGCTCCGTCTAATCTTGTGCTATTGACCCTGCTGCTTCCCAGACCAAGGAACCGTATGAGTCCTCATAGAAAGTTGGAAAAATCGCGGAGTGCTGGGGCGACTCCATTTTTCATTTACAGCTCTCTCAATTTGGTAAATAGCAAGTTCCCTGGCACAATATGTGATCTTAGTTCCCTGTAATTGATGTGTCGCTACCCTTTACTTATTCATTATCTAAGCAAGAAAGACTTAGCAGGAGATTAGGTACGGAGCAATGTGATAATCTTATGAGCCCAGGAGCCATGATTCATAGTTAATGGTACAATTATATGATTCAGCTATGGGACGTTATCATGTATTTTTCAGATTTCATATAAAACAAGAAAATAAAGACATTAAGGATATTGCAAATTATGGCTACAATTTATGGTTGTCGAACTCCTCTAGCTCACACATCACAAATGCTAGGGTGCCAAAAGGCATGAGGGAAGCAGAAACAAAGAGTATTAAGGTTTAATGGTCTGACATAAAGGTGTTCGCTTTGGACCTGATCCAAAACAAGCCAGAGTAAAACGTATCCCAACCTTACCAATAAATAAAATCTACACAATCTTAAAGAAGACTCAAGGACAGATGGAACAGATTGGTTGATCTCAATGGGCTACAGTACAATCAGCAACCTGATGCACTTACAGTATAAAGAATGAAGAATTGTAAAAGACCATGACTACTCAGTATTGATGGGTCAGACGGCACCTGTCTTCAAATTCATTTTGATCCCAACCACATTGTAAAGTTTCATGATTGTATCTTTCATGTTTCGGGTGTGGCTGTGACGGCTTTTCCAGTTCAGCAGGGGGCTTTATCGACAAAAACATGACTTCATCATAGACTTACTAGTATCTCCCACTGTGCAAACCTCTACATGAAATAACTAAGAACGCAAAGCCAATACCTCCTACAGAGGAACAGCACCAAGCCACTGGTTTAAATATGTGGATGATGCTTGGGTCAAAATTAAAACCCAGGAAGTGCTAACCTTAAAGGAACTCAAAATCATTTACGGCAGAAACATCAATTTCACATCACAGGATGTCAGGATGTCTTGTCTTCTTGGACTGAAAACCCACACACACTGACCAGTACCTACTCTCTGACTCCAAACACCCACTGGAACACCAGCTAGGAGTTATAACCCTTCAACACCGAGCTGATAATGTGCCTTCAAGTGCCCAGGCCCAAGAGTAAACTTGGAGGATTGCACTAAAGGCTTGTGGAAAACCCTAGCTGGACCTTTCTAAAAATACCTGCACTATCTAGGAAGAACACCAACACTAGAGGTGCTAAAGTAAAGAATAAACCCAACACTGTCATATGTCTGAGTAGCAGTGTTCCTGAGATGCACTGGATGAACCTCAAGCACCAGCTAATGACCTCCCAGAAATGAACTCAGACTGTTGTTACATAGGCAAAGAGCCAACAGCCAAGTGACATCATTCGCGTTTATAATGACCCCACATATGTTGATACCACTTGTTCCTATCACACATCATCCGTACACGGCCGGCACATCCCTCAGGGGCAGTTTGAGGTTCAGTATTGTGCCCCAGGACAGATGGACAGACAGAAAATCATGTTCTCACTAATCAGTTACCCCCTGTGAATCAAATTCAAAAAATGTAATGGTCATTTCACAGCATACTTTTTTGCACATACGGTACAGATTACCATATATATATATATTTTTTTTTTCCTCCTCCAGAATTCACAAAGTGGCTGACACGTGTAGCAATAAAACAAGACCCTACTCTACCTAATTAGTCTGAGAACACGTTGTACCCACACTGAGTACACGTTTTACACACGCTCGCCTGACTCTGATCCCAGCTCGTTTATCAGTTCCTCAGAACACAGTAGTCCTCTAGACTAGATAACAAAATGGGAGTTGTTAGCAAAAACAATAAAGTCAAACAGAGCACAGTACCAGGAACCCAGCAGCCCCTGCATGGAGCCTGGTGGTCCCAGAAACATGCTGTGAAACGGGCCGTGGAAAGCCTGTGAATGTAAGAAATCCCGCTGCAGTGCGAGAGAACTGTGACGATGATCTGGACAGGATTATTTTCCATCAAGACAACAACTTCAAACATAAAGCTGAAACTAAGCAGGAGTCTAGCCCTCAATCAGACTCAGACCTTGTGGCAGGACTTTAACGCTGCTGTTCCCTCAGTCTCCATCCAACTTGACATGAGCCTGAGTAGAGTGTAAAGAGTAACTGGGGAAAAAGCAGCATATGTTTTATATTTGTACTTGATTTGAGTTTATTATTTATTTCATGTTCTGGGGGGTTTGCGCCTATATTTCTTCATTTAAGGTGCCCAATGAAAACTGCTGTGTGTATCTACAAAGTGCTTTCAGTTATACATCAGTATTTTGAATATGCGCAGTCATGCTTTGATGCATCGGCAGGAAAAGAACACCCTGGATGGAGGAGTAATGATTCATTAGAACAAATATTTAAAAAATGTTCACATGTTTCTGTCAGCGTTAGTCACCCGTACAGATGCAATGTGGGATGTTTGCTTCAAAGTACTAAAGGTGCTCCCACGCCAGTTTTCCTCCTCCTCCCCCCTCCGCCGCTCCGAGTCATTCTCTCCTCCATCTTGCCAAATTAACAAGGCTTTTAGGTTCTCCAGAGACCTGGCACCTCACTGATTTACCGACTATCAGTCCTCCACCAATCACTCCATCCCTGTCAACACTTACAACCCCTCTTTCTCTCTCTATCATATCATCATCATCAATGGTTCCTGTACATCTCACTTCGTTCTTGTTACTGTTGCCATTGTCTCTCTCCTTTCTTTTCCTTTTTTCTTCTTTGTACTATTCACTGCCACTCTGCATCATTCTAACTGTTTTTCTCTCCTGCAATGTACATTGCCTTTTCTTTTTCCCATTTCTCTTACTTCATACCTCTTTACTCACGTTTACTCCTACTCCTCACCTTCCCGCTGTCAGCTTCACCCTTTCTTTTCCCTTCAGATTCTCATCATGTTTTTTCTTGCCTCCATGCGCCCATTTTTCCTCTTGGCTCTCTCTGAACATTTTCTTTTACCATCCATTCTCATTCCACAACCCTTCTCTTGATGCCATTAATGTTTGTTTTTCTCTTGCCTCCTGTGCCCCCCTCCACTAACGCCACCTCTCTTCCTGTGCTCGTCTCTCCCCCCCCCCAGTACGTCCAGAGGCGGCAGCAGGAGAACGTCCAGCGACAGACCAGAGGCGAGCCCCCGCTGCCTGAGGAGGACATCACCAAAATGTTCAAGCCTCCCCAGGCTCCACCACGCATGGACACTCTGCTTATTGCAGGTACGCACAAACACACAACTTCCACACACAGACAGAACTCATCATATCCACCAAAGAATCCCCCCTTCCTCCAAACTCCATCAGACGCCTCTGCACTCCTCACAGGAGCGCAGGTTCTGTTTTGTAATTATCTATGCCATTATCTTGAAATTACATTAATTTGAAGTTTATCGACTCAATCTCCAAGTCGACCGCCCTGTTCCCTGCTGCTTTGCGCTGTTTAACTCTCCTCCCCCTTCTGACAACGTTCTGATCCTTCCGTTCACTCAATTCCCCACTTATTTGATGTTCCCCCCCCCCCAATCTCTCCCGCCTCCACCTGTTTGTCTGCATTTGTCGTATATTTCTGTGGGTGTGTTTGTGTGTGGGTTCATGGATTCACGTGGCTATTTTCCAACAGGGCAAATTAACAACTACTGCCAGAACGTCAAGGAATTCACCTCCCAGAACCTCGGGAAGCTGTTCATGGCAGAGGCTCTCCAAGGCCACAACTAGAAGAGACGACAGGGGGGAGGAAACTGCAAGAGGGGGAGAAGCAAGTGCACAGTGGAGGGAGGTAGTAAAGGAAGAAAGGAAAGATAATAGAGATGCAAAACCACGTCTGCAACAACCGGAGGAACACTGCTCTGTTTGTTTTCTAAGGATTTATTCTTTGTTTTTATGCCTAACTACATCTTGGATACAAACTTATCTTTGAACATCACTTGATTTTGAATTGAATAAAAGACTTTCGTCTCTATATCGCTCAGGTTTCTTGTATTTTTTTGCAAATAAACAGTACTATGGTTTCGATGGTAACTGCAGCCCGACGCTGTGGGCCCTGACATTCTTTGGTTTACTCACCAAATTGACTTGTTGTATTTGTTATAATGTGTTTGTAATAATAATTCTAAAATAGATCTTACACATGTTATAATATAGTTATACACTAGAATAACACTAGTGACCTATTATCAGTGGATTTGTTCACATAGAGGGAACAATGATTTCTTTGTAAACATATCGGCAACAGAAGTATCAGTGAAGTTAGGCGTTGAGTCATATGCCAGCTATGTGACTGCCTCCACTGTCTCGCTGCACTAAACAGACTTTTAATTGCATTTGTATCTGTCTATCTTGCACGCAGGTAGCAATTGGCACCTGTTTGTTTTTAGGATGCAAAAGTAAAGTCCCAGTAGAAAGATTTGGCATGAAACAAAGAATTGAGTTTTCTAGACAAACATTTGAAGACGGATCTCCAGGTGTGCTGGATAATAGACAGAGAGAAGCTGTCATCTGCGTGGGTTGGCATTCCTTGTGTCTGTAATTGCCAAAATCCTATAAATTATTTAACAACCTTTGAGAAATGTACCAACAGAGGAACCAATTGCATCTTGGTGATGTTTATTCATATAAATCTATAAATCAAAGCTGCCCAGATGATGAGGAATGTAAGGCATGATATAGGACAAAATCCAGAGATCATCAGGCCTATACATAATGAAGGCATTGAATTCCGAGCCCTTATAAGAATTCACTTAAAGATAAGATTATCAAGCATCTTCTTAACTTGTTATTTATCAATCTGTTAACAAGAGAGTCCTGACGTTCAGATTTTATTTGCTGTTTTGTCAGCAGGACAGTATCAGCCTGAGCAGGCTGTATAATTAGCATTGATTCAATAATAATGGAAGTCAGGAGGGATTTGGGTTCTTTTTTGTCAAGAAATAAGGAAATCAATGAGCATATTGAAGCACAGCACAGGAATCACAATTCCTCCACTGCCTTCAGGACATCACTGTACCTCTAAATTATTCCTCTGCTTTATTCCTCTGCTGTCAACATCTCAATACTTCATGCATGGTTTTGCACAGCTTCATTACTCTAATTCATTCAGTTTATTTAACCAGATTAATATACGCAGTGTCAATACTGTTGTCGAATGCATTGTGGGTGAATATATTAATAAAACATGGGGTCTGCTATTTAGACATCTCCTAACATATATTATTTAATTCAGTCCGATAAACAACACGTTAAGGGATTTGTTTTTTAGTTATTTAGTTGGAACTCCGTGCTCGCTCTCGACCTGCCTGTCTGGAATGAGCTGCTCTCTTGGTCCGTGTTGATGCTCTGGAGCCACTTCAGAATTACTTCTCATCTTTAGTGGGTTCTCCTCAAAAAGTTCTACAATATTCTGTCACTTTTTTTTTGTGTGATGGACGTTGTGTGCAGAGCTTTTTCTAAACAGTCTATGGTGAAGTTTGAAAACTTTGCCTTCAACCTGGTTTATCTGCAGTGAAGATTTTACTTTAGAATTTGCCTTATCATTGCTCACGTGTCAGTTATATAAGAACAGACTGTCTGTGTTAGTCTGTTCTGGTAAAATGAAAATGATAAAATTATCTGAATGGTCTGCCAGCGATTTCGACCTGAATGAACAGTTGCCGACCACTGCTGTAGTTTATCTGAGGATGTTCACACGGCTCGGTCCCCACTGACTGCTATAGAGCGAGTTTAGAAATATATATTAATATTGAACGATTGATCATTTGTCCAAATCGCACCAATTCAGCTCTGCACTTGCCTGAAACACGAGGGGTTTGCAGTCGACGAGAACAATGGTTTGTTCGAGAAATGTGCTACCAAGTACAAATCAATCATAGATATCAGATAAGTAAACGTGTTATTAAATTAGTAATTTCTTCTCCTAATCAATAGTTGTCTGTTTTTTGCTTTAATGCACGCTGCAGTGTTGTTATTGCAGGAATGATCCTTAAAAGGTTTTGTCTGTAGCCTGGGCTGACAGTTCCCCTCCCAGGACAGCAATGATCCAAAGCGTATAAAGCTGGGACAATGTTAGAGAGGCTTCAGGCCAAGTCTCTGTCTGTCCTTGAGTGGTCCAACCAAAGCCCAGATTTAAACCCCTGAGTGTCTGTGAAGAGACACGAAGACGACAGTTCACAGACACTTCCCGTCCAATCTGATGGGGCTCATGAGGATCTGCCGGAAAGTCTTCATGGGCTTTTCCTCCACATAACGTCTCTGGATCAAGTGGTCAGATCTAGGTGTGTAAACTTTGTAGAGATGTGTAGCAACTGATATTTTATACATTCGGAATGATATCAAATTAAAGTATTTACGCTTTGTTATATTGGGCAAATGACTATCGACTGATCGGAATATTCTTTTTTTTTTCATTTAAGATTTAATCAACAAAGTGAAAAGGTCTGATTACTTTATCAAGCCATTACAATAACATATATTCAATCATCGCTTTTATTGGAAAAGCTTGAAGATGATTTCTACATGTTTTACAGCCGTGATCTACAGGTGTTGCTAAATAGAAAGAAAATAATTTGGATTTCGAAAAGTTGAGTCACCCAATCCCTGGTGGAAATAAGGAGCTGCGTGAGTGAGCCGAAAACGTAGTGGATTTAAAATGAAAATGAACTGATAGAAATGTCATGACACAATAACCTCTTATTAATAATTGTCATCCTGTGCCCTTCATCCTCAGCAAACTGTGCCAAAACATGAGCAGCCAGGAATTAGTCTCCCCCCCACAGCTGGAATCCTCCTGCATAACAGTGACGGCTAAATGCCTCACAAGTACCCGGGAGCTCTTCTGCTGATCCTCTGCAGAGTATCACACATCTGAGAATTACCTTCCCAGGTCGCAGTGAGTCGCAGCTCATTAGTGAAGCTTGTCAACATCGTCCACTCCACCTAACAACAGGAGGGGCTGAATGATGCCCCCCCCCCCCTTGCTCGATTCAAAAACCAAGCTGCCATTGTGCGACTCAATGTTTGATAATAATTACAGTGCGGCTCTATCGTCCCCTCCGCCGTCCCTCGACCTGCGGTTTGACGGCATCGTCTCATTCAGAGGACGATGTTATTTAACTTGTCGTCAACGTCGCCGAGTGGACTAATAACTTGTCGCGCTCCTGCTTGTCATCAGCACAATGTCATTAACAATAATTACAAGTCAGACGACATGATTAACGTTTATTAGAATGGCGACACTCGAGCCGGAAAATGATTTCTCCCTCGAATCATAACATGTTTCCCCGACACGCTGCTAAGGCGGGGGAATATTAATTGAGCACAGAGGGCCTAGTTGATATTTGTTGAGATATCTGCTCCTCTGACAGGCGCACCTGAGCACGTGATTGATGTGTCCTATGATGGGAGGCCTGTCCCCCGAGCAGCTATTGATTAGCTTTTCCAGCAGCGGCTTCTGCTTAAGGTGAATCGGTGTTATTAGTCATTCTGCAGCCGCTCTGCAGGACGACGTTGCCCTTGAGGGCTGACGGGGGCACAGCCTCCCTGGTCCCTAATCCAGAGGCTGTGCGAGGAATCACAAAACTTCCCTCGGCCCCCGACAGTAGCTGCGAGCGCCGCGCGACGCCCCTGCAGAGTGTAAACACGCTGACTGAGGTTCGGCTTGTATTTAAAGTGACAATGTTTTGATTGGGGCGGAAGGCGGTGTGGCCTGAATCATGCAGTCACAGCAGGCCTCAAGGGCAATGGAGTGGAGGGGCACGGGAGTCCAACTGGTGCTTTGCCTCCGCATGACTCCAGTCGCATAAATCATGACGTTACTGGGAAGTGATGCAAGCGGATTTAAAGATAATGAAGTGCAGCCTTTTTTACGAGTGAAACACAAGCTCGTATAAGGAGACAAATCAGATGGTTTCTCATATTAAAAGTCAGCTCCATGGCTTTCTTACCAGTAAAGGAACAGGGGATGGTTTCACACACACTATAGTGCAGATATATAGACATGTTATAACTTCGATGAAGAATTTGCATTGACTCTTACTCATTGATAACACTGTTACTTAGCTGTAATCATTTTTAATGATACATTTATTTTGCACCTTCGCTGAAAAAAGGTTCCCAGTTGAAATCCCCTCTTCTCCCCGTGGCTGTATAGGTTTTCTCCAGTTTCCTCCCACAGTCCAAAGAAATGCAGACGGGTTTAGGTTAACTGGAGACTCTAAATCGTCCATGGTTGGACAAACAATGAGGATATTCTTTTAACAAGTATAAAAATAAGGTATGATGAAATTGATCTTTTTACAGAATACAGCCACATATCCTCATATCAGTAGTAATGTCACCAAATCTGTAATTTGATCAGGGCAAAGTGAAACTTCCCTGCCTCATTAGATACATGTTAAAGTGAAGTTTCAACATCTAAGTGAAGAAACACTGAACAAAACATGTTGGAGTGATCGAACATATTACAATATTACACCTGCTTACAGTTAATTTTAGTGCTCAATACATTTAGTAATTATTCATATTCTGCTCTGCTGATAAATAGGATGTTAAAGTAAAGTGTTGTGGTCACAGTAAGTGTTATTGATATTAGATGAGTTATTCTTGTCATCTCGAGTGTGTTGTAATAACATGCAGCAGAGAGGGTGAGATGTGACCCACATGTTCACTTCGTGTCCTGGTCCCACTCTGCGACTCGGCCTCGTCGTGCAGCTTGTTTTGAAATGTTAAACTGGTTGGAAGAAAGAGGCACAGGATCCCACCACTACCACAGCAGCAGCAGCTGTCTCCCACACTGTCCTGCTCAATTGACCATGAGACGACTGTGAGTCAGTGAAAATGAGAATGACATGTTCAAATACGAGAGCAGTTTCTACCCACTAACGGCAGAGCAGTGGAGTCGCTGGCCAGCTGACGCAATACTTGCGGTGAAACTTTCCACCTCTTCCTCAAAAGTGATATCATTTGCTTTCGCAGTTACTTCGTTTTTTTGTTTTTTTTAAATATCATTCGGTGATGTCACGTTTCTCCTCAGCATTTGCACAGATTACCCTAAACTACGTGTTTGAACTCAGCATGGGAACCGAATGAGGGCTTTAGCTGTGTAAACAGCAAGGCGTTTTGTTCACTGCAATAGGAGGAAATACTTAATTAGGATTATGGGATTTGTCTCTGCACCTTCAGATTCCTGAGAAGGAGGCTGAGAGATGTCAGAGGGATATAAGTTTGGTCTCATTTAATCAGTGAGTGCGGCCCGCACAGCCCTGACCCCAGCAGTAATTTATTAGCACACAAACACAAAGCTCTCTCAGCGAGCCGCCCGTCGCCCTGTCACTGGTGATAGAGAGAATCAGCTGGCTGAATATAATGAAACCAGTTATTTCCCTGTCAACTCTGAATGCCATTTTCCTTTTTTTCTTTTCTGCTCTCTCTCTCTCTCTCTCTCTCCCTCCCTCTCCCTCCCCTGCCGCAGATATTGCCATGGCAACTGTGGATCCTGTATGGAGTAGCTGTTGAGGATGTAAAGTAGTTCCCGCGGAAAAATAATCTTACAAATCCCCAAAACAAGAGCAGAAAGGAAGGCAGATGCGGTTGTAGGATGAGGTGTGGGTTTGGTTAGGGAATTTAGCATTTATGGGATTATACACTTAAATCCAACGCAACCGTGGCGTGAATACATTTCTCCACATAGCAACGCTCTACCTGTCATTGAAGCAGCTCTATATTTGCCTTATCTCTCTCTTTCCCCCGTGGTCAATAGATGTGCTCCGTGATTGGCAACTGTATAGATGGAGCATTGTGTTAAAGTTGCAATTCCTCTCTCCCTGCCACCCAATTCGACGGCTGTCATCCGGCAGTGGCACAAATCCCACAGGCCATTATGAGGTTGGTTTAATCCCCACAACAGCAGCAGCCGAAGCCTTTCAAGGAGGGTTTGGGAGCGTGATACCCTGTCTGTCACATGCATCCGTGGGCTTCAGGCGAGGCTCAATGCATTGTGGGGATCCGCCTCCATCACTAATGTCTTAACTCATCCACGAGCCACAAAGACAAATGCGCTGGATGTCCTCCGTCTGAAGATCAGTCACGTGTTGCCTGTAATCTTCTCCTGGGATTTTAAGCGTTTGCTCTTGGTGCTCAGATTTTTATACCTCGTCTGTGTCGCAAATACTAAATTGTGTTTTTAGCGTTGTCTTGTTTTTGCTGGTGGAGATGGATAAGTAACTGTAACTGGCTTTAGTGTAATAGTGATTTGTTTGTGATTGAAAGACAAGTGATGCAGAATCATCTTGATCGCCCCCTGTTGGCTGGCTGCATTATTGGTTATTAACCCTGCCTCTGCCATGTTTGTGGAAGGGACACGGACCAAACTAAAACGTCAAAGTACGCGTTAGATAAATATATTTATTTTCAAAGATGGTTTCTGACATTTTAGGTAATCCTCTAACACTGAACACTTGTATGGGCAGGACCACGATCCCTACTGCACAAACTCTGGCTCCAGATGGGCTTATCTGGGAGATTTGAGCCTTATTTTTTTCACACGGGAGGAAGTGGAGACACGTCGTCCATCTTTATATACTCAACAGCTTATGGGTTTATCTCTGGGTTTTCTGTGAATGGAGCTGGTTCACTTGTTACACAGGTAAATCAACTTGGCAACCTAAGCCGCAGCTCTTAAATCCGAAGAAACGGATCAAACCTGTCAACAGCCGGGTACTGACCAATCAGATCACCTGGAAACCACACCATCATTCTACAGGATCCTGCTAGGGACAAAGGAGTATACAGTAAAGTTACAAGTGATATTTTTAAAAATGAATTTAATTGTTTTGTTGTTTCACATTTACCACGTGTCGAACTGAGGGAGAAAATAAATACATAATAAATGTCTTGGCTTCACTTTAAGTGAACACAGATTCTTTGATTGTGACAGATTTTCATGACAGTGTTAATGCTTTTACTTTCTTACTCTTTCACTGCAGCTCAAAACAACATGAGGAGAATGTGACGATGATTAAAAATAAAAAAATAAACCCTCTTGAATAAAAACCCTTTATTAGAAACATCGTCCACACGCTCTTTAATATTTCACATGATTATTGAGATTGATATTTCGGTTCATCAACAGACAAAAAAAGCTAAAATAAGAGAACTCAATTAAATTTTCTTGTGTTTATTTGCAGTCTATCTTGAGGCTGACCTTTTTTTAATTGAAAATGATTTCTTGTGTAGCGTGGTCATGTTGTCTACATCTCACATTGTGGGATGATTCTACAGCTGAATTTATCTGCAGGTTTTTCATATATCATATGTTTAAGCGATATTAGAGCTAAAAACAGATTTCCACTTACTTGGTGGAAAGATGTGTTATTGGTTGTGAAACATACTTTTTGCAGATTTTTCAGAGAATAACATTGAGGAGTAAAAATCGAACATGTTTAAGGGACTGGTATTTACGAGTTCATGCCATTTGTTGCAGATTCAAAGGATAAATGTGGATCCAGTGAATTTAAGTATGGTTTCACAAGTGTGCTGCAGGGCCTTGTTGGAGGATCATGCTCTGCTGAGTGCTATGATTCCTCCACATCACTGTTTGTAACAACGAAGGGAAACCCAGAGTTAAGCCAGAGCCACTTCACCACCAGCTTCGACCTACAGATTATCCAGGACGACCAACGTTAGGCTAAGTGATGGCTAAATAACAAAAAGATTCTCTGGTCAAGTTGAACCTGCTTCATGGTGCAGGCCTTGATCCACAGTATGTGTATATTTGCTTCGTCTAAATTCCATCACTGCTGCCAGCCCATGCCCTTGTTGTCACGTGTATTTCAGTAGATTGACATTTGAGGAACATTCAGAGATTATTGAAAGGTTTTGAACCACTTTCATGTCTGTACAGTAACTGTGGAAGTAAAGTCAGGAGTCTGCTATCTCAGATTAGCATAAAGAGGAAGCCGGGGGGGAAGCAGCTTGTCGTTCTTTCTCTGAAGTCAAAAAATTGGAGCTCCCAGCACCTGTAAAGCACCTGTACATACGAGTCGATGTCATGGATTCAGTTCCCCAGGGTTTAGAGACTCTGCACTATTGACCTGGTTCCTGTGCAGAACACAGTCAACAGGGTTCCAACATCAGTACCCAGCTGTAACACTATTGGACAAATGTACTAACTCTTTAAAGAGCACACTTTAGGTAACTGATCTTCTCTGCAGTTTTTGACCTTCACTCTCCCACCCAAACGCTACGTCGAGAGCTTGTTGCTTTCGCAGCACCAGAGGCATAGTTATCTTTTATCGAAACCTTGAATTTCCGAATCTGCCCTATTTTCTTCTCTTTTTTTTGCTGGCTTATCACATTTCCCCCTCTAATAAAGAAAATGAGAAAATGCCACCCAGGGTAATTTATTCTAATTCATGATCAGCTTGCCTCTGTTCCTTAAAGGCTGGAAGACGCCAGTTTGGCTTGGATCCAGTGATTGATGGGACGCGTGTGACCCACAATAGGCAGATCAACAATTAAAGCGCGCCTTATCTCCCAGCACCGAATCTCAAAGAGAAATGCTGATAGCACCCTTCGCCTCTGACGTTCAATCATGCACTCGATGCCGTGGTCTCAGCCTGTGTCCTTAGAATGACTGATGTGCAACTGAATATTTCTTTGTCACACGTCAACATTAACACAGCCTCGCCTGAAGCCCCCCCCCCCCCGCAGCCTGTGTGTTTCACAGCCATCCCCTGTACCAGCGGGACTAATAAACTGTTTTTATATTGGAGCTGTGCATCAGATAATATGGGTCGGTGTTTTGTTTATTTCCTTCTGTGCCTCCTCTTTATTTATTTTAATTTTTTATTCTCTCTTCCTTATTGTTAATTTGGCTCTGACCCAATTCAATATTCTGCAATCTAAAGCCACCCACACAGAGCCTCCCCCGCACAGCCACCGCAACCTACTGGTGTCTTTACTTTCTTCTTCCACTGGGACATAATCTCTTGACCACAACTTGCCATCCATTCTGCTCTTCGGACACATTAAGCCCCAAGATGCTTCCACCGCTTCTTTTACTTTCTTCAGCCAACTCCTCTGGGTCCATCTCTGACACAGCTCCCTGAGGTCACCTCCATGCAGACGTGGATGCTCGACCTTGACGAACACACCTTTTCAACTTCTTTATGGAGAATTAGTTTTTACCTGAAATTAGTAAATCATTTTCCTAAGACACATCTTATGAAAGACTTTTCATCGAGCCTTCTATTGACCGTCCAGTCTGTGAAACCACATTCATTGATTTGAGTTTGTGATTATTATCAGAAAGCACTAGTTAGAACTCTAAATGGGAGGTTTTCAGTGCAGATATATTTACTGACGCACCTTCCCAGGCATCATCGCTATTATTTTAGACTATTAACGCTCATACAGTGGATGAATCAATAGACATGTGGAGACACAGGGTTTTAGATGCGAAGCTCCTGCTGGATAGCCTCGATATTCACACAGTCTCCTCAAGTTCAGATCTTCTTAATGAGTAAGAGACTCTACGCTTCTGTGTTTGTGTGACAAAGCCGTCCACATTATCCAGTCGATGGTTATTAGGGGTTTAATGATCGAACAAGGCAGCCACGTTTTATGCCTGATTCCTCTGTGATCGACTCCAAGAGGAAAGTGTCAATGATGATCCTTGATTCAGAGCGGTAATAAAACTGCTCCATCAGTGTGACGGCCTTTCGGGAAATACCACATCATTCTGCGATCTTTTATAATTTTGCAATGAAGAGGTGTGAGTTTCATTCTAATCACTGCTCCATTGTGCACAGTTAAGCCCCCGTCCACCACCTCCCCATCCTTATGTTGATTTCTTCATTTCTCTCCCTCAGCCTCTTATCTGTTTTTGACTCCAATCGAACCGGGGTAGAGTTTAATCCACGAGCATCACCATGTAACCACATCAGTTTTCAGATCTCTGCTCTATGTGCAGCAAGATTAGTGCATCTTTAAACATTTTGAATGCACCAGGATTTAAGGAAAATGACTTTTTTGCTAACTGAACTGTTTTTCTAAATATGTGTCTCACACTGTTTAATACCGTCTGAGAGGCTCACAGCAGCCGCCACTGACCTTTTATCAACCACAAACATCGTCTCCCAGCCGGCAAAATGCAAACACAAACATTGAGTGAATTAAAAAAAATATTTTCTAGATTAGTTTTTTGCAGTTTTCAGCATTATTTTTATGCATTTTGTCGATGCAATGCAAATGTTGATGCCTGAGACCTGATGCCTGTCACTTGGTCTCCGTTTATTTCCTTTGAGGGAAGCAGCTAAACCCACTGACATTCAATCACATTATTTTGGCACACTGCCTCGCTTCCTCCACCTGTGACCTGAACCACACATAACACAGTGCATGACATGTGCTGTGTAAATCAAACCCACAGGACACACACACACGCACACACACACACACACACACATGGGTGCCTCACTGAATCTCATGGTCAGACCCCGACCAGCAACAGAGCTGATCGTGCGTGCATCGGTAAACAAAGCGGGTGGCAGCGGTGGTGAACATCCAGGACGGCACATTTTACCCCCCTTCTACAATATTTGAATTCAGTTTTCTCCCGAGCCATCTGCAGAGTGATGCTGCAGCACTTGGATGCAGCTGCCTGCCCGTTATTGCGGGAGTGTGATAGAGGGTAAGCTTATAGCCGCCGTAACAGGCTTTTGTAAGGGCGTGATGGCCAGCAGGTAAGTGATTTAGAGAAAATCAGGTTGATGCTCTCCTGAACCCTCAGCTGAAGAGGCGCGGGCCAAGGCCGAGCAGTTGTAAATTTTCTCAAAGTGTCAGCATTTTCCACATCGCTTACGTTATGCCCGGCTAGAATAAATTCTCAGACAATTTCAGAGCTGAGATTGGTCATTTCTTTTCATCTTCTTTTTTATTTTTTCCTACTCCAGGACCTCTAATACCTGTGCGGAGGTGCTGTTTGTAGGCTGTTCTCACTGCATTCGGCCCAGCACCCGATCCATATACTCACTAAAAAGACATTTCTGAATCTTTCACCCAATTTAGAAGGAATTGGTTCTGCTGCACAGGCCTGATTTGATATGGTCTGTGCCCAGAAAGGTTCAGGCTCAATGCAACTGGGTTCCTCGTTGAGGTGTATGAACAGGTACCACTGTCCACTGAGGGTGTATGAAATCCCTGCTTGTCCACATCCTGTGTAACATTTTAGCAAAATATGCCTCGGTGCACGTGCGCCATTATTCACATCCCATTTACCACCATGCGATCATTTAAATGATATATTATGACCTTGTATAAACCCACAGACAGATAATTGGTGCGGTTGATGAAGAATATCCTTTAAAGCCTTTAGTTATTAAAACCAACAGTCAAAGACATTCTTTAAAGAAACAGAGGAGAGGAAAGTGTAGAGAACAGGTCACTGCATTAATATACATGAAATGCTGCAGGTTTTTTCATTGAAAAGAGTGTCCTTTGTACTTTAATGGAATTAAGCAGGACACATGCGATTTTCAAGTGTAAGGTATATGCAAGGAATGACAATGTTAAGGGTTCAATAGCTTGGGGGAAATTATAGAACCAAAATAATACAGACTAAATTGCACCATTGTGCTTTGAGGAGCAGGATGTGCTCCTGGTGTCTCCCTTTGAAGAGGGGAAATGGACAAGGTCTTTTCTGAAAGAAACCCCGCAGAGAGCTTCACGGGTTGAGTGTGATGGTGAGAATTAGCTGCTCCGTGGGTCAATACTCATCACATTTTGACATGTGTCCTTCACCAGTTAGTCCTGCGCCAACACTGGCCCTGACCCGAAGGCCGATGATCTCTGACTTTAAATCACTCCGGACAGGAACCAGAGGGAAAAAGATGGCAGCTTAGACTGAACATCAACTGAGAAGATTGATGGTCGGTTTCTGTGCAATCCTACATAATGAAAATGTCCAATAGCAGAAGAATACTTACATGTTTGAGCCTGTTTGCTACGAGGTCACTGTTCCCTTCCCTTGCTATTTTCCTGCATAGTCAACCTACTAAGATTTTTTTTTTTATTTCTTGTGACCTTTTCAGTACAAATTGATAAAGCTTGCACACAAACTGCAGAGCCATTCAGGAATGCTCAAGGCTCAACAGTCCACTTATGAAACCACATTTAAATTCACAAAATCTGGATTTTTATCAAGCAAATTGCACAGATTCCTAAATATCAGTCCCCTTAACACACGTGACCTTTTTTCATCAAGCTCCGAAAATACTTTTCAGAGACATCGAGGAGAAGATTGAAAAATACCACCATCTCACAACGATTGAAGAAATAGACATGCACCAAAATGAATTGAGTTCTTCTCTCACCCACACATCACACATCCCCCGTGTTTCCTGGAAATCTGTCGTAGCTTTCCGAGTAATCTTGCTCCCAGTGGAACCAGCAGGATACGGTCAGGGTCATAACTTCCTGGGCGAAGGTGAAGTCAAAATGCATCAGCAACAAGTAGACTTCATGAGAGGGAAAGTTGGACATTTACCATCTCTCCCACTCTCTCATGGCAGAAAGACTGACAGTTGAAACCCTGCTCCGTCCGAAGGTGACAATATCCACCACCAAGCTTCTCTAAAGATCTCGGTCACCATTGGCTTCTGATTGCATTTGATGGCTCAACTGCTTCTTTGATCGCGCTGATAAATGGTCCTCGCTCATGTAAAGGTTATGCAGTGAGGAGTCAATGAGATAGAAAATTAAATAATTGTGGCAATCAATGGGGCCGCATCCTAAAATATTAGTTAAATCAAGTGTTCACGATGTAAATATCTACTGTTCCAACGTCTTATTATGGTCTGTAGCATTTAATCTGAGGAGCAGATGTAGCTCCTTGTCAGCCACCTTGCTTATTTGTGCTGCTTTGACAGTATCGTGCAATCTGACGGAGAGATTTAACTTCGCCGGTCACCGGGCATCGTGGTCGGTTATGATTAGTTTTTCTTTAACTTTGTTGTTTGCCAACAGTCAACAAAAAAAGCCCATCTTGAGCCGAGCAACTCAAAGGTCCCTTTATTGTGCGGTGGAGAATTTGATGGCCTAGGAGCAGGTGAAAACCCATAGTGTTTATCGACTGATATGAGTGATACTGATCTGAAAGCAGTTATTTCCTCTCCACCGGGCTGTCATTTGGCTGGCTGAGTGAATCCAGCCCGGGCTTTAGTCTATTCTTTTACTGCCAGACGGCTGTGTGATTGGTGCTGTGGCAGTCTGCCGCAGTGCTGTTCCCTGATAAAGGGGTCACACTCACACACACCCACCGCTAACCCCCCCTGCCACTGAGTAGTCAGGATGTTATGAGGCCTTCTTAATCCTCCTCGGCCCTTTAGGGGCATAAAGGCATCGAGGATCTGCCTCCATCTGGGACCTAACCTGGTCTACGTGGGGCTACCTCTCCTTGTTCTACACCCAACTGTTTCAGTTCAGTTGTCACAGTTTGCCGCCATGTTGTTTTCCAGACGGTGTTCATCTTAATGCAATTTTTCGGTATGTGGTCTGGTCCATTCTGAGGACAGGCCAGGGCCCCCCTCTAGCACCACAGTTTGGCTTCATCTACACTTCTAGGTTTTTGACGTAAAACGTAACAAGACGCAGTTCAGAAACGCTGCAGATCATGTTTTAGTTCAAAAATTCTGGGGCTGCATTTTTGTCTGGACAGGGAGAAACGGAGATGTTTGAAAACGATGACGAACACTCTGACAGTAACTGATTGGGTTTAGTCACGACGCAAAACGATTAGTCAGGCTTGTCTACCAGCGTAGAACGCAATCGAACACAAGTGTTTCAGACCAGGTTGTCTTTGCTAACAGCTGGTGTGCAGTTGATTTCAGATTTCTACAATAATATAACTGCTTACATGTGTGGGAGCAGACTTTGATTCGAGCAATCTGCTACAATTCCGTGTCCAGCAGAACGAGTCTGTCCAGTGCACATGAGCGGCCACATGATCTGCTCTTTCAAGCGTGTTAGCATTAACAGGGATTAAAACGCTTGTGTGGACAGAGATTGTTTTAGTTTGAAAAGGCTGTTTTAAGACGGAAATGTAGTAGAATGGACGCAGCCTTGCCCTTCAGTCTCGAGATCTTTCATGTCCATATTTTCACATTATACTTGGCTCCAGCATTCGGAGCCCTGAAGGTGATCGGGTTGGACATTGCTGTGGTAGAGCCTGACCTTTGTTCTCAGGCCGTACTGCTCTGACTGCGTTGTTGTGAGGCCGGCTCCCAGTGAACAGGTCCTGGTCACTGTCCCAGCTCCTCCACAGCCGGGAGAGTGAACAGGTCCTGGTCACTGTCCCAGCTCCTCCACAGCCGGGAGAGTGAACAGGTCCTGGTCACTGTCCCAGCTCCTCCACAGCCGGCCGCTCCATGAAGCAGATGGACTTTTGCTCCCGCTCCTGTAGTTGCAAAGCATCTCTGCACTGGTGCACAAACAAATGCACTGATTAATCTTAGTCAACATCGGAGCCAGAGAGCCAACAATGCAGTCTGCCTGTAGGCACAGTCTCTTCATTAAGTGCTGAGGGATCGGAGACCACACAGAGGAGGCTGAGAGTTAGTTAATTGGATATTATATTGAACAGAAGTAGTTTAGAGCCGAAGGAGAAAATAACTTTTGCTGGTAACGGTGCAGCGGCAGCATGGGGAAATAAAATGGATGTGATTCTCCCATCAGAAAGTAAGTTTATTGTGTCTGGAATGGTCTTCTGAAAAGGAGCAAGATTGGAAAAGGATTCGGGGGGTTTTCATCTTTTCACGAAATGATTTACTGCACTGATATACTTTCTGATCAGATTTCCCCGGTGTTTGAAAAATCTTTTAAACATCAAATCTCCCCCCCCAAAAATCTGCCTAAATTGAAACTCACAGGAAGATGTAGCTGAAAGTCTGAATATTAACTGCCTTGAAAATTCACTGTTGCCTGATCTCAGTTACTAATGTTTGCGGTTGGGAAAGGCTCCAGTGCAAATGTAAGCTGAATCCGGAGTATCTTTTTTTTATAATGTTAAACACTTTGTGGTATTTATTGTTTAGTTAATGTTTCCAAAAGGAGAAGGGCAGGACAAATGTGAAGCGCACATATAAACACCGAGGGGTCATGACTTGATGGGGAGAGTGTGGCCTAGGGGATAGAGCGGGTGCTCTGCAACAAGAAGGTTGCCGGTTTGAATCCCACTCTATCCCATCTGCATGCCTAAGTGTCCTTGGCAAGATACTGATCCCCTAGATGGCCCCTCATAAAATGATGAGTGTTCTAAAAATGTAAGTCGCTTTGGATAAAAGCGTCAGCTAAATGACATGTAATGTAATGATCGAGTCCCTTTTTAAAATTCCGATGTGTTATCTCGAAAAACAAAAAGCCCCGACAGCGAAGCTACAAAACCCCGGATCCGTCCTACAGGCATCATCCTCATTCAGAGCTGAGTAATTATAACAAGCAGGCGAAGTTCAACACAGTCTATCAACATTTCGAAAATGAGCAATTATCACTTGGACAAAGAACGTGCACAAGTCACTGCGGCTCACCTTGAAGGCTGCTGCAGGGTCAGAGGCAGAAAGCTTTTCATCTGCTGCTGCTCATTCCCTCGTCGGCACAAACCTCGCAGACACACCATGAATTTCATTACATGCTTCTTAGCTTTGACGCGACAATGGCAGTCGCTGTTAGTTCGCCGAGGAAGTTTTCTTTAAGTGTCACTCACCTGCCCGGGAAATCCATCAGGTCACAGGACCGATTACAGAGAGGGGGAAATGCTACTTTGCAGTTCTGCTTTGAGATTCAGGACTCACTCAGATGAAACTCCTTTCAGGATTAATATTTTTATTGTCTCAATTTCACCCACACATACACACACGCACACCCACACGCACACGCTCACAAGCACACGCACACGCACACACACACACACACTGACTCCAACCCCCGAGCTCAGTTCCATTAGTTTGGCTGACTTTT
Source organism: Platichthys flesus (assembly GCF_949316205.1). Lineage (NCBI taxonomy): Eukaryota > Metazoa > Chordata > Actinopteri > Pleuronectiformes > Pleuronectidae > Platichthys > Platichthys flesus. The sequence goes on from NC_084955.1 coordinate 9,362,525, forward strand.
CAGAATGCATTGCTAAGCATTATCACTGACTGCCTCATGGTTGTTGCTAATTGATGCTGAAGTCAGTTCATTATTTTAGTCTCCCATGGCCGCTCAGATATCTGATTCATACATACACCCTGCACTAAATCAAACTGATCACGATGCTGCGGAACGCAACCAAAGAGGCTATGACGAGGGATGAGAACCATTAAACCGTGCACGTGTAGACCATCAATAATGTTTAAGATCACTAAAGTCATTATTTATTATAATTTAAGAGCTCATGTTGAATTTTCCTGACATATTTGCCGATTGAGATATATCATTTTTACTAAAGATGCAGTGGGATTTGCCCATCACATCTTAAATGCTGTTGCTGCGGGCACTGTGATGTGCCAAGAGGAACTACGTGTGCAGGATTCTGTATGAAAGCAGAGTGTATGAATTATCAATTGTTTGCCCACAGTGTTAAATCAACATCTGGGCCTCATTTATCAATCTAATGTCCGTCTCACTCTGCTGCTGTGCGGGGGAGCTTCAGGAATGAGACAAAGCAAATGTTTGTTTAAGGCACATTAGATTTGGTGCTCTCTCCTCCAATTGGCTGTTAGAGCGGGGCTAATATATTGTAGGATATCATTGCCACTGCTCGCACTTAGTTTGCACCGCTCGATGATCAGGCGACATTATTACGCGCGCCCTCCTCAATAACCAGATATTATCCCATTTGAGCTTTTACTAGCCAACATAAAAATGGAGTACCCAGGTGATTACTCAGAATAATGATGGTACTGATGATAAACATAGGCCTTGCACACTAAAGAGGAGCAGCGGACGACACAGGCAGCAGCAGCCATTACAGAGCGCTAATCCCTGGAAATCCCTCAGCTGGCTGGATCCCACCAAGCATGTCTGAAACAACCTTTATTTAGTCCTGGTGTTGATAGTTTACTCTGAACATCTATCAGCTATCTGAGGGACATCTGGGATTACCTTGCAACGGCAGACAGACTGAAATCACCTCATTTGAACGCATCACTCTGTGCATAACTCCCACAAATGATGCATTAAAATGCCATGAGCAACACGTAATAGACCTTATGCCACTGGCAAAAATGCACTCAAGCAACAGAGACTGTATGCCTCTGATAAAAGCATACAAAAAGAAAGACAATTAGGATGTGGAAAAGAAATTACCAGTCTCATTGATGGGCCTGAATAGAGTCCCGGAGGAGGAAGAGGTAAAATGTAACGCTTCAACAAAAGGACATTAACACGGATCCCTTCATTACTTTGAGTATAATGATCGTCCCCCGCCCGCACCCACTGTCTATCCACATGACCCGGGAAGGAAAAGGAATATATAATGGTTTAGTAGCAGAGTATATTCTTCAGATACATCACTGCTGCAGCCAGCTATTGTCAGATGAAGAGAAGAGAGCTCAGATGTCAATGGTGTTAATGAATCCGCGAACAGTTCCACGTGTCTGCAGCCTCAGTTTCCCCTTCCTTTGAGGAAAGTGTTTGGTGATTTTATATAAATATCTATAAAATCCAAATGGCTTGCATCACACACCGTAGTTTGTAGACTCGAGTAACAACAGGTGACCATGAGTAACCAACAAAAAAGTTGTGTAACGGGTATGCAAAGGAACATTTCACAGGAACGAGCATGGGTAAAAATAAAAAGGCAGGCAACTTTTTTTTTTTTTTCAAGAGAAATCTTAAAACGATTGTGCAGTGATTGTTTGAATCAGCTTTTATAAAACTGATCAGCTGCAAGGATTTGTTTTTATTGTTACTCCGAAAATACAGCTCATCCAGCAAAACAGGAGAACAAGGAGGCCATAACTCCATTGATTTAAATGGTCAGTGACTGTGTATGCAGCATGTTTGTTAAGTCATGATGGGTCATGTGTTACGGGTCCGGGCGAGTCTGGATTTGACTTTGAGATAATTGCATGTAACTGGTTGGGTCCGGTGCAGAACGTTTGTAGGTGCAGGCGGGGGCGGGTTTGCAAAAGAGGACCCATGCAGAACTAATTGACATAATCAACCTCTCTTTGGTGAACAGTTGTCTGTAGCAGCTACGTCACGGCTCTCAGTTCCTCTCCAGCCCCTTTTCACGCTGGACATGGAAACCATTAACATCTGGCCTCTTTCATCTGTGGGAAACCATCTGCGATCACTCCTGGCTCTCTGTCTGACTGGGAGCCTGCAGTCGTCATCTATCAGCTCCAGCTCTGATCAGTGGTGAGGGAAACATGACATCATGATGGACATGCTCGACGCACATCAGGCGATGAAAGCTTGTTGCCTCCATCAGTAATGGGAGACCTGCCGTCTGTCTCCTCTAGGGCAAACCTTGGACATTGTTTAGTCAGCGCTGAGTTTGAAGAGACTTAAGTAAAGGATTATAGAAGAAGTGAGCACAATAACACAGTCACTGGCCTCCATGCTGCTTTCTACAGTATATTTACCCTGTTTGAAGTCATTGAGAAATCAAACAGGATTTCAAACAGAAGAAATGAAAGGTATATTTATTTCCTGGCAATGGGGAAGCAAACCGTTTTCCCTTTCACCCACTTAGCAAAATGTTCTTTATTGTATTTATGCCCGATAATCAAAGGGTTGAGAGACTAAGTCAATAACAAACAAAAACCAAACCTGATTTTTTTATTTGGCTGCGATCTGTTTCAAAGCAGTCACCTGGTCACCTTCCATCTAACTGTGCAATGTCAAAGAAATCGCTGAGCGTGCTCTTGTTCATGCCTCCGAGCTAAAGGGCGTCCTTGGTGCTGGAGGATGCGGCTCCTGCACTGTGAAGGCTGCTGTTAAGAGTCTGGGTCGTTGCCATAGACCCGACTTTAGTGGCTCCACATGATGTTGAAAGAGAATTCTGTGTCCTGCTCCATTAACGCCAAACAGGAAAAGTTTTGGAGCTGTTCGATCTCACCTCTTACATATTTCACAGCAATCGATTTACACATAATTTATAATATCAACCTTTAGCTGTGCAACATTATTTAATAAATCAACAGGGTTAAATTGGTTCGTATCTACAAACAAATTATGAAGTACTTCACACTCATACTAAGTAATGTGTTTATGATAATCTGGTTCATCACAGTTCTGGACTCAGCATCCAAGCGGTTATTAGCCTGGTCCTAATGGTACAGACTGAATCCAAATAAGCACATTTAAGTTATTATTAAAATATTTCTCATTCATTTTTAATAAAGAGCTGAAGTGTTGGTTCAGGTACATTATTTGCTTTTGGCTGCGTTGGGCCGAGTTTACTTTCTGCAAACACACCGAGCACCATATTGATCACCTTGAAGGCAAATGTTAGAGAGACATGAAGCCAGTTTTCTCATTACAGAGCTTGATTCATTGAATGTTATTACCTAGGACATTGGAAAAGTTATTCAGCAATCACACTGACTGGAATAATGTGAGCAAGGGCCGCCGCCAGGGACTCTGGACCCATTAAAAGATGTCACATGGGCCCCATCACACCACAGGCCATCGTGAATATATGCACCATTTGATAGCAGATGTGCTCTATCAGAACTGTGCTACAGGTCATCATCTTCTTTTTCAATGTAATTTCTAATGGTAGAAATCTAGAATGGAAAGTCTTATAAACGCTGATGAATAATTAAAAATAAATGTAACTTCAATATACACAAAGCTTGTCAATTAAAATAAATGAACTTTTCTATTTAATGATCCAAAAGAATAAACAGTGCGAAATATCTAATCCTTGAAAAGCATTCAATCATTATTGTATTTCCATAAACCTAAAAAAATATATATATTGCAACAGACACCCTGCCATTTACATGTCAGTCAACATGATGCTGCTCAGCTCCCTCCCCAGCTGGGAGTAGCTGTGGTTCAGCTGTAAGGGTCGAGGAACCTGACACACGACTGCTGAGCATGACACTGCAGCTGTCTGGTCAGACACCATGCGGGCCGCGACACAGACAGACCAGTGAAGGTTTGCCTCCATTGATTAAATGCCGGCGGAGGAGCTAAATGTAAACACTCATTATTTCCCTTGAAGTTATGAAGTACTCGATCCAGCATCACATTGTGGATCATGGATTGTGGTGGCAGTTTATCGTGGATTATGATTACACCTGGATTGTTCCGTCAATACTGTTGTCGTTGCTTTTCATCTCTGTCAGACATTGTCCTTTGTATAAAAAACCTGAAACATTGATACACCTCCATTCATGCTAGACGCTGTCTTTTTCTCATGAATGTGGTCAATATTGTTATTTTGTTCAAGTGCTCTGTTACACACAATATTTATTTCTCTTCTGCGGTTCTTCATTTTTACTCCTGTAAAAGTAAAGTCCTTTTTTTTTCTTTTTTTTTTCTCGGAGGATATTACACTTTGTTAATCACTTTGAGGAAATTTAATATTTTTGAATATGGGCATTATAAATAAAATATGATTGATTGATGATATTAGAGAAGTGTAGGCGGCCTATCTCGCTATTAACGAAGCTAACAAGTAATTATCACTACTCATGGACTACACCGACCTTTCCTGGTGACATGGAGGTAGCAGCTGCCCAGATTCTCTTTATGAAGGTATGGAGACCGTCTGGTGACATTTGGGAAAAAAAACAATATAACATGACTATGAAATAATAACACATGGGACCAAGATGATAATTCATGGTTGTCAGTTAGTTATCTCATTCCCACGACTTAATTACGTGTAGCAATATCTTGTTACAAGGACTTAATAACCAGCTCCTATGACTTATTATATCGTTATTATTTTGTGGCCATAGCATTTATTTCTTCCGTGACATTTCACCAGCCATGATGCTCCTCAATGCAACTCTCTGCTAGTTTACACCTCGTTTCCATGCAGATAATTGTATTATATGCAAAACTATTTCTTTTATTATCGTAAATAAGATATTGGATCACTAATAATAAAAAATACATAATGAAAAACAATGTTTTGGAGAGGCAGGCTGGAGATCTATGAAGGGAGATACAGTGAAAAGGATTCCATTGCTCTGTGCTCGCCACATGGGTCATATTCAGAACAAGCCTTGCAGGTGAGTAATTAATGAAAGCTTAACGAGCAGTGGTGAGCACTTCAAATGTGAGCCATGTCTCCACATACTAATGAGGCAGGAGTCGGTTTCAGTTATAAAAAAGATGTATGTTCTTGAATCATGCTCCAGTTACAGACGAGGAGATTTGAAATTTGAATAGGAGACAGGGTGGTGTTCAAGCCAATCAAATATTAGAACTAGCTGTATGAATATTTGATCTGTAGAAGTGTGTCGTGTGGGAGTGAGTGATGTGTGGGTGGAAAGGCAGGAAGGATTTCTTCGTTTTTGTTATAGTTTCACTCGTTCACTGTCGCCCAAATCAAAGTATTAAATGTCTTTGATTTCAAAAGTAAATCACCGCTTAATTTGCTCACAAGCGATTGAAAGAGGTAATTACAAATTCAATAGGGCCTCCCACCGATTTCGGTGCTCGGGCCCTAAATATGTCTTGAGAGTATCGAAGTTAACTATTCTCCTTTATCTGAGTTTTAGAGCTTTACCTTTTCTTTTTTCTCTTTTGCAATAAGCCATATCAGTGCGTCTGTGTCATAATCCTCTCGCACTAACATTTTTCTCACTTGCTAGCTCAGCCAAAGCTCAAAATCTCCACTGATAACCTGCTATAGCCTCGACTAAAGGCCTCTGGAGCAACACAATGGCTTACTGATGATGCTTTGAAATTTTAGTGACACCCCGAAAAGGGGTTTTGGGTCCATGATTCTTGTGATTGATTCTCATCGTTATAAAAAATCTTTTCTTTTACGTGAGTTAGTTCACGCACAAAACAGAATGTGCAGACCCAATAATGTTGTGCACTCTTGCATGCCTCCACTAAACATGCTCAAAATACATGCCAAATAAACCACTCTGAATCTGGACTCTTTATTTAAGGCTTGACTCTAGTGATGAAGGGAGAAGAGGGGGATGGAGAGAGGGCAAGGTAGAGGACTGGAGTGCCGCCGCGGTCCCAGACACAGATGGACAAGATGAGAGGGGAACACTAGCACAGCTGAGGCCTTGCAGCGCTGAGTATTATAAGACCAGGAATCAGTGAGCCCCGGTTCTGCACTGATGACACTGGCTTTACCGCCGCTCAGTCGTTCACCGCTCTCACCAGGAGCTCCAGGGACGAGACTCGCCGAGCACAGTTGCATCAAGATTAAAGGCACCTTTCCCCTCTTAGATCAAAAGTTCAAAAGCTCTGCCAAAAGTGTCTCCAGTGGACTCACGATGGCAAAATCTGATATTTACACAAAGGTCTAAAGCCATTAGCAACAGGGAAATGAAACCAGAATCAAAGCATATCAAAATGATGTGCACATTCTAATTAAACTGGGTTTGTGAAGTACGTCTTCCATCTGTTTGGCTTAGAAAGTATTTGGCTGGATTCCGTTGGCCAGTTCCCAAAGTTTGAAAACAAAGTTTGACTCATCAACTCTGACATTTTGTGCCGTCAAATGACTGTAATCATTAGAAGCTTCATATCAGAGCTTTTTATAAAGGGTCTGATTTATGACAGATGGATTGGTTTGACCTATTGTGACTGCTGTCCTTTATGAAACACCCTGCGGCTCATGCATGAAAATCAGGTTTGCATGCCAGAACCGAAGACAGGATAAAATAAATGTATCTCTCTGGTTTCACCCTCCCTGTGAGATGAAGCACAGAACCTACACTACCTGAACTGTGCCGGCTGTAAAGAGAGTGGTAATCTTCCGCCAGGGCCTCAGCAGGGAGGAGAAGAAAAGCACACAACAGCACCATCCACTTCTGATCCATTTTGTAAACAGAAATATAGGTAAAGAAAATTAACTAGTTGCCTCTACAACTATTGAAGGGACCTGAAAACGGAGCAGAGAAACAGCTGTCACATTCTGAACAAGTCTTCTCCTGTGTGTTTTTGTGAACAATTGTGCATGTAACGCTAATTCAAAAAGAAGTAGAAATATACACTTTATACTGAGAGATATGAGTTTATGTGATGTATTACTGCTGCTCTGCTTTGTGCATTTTAAAAATTTTAATTAACTGTATTGTTGAACTGTTGTACGGCGACCTTGAGTATCTTGAAAGGCGCCTTATAAATAAAATGTATTATTATTATTATTATTATTATTATTAATGTATTAATACAGCCTGTTCTAAACCTTGCTGTTTGGAATGTTCTGTTCTCTTGTTCTGTGTTAAAGCTCCAGAGCTACTTGAGAATTTGTCCTTGTCCTTTGTGAGTCCTCATCAAACAGTTCTACAATATACTGTCAGTGATTTGTGTTTGCACGCTGGATGTTGTGTGCAGAGTTCTATGGTTCAGAGAAAAGGTAGAAAACTTTGTGTTCATCCTACCTTGTTTATCTGCAGTAAAGACATTAAAGTCAAACAGAATTTTCTTTATCACTCTTCACATGATGAAGAGTGATATCTGCACGAGTTTTAAGGATTTACTTGAATTGTGTTATTTTTTCATATATTGAATGTCTGCTACTTTAGAGGGCAGTTAACAAACCTGTAATCATCAGGCCCAACGTTTTTGAGCACCCTCTAGTGGAAATTGAAATGTTTTCAATTTGATACTAGAGGGCTGCGGGGCCGCATACGTCATCAGTTTGAGACGCCCTGTTGACAGGTGAGCTAATGCTAAACGCTGGACTGTACTGTGGAGTAATGGAAAAATTCCTAAAGTGGAAAAGGAACGAGGGCAACGCTACTAATCCACCGCATTAAATGTTGCTTTGTCAAAGGAGGTGACGATGGAAAGCCCAGAGCCCAGTTTGTGGAGTGTGGCTTGACACTTTGAAATGAGACTTTGAAGCCTTCCAAACTAAAGTGGCATCTTGAGACAAGACACCCAACCCTTGCTTGGAAGCCAGTCTACTACTTCAAAAGAAAAGAAAATGGGCTACAAACATAGAACAGATATCTTCTCTCTTCAACTTTAAACTCAAAATGTGCGTTGAAGGCCAGCTACTTGTTCGGAGACGTGTGGCTCAGAGTAAGAAAGCCTTCACGATAGCAGACGAATTGGTTTTGCCTGCCGCTGTGGATATGTGCCACGAGATGATAGGGGAGGCAGCCGTGAAGAAGCTGCACATAGTCCCACACAGTGAACCTTCTTTACACCTAGAGGAGTCCAGCGATATCAGTCTTGTTGCATTACTGCTGGTGAAGACATGCTTTTCTGTTGAGAGCTACCAACACGAACTAGGGCTCGGGGACATTTCCGCTGACTGGATGAGAACTTTGTTGAGAATGGTCTGGAATGGATGAACTGTGTTGGGATACTTAGTGATGGTGTAGCATCATCACTGGTAATCAGGCAAATAATTGAACGGGGACCTTGGGGCTAAATGGACTCACTGTTTTCATTGTGAAAGCATTGCATTAAATACATCACCAGAGTTCCATGAAGCGATGGATGTGGTTGTGAAAACCATCAACTTCATGAAAAATAATACTGTGAACTCCAGATGTTTTTCTTGGCTGTGTGAGCGCATGGATGTAGATCATGTCCAGCTGCTGTATCACAGTGAGGTGAGATGGCTTTCAAGAGGACTGGTCACAGAGGAAACACCCCCACTCGCACATTATTTCACAGATCTGATGTTCCAGGCTAAACTTGCCATACCTCTGTGACATCTTTTCACAACTGAACCAGCTGAACCTCTCACTCCAAGGAAAAATAGCAACATATTTTTGGTTGCTGACAAAGTCCAACGCTGTCAGGAGAACAGTTGCGCTTTGGACAAAGAGGGCCCAGGAGGAGAGGTGGGACATGTTTCTCCTTGTGAGTGAAATATTGGGTAACTCCCCACATGTCAACATAATCGATTCAGTCCCTCAACACCTCTCAGAGCTGACAGAGAAATTTGAGGAATTCTTCTCTGAGGAGCCCAGAGAAGGAAATATGTGGATTTTTGATTCATTTTCTATGGACCCTGCTGCAATTACATTCCCTTGCCCACAAAATTGGAATCCCAGTTCCTGGAAGTTGCAGCAGTCAGCATCTTAAAGTTGGAGTGGGACAAACTGGACCTGGGCTCTTTCTGGATCATGGTTTCAAAGGAGTACCAATGACTAGCATTAAGAGCTGCGATATTCCTTCTCCCATTCACAACTACATCCCTGTGTGAATCAGGATTCTCCATTGTGCGTACAACCAGGACCAAGACCCGAAACAGACAGAGCAACCCTCAGAGTGGGCCTTTCCCCCCTCCCACCCGGAGTGGACCTTCTGGTGTCTGAGAAGAAAGTTCAAGTGCCTAATATCGAATTATTAGTTCTTGTTGTGTTAATAGGCAAGACTCCATTCTTATAGATTTACTCCTTCAGCATGTTGAACCTTGTTCCATGAACTGTTAACCTGTGGGTTTTGACTTCATCATATACTTATAGTTCATATGAATATAGGACGTTGTCTGTAACATTTATTTTTATACAATTTGTATAAATAAAACCCTCTGGGCAGAGAAATAGTTTTTTCTTGGCATCCGTAACATCCATATTGTTTATAAAGAACCTGTTAGTTTTTTATGTATTCATTGTATTTTGTCTGTAAAGCAGGGAGTGGCTTTGTTGTTTATATTTAATACAATAAAGATATAACAAAGACAAGAATCAATTATCCAAAAATTATTAGGGCTATATGTGTTAATGGACCCTGGAACACTACATGTATGAAAAGGTGGGCCTTGAAGTAAAAAAGGTTGACAACCCCTGCTGTAGTTTATCCAAGGACCTGGAAAAATACATGTATCCCATGCAGACTTTTTCTGAGTTGAATCGACATTCGAAAAAGGTAAGAAAATCCAGAATTGATGGAAAAAGTTTTTCTCTGATCCTCTCCACCATCAGCTCGTAATATCCCCCTCCTCTCACAGGGGGATATTTCAGGTTGGCAACACAGAGCAAACTGACGCCACAGACCAAAACTGGTTTCCAAGGTAACAGCGAACATTCCCCCTTAGGTTTTGAATGGCTATTTTCCACAACTATACCTTCACACCCCCCCCCCCCCCCCCCCGACAATTGAGTGTTGTATATTTCAACGTGCCCTGGGAATACTCGTCTGAAGCCACAAGTGACCACATCATCAATGTGTAGAATCTCATTGTAACACCTTCCATCTTTTTCTTCCTGTGGATCGGTCATTACTGCCATTTCTCTGTTTGTTATGTCATTCTGTTTTTGTTCTTCCATTTTCCTTTCTTACAATAATCTTCACTGTGGCTGTTTTTTAGTTTTTTCGCTGCTTCTTCCACCTGCCGCCTCTTTCTCTTTCTGCCCCTCTCTCATTCTCTCTCGCAGCCTCCGATTCAACTGTCCTCAGGTGGCTCTTTTCATCCCCTCTCAGTGTGTCAGTTCATCAAGCCTGAGTGTCCTCCCAATCTTTCGATATATAATTAGCACACTGTCCTGCAGAGAGACAGGAGTTATCCAGCACCAGCTGTTACATCGTGGTTGAGGGGTATTAGGGCACAACATAAGGACAAGAAGTGGAGGGCAAAGATGAAAGCTGAACATTTGATTTATTACTCTACACAGTGAGCGTCAGTGAGGCCGTAACTTCAAAGGTCAAAGCCGAAAACATGAAACCAGATCTTCTCAAGAATAATTCTGTCTAAGACTGAACTCCAGATAATCCCCGGACATTCTTCGGATGATGCTCGAAATGAACTAATTCAAAAACACAGCTGGAGATCTTCAGCAGGATTCACAGCGGCCGAGTGGGTTTGCCGGTGACGTCTCTAATACGTGACAGAAATAAAAAAAAATATATAAATATATCAGGATGAAAAAGCGGTGCCGTAAATGAAGAAGATGCAGACAAAGTCTTTGGCTATAAGAGAAGACGCTGTGTCGATGTGCTGTAAACCAAAACAGGTGATCTCTGCAGATCTCTGTGAACGTGTTTGAGCACAGGAGCTCCTGCTGCTTTGCTCATGTGTGAAAAACAAACTCTGCAGAAAGCACAGACCCAATTGTGTCCAAAATTCTCTGGAGTTCATGTCTGAAAACGGCTTTGCTGACCCTAACTTTGTAGGCTGAACAAACAAGGAGAGCACAGTGTCACACTAGCAAAGGCTATAGGATCTCATATGTCCTTAAACATACGTTTCACAAAGGTCGGAGGCTGAGGAGCAACAAGCCTCAGTATCACAGCCAACTGCAAATGAGAGAGACAACCTCATCCCACTCACCTGAAAACCCATTGGTTAAATAGACCGGCCTCTAGATCAGTCAATCTGCAGCAGCCACATCACTGGAGGTCAACCCGTCAATCACAACCCCTTTCAGTTAGTTTGCAGATCCTAACAAAGAAAACAGAGCTCTCACTCTGGACCAAAAGCAGATTTATGCATCTCATATACGTACTATGTGAACTCAACCGGGGACAGAACACAGCTGTTTAAGGATTTACCAAATGAAAAAAAGATCAAATTAATTTGATTGCCCACTTGAATAATTTCAACTAAGTAGACCCATCATAATTTGAGAATATATTTTCAATTTTCTCAAAGTCCATGCACCTTAAAATGAAATATACATATTTGAGTTAGCATGTAACAGTCAAAGTTCAAGTCCAAAACATGGTAACATAAACAAACAGCCACACAACTGTACACATCTGTAATAACAAATTTGGGGTATTAGCTTTTCCAATTCAGACTCATCCACTTCAAACCGGTGAGAGCACAAGCAAACTCACAAATACAGAAAGATGAAATATTAATGAACTAATAATGCCATTATTTATTACGAGAAGCTAACAGGGCCTAAAATTGACAAAGAATTTAACCACAACATTTCAAATATATTTTTGTGGAGCCTTTTAGTTTAATGTTCCTCAGGTTGAGTCCCCGTCCTTCTGGGGCCAGAAGACAAACAGTCTAATGGCATCGAAGACATTGTAATCTGTGTGTATCCTAATGACTGTTGCCTCGAGCTGTTTGCACAGTTTCCCAGCAAGCTCAGTGAAGGTCAGTGTGGCATCACAGCAGACCATAAAGACTGACTCAATAGCTCAGACAAGTGACAAGTAACACACACTCAAACACAAACACACACACACACAGAGCGAGAGAAAGAGAGAGAGGACATAACGTTCACTTACATTGATCTCCTGGAGACTTACTCTGTTACCTTAAGCATAGAAATACTTACCCTTAACCTTGACTTTAATCTTATCCCAAACCCCAATTTAACCTTAAAACATGTCTTACCCTTAAAATGTGATGATTGATGTTGTGAACCACTACTCGCCTAACCTTAACCTAAACCTGGGGATTTTCCTTTCTACATGGGAAAAAGATGCACACACAAGCAGGCACACACACACACACACACGTGTGGACGGGCGCGCACACACACACACACACACACACACACACACACAATCACACACACACACAATCACACACACACACAAGCTCTCTATCTATCTCTCGCTCTCTCTCTCTTTTTCTCTCTCACACACACACATACACACGTGTGCACGCACACACACACACACACACACACACACACACACACACATGCCGCTGTCACACCCGGTAACACCCGCCTCTGGGCAAACACCCTTGTCATGAAAATTGTTAACGTGTATCTTATAGTGCTCTGCTTTCATCACACTGACAGTTTGCGAATCAGTGGAAGTATTTTCTGAATCTGAAGTATTTAAAGGTCCTTTTCATTCCATGTCGTAAACAAGCTTTTAAGAGAGTGAGGCATATTTGTTGTCTTGTTGGCTGTTCACAGCTTAGCTGAGACGCCGTCAATCTTTTCTTTTTTTCCCCAGAGTCTGGAGAGTCAGTCAAAGGGATTTCAAGAGAGGGCAAGTCATTCTACTGCACAACCCGTACATTTAAACACAAGCAACTCTTAGATGTAAATTATACATTCTATGTGCTCTTCAGAACAAGCCTGTGATACTAATTACTTGTTTTAGTAATTTCAGCTCATAAATCAGAAAGTCTTTCTCTGTTATGATACAAAATAAACAGTTACACAAGGTCAAATGCTCCTTGATCCAGAAGGACTTTCATATGGGAACCAATCTCATATGATACTTTTCAGTTGTTTCATTTAGGCCATTTTAGAGCAAAAACATGAAGTCCAAATAAAGTAGAGGGATGGAAACATGTTTTTTTTTTCAAAACATGAAAATTGTGCCAGGGTTGATTTTGAGCAGGCCTATGTTTCCATTTGTCTGCTCAAAAACACTGGCATAATAGTCGTATTTTTTCCATCCACTCTTACTGTCCTCTGACAGAAAACACAGCCACTCATCACCAACTTTGCTGCTCTGCTGCATTTTTTATTCCCACAGTCCAGCTCGATAAATGCCAGACATACAAAACACAAGTGTATCCCAGGCAGTGTAACTTGTATATGTATTACCTAAACCTTTTTTGCGACCTAATTTGTTAACAAATATTTCTTTCTCCAGTCATGAAAGACCTTTATTCAAATCTGTGATGACATCAAGCTTTTTAATCTTGAAAAATCCTTGAAACTTAATTTACTTCTTGATCATTTTAGACTTACAGTCTATAAGAATCAATAATAAAAGTATGTTGGAAATATGGTGGAAACTCAGACAAGATTACTGGTTCAGGTTCAGGTTACTGTCTTTATATATCTGTGCAACTAAATACAGTAGACAGAAATAAAATGTATACAGTCTAGCTGGGTCAAGTCTGTTGCACATTCTGTGGGCAGGTTCCGTTCAGCCCACAGACACATTACGAGAGGTTTTGACACGCTGATGAATCATGCCGTCGAATGGTTTTCATGTAAAAAAAAACTTTTCAGCCACTGTGAGACGCGAATTCTCTTGAGCTTCCTTCAATTATTCATTGAATCTGTTGGACCTGAGAATCATTAAGTGTGACAAAAGGCCTGTTTTGAACATTCTTTGAGATTTATTCCACCTGTTTAAATATTCTTGCCTCCTTTTTCCCAGCTGGTAGGAGTCTTGATAGCTAAATTGTCTTACATTGAATGGAAGTGATGCAATTTCTCTCACAAGCCTTCAATTCTATTTCACAGGAAGAGAAGTGCAGAAGACTCCCTCAGTCTTCTCAATGGATCTCAAGACTCTTACACATCACAAAGCCGAGAGTGAAGGAAATACATAGTGAATTAAACGTAAAATGATAGAGTGGAAGTCAGTAGAATGTAGAAGATTCCTACTGCGGACATTAACAAGAAGCTCAGTGATTTTCTAACTGCATCTGTGAGTCAACACATTCATTAAATATATGTTTTGCTGATTCTTTTCCAGCAATGCACTTCTGTCCTAAGGGAAGTTTCACAGGCAGCATAGTTTCACTCCTTTTATTTTTTTATACCACAGCACTTGAATACTTGTCAGTATAATGTCAAACTGGAAACCTTAGTTTTTTTCCATTAAAAACTTTGCACATGGTTCTAGTTCTGTTTTGCATTAATTTGCATTTTTCCACAATATAGCAACAAATATGAACCCGCTGTAGCAAAAGTGTGACGTCAGAGGGCCCTTGCTTGCATTGTGATGCAGGATGAATCATAGATGGTTCCACCTCGTCCTAGAATGGTTTGAAAGCGAAGCACAGGACAGCTTGGTAATGGATGTAAACTCTGACAGCACAAAGGCAAACACTGACCAGGAGGTCCTCCTCAGAACAGCGTCGTCCATCATAATGTGAATTTGTCTTTCACACAGAGATTCATAACAGATGTCGCGTAATGGCTGTTTTTTTTTTCAAAGGGATGTATTTGTTAGTGACACCATGGAGAATAAAGCCTTTGAGGATGGTGTGTGTATGATTCAGCGCTGCTGATCAGACATGGCTTTGTAGCAGTTGCATTTACTTATGCAGGGATTGCTATTGCAGTGGGTTTTGGAGGCAGGGTAGAGAATACAGCAATCTAAGCAGGTGAATTGGCAGCTTTGGTGCGGCGGCGCTGAGCAGACTGCTAAACAAGGTCTTCTGTTGTCCGGAGAAAGAGCTGGGAATGTGGCAAGAGGAGCGAGAGAGAGAGAGAGAGCGATGGGACCGGGGATACTGAGGTGGACCAAGGGCAAGGCAGAGAAGGAAGGAATGAGCAAGAAAAGAGAGAGAGGCAGGGAGGTGTGGAGGGAAAGGGAATGAGGGAAGATATACGGCGAACGTGGAGCGGGGAGGACAATGGAGGGTGAGGGAGGGAGTGAGAGTGAGACGAGCACCTTGGAAAAATAAAGCAGCCAGTCTATTCCCCGGGAGGCTGCTGGGCTGGTTGTGGCTGACTGATCCAGTGCGGGGCTGCACTGTGCGAAAGGGGCCAATAACAAGCTGAGTAATGGGATTGTGCCACTGCAGGTTTTGTGTGAACAGGTTGGGTCCTTGGGTGTTCCCACACATCAGGTTAGCTCTGGCCTGAGCGGGAGCGGACTGAACCACAGCCAGTTCTGCCTGTGTGCTCCACATCTATAGGCTCATCATTTTTAGTTTTTTAAGCATTGGACCCGGGGATTTCTTTATTTTATTCTCTCATTGTCAAGAAATCCCATGAAAAGACCAACACAGCAATGAATTGATCCCACTACCAAGAATTTTCTGTGAAGCTAAATCCCAATATAGCTTATGCCTCTGCGCCATAGAGATCCATTTTCGTACGGGAAAAACATTTCAAACACATCAGAGAGCCCCAGTGTTGGATTGGATGACACGCTGCTTCATTACGATAAACATGGGCACTGTTTTTATTTTTTGTTCATGGTTATCTAATGCTGAAAATATTCCACAACAAATACAGTGCTACAAATTTCCTAAAAACCAACAGTTTAATTAATTACACAATAACAGTGTAGGATTCTTTCAAATCAGGGGTCATGAAGGGGCCACAATCTACACAGAGGGGCCAATTATGTATCCAGCAACCATGCACAATTCCTTACCCTGTAAGGTGCACATTTAAGTATTTCCTCATTTACTGTCTGTAGCTTTCAGCAAAGCCATACATCATTAAATATATTTCAATCAATAAATCAATTTAAATGGCCAATCGGATTTCAGCTGCACAGGATCAGCCCCTGCACAATGATTGAAAGGATGAGGATGCATTTGTAATTTATTCAGATTAAATCAAATGTGGTACCATAGTGGTAAAGCTACCAGCTGTGGTCAGCAGCTGGATTGAAGAGTCAGACAGTGTTTCCTTCAGCCTTCATATTTCCATGCATGATAGTGGTTTTGAACCTGTTTCTATCTAGAGCCGTTCCAGTTTACATTACATCCTTTTAGGGCTGAATGCACAGCACTCTCTAATGCAGCGGCTGGAACTGCTTCTGTTTAGGAAAGCATCAGATGGTAGATGGTGGTGATGATAGTGATGGTGATGATTTGAACTTGTTTCAGCCAACACATCTCACTCAAACAAATCCTCACATTTGGTAGTGCCATACATTGTCTGCAAAAAAAAAAAAAAATATATATATATATCAAATGATCCCACACATAATACTGACCAGTTGTCGTGTGTTTGTTGCTTCATCACAGGACATTGTGGTGTTACTTATAGCTTTTTCAATATATTGTATTATATCACTAATCAGTTGGTTCTTTGAGACAAACTGACACTTTGAATAATTTGATTTACTCTTTGCAGCAGGAACAAGGCTTTTTAAGCGAAGATAAAGTTCACTATCAGTTTTCTGTAATTTGTAATCAGAGTTTAATTTAACAACTGAGGTTATCCAAATCACGTTATATACACCAAGCAGAGACACGATCATTGGGATGCTGGCCATAGCCCAAAGTATTGTGCGTACATAAAACCTACACCACATTACTGTTATAGTTGGAAAGTGATGAGAAAGCTTGGCCATAAACTTCTGAACTTATTATTCACGTCTGTTTCTTACTGCACATCTGGCTGAAGACCTGTGGTTTGAATCTCATCCAGTTAAGCTGCTTGTTTCCCCCAGTAATGACTTTCAAGACTTTCAAATTCAAACAAGCTTATTTGTCTTTCACTTCAACAAAAGCCACAGACAACTCAATACAGTCAATATTTGTTATTTCTCGTGGAAGATGAAACATTTGATGTCTACTTTTCTGTTCTTGACAATTGCCATGACGCTTGTCAGCAATAAGTGACACCTCACATGCATGTTGCATGCAATCTGACCATGACCCAGATGTGAAGGTAATGTTGATATACAGTATAATGCTCTATTATGTTTTTCAGACAAAAATATTGCAGTCAAACATTTTGTTGAGTTACTTCTTTGTATTTATGAATCATCAAACAGTCTCACAGGCCATATACAGAAGAGTATCAAATGCAAAGTTCTTCTGCAGCAGAGATAATTCCCCTTACCCATACTTTTAATTTATCATTCCTTGTTAGATGCTATATTGTAGTATTTACATTTTATATTTACCACTATGATCGGTATATAGACCTGGCCATAGCTTTTTTATCTAAAGGCTGCTGAACACTGGAGGGTAATCGGGTTGATTTTAGACCTGATTTGACCCTTCCATCAATCGCACAGTGTTCACGACTGGAGGTCACCTTGTGCCGATTATCTGCCCAAATAATTATTAATAATGAAAATAACTGATTGAGATGGAGCCTG
The DNA here is from genome assembly GCF_949316205.1 of Platichthys flesus. NCBI lineage: Eukaryota > Metazoa > Chordata > Actinopteri > Pleuronectiformes > Pleuronectidae > Platichthys > Platichthys flesus. The sequence goes on from NC_084955.1 coordinate 9,380,195, forward strand.
TATTAATCGGCTCCGACAGAAACCGGCATAAGCGAGAGAGACAAGAGCAGCTGACCGGTGTCATTAATGTGATGGTAATGCGCCTTAAAGTCGTTTCCTGACCACCGTAAAAATACTGAAGAAAAGGATATTATCACAAGGTTCTGTGAAATCGTTTCCTACAAACGGCAAGTGTGAGGTATTACGTTCTGTTTGAATCTGAAGATTATAAGATTAAAACAATGTTGAATCTGTCATCATGTCTTTGGTCTCCCACGCTTTTTAAAATCGCTCTAGAGTTGAAAACCCTCTAGTGCGCAACTGAAAAGTAATATATTCCTCTAAAAGTCTCTTCAATTTCTGCTGGTCTGTGTTCTCTTGTTCAGTGTCTACACACAAGGTCAGACGCAGGTCACCACAGTTGACTGTTTGTCTCTCACCGAAGACGTGCGCAGCTGTTCCACTCCCATCAGCAGTAACCATAGCAACCAAGGTAACAGCAGGGGCCCTTATATTAAATTTGGGGGGTATTACATCAGTAAGCATGTGGATATCTGTATTACCCATTTATTCTTAATTTATAAAGTAACAGACAAATAGTCCACTAACCCAGTATTATTTATGTTGGGAATTTGATCATATAAAGAGTCTATTCCGTTAGAATTTTCTGAATTGGGACTTATTCTGAATTCAGCATTTTCCAATTGGACACAGTGTATTTGGATCTCCCATGGTACAGGTGCACACACTGTGACTGGGGACTACTGTCCCGGGAACACATGGTTCTTTCCATCATCGATCACACGTCAGACTCTGTTCACCGCAGCTGTCAAACTAAAAGCTTGAGGAACTGCTTTGGAAAACTTTCAGAACAATGAGGGTACAAAAGTGTTTACGCTGGTCGTCATGTTCCCTACTTCAAGTAACCAAGAATTTCATGGATATTCATGATCGTTACCAAGTAAACAACTTAGTATGAACATTGTCTGTTTTAAATAAAGGCTGAATAAATGTAAATGTAGTGACTTCATCTGCGCCTCTACATCTGTGGCTCCTCTTTTTTCTATCCTGAGATATTTGTGTTAGTTTAGTTTTTTTCAGGTTCGCACCTGTCGCATGTTAGAAACGTCATCACTCACTCACTCCACACATTGTCCGGCCCTGGTCTCACATCTGCCGGACATTTTGCCTGAGGGCTAGCAGCAAAGGTTCTAGAAAGTCTCTGGATCAATTTGATGGAGTATGTGCATTTCAATGAATCGAACTGTCTGAGACCTTATAGAATCCTGTAGTTTGAAGGAATCTTCACGTGTACACATTGTCTCCCATGTGTCTCACATGCACTGCCAGCCACTCTCTTCCTTTTTGCGTGTAAAAGCTCATTTCAGTTGAATCGATTATTTGTCACAGGTGAATTTTGAATTCAATAGTAGACAGATCTCTTGTTCCCCATGCAACCGGCATTAAATGGTTATGAAGGGGCTGTTAAAATCCCAGGTATGTGTCTCTGTGTGTGGCGCCCTATCTCAGGGATGAGATTATTTTCTGAAGTGAGTCAGTAGGCTCCAGTTTGATGTGTGGTTTAGTTACTGTAGTTCACACAATGTCAGTCTGGATTAGAGCCTCCACTGCTCAAACAGCCCTCCACCTCCTGCTTTGAAGGCGATGTGCTCCACGTCCCGCTGCTGCTTTAGCTCACATTTAGCACGTCCCATTGCATTAGTCTCACACTGTCCCTTACCTTGTGGCTCCGCTCAAACGGCTGCAGCCCAGCCATTTTCAATTCCTTGCTGCTTCTTTGATATTTGTCCATCACATCAGCCGCTCACTCTAGTGTGTAGGCACATGTGCAAACGCATTAGCAATGTCGCCAGCGTGCAGGAGTTAATTGCACCGGTGCGAAGTAGCTATGCGATGCCGCGGTGCTTAGTGAAAGGTGTTGCTAATGCTTGCCTCGAAGCAAAGAGGAAGACGGGGTTGCACAACAAGATAAATGTGTTGCCACATTCTTAGCCATGTAGCATCTCTACACCAACACAAAATACATCACATGATGAGTCAGAGGCAGTGCATTTTGAAAGATTTTATGAAACAAAATTTGATCAGTGTTGATTTAAGATTATTCAAATGAACTTCCCACTTGCTGCATATTTTGAAAGGAGAAATAATTCATTGGGAGCAGCCAAAGCCTTGACTGCTACTTGTATTTTGCTCTCACACTGATGCAACAGGCGTTCCATGAAGAAACAGTCTCCATCTCTTTCTGGTAAAAGCTACAGAGAGGATTCTCCAGCAAAATGTAGGCCTCTGACATCTCATTACTTTAGATTAACAAGTCACAAGTACCACCGCTGACAGCACTGGGGCTACAGATGATGGCCTGAAGGTTTGTTCAAAACCTCTGAATCTATGGTATCTTACCCTGCCATGGTACGAGGTATGGAGAGCAGTCAGTGAAACAGTTGACACTGCCTCAGGCCTGATTTACGCTTGACCTTGAGCTTCTTGTTTGGCGCAGGTGGGTTTTTTGTCTTAGCATCTAATACAGAGTCATTAGTGCATCCGAAAGGTTGCTTTCCCATGCTTAACATTTCATTCTGCCACAGTGCATGAGAAATGGGATCTGATGAGATTCTGCTGAACAGAGAAGAAAGCAGAGAAGCACCCAAGTTAAATCCACAGATCAGTTTAATGCTTCGTGTGAATTCATGTACAGAACCCGTGAAAAGGCAGCATATGGTTACACTGCAGGCATATGCAACGACCTCACAGTCAAACCGAACATGTTAAAACCATCTCACTTACTCCTGCTCTTTTAAATCAATCTGTCTCTCTCTCCATAGCCGAAAATCAATCTGTTTTCACTTTAGTTTGACCTCTACCTGCATTATGTCCCACAACAGCATCCTGTTTTAGTAGCTCAGAAATCACATTACGTTTGGATCAGAGCTGTTACAGAGAGATGCCAGTGCACAGTGCTTGAATAAATATAATATATATGACAAACAGGAAAGAAGAGGTGTGAAATTTGGAGGTAAACCAACTGAATTCAACTTAGCCATCATTAACTAGTGAATGTATTGTTCTTAATAGCACAGAATTAGAAGTTGGTAGAAATGAAAGAGGGGTTAATATTGGATTAGCCAAATGGGACAGTAAGCCTGCTTTCTAAAATGTTTATAATATAAATTGTTTTGCTTTCCTGAAAAAAAAGATAGAGGAACTGTTTGCAACCTCATTTGTCCCTCAATGAGGCTCTTCCCTGATTTATGCTTCAATTTATTTTTTGGGGGTATTTAATAGCACATGAAATATATGGGCCATGTTTAATGTCTCCGTGGGTGAGGTGTTTGCAGAGTCTGTGCAAGTAACTCGAGTGACACCAGTCTGTGCCTGGAGATATATATATATATATATATATATTTTAATGAAATATCTGTTTGAACATACTTCAAAGACATCAGCTTATAACACTAACGTAGGGGTGGAATGGTCGATTCCACTGTATTTTGGGAACTGAACTCGGGACAATCAGGGACTAAAAGTCGAGATATTTCTGCCACTGCTGCATCAATGTGGATAGTTCTTATTTTAAAGTCCAGTTTCATAAAAGATCAGGTGAATCACGAGTCACTGGAGCTCTGTTGTGATTAGAATCATCACGTTCATATTTTGGCTCCGATCTGATCCACACTGTGCTGGACTGCTCCATAACAACAGCTGGTTCAGAGGTAATTAGGTAGATGGATACATTTCATTATGCCCAGAGAAAGACATGGCTTAGCCCCATGCTCCCCTGTAATCCCTCCATCCATTATGACTCAGCCCCAACACACTGTGCTGAGAGTCATCACTTTCCAGCTACATTGGGCCTCGGGCTCACTGACACCAGCCCCGTCTCTGGTGACTGAAGTGGAGCTCAGCACAGGGCCCAAGTTTCCTCCTCTCAGGCAGAATAGGGCTGGAGGGAGCAACGTTTAGTTCCCCTTGTTTAAAGATAAGATAAGGCTAACGACTATAATAGCTCCTCAGGGAAATAGATACTCAGGATAATAGAGATCCACTGCTCCCATCAGGTTAGGTATATTGGACAGGGCAGGGGGTTTTGTTTGGGTTAAAAAGATCTGCTTGGCATTAGAAGTCTAATGGCTGTGAAGGTAATGAGGGAAAATCACGTCATATCTCTTTTGATATTTTTTACCATCATTGATCTCTCTTTGTTAATTATTCTCTCTGTTCATTCAAGATTTGCTTATTGAATCTAGCCATCCATCCATCTAGACCAGGGGTTTTCAATTTCATTGAATGTGAGCCTCCCCTTGGAAAAGGTAAGGAGGACCAAGCCCCCCCCCCCCCCCCCACCCCAACCTACCCCACACAGGTATTTTGTGTTCCTGGAATGCTGTTTCAAAAACAACTGATAGCCCAATAGGCCTACATGTTTTTTTTAAATTGTATTTCTTTTAACAAAGTACATTCACAAAAAAGGGCCTATTCATAAAATGTCCATCCAATATTTCCATGTCAGAGGCTACTTTTATTGAAACATCACGAACAGAGGGCCTATGCCTACTATTAAAATTGAACTGTCATTGCAAATTCATAAACGATCGTTTTCAACAGCAGACAACTTAACAGACGCCAGTGTCAAACTGAACTCGCGTCAACATGAGACGTCAACTGAAATAATAATAATAATAATAATAAAGATATCCTGAATTTAACAGACGTCAACACATTCCATATTCCGATTTAGGCCTACTTTTAGGCTAATTATACACTTGTCGCTATTCTCAATGCGAACAGTGCGGGCGCTCCTTTGATGCGCACAGCTGTTCAATGCGAGGTTGCACAGAAGAAAGAAACAGCCTCAAGTCATCCTGTACTTGTAGCCTTGACCGGTATTTGTTTTTGATCAGGGTCAGAGCGGAAAACCCACATTCACATAGGTAAATGGAGGTGAAGGGGATCAGGACTCTCATGGCTTTGGCGGACACATGGGGAAACTCGCTCTCGATACTCAACCAGAATTGCGTAATCGGCATTTCCACCAGTCTCTGTTTCAAGTCCACATTTGAGCTGAGCTCGACAAGAGCCTCCTCCTCGTGTATGCTCAGATCATCTCGGACTGTGGGTGGGAAGGAGAAGGGGTTCCGGACCCACTGGTTTCCCAGTGGCTCCTCTCCAAAATACTCTCCGAACTGGTCACGCAGCCCGCTCAGATGCGCGCTGATGACCGGTTTCACAGAGCTGAGCGGCTGCGCTGTCTTCTCCAGCGTATCCTCCAATGTCGGGAACATTTCAACAGAGCCCCTTCCAATACGGGCACACCACACATCCAGCTTCTTCATGAAGCCAGACACTTGGTCGTGTGCCGTATACACATTGCACTCTTTGCCCTGGAGAGAATTGTTCAGGGTGTTGATCCGCTCGAAAATGTCAGACAGATAAGCCAACAGCGCGAGCCAGTTCATGTCTTCCAGATGTTTTGCGAGTGGGGAGTTTATCTCGGTGAGGAAGAGGAAGGCTTCTTCTCGCAACTCGCAGAGCCTGGTGAGGACTTTACCCCGAGAGAGCCACCTCACCTCGGAATGCAGGAGCAATTGCTTGAATTGAGCGCCCATTTCATCGCACATGATTCTAAACATGCGTGCGTTTAAGGCACGTGATTTAATTATGTTCACAATTTTCACTGCCTCATCCAGAACCGCACGCAATTCTTTGGGCATCTTTTTTGCTGCTAAAGCCTGGCGATGAATGATGCAGTGTCTCCAGACAGCGGCCGGGGCAACGGTCTGCACTTGTTTCACAAGACCGCTGTGACGGCCGGTCATGGCCCTTGCTCCATCCGTGCATATGCCACAACACCGGCTCCACTCAAGGCCTTCGGCCTGGTAAAAATCATTCAGAGCCTTGAAAAGTTCATCTGCTGTTGTGCGGGCAGGGAGGGGAATGCAAAACAAAAAATCCTCGCGCACATTTAGCTCTTCAATAAACCTGACGTACACCATCAATTGAGCGCAGTGTGCAACGTCAGTGGACTCATCCAGTTGAATGGCGTGTATGGGGCTTTTGCGAACACTGTTCACCACCTGTTCTTTGACGTCGTAAGCCATGTCGGATATTCGTCGCTGGATGGTGTTGTCAGATACTGGGATCGTGTCAAGTTTAGCTGCAGCTGCTTCTCCCAGCATCACTGAACACATTTCTCTAGCTGCAGGGAGCAGATATGTTTCTCCATCAGTATGGGGCTTGCCTGCCTTCGCTATACGGAGAGCAGCTCGATAAGATGCCTCAGTTGCCTTGACGTTAGTGGTGCCAAACGAACGAATTACTGCTTTTTGTGACCGCAATTCATCACGTTTCCTCTCAAAAAACTCCAGTGGCTTGTTAACTAAAGTCGTGTGCTTTGTTTCCATATGACGGCGCAGTTTGCATGGCCGCATACTATCGTTAGCCAAAACCTCTTTGCACACCACACATTGTGGCAGAGGTGCGCTCTCGGAACCCGACCATGTAAACCCTATTTTTAAGTAATCGGGATCATATTTCCTACGTTTTTTTGTGGGCTCCTCCCTTTCTGCTGACTTCGGTGGTTGTATCAGAAAGCGATGCATTTTTCAATGGGCCAACTTGTTCACACACGCAAGCACGAACAATGAGTTAACTGCTATTGTAACTGCTAACTGCTAATATTTCTTCGCTTGTTTTGCGCCTCCCCTGCGACTCTTTGGCGCCCCCCAGGGGAGGCGCGCCTCACCTATTGAAAACCACTGATCTAGACGACATGGACTGATTTTGACAGTTGAATTCAGAACATCTGTCTCCGTTCCGCTCTTCCTGCCGTCTCTCATCTCTCTATCATCTCTGGAGAGTTGCCGTGTTTTTGAAAAAGGGCAGCTTCTGACGTCCTGTCGGTCAACTTCAGGGAGATCTCAAAGTCTTCCTCCTTCTTTTTATAGCCTCGGCTGGCGTCTTTTTGTGTGTGAATTTTCTGAATAGTGAGTGATGCTTTGGGGTTTTGTTCGCTTTGTGCAGCTGTTGAAAGGAGTGTTACACCAGATGCAACAAGTGGCATCGTGGAGCATCCTCCGTGTGCCATGGGAACATCCATCCATACGTATGAGGGGCACATTGTGAGATGGGTGCGATCTCTGCTTCCCCACGTTGTGCTTCTGAACAATTTATAAAGCCCCTCTCAACAGAGGCTTGGCCAAGTGAGAAGAGCAGAAGTGGTGCTTCTTTGACCTGTTGGATAAAGAGCACATTAACCTGCACTTTCTTTATTAGAAATTTCATTCACTTCCTGTATAATATCAGAGGTTAAAACACAGGTCTAACTAATAAGTACACGTAGTGCTGAAAGTGCTCTGTGTCCTCGAATGAATGATCCTACATGCCTGTCTGTGGTTTCCATGCATGCGTGTGTGTGTGTGTGTGTGTGTGTGTGTGTGTGTGTTTTTGTGTGCATGCGTGTGTGTGTGTGCATGCATGCATTTATGAATATTTCTGCATGTGTTTGTGTGTGTTTGTTAGCTTGTGCGCACACATGTGTGTTCCAGACAACAACAATTCTGTGTTACTGTGTTCAGTGCGCTCAGTGTGGAGTGGGTGTCTGCACTGTGTGTCAGTCATGTGAGTGAGGCAAACCTTTATTTTGGTTACTCGCCTTTCACCTTCTTCCCAAATTCTCTTTGGCACTGTGCAGCACTGCACCACCAGGGACACTGCAACACAAGCAGGGACTGACAAATAGGAGCATGAACTCAAGGCTGAACTTCATTTCAAGAGGAGAAGGCATCAACATAAAGGGCAAGTTATAGAAGTGTAGCCCATGACTTGTAATTATGTGTGCCTGTCTCTAAATCACTAACCCTGATTCCTCCGTGGTCTTTTACTGTAAACATTTCTATTCGCAGCTGGTCAAAGGCCAGTTTACATCCCTCATGGTGAGCACAGATTTTGGCAGTGTAATATTCTAACAGAAATAAAAATGTTCTTGCTAACTTGAGTCATGAGCATAATTTCCTTAGACAAACAGTAACTGGGAGGACTGGCAGACTCTCAAGAGCTGGAGATAGTTACACTGCATACTCAATCTTTTCTTTTCCCTCTCTGATCCAAAACTGACTTATTATCTGACATATTTGCTGCATAGAGCTGATTTCCTGTTTGAACATCTACACACACACTGCCCTGTAAAGGTAAGATCACTACCTCTCTGTTATCCTTCACAAAGCTCCCACTTGTTGCTGACTATCAAGTAGCAATCTTTATGTAATTGACTACAGCTCATTGGTCTTTTAATCTTTTTCAACCGTTCTTGTAAAACTCTCAGGCTCTTACATCACGTAGAAACAAACACTGCAGCTTCCTCCCTACTGCTCCTCAGTCGTCCCTGCCTGACACAAGCTAGAAACAAAAATCTATAGCAGTGGTCACAATCATCCAAATTGCATCTTCAGCTACTATCACAAACATTTTCAGGAAAATTACTTTTACGTGTACTTTGTCTTTTCAATTTGGTCCATGTCCCCTTCGTTATTGTGAACAGGGGGATTTATGACCTTTAATGCAAACTTCCCCAGGGTGGCGCTCCAAACGCTTTGGCTTTACTTGTGAGGAGCTGTCATATCGTCCATCTCTTTGTACAGTCTGTGCTCTGACCAGCTTGGGTGATTACAGATGTGAAGACTGACATGTCCTTGGTTTGCCAGCACATCAATTACAATGAAGGAAAAAACGGTATTGTGGCTTTATCATGGTAGAGCTTTTTTATAATTCACAGAGCGTTGCTGATCCTCAATTGGGTAGAACAGACCAAAAGTCTCAGCTCTCATTTTAAATCCAACAGCGAAGACTCCACAATAACAGAGAAAGCTTTCTCCAGCACTCATCAGTCAGCCTGGGCTCTGGGTGCACAGACATTTGTCCCATAAAACGCTTTATAAAAGGCTTTAAGTGGGACTGGCTTGGACTGATTTTATATGCATGACCAGTAATGGTGAATTTACTTGGCCCACAGGGGAGCGATGCTCCCTGTCTGTGTAATGCTTTGATCACCACAAGACACCAGCAGCACTGGGCATGTTCCCTACCTTTAACTCACCCTATGCCACAGGAATACATTAGCATATTTATAGAGCTGTCGCCTGTAATCGCAGGTCTCTAGCGAAGTCTTTAAGGACGTCTTGTTTTTCTTTGGTTTGCGTGGAATTATTTGATGAAAGATTTGTCAGCTGTTCGTACAGAAGCATCTTACTGTCATCAGAGCACCGTGGTGGAGAGCTTGCAAACCACACAGTCCTTGTGACATTAGGCAGACCTTTTGTAACTTTTCATACAAATTCTTGCTGATAAGTAAAAGGCTTTAATTCATACATAAAGGTTGCAGTGCATATGCTCTTGAACCTATACCCACTGACTTGGCATCCCTGAATGGAGTGCAGATATTGGCAGGAGATGTGATTTTGAATAATTCACATACAGTATGTATGAATACGGTTGTCCTAATGTTATTTGTAACTCATAAATATGTGAGTTTTGGCGCATTACATTTTCCTCTTAATGCACCGCCTTAGGCAATGTCAAGTTGGATAGGCTTTGCTTTGAGTTTAGAGGTGTTAGGTCGGCAGTCTCTGACCAAGCATTGACTAAGTATTCCTCAGGCTTTGTTTATATCAGGTCTGGTGTTATTAGGGTGTAAGAGACATTTGTGAGGTCTGAAAAAAGTTTGGCGAGTGGTGCAGCGGAGAGTCTCATGAGTCAGATAACTAACGAGTCTCTTTGCAGGAGAAAATATGTCTAAATGCCAACAACATCAAGCACAAGATGTTACTTTAAACATATTGACCTGATTCATGTGCTTGAAAAAACCCTGGCCCTTGATCATATGATAAAGATTTCATAGCATTGCATCATTTCCTCACAAGCCATGCTTGTGTCAAATACATTATTTTTCACAATGTTTCTCATCTCTACGACTAAGCCGGAATAATTTGACACTCAGATGCCCCAAAGTTGTTTGCAAGTCCATATTTTAAGCTCTTAAAGTTAGTGGAGTCGATGGCAAATTAGATGATTAGGCTATTCTGGTTTTAATCAAATGCTTTAGTTCAGTGATGACACTGCCCCTGCTGAGAGACCATCATACTTGCACTTGGGAGGCAACAAAAATATTCATAGCCACACAGCTCGCTGCGTTTGCACTTGAGGACATTGCTGAATCATGCAATTATGGTTTGGATGAGAAAAGTCGATAACTGCCTTATTCTTGTCCCCGGTGGAGACGCGAGGGGATGGATAAGGTCACACCTGTAATCATGTGGGAGCAGCACAGTCCATTGACACAATGATGAGACTGCACAGACATTTGGGCAGGATTGAGATAGGGGCTGACTGTTCCTGATTGGAAGATGGAGTCTGGCTGTCATGAATGGTGTTGTCGCTCAGATGGAGATACGCACCAGTGGTCACATGTTTTCCCAGTTCAGGGTGTGATATCCTGCCAGACTATGGGTCATACGTATAAGGGCCTTTATAAACAGGAAGCAGTTGGAGGCAGTGCACCAATTGAGGAAAGTTGGGTATAACTGAAAAACTTACTAAAATATTTAGTAATAAGAATAAAGTTTGGCTGCTAGACTTTGTCTGAATGGTTTGCTATTATTAAAGCCAATTAAAAGTTAATTCAGTTTTATCAAAGCTGTTTTAAGCAGTGGTATATGACATGTATATCCACAGCGTACAACGTATAAACCCTAAGTGTTTCTTATTAAAGAAGCAGTACCTGCATTTACAAACGCATGCACGAGTAAATCTCTTTTATGTATTGAAACACTGCAGAGTTTCTCTGCTCACACCAGCAGTGAAAACAGCAAGGACTGTGTCGCACATTGACAGCGTTGACCTTTGAGGAAACTGAGAACTCTTAAATGGAGGAAGCTATGTGTCTCATTAGTTGTGTTGCACCAGCCACTTTTATCATATCCTTCTCTGTTGGAGTATACACTGCTTCACAGAACAGGGGAATGCTCATTAATGGTTGCTTGTTAATACAGGGCGCTGCCCCCTCCAAAGTCCTGAGGAGGAAAAAAAGCCTATTTATACATATTAAACAAAATTTAATTGGATAATAATAGTTTACTCGCACAATGCACCACAATTTCTGTCTAAATACATATAATTCCTGGTGAGGGCGCTTGCAACCGCGGGACGTGAGGCTGCTCTTCAATTGGTTGTTGCAGATTTTTCATGGACACTCCCACTTTTATTTACAGCCAATAGTTATGATTTACGTTTTTTAGGTAAATTGGTCGACCCTCTGTGCCGTCTCAGGTGCATCCATCATCACGGGGTTACTGTGCTGATCTGACCGGCAAAGATATGCCGAGCATAAACGTAGCCTAAATGAGCCTTTTACTGTGATTAGCATTATCATGTTCCTTGCTGGCTAGCGTGTTAGCTAAAAGAAGTAGAGAGTTTTCTCTTCAAGACCAAGCATCTACAAAGAAATGTTTGGCAGGTGGATGTTATGTTCACAAAGTCGCAAGGTATATGCTGTTATAATGCCTATAGTTGCGAGTAAGGTTTCAAAAAATTGTTTTGAAAGTGGTCATCATTACTTAAAAATCCAACTTATATTCAGCGCCTTAGACCATCATCATTATTTTTTAATGTTTCTCAAATGTTAACATATTTCTTCACTATTAATGGTATATTGAGTGAAACTCTCTATTTAAAAAAAGCAGCACATCTTTTTTCAGAATAAAAGCATGCTAACATGGACACCACAAAGTTTGTGCAAAAACTCTGATGAGTCATGTTAACTCCAGGATGATTTCACAGTGTCCCAAAGAGCCACGTGTGATGTCTCAGAGTACTTGGCTGTCTCAGTTTTCAAGAGCACTTATAAATGTTCAGTAAGGTGGAGGTCAGGGGGGCCGTGGAGGAAAGTCCGTGACAGTCAGGACTCATCAGTCTCATTTGATCTTCAAATATTCCTCAAAAAGCTCTGAGGTGTGTTGTCATTATTCTGCTGCAGTCTGAGGAAAGGAGTGCTGCTTCTCTTTGGTCAGGGTACAGTCAGTTCACTGCAGATGTTCCAACTCCACAACGAGCAAAACACCCTCAAACCTAAATATTCCATCACCGTGCTTTACTGTCAGTTTGATACACTGTTTATCCTTATCTCTCCTGATCATCTTCTTAAATACATCATTCTGTTACTCTCAGACCTTTTTAGCCAGCCACAGGGAAAAGCGATTTATTCTTTTAACCTGCCCAAAAGCGTTTTGCCTTATTTCCTTTCATGAGAAGTGATTTATCAACGGCTGCTTTTTCTGAGACCACGACACGACACTCCCCTTTGACAGTACTTTTGCTGATTGGAGTCTTGTTCTTTGTGTTGCAAATAATCTCTGTTTGAAGTTACTTTCCTATCTCGAACATTTGGTCTGCCTGAGCGTTCTATCCAGTTAGTGCCAAGCAGTATATAGCTCTACACACTGCACCTTAAAAACCTTTAGTCATGATTTAATCCTGAGAAGAATTTGACTTCAGGAACTTTCACTTCTGGTGAAACTGTTTCGCTATCACAAAAAACCTTAGTGAGCCAAGATCTGGAAACAAGTGAACACTGGCACACCTACTTGAATGACTTGAGCAAGCCTCTGATTAGTAGATCAAATCTACCTAAGTGTCAGTTTCAGAGCCGCTTGGCTAATGTCTGATGATGAATTAGCCTCAGCATCAGATATTCGGGCCAAGAGTCTCAATGGGTCTGAATTCAGCAGCTGCATCCTGCAGAGGACCAGGTCTATGCAGCCGACATAGACCGGGTCATCCAATGTGTCGACCGTCTGGTCTTCCTATTGCGTCAACGGGCTTGTCCCACCGTTGCAGCAGTCACCTAGCAAGAATGCTAATCACGAAGATGTTCTTCGGTTGATTGAAAATGTGAAAAACATGAATGCGTTAACTGCTCTGTTGATTACTTGCATTGAAAAATAAATTCAGTGAGCTTTTCGCTTTGCTTTTTGCCACCATTACCTCTCTGAAAAACAGTTTGTCACGGCAGAGCAATGAAACATGGGACATGTTGGGCTGGGAAGGATCCACCTGGTGAAGCTTCCGTGGGTCGGGCTGAAAATATACATTTGTCGGGCCTTCAAATTTGGAGAGGCTAGTCGCTGTGACACATCGTTATACAAATGCAGCCGATGAAGGATGCCGCCCCTGAATTGAAATACGGCTAATGTCACTGTCACTGTCACTGTTCACTTTCCAGTGTTTACAATCCCCAGTTCCATAGTTTCTTTTATCCTTTGTTGAACATCCCCAACAGCCACACTATTGTAGGTGTTTTATGTCCATAAACATTTTGGCTAATCTCTATTCAGAGATCTGCATAAGAACACAGATTAATTAAAAGCTGCCTTTGCTCTCCACACGAACAGATTACCTGCAACTAACCGAAGCCTTCTCAAACATAATGGTGGAATTTGAAAGAGAAACCAGACGGCTTCCGGCCCTCTAGCCTGTCCCTCGCCCACAGATTCTACATGGCCACATGCAGGATCTTTTTAAGAGATCACCTGGGTGTCATTGTAACACATTCTACAATGGTAGCAATACAACTGCAAGAAAATCTGACATTTTGTACATAACGTTGACACAAAGTTGCTTAAATGTGATTGTTGACCTAAAAAAAGTCAGAACGTTAAAAGTTTCTTCTTTATTTCACATGACATACAGTACCTTGTGTTTTCCATGTTCCTGATTCCTCCAGCTCTCGGGTAATTTCCAGTTTTACACAAAAATATCAGCGATATTTATGAATTACAATTAAAAATTGCTCTCAAACTTTTGGACCTCCCTGTACAATTAGCTGAAGCAAGCATGACTTGCCTTTGCAAAATCTTTATGCTCACGCCCGATCATTACATTAATTGATATATATCGTGTGACATTTTACACATTTACTTGGACACAATTAATATGTATTTGAGTTTCAGCCGGTTAATAATGAGGCCTGAAAGCCGGCTGCTCTAACAACATGCCTCTTGCACACGTATGAAGAGCTGGTGGAAATGCGTGTCATTGAGTTGTGTGTGAGCAGGTCCATGCTCTGCTGCAGCCTCTCGCGGAGATGATTCATTAGGTGGCACCCAGATTTTTGCGACGCTTCTCCGTCCACTTCACTCCAATTATTCTTAACAAGCGCTCACTCGGAGGTCATCATTATGCAGAACCGCCCCCCCCCTCCGCCTCTCTGTCATTTCAAGAGGCACAGCCGAGTGGTGCAGCATCATTTGCTCATCCTCCTGCAACTTTTTCCTTGTTTTCTTTTTTTTCTCCCCTCAACATTTACATATACTGAGCCCGGTTACATGAACGATCACATTAATAACAACATGACTCCTCTTCTCATAAACCCAGCTCCATTCTTTCATGGTGCTATTGTGTTTGCTTATGCAAATCTTCAACTACTACAGTGCTTTCTAAGATCTAAGTCTTCTATACCCCGGAGCCACACTTACAGCTGAAAAAGAACAGGGTGGTTGACTGCCAAAATCCTCCAGTGTTTGGCTTCTTCAGTTTGGGGCTGTGGAGGCAGACGGCACTGGAATCCAGAATCTCGTTACAATGTAAATGAGAGCCATTAGAGGAATAAAAAGACATTTGGCTGCATTATTCTAATTAGTCTGTCAGATGTGTTCCATAATGTGTTTTTTTTTTTTAAATTACAAATGATTCATTTTTGCATATAAACTGTAACCTGTATTATTAAGTCAGTGAAAACACCATTGTTTACCTTCTCTCTTGGGTTGCAGACAGTGCAGAGATTGATTACTTAACAACTTTGGCATCTTTGTCTTCGTACAAAAGTAGGTGCAGTAAGAGAGAGGGACTATCGTTAGTAGCCTCAAACGGGGCTTAGTAATAGTCGGCTGGTTCAGCTTATTAGCATGTGTGTGTGTGTGTGTGTGTGACAAAAACTGAAGGTGTGGCGTGTCTTGTCGTAGTTTGTTGTGTGAGCGCCTTGCAGAGATAATTATTTTTGCCAGGAGCATGTTCTCTCGCTCATAACGATCTCTCCCCAAATGACTGCAGCAGTCATTTCAGAGAAGACTTGATTTGTTGATGCTTACTCAAATCAAAGTGACCCATTAGTGAACCACAGCAGGTGTTCGAGGCTCTTTTGAAATTGGCTCTGAGTTATGGCACAGTTGCGGCAACATATTTGTCAGCTGTGATACTTCACAGCTTAACCAGCCACACAACGGTAGAAAACACTTACATTTACATCACGCACAGCCGACTTTGTTACTTTCCTACATCAAAATGCTGCTGTGTTCTGTTTGTTCGGGGGGGGGGGGGGGGGGGGGGGGGGGGGGGCTATGCAAAACCTCTATTATCTATTATCCGAGCCTTAAACTATACTGAGCAAAAAGGTATGGTTGGCTTAACTGCCTGAGACTAACAAGCATATTTGAGGCGCTGTTGTTTTTCGCTGGGAAGACGGCCCTCTTTTGATCTGAGCAATAATCTGTCTTCCACAGTCTGTGAGCTATTTACAGAGGAGATTTATTTCACTGATTCTCCTTGTACAATGAAGCATCTGCTCCTGCCAGCTCAGGTACAGAGAGGGGCTGTTTCAGTCAGACGCTCACTGGATATATGCTGCACCCCCCCCCTAAAACACAAAGAAAGGAAAAAAAGTCTATTAATAGTCCACTGAGTGTCCTCTGTATGCTGCTAGATGTGTCTAATGCTCCTTTCATCGAGTTGAAGCAGGAGGGAAATGTCTCTGCATCCCTCTAACTGTCTTGTCAATGCGATGCAGCAGTAAAAAATACCACAGGAGGAAACTTTTGTCCGTTTTCTGTCAACAGCGGACACAACTGAGTTTCATCCGCTCCACTGCGACTACAAATAAAATAAAAGAGCTACGAGTGGAATTTTCCAATGGATTTGTCTTTTTATCTCGCAGCTACAAAGTAAATTACAGCAGGCCTGTGCGCTGTCTGGCAGGCCTTGAGAGATTTCCAGGCAGGAACAATAGAGGTCAAGGTGTGAGAGCGATGCTATGAGCACGACTTGAAATTCTGCTGGTGATCTTCTCCCACAGGCATTCTTTCACACCCCCCCTACCTGTCTATCACTCCCTCGGCCAGTCTTTCACTCGTTGTCCCTCTTCCTCTTCTGCGCCCATTCCCGCTCTGTCCGTCTTAGTCTCACTCTCACCTCCAGTTCTTTTTAACACCTCTTCCAACTTCGTCTCCCCTCCCCTCCTCCTCATCTCTTTCTGCACAGGTGCACTCGCATATGGTTCCGGTAAAACCAATTAATATCAAACTGCTCTTGTATAGATACATGCAGATAACAGCGAACCAAATACTCTAGAATAGAATAAAGTGACCACTACTCTGCAACATATGACACTATGTAATTTTGATTCACATTCAAAGAGGGGACTGTTATTCATTGTGTAGGAGATAATTTGTACATGTCCTGCATATTTAGTCAGTCTGCTTCACTTTTCCTGCATCAGCTTTAGGGAGCATTTTGGTTTCATGCCTGCAGCCAGGATCTTCTCCTGAGGTCATCAGTCCAGACAAGGCCCCTGTTACCTCGGCTGTCGCTGTTGCAGTGGGCTACCTGAGTAAATAAAACAAAATATCCTATCAAACTTCAACATATGTTTCCAGTATCACACTGTTTTGCATTATTATAAATGCATTATACATATTTTACATAATTGTGTTTTAATTGAGCCCATTAAATCTCAGCCACGCCAATAATCCACTGGGTAGAATATCAAAATGTAAATTAAATCTGTGATTCAACATCCATATTCAAAGAACTGCAAATGAAACAAAAACGTTTAGTTTAAAGTTTCCTGCTTGTAATGACAGTCAGGATGACATATGTTTTGGGAAATGAAATATTCAGTGTGAATGACACATGCAGTGAGTTTGAATGCTTGCTCTGTGTGTGTGTGTTGGAGTCATGGTGAGTGTTTACTTTGCTTCTGACACATGTCCTGAAACTTTGTCCATGTGGTACCTTCAGCAAGACAGTAAATGCGCTGTTTCTGGACAAATCCCTCCTGTAGGTATGCAGTGACAACAACATGTTCCATCAACAACATGAACTGAACAACTTGAAACCTGGAAGTCTCTTTTAGATCCTCCGGCATGGCCACTGTATAAAAGACAATATGAGATGCTGATATATATTCCTATCCTTTACTTTGCCATTAGAGCTTTTTTAATTCTCAAATTACTCTGTTAAAAAGGGAAACAATAAACATTGCCTGAAGCTCCTGAAACGCCACGTCTGTAGTTCAGCAAACATTTCTGCACCACCATAATGTCACGTGACACCATAATGTCCCACCTTTGCATATGCTCACCTAGCGATTAGTCTCACACACCCCTAACAAAGCCAGGCAAAGTGTGAGCAGAGGCCCACATTTTCTTGGTGCACCTGAAGCTGTTGACCAATCACAACCCAGTGGACTGGGCTAAAGAGAGGGGGTCTTAAAGGGACAGAAGCTGAAATGCTGAACAATGGAGCACGTGAAGCTTTTTAAGTAATAAACCAAATTGAAATTATGAACCTGGAGATGAGCATATGTTTCCGTTGCATGGTTAATTGTATTATTTATTTGAAAGTCCTCATCAAGATGTTATGGTTGCAGGCAGATGGTCTGCACTGATTAAGTGACTTTGCTTGCATTATAGGCACTTGTAAAATAAATCGGAAAGTGTATATAAAAGCTAGACAAAGTTGTTTACACTGGGCAAGCAACTCTAATTGGAATAAATGGGACATGTGCATTTAGGTTCATCTTCTGTTTTGTTTTTTTATGTTTTCAATTTATCATCCAGGTGGTGTCACAGGTTTTAAAATCCATATTATAACATTAGTGCGGCAAGAAAATATGATCCCCTACTGGTTTCCTACCTTGCTACAAAATATATATTCATTGCTGTGCTATGGATATTTGACACGGATTTCAAATGTGCTCGACACATTGTAGATACGGCATTCAGGTAGAAAATCAGGATAGTTACATTCAACTCACATAATGTGTTGAAACCTTGCCATACTTTCTATTTTAATGCTACAGCTGCTACCTTTTAATTTTGTTTAACTTTTACTGCATCACACGGCACAGCAGCCTGCACAGTAACTGTGCCATTTGCTGTAACTTGTATGAGATGCAGCAGGAGGACACCTCTGTGCGTGTTTATCTTTGTAATGCTAATGAAAATTATGATGTGCTCGGAGTGTGCACGTACAGCAGCTGCAAGCAAGGTAGCAGCCACATGTGTGATGCTGGTTTATAGATATATGGATTCCAGGGAGTGTAGCACCACTGCTAATTAGGTATTCAAAAGCTTTATTGTACCTCTATGGTTGTTATGGTTGTTGCCGTGGAAAGCATCCAAGAAACTAACAGCAGTGACTGTGTTCACATGCACACAGACCCGAGAAAATTGATTTAATACTGTTCATACATAACACCATTGGAAGATATTAAAACTCAGACTTTTGATAGACAAGTTACGATGGCTGATACTAGCTTAAGATCTTTGAAAACTCTTTGACTTTGACAGTGACCTGTGAGCATTTTGACATTAGAAAATAAGATAAAATAAAGCTTTATCGATGCCACCCTGAACAAATTCACTGGTTGCAGCAGCAGACACTCAGAATGAGGTAGAAAATGAAGAAATTAAATAAAATATATGAGAAAACTCAGAGAATATGCACATAATATACACCTTTTACTAAATTACTATTGTTTGGAGATAAATAAACTTAAGTACAGTGCAGTGGTACCAGGTGATTGCACGAGGATCTATGCTGTGTTTTTTGCATCAGTATAAGGAGATGTTGAATTTTTGTCCGAATAAATTCAATTTTAGTAATTGCAATAACTTATATTTGGTGGTACGGCTCTATTCTGTGACCCCCCAGCCCTTTCACATGCATACATGGAAAGACTAAGGTAGGCAGAGCACACCTCCTTGCACCTCCATGAACCTTCATGAAACGAGAGGCAGGGAGAGCAGCAGCTAAAAGACCCTGACACAGAAACAGAACAGGCATCAATGAAAACACACAATACTGATTATGTCAGAATCAGTATGAAAAGGAGGTGCTGTGGTGGAGGAGGGTTGTGAAGTGGCTTGCCGTGGAAACAGGAAGAGTGGGCAGCTACAGCAGCTTAATAGAGAGCACAATATGAGCTTTCACAATTGATTGCATGGGGGGGGGGGGGGACCAGCTGATGTGGGCTGTGATCTGCTACTATCAGCTGACGTGCTGGATTGTGGCTGAGCTTGACTTCATGTCCTAAATGTACAGTGTATGTGCTCAGTTTATTTTACCTGTGTTTGTATGTATGTCATTAAATAATTTGTTTGCTGATTAACTTTTTATCTCTGTGACAACATCAAAACACTAATGTTTTCTAAACTGTTTCATGACAAAGGTGCTGTTTAACCTGGAGTGGACGTTAATCTGAATTTGGCATAGTAACTGTTTCTCCAAGATCAAATCCAACTGAGGTACTAACACTTGGCAAAGAGCAGCAGAAAATCCTCCCTCAGACGATGGATGTAGTGATGTGCTGGGCTGCACGTGGGAGGGGGGTCACCAAATACAATTCTGTTTCTCAAATCAAGTTGGGTTGTATTGTTTTTCAGCATTTTCATTAAAAAAAACAATAAAACGACAGAATATGAAAATGAAGCCTCGAGCATTCAATGAAAACATGGAAAAGTAGGGACCTCCTTTTAGGGAGGAGCAGAGAACAGGCCGAGATTAAATGTGTATCACTCAGAGCAGCAATAGGAAATCACAGAGACATCAGGGTCAATGACATCTGGATATAATGATTGGCATCTCAGAAAAAAGCAATGGTTCAGCAATAGTTCAAAAGAAAGTAACAAGTTGAATGTATATATATACTAATAAGCTTTACAAAGTTAGACCTATAGCAAGATATATATATATATATATATAGATATGTAAGCAAAACACCCAACTAAATACTATATACCAGATGACTTTTTAGGTGGGGGCTCAATAACAATTAATCATCCACTTCTATTCAAGCATATGCCTCAGTGCAACTGCTGCAATTATGTTAATACATTGATAATTATAAAGACATATTGTTAATTAATAATACAACTTCAGTTCAAAGAAGCAGTATTAAGCTTTTAAATGATAGTTTTTTTTTAATTAGCATTTTTTGTTCACAAAAAGAGAAGATAAAGAACATATACAAACAACAAAACTACAAACACAAAGACAAAATATACACACTATAATGAAATGAAGATAAAGCTACATGTTTTGAGTTCACCTGTGTATAGGGATTATATAAATGATATATACATATTCTGGGAAGGAGTTAGAAATAATTAAATAATAAATGAAGATGTATCAGTATCCTCAGAAGTATGCTTGTTAGAAAATAGAATGGATGGATTAAAGTCTGCATGAAACACAGCGTTTGATAATGTTGCTATTCCTAACTGTAAAAAGAATCAAACTTATGAACTAATTTGCTTTCATATAAATAATTGGCTGAAGAACTTCATAGAACTGCACCATGGAACACACAGCCACTGCCCTGCAGGAGCATTACAGAGACACCGATTTACATGGGCCATGGTCACTTAATAAAATAATATATAAATGGGAGACATTTAGTTTAATGCTCTATTTATTTTGTTTATTCATAAAAGTGTTTCAAATTACATTTACCAAAACAAAATCTTAGACTCGTGAAAATGCTTATGAATAAGAGAGCAAATGAGTAACAGCTATTCACTGAAAGTGAGCAGTATGAGTTGCAGCCACAGTTGTGACTGGGAAGCTGTCAGAGAGTTATGGACAGCTGGAGAGAGCTGAGGGACACCAGAGACCGTCTTTGAACAGAGACAGGGGTTACGCTCCTCGCCAATATACCACCACCTGTTGTGACAGAAGTTCCATATACCCAGGTCATGCTAGAATGATTTTATTAGGGTCTGACAGCGTGTACCGTTGGGAGCAGCAACATGGCAGACCTTAACATAAATCTATATCTTTGAACCATATACTGCAGTCAGTGCTGGTGAGGACTGTGAGAGCAGATGTCAATGCAGGAAGGGAATGGGCTGTTCTGTTTCTGTGGGGCTTTCTTCTTTTTCATTTGGAACATATTCCTGCGTCTCTGAGTACAAATCAGACTCAGACTAATGAATAATGTAGAATTTGGTAGCTTTCTATATTTTTTCTTTAGAACTTCTATCCAGCCAACAAATTTCACAACATGTCTCATCTAGCCTTGCTGAAAGAGAGTTTGAAGCAATTGAACTTTATACTGAAAATGCATTTCAACAGGACTTTATTTCATAATTCTATTCATAACAATTATAAGTCTTGATGCTTTCTGAAATACCTACTGAACTACATTCAGACAATTATGAGACTATGTTAACATGGAAACCAATTTTCTGATTGTTTCCATGAATTGCTAATCGAATATTTCAGTCATATTCCTGTTTACATGTTGCAGAGCATAACCACTTAGCTTTACAACTTATTCAACCGCCCCTCCACCCTCTCTCGCACTGCCTCATCAACAAGAGCTCAGGCTTCAAGCGTAACAGAGCTGGCACCAACAGCCCCACCTGATGTGAATGAGAACAACCTCGGTCCTCCACCACACTGATGCCCACTTCAAGAGAGTCTGAAGCAAGTCCCTCACTTTTTCAACAGTCCTCTGTGGCAGAGGTGCTCTCCAGATCCAACGATGGGTGGAGTCAGGCTCAGAGCTGGGGGTGAAGTTACACTTTAATGAAGTTCAGTGATTTACTACACAAAGTAAAGCAGAAGTCTTATGAATAAATGTGGCGGACAGCGGTCAAAAACAGAGAAGGTAGTCCAAACAGGGAAAAAACCTCCAATAAGGAACAGGCAGGAGTCCAAGAAGTCCAGATAACAAACAAAAGGTCAAAGCACAGGGACGGCAGGCAGAGGCAGCTGGGAACTGAAGAACGAAGCAGCAAACAACCTTCTGGCAAGAATCCACAGGAGTCAACAGGTACAAATACTGCAGGGCTCATTGGGGGAGTGGGAATAGGTGAGGCCCTGGAGGGGATGATGATACAGGGAGGGTCCGAGGACATCTGATGGGCAGTTAGTAGAAGCCAGGTCCCGGAGAGATGGTGAGAGAAACACGATGTGAGAGTCGGAGGAAAACGCAGGGTCGGATCAGGAAAACGTCAATCACTCTATAAGCAGGAGATGATTTTGAATTAGAATTAAGAAATGTACTTACACTTGATGCGGATAATATGAATAACTCTTCCAATTGTGCTCAACTATTCAACACAAGCTTGACTGAATTACTTGAGGGCGGGAAAAAAGCTACTTAATTGTCTCCTGCATCCTTGTTCATACCTCATTCTGCTCGAAGCTATTACATCCAATTTCCACCCTGATGATTATTATCTAGTAGATACTAATAGAATAATGGCAGGAGAATAGGAGAGTGCAGAGGTAATTAGGAAGCAGTGGGTCATCTCGTTTGCCCAGAGGACGATGCAGATGGAATTACCTGGTCCACAGACAGAGGAGACAGGAAGAGCGAGGAAGACAGATCGAGTGTAGACAGAGGGAATATGATATAAACGTGCCTGAGATCAAACAGAGGTGGAAATATAGAGAGGAACTGTGAGCGACTCAACAACAGGAGCGTAATGGAGACTGAGAAGGAGAGAGAGAGGTGGTGTGAGAGGAAAGAGAAAAATGAGACTTGTTTCATTGGGAAATGATGGAATGGGTTGCCGCCCCAGAGCTCTGTTCAATAAGCCGCCCTCTGTTGTCGAGCTCTGGAGGAGACAAGGAGGAAAAGAAGGGAAAAAGAAAAGAAAGATAGAGAGAGCGAAAGGGTTGTGTGTGTGTGTGTGTCTGTTTGTGTGTGTGCATGTTTGTGTGCAGAGAGTCTGTGTGTATCCAACCCATATTTCCAGGAGCATTAGTCCGCCTACTCTGCTGCCTTCAATGCTGTTCACTCATTCCACTGCATGACTGATAACGATCAAAGACAGCTTAACAGATCTCTACAGTTCTACAAAAAATATCTAGTATTCCAATGATGCTGCGCCATTAAAGTCTAGTTTTGCTGTTTTTCTGCTCAAGTGATCAATAAACAACTTTCATTTCATTTTCATTTTTGAGTTAAATATCCTCAGTGCCATTCAGGAGATGAAGGCACTCTAATTATAGATATTCATGTTCAGTTACACAGAGGTGTTTGAACGTGGGTTTAAAAGAATATTATATCTAGTACAATGTCACAAAAGCACTGGAAATATTTAAATAACATTTAACATTACAGAACCAGTTCACACATTTTTTAAAATATATATATATTCAAATAAAGAGTCAGCAGCTCTAGGAATTTGCCATTTTTGAAGATTTTTTTCTTAGCTTTTTGAATCCAGCACTACAATATTCGCTTCCTCAACCGTTTTGTCCCTTTAGAGCTACCATAGGTCTACACCATTAACCTCCACTACTTCCACTATTCCAATTTGTTTACAAGGCTGACTGCCAGACTGCACTGAGAGCATTGGGATGGTATTTTACAGTCCACTACGCTCCGCATCGGCAAGTCGGCCGCCTGCTCCCTCACTGCGAGCTAGCCACTCAACAAAATCACGACTGTTTGCTGTCCTGGCTCCTAAATGATGGAGCCAGGAAAAGTCACGGCAGCAGATAGTCTACACATCTTCCGCCACAGGCTACAGACACAGCTCTTCAGACTTCACCTTGGTTAATGAGATGATGTCTAATAATCATAATTTACACTGTTTTTTGGACAAATTTGTTTATGCTTTATTAAGTTTAATTGCAGTTATACTGTATATAGCTCTTGTAGTTTGCCTTTATGAAGTGAATGGTTTAATGCACTTATTGTAAGTCGCGTTGGACAAAAGTGTCAGCTAAATGATATGTAGTAATCATTTTAAAAAGTCCCTTCTTTAGCCGCCATGCACAGGCGAGTGTCTGGACTCTGAATTCTCAGTGTGCAAGTATGTTTTAGGCCGTGCTGTGGAGAGGGCTACGTGTTTCCATTCAAGTCATTACAGACGCCACAGGTAGGCTACATTAATATTGGTTGTTGTAAATTTTACCAGCATGCTTATCAGCAGAATTCTAACACTGTTTTCTTTTCTGTATAGCTCGTCTGCCACTGCTGTTTTGTTTGTGATGCTTAATTGTTTATAGGCTGATTGTTGTTTTGGATGATTGTTCATTTTCCTCAGTGGGTAATTTCGTCAAATTTTTAGTGTTGTAGTTCTGTGTTATATGGTTTGGTGAATCATAATTACCGCCCCATTGTGTCATTGTTGTGTTGTTGTGTGATTTCAAACCCATTCCTTAGATTGACATCTTGTCTCTTTTGGGTGTTACAGGTCGAGGAAAGACTAGCCGTCCACGAAGTGGCACTTCACTGCGCCTTATTAGTTTGTGTGTGTGTGCGAATGTGGGAATCATAAAACACGGGACGAGATGTTAAAACTGTCCATTGTGCCAATAGATGGTATGCTCTCACATGATTTGCCATGATGTTGACAGAGTGGCATGGGAGTTGTATTTCTTAAACTGGGATAAGATGTCAATTTTGGGACACATCCTCAGTAGTGTGCCTTCGAATCAGTGGGTGTTTCGGCCTTAAATCACTAAACACTCTCATCAAAGGTGGCCAGCTAAAGGGTGATCAAGCCTTAGCTTGTGTCCCATGCCCAATTAAGATTTCCCACGGGACTATGCAAGGCAGGGGGGTACTCTTCCCTGAGCCAGCCCTACAGCTGACCACATACCTCATATTCCCTCCTCAAGTTGGAGGGATCTGAATTGAGTTCTCAGGTGGGGATGGGGGGGTCATGAAGTTATAGCCCAGCCAGGGTCCTTCCGTTTGATCCAGATCCACTGGCTGCCTCTTTCAGCTGCTTGAGAAACTGCTCTGATGGTCTGTCGCAGAGCCTGTCCATGGATTCCAGTTTCTTTCAGCAACCTGATGGTGGAAGAAGCCACGAATCCTCTGCATCCCACTTCAACTGGCCAGACTTTTGCATTCCAGCCACGCTGAGTTGCGTCTGCTGCCAACGCTGTGTAACGCAGTTTCTTACGTTCGTAGGCCTCTTCAACAGAGTTTTCCCAAGGGACTGTGAGCTCTATAATGTACACAGCCTTTCGTGAAGGAGACCAGAGTACCATGTCTGGCCTAAGGTTGGTAGAAGCAATCTCGGGTGGAAAAATGAGTTGCTGGCCAATATCGACAAGCATCTTCCAGTCCCTGGCCATGGCTAGGTGTCCAGTTTCTGGCTTCGTAGGAGGATGCTTGGGCCTTTTCTGTCCCTCCAGAATGAATGTTGTTGTTTTGACAGGATTGCTTGTTTTTGGAGGTAATGCATTGGTTGCACTCCTCTTGGTCTCAAGTGCTGCAGCCAGGCTCTTGAGGACCTGATTGTGCCTCCAGGTGTAGCGGCCTTGTGAGAGGCTGGTCTTGCAACCTGTCATTATATGCCTGAGAGTCGCTGGAGCTGGGCAGAGGGGGAAGGTCGGGTCCTCGCCATACCATTGATGTAGGTTTTTTGGTGATGGAAGCACATCATAAACAGCTCTTATGATGAAGCTGATGTTGCTTGCCTCCATTTGCCAAAGCTCACTCAAGGTTGATCTTTCTCCTCTCCAGGCCTTCCCACCGCGTCCATTGCCCTTGTTGGATTGAGTGTGTAGTTATTCATACACTTTTCACCATATGCACGTTTTCTTTCTTGGGCACGTATGTGTGGTGAGTAGTCTCCACTAATACAGCAAGGCTAAATATAAGTTGCCCATATATTTAACCTGTAGACTCCATATCTTATTTCCACTGTCTGGTTTTCAAGCATTTTGCCCTTTATCCTAAATCAACTTTTGATCTATCTTTGTATTTTGATTTCATTATTTCCTGTTTGACCTTGAAACTTCTTTCCTTGTGTCTGCCTCTAACTTTAGTTCCTGTCTTTGTCATATATTCTCGCTCCTCTGATTGCCTGTGGCTGCCATGCTGTGTCACACCTGAGCTCTATAATCCCTGCCTCGTTTTGATAGAGGGTGTCACAAATCACCAACTCATTCACGGACCCCTACTTTACTATATAGGGACTTCTATATAAAGAACTTTGTAGTGAGCTCATCGCTAAAAGAAAAAAACAAACGCTTTCAGACACTACTCTGGGCATTTTCTCTGTGCTGATAATTACATCACTGTTGCAGGATTATAATGTAATACAACAACAACAACAGGAGATGGAAAATTCAATCATCAGATTAGATTTTAATGTTTATTTTACACTTAGTGTGGATACTTTTAGGGGGAAAACACATTAATGACCTTCTCGAAATAATGAATTTTCTGCTGTTTCACTTCCCTCGCTCCTCTTGTCTCTCTGCTGCGAGCGCAATGCATGATGGTATTTATTGCTTGGTTAGTGACCATTGGTTGAGCTCTACTTTTCACGATGCATGGTGGGAAAAAGATTGTTCGCTATCAAGGGTTTGGAAATGTTCATTAAGCATTTGGACAGCACTACAACATGTTGATCTCACTATATAGAGGACTATACAGTGATCATAGTCTCCCGTTCTTCTCTGTCAGTTTCTAAATGCATCTGGACTTTCCTCATGCTTCACATTCCTCGCGTCTGTGGTTTGTTATTTCCCTGAATTTCTTTATGCCTACGGATTTCTGGTGCACACGCTCGTGAGTTCCGCACTAACTTTGCTTGTTTGCCTGCTTGCCTTTGTAAATATGCATCATACCTTTCTTTCCATGTGACGCCTGCATTGTGATCCTCACCTTTCTCTGGATGTGACAACTATCTCATTATATCACAGAAAAGAGGGAAAAGGATAACAGGTCCCCTTTAAGGAAGGCCTGGTGTATTTTTAGTTGCAACACTATTATAGCCATTTCAGATGTTGTCAGATCATAACCGACTAATCAGTCAAAGCAGATCTGCATTTTCCACATTTTGACATGCCCCAGCGTAGGTGTAAATATAAAAATGAGTGACGAGCTGAATTTCATTTTGCTGCCTGGTCCCGGTTTTGTGCAAGCTGGCTCACTGTCACCCTGTCATGTCTTACTGGGAGACTTGAATAAAACCATAATGTTATTACCTCCTTCCACGACATGTCAAAATGTTTGAAGATTGTTTTAGCATATTATCTATGGTGCAGAGTGAAATAAGAATATTTACTTTATATTCATCCTCCCTTGTTTATCTGCTTGGAAACTGCTGTGCGTCCATAATCAACTAGATTTTTTGCACCAATTTTTATAGTCACATACAGTGAAAATGAATTTGCTTGATTTCTGTTTAGCTTAAATATAAGTTTGCATATTGACTATATAAAAGCCCCTATGAAATAACACAAACAATGATAGTGCCAGTGGGTTAGTTTTGAGCAATAGTTGCCGACCGCTGCTGTGTGAAGATGTAGCAAAAGGCACGTTCGCCTTCGTCCACAGAATGCTTGTTAGCATGCTGCCCCACCCCCACTGACTGCAAGGTGCCTGTTCAATCAAATTTTTTTATTATGGATCACATGTCCAGGTTTGACCCTACACTTCCCTGGGACATCAATAACACACATGCTAAGTAGGGAGCTGATAAGATGAACACTCAGACATTTGTGGAATTAGTAAGTATGGGGTTTGTGTTTATATAATAGCAGAAAATACACATTTCCTACCTCTGCAAAATTTCATCCGTGTGCGTTTGTACGTTTATTTGTTGTTTTTTATCATCAGGATTAACACTAAATAGATTTATTTGACACTGGTTGGAAGAAAGGACTTGGGCCAATAAATAACCCATTAAATGTTGATGCAAATCTCAATAAAGTAGACATTTTTTCTTTTTTTTTTTACTTTGTGTCTTTGTTTGGACATTTTCACATATTTCCCCGGGAAAAGGGTACATAGATCTTGATGAAACAAATCAAGCATTTTTAAGTGACCGATATCTACTAGTGTGTACAATTCGATGCAGCTTAATTAAAAAAATACTTTAGTCAGTATGTTTTTTCTATGTTTAGTGCCTTGAGATAATGTAAATTATAATTTGGAGCTGTACAAATAAAATTGGATGCATTAAATCTAATTGTTTGGCCTTGGCGAAGGTATTATCTCCATTTTAATTCTTTATGTACTAATGCGCTCTGATTAATCCTGCTTGTCCTGCATTATATATTGTAATTTTTCAGTATCAGAAATGTACCAGCTATAAATGGCTGCCCCGGCGGCTGGATCCAGCACCCCTTCCACCCCCAGCTGAGGTCACAGCTCAGCTCCCCAGGGGGTCATACCTAATTCTAAATGAACCATTTGCTCCGTCAGCCCAGTACCTAGGCCTCTCTTCAAATCCTCTGCGCCCATCTCGTCTCACATCATCTCCGCTTGCATCAACAAATCTTTGCAGACAGGAGAGGTGCCCGCTGCCTTTAAAATAGCAGCTGTGAGTTCAGAATCCTTGTGAATTCTAACCTCAATCAAGGCTTTTACTCAGACTACACAGAGCCACCACCTAACCCAGCTGTCTCCCACTCAAAAGCTACAATGTGCTGCTCCGCTCATGAACTTGATAAAACATTTTGGCCGCTATCGTTTCACAGCAACAGAGAAATTGTGTTGAATGGGGCTTTTAGATGACTGACTAACGCAGCGAGCCGTTTTTATTGCAAAATATTCTCTTCCATCACTGCCCTGAAATGGTGTTCACTCCACTTCACTGCAGCTTTAGGTATTATTTGTAACAATATGCATTTGTGTACTGCAGTACCTATAGGTAAAGTATCTGATCTAAAAGCATAGGATTTTAAAAGCTGCGGTAAGAGATACAGTACAAGGTGTAAGTGTTGAGTGGCGCTTTCATGTGATGAAGAAAAATGCAACCTCTACTGTTGTTTTCTATTGCTTTAGAATTATAGTTACATGTGTGCACATGGCTTTGTACAAATGCACAGGTGTTTTGGTACAGATACAAAACTTCATTGTATAAATGCAAAGGGTTTTGCAACATAAATACATTTTAAACTGACAGGATTTACTGGCTGAATTAGTTCAAGTGCAGCCAGAGAATAAAACAGAAAAATAAAATGCACCATTTTAGCGGATCAAGAATATAGAGAACCTCCATATTGCTGTGATGGAAAGGCAGACATGAACACTATTTATTATTTTAATGTAGGAGAATGTTCTGGCAATAGGGTTAGGACTTTGTCAGGAAGTGATTGTGATTCTGCGTAGGGAGCATACTCTTAGATTCTTATATCCTAAATTTTACAAATGGTGAATCAAGTAATAGTTTGTCTTCCACTGGAAACTTTTCTCAAGAAGGGCTGCACATCACCTTCCTCCCTGACTCACATCCTCTCTCCACCACCGACTTCAAGTGCTCTTTCAAAAGATTCCGTCTCTCTCTCTGCTCTGCACCGAGGTTGTGTTTTCGCCCGTGTCCGTTCATCTGATTAGTCTAAACAGGATTACACAAAAAGTACTGCACCGACTTGGACCAAACCTGGGAGAGGGGGACAGCATGGGCCAGAGAAGAAGCCATTATATTTTGGTCTGGATCCAGTTAAAGAAGGATTGTTAATTTGTTACAAATCTTGATGTATTGAAGAAATCAACACAGTATGTTTGTACAGTTTGCAGCAGATCCAGATATCGTTTAAGGTCTGTTGGAATAAAATGCTGAATCGTCTATTGTTTGGCCTTGACAGAGGTGAGCTCTACAGAGTGTCATTCTTATTCAATTTCTTCCCTTCCCATTATAAGCAAACAGGATTATTAAATGGTCACAGGGGTATTGTAAAAACCAACAGAGCCCAACCTTTGCACTCCTTAATTTCAGCAGCTTTTCATATGGGTCCTGGGAATTGACTCTATTTACAATGTTATATTTTCACTGTAAGACACACTAGGTAAAATATCATATTAATTATTAATGTACAATTTCAATATAAGGCCTTTAAATTGCAATTTTTTCTTTGCAATAAACAGATATACAGGACAAAAACAGGTGTTTATGTTCAAAGCCATATGCTGGGAACAGATTTTGTGTCCCCTATTCACATTTAATGCAACTGCAGCAAAATAAATGTGCTTTCAACTCACACAATTATTGTTGTGTATAATTATGGTTTCTGGGCATCCGTGGAAGGAACACAAAAACATGAATTTAAAGCAGTTTTAGGAGCGTAACCCACTTTTAAACAAGTTGCTCAAAGGTAGGGCTAATTATTAAGCAACACAGTACACTGTGCCACTCTTCCACTCTGTGTTTGACAAAAAGAAATCTCCCATAGTTTAAATGATAACATTTTAAGGTGAGGAGAGAACACAGATTATTTGTCCTATCATTTTACTCTTCTACACCAACATTTTCTACTGACGCTCAAGACCAAACATAACTAAACAGGCCTGTGTTGTTTGCAATATAATATGCACAAATTACAACAGAACTGTACAAGTTATAAATACCATTAAAGTGTTAAATCCTTCCAAATTGCACATCTTACAATAACGTCATTCTTTTTTAAGTGTAAAATATCGAAGGCTGTGCTGGAAACAAATGTTGTCAGTCCAATCAGGTTTGACAAATGACTTCTGTGTTCTTTTCATGAATATCACAATTTTTTGACTGGGGTTCAGTGGGAGGTTCAGGGTGACAGCCATGTTCACATCAGTAGTAAACAAGCCAAATAACCCCTCTGAACTAATAAATGCTATACACTTACAGCACTACTGCAGATATCAAACAGAAAACAGAGATTATATTGTATCATGTTGCTCATTCAAACTCACCCCGGCTCTAAGGAAATCAGGCGATTGTCGATAGCCCCCTGAGCTGAGACAGGAACCCTGGGAACAGCTGATTATGTAAGTCCATGGCAATGTCAATTTTATGACAACCCCATTTAATTCTTTGATCAGCTTTGTACATGAAACGTCACCATGGTAAGAGACCTTCCCTTAGAGGCCCCATGCCACAAGCTCTCTGCCAGAAGTGTCATAATGTTAAAGGTTTGTGTAACAAGTCTCTTTGTCACCGGGGTTCTTCATGGTAATCAAGGGAAACTGTACGTGTGTCTCAAGCTTTCTTTTATTTCCCGGACACATATCACATAGTTCTTCACACGCTTTCATGACTTGATAATGTGACATAAATTCCCTGAAACATAAATTCAGGTAACAATCTTTATTTAATCATTTTCTGGAGGTTTGAATTGGATAAACAATGTGAGTAAATGTGAGGATAACAGGACAGTCACAGTTCAGAATGATGAGGTTTGGTAGCATTTTCTTCCCATTGAAATACACAGATTACTCCACAGTGGACAGGAGTACTAGACATGTAATGGAATGATTTTATCCCGGTCAGCACAGTGAATGTGAGTGGTGCTCACGCCTGCACACTGACTGCCAAAATAAATAACAAGGAATGCACAAGTCGAAGAATCCCAGGCGACTGAGGGGTCTCTCCGACTGATGGTTCAAAATCTTTGCTCTAAAAATAACCTGTGTCTTATGAGTAAGAAACCACATTAAAGACTTAACAAAGATGGAGGACGACAAAATTGCGTCAGTCAATTGTAGCTGTGGTATAAGAGGTACATGAAGAGTCGTGCTAACAGAAGGCGTAGTGGCTGTCCTTGATAAATGAAACCATGCACAATTCTCTGTTTACACAACCTGGCGATGAAAACAGATGGGTAAGTGTATATGACTTGGCACAAGTCTTTTCGTTGGAAAAGTGATTCTTCAGTGACTCATCAGAGAGTGTCGAGAGCGTCTAATGAAGTCAGCCACTATGGACAGTGCTCAAGAGGAAAACCATCGGACATAAAAACTACAACATTAAACTTTGCCAAAGAACCAGAGAAGAAGCCTGATGAATATTGGCAGCATGCTCTTTGGTCAGATAGAAAATTGTGTCCCGGACTAATACAGTGACCGCAGAGCTCTGGCTGTGAAACATGGAGAGTGCTGATATGAGGCTGCGTGAGTGCAAAAGGTGTTGGGGAGATGACATTTGCAGTGGGCAGCACGAAAGCAACTTTGTGCCAACCAAGAACTAAATAAAATGATCACTCCCAGTCTCAAGAAGCTTGACCGGAGAGAATCCCTACAAACATGAGATAGATCCCAAACACACTGTAAAAATCACAGCAGAGTTTTGAAGAAGAAACAAGTGAAAGTCTGACCTGGCCAAGTATGCTCCCTGACTTGAATCCAACACAACTCATTTGAGTGTTTTCAAGCAGAACGTAGAGCAACAAAACCTCCTCTAGCTTAAAGCAGCGGAGCAGAATCTCTCCACAGATTTTAGCAACACCGGTTTCATCCCCAACCAGAAGGCTGTCAGCAAAAATAAAGATTGACAGAAACATAACCACTGATTCCTTTTGTCTGTATTCGGAATGCATATCCTGCAAATCGCTCAAGTTATCGGCTTCCCACTTGACATTCATATTGTTAGTGGCGCAGAGAGGTACACGGTCAAATATGGTGGGATTTGGACCTGTAATACATTCACTATCAAAATCACTGCAGGATCATTTTTGACTATTTTAATTTTTTATTTCACCATATTGGACTGACACAGCAGGGTGTCTTCATAGTAAAAGCAATAGCCGATATGCAATATATGAAAAAATAACAGCAGTTCAGTATTGAAACCCACATGTGAACATCAATAAAGCAACATTTATTTCATGAAAATCTTCTAAATAATACATTGCAGATAAACCAAGTAGGATGAACACAAACTTCACTCTGCACCACAGACTGTTAATAACACACTCATGTATATACACACATATAAAACATAATGTAGTACTCTTGGAGGACTCACTAATTACAGAGGTCAAGAAGACAATCTATTCCAAACAGTCAGGTCTAGAACAGTTGCTGCCCTGGTAACAAAATCAAAATATGGAATACTTGTTTCTCTGCTTTTTGCTTGTCATCCCAATGTAGGGTGGACTGTCTTTTATTGCAGCAGGCTCTTTAATATGGACCTTATACTAGTTGAATTAATAAATGTCACCAGACATGTTATACATCAAGGAGAATGATCCCTCGCCTCTGATCAAATCTTCATACATCTTCTCTGTGACATCTGAAAATCCCTCTTGAGCAAACATGTGTTCACTTCAGTCCCTTTCATTAAAATAAAGATACAATTACATGACATTAGAAGCTGCATCACAGAGCCAATTAGCGCCGTAATTAGTTCATGAATTCATATTGTATATAATCCCAACGTCTTGGATGTGTCTAATTCCATTTAGATGCAAAACATTGATAGCTTTACCATGATGGTGCAACAATGAAACGCTCCGACCTGCAGTAACCTGGCCCTTTTTGCCGCATTCTCGGCGCGTTCTCCTCCATCACAGACACAGGAAATGAATTAAATTTGTGATCACATTAATATCCTTGTGTAGATATAAGTGGTGAGTCATCTAACCCACCAGCTCAACCTACCCACTTACAGCTCTGTGCAGCACAGACGCTTTTGAACAAAACCAGCGTCATTTTCAATAGAGAAACGTTTCTTTTTCTTTCGACGCAGCCTGGCTTGTTTGGATATTTGGCCAGTTATTTCTTCTGACCAATTTTTCCAACACGAACATTAGCTATGATTGAAGTTTCTTATTTGTTTACTGTTCGAGGGAGGCTTTTGCACTGCCAGAGATTGCCTGTGTGTGAATAGCTCTGGAGTGAGAGAGTTTCAAAGGGAAATTGTAAAAAAAGACTTTGAAATCATTGATGTTTTGTGACCTTTAACAATTAAAACTAGGCCTGGCCTGACAAGCTTATTAACCTCCCTTTTCAACATTCCACCCTCCTTTCAAGGTACTGTACATAAATGTGTTACCCATGGATATGTTAGTTTTTAATTTAATCTTGTAAGCCGTTATTAATGTTGATAATACGCTGGCGCAATACCAGACCATGTTTCCTGCTGAAGGCTGAGAAATGGTGTAATTTGAATGAAGTATTGATTAGTTTCATTCCTGCTTTAAAATTCAAAGAAGCTGAGTCAGTGGAGAAACAGAGCCAATTACAGGTAAGGAATGGAAAGGAGGAGCATTATAGTGAGTCCATAGCATGCAGAGCTGCAGCTCTAACATGATGCCCTTGACCATCACTTGAAACAGGAAGTGCTCGGAGCGTGAGCCTCAGGTGAGTCATTGACCTACAGGGAATGTGACATATATATGAATTTCACCTTGAGGTAAACTCTACATGTTACCATGTGACCTTCTAATCTATCTAGCAGCACGCTCTACAAAAAGATCCCACAGTATGCTCTACATATCGGGAGACTGTCAAATGCTGATTGATTTTTTTTGACTTGGCACTGATGCTCTGTCGACAATTAAAATAATGTAGCTATTCCAGTCACGCTAAGGGAACAACTATGCAACATAATGCAGTTGTGCTGAAGAAACACTATTTTTAGGGAATTCAAATGAGCATCATCCTCAACAATGAGGACAATTTGGTAATATGGGGAACAAGGAACAAATGGATTTATTAAAAAAAGTAATGTTCGCAGTTAATGCATAAATTTCAAACATTTTAAAATATCTTTACCCCCTCAAACGGTTGTGAGTGTAGCAGAGGCTTAAAGCTGCTATTTAAGCACAGCAACACTTTAGTGAGTGTAGGTAAAGCTGTTTTTTCACAGTGTGATTAGCCTCAGCTGTCATGAAATCCAGATTATGTTGTGGACTGTTAGAAAACCTCTCACTCAATAACCCCTGCACATTTTTAATAACCCCAGCACATTTCAAAGTCTCTCCTCCACACAGACCATCACACATGCCATTTTAGTCCCATTTTAGTGTTAAACTCTTCTTTTTTTTTTTCTGCCCCCCCCCTTCTCTCTGGAGTGAATCAAAGAGCTGGCGTTTGCTTATTCTCTCCTCCTCTCTCTCAATCAGCAATTTTTCCTTTTGATCTTTTATTCATATGATTAAGTCTGTGTATCGCCAGACTGTTCATTCTACATTTCAATATATGATGAGACCATCTTTGAAGTTGGCCACGCTGCAGTGGAGTCACTTTGGTGAACAACAGGCGCGCCCCCCTCCCCCGTCTCTATAGTTTCACCAGTTGCTGTTGTGATGGAAACTATTTCCATCGTTACTATTACGCTATGGAAATCATTGACCTCAGGTGTAAACATAAATAAACACTCTGGCAGGATGTTTGTGCTGTGAAGGCTCTTCAATCAAATCCTTTCTATCTGAGCTGAGGGAATATCCTGAAACACTTCCAAGCCTCTCCACTCCCATGTTAGCTATTTGCGTGTGTCACCAAAGAACGTGTTATCTCTTTCATAAACACGTTTATTTGTTAGCCAGTTAGATTCACTACTCATTAGCTGTTACTCCTGTGCTCCTCAAATCTATTTCTCACTCTCTTATTATAATGCTTCACCCTAGCTCATCCCCTCCGTCTGTCTCTCCTCCTCTTTCCAGTGCCTCGCATTATCCTCGCTCTGCCGCCCTTACGCTTGTTTGTCCTTACCCGTCTCTTCTCGCGCACTCTCGTCAACTCACATCTGTTTTTCCATCTCTCACCCCTTGTGTTAGCCGCCGTCGCTCAATCAATACAGTTAACCCTTGCTCTCTCTCCAAGCGGTGTTCTCCCTCATCCTCGACCCATCTCCCCCCCATCTGTCTGCACGATTTCAGACCTTCCCCCGGAAGATGAAAGGTTTAGGGATGTTTAATGTCAAATGCGTGAACAAAGCACATGGGCAGGCTCAGTCAGCGGGGATCTGAGTGAAACCTAGGCCTATAGAAAACCTAATGAGCGTGGGGAAATCACATGTAGTCATGAAGGTGGTGAGATGAATCAGAGTGTGCGCGTAAACAAGAGGTCGCGTCGGAGAGAGACGGAACATTGTGTGATTCCTATTTTGTGAAGCTTTTTACTCTGTCTAAAAATGGATCAAAAAGGGTTTTGATGTCACTTTTTAATCCGTATTTATTCAGACTGAACCATTTTGCATGACTCATACCTCAGAGTGTTGCCCTGAGCTAAAGTGCTAGCATCGGGCTGACAGTGATCTTGCCAGGCGTGTCAGGGAAAGTGTCAATTCTTGTTTTTGTTAGTGCACCATGTAACCAGCTAGAGGGTCAGGAGGAGGAGTCAAGGTCCATGTCAGGGTGCACCACACATTTGATTTTGTATAAAGGGAAAATCCCTCCTCTATTTCCGACCAGACCTCTGTCTCTGACTCTCTCCACTTTAGTCTTTATTCACTGATGAGGGGTCATATAGAACTAGAATAGACCAAAAATCAGCCACGTTATGGTGGCTGAATTCATTTGAACATTAGTAGTGTAGTGCCTGCCACAAACCTGCCTTTTCTCTTTCTCTCTGGAGCTACTTCAGAATGACTCCTTGTCATTCATGAATCCTCCTCAAACAGTTCTACAACATACTGTCTCTTTTTATTGTTTAAGCGCCGGACATTGTGTGCAGATTTTTTCATTAACCCTATGGTGCAGAGTGAAGTTCTAGTACTGGGTGTTCGTCGTAACCTGGTTTAAGTGCAGTAAAGATTTTATAGTCAATGTTTTAGATAAAATTAATCTGACTTTATCATCCACATCTGTCAGTTATATCAAGTTTAAAGGATTCACTGAGCTGCTGTTATTTTTAACACATTGCATGTCGGCTGTTTCAGAGGTCTGTAAAATGAGCGACACAGTCTTCAGTCTCTGCTCAAGATAAAGCATTGAAGTAAAAAAATGAACAGTTTTAATTTGAAGACAACTTGCCAAATGTTAAACTATGAGTCAAATATGGTGGAATAAATGATGATTTGTTTTGACCCATAGTTTGACCCAGTTGCCGACCACTGCTGTTGTTAGGCAGAGGCCACAGAAGGAGACATGTTCAACTTGGTCCGCAGACTGAAGGCACACTGCCCTGACCCCACTGACTGCAACAGAGCACTGGTTACCCTCTTTTTTTTAGATTGTGTTTTTATATAACATATCCCGTGTCAAAACTTGACAGCGCACTTCCCCGTGGCCGTAACAATACACATGCCAACTGAAGCTGATAACTTGAGATATGCACTCCACACACAGACAGATGTTTGAGAAATTAGTAAGTACATTGTACACGCATATGTAAAAAGATGTTTATTTTGTTTGAGTTGAGACTAGGTATTTGGTTCAGACAAAGTTTTATTCGAAACACCTTATTTATTTGCCTCCATCTGACAGATACATAAGCCGATTCTAACCCTTAGCCTCTCTTCTCATGTGCGCAGATTTCCTCCCTGTGCCCCTTTCACCTGCCCACTTCTTACCAGTGCCCCTCAGGTGCTGTAGGTAGCAGATCCAGGGCAATGGAGCAGCAGAACCCAGCGGTGGATTAGCAGCAGTGTGTGAGAGAGGCCAGATCCAGACACATTCCCCAGGGGAAGTCAAGCCAGCTAAGCCGACCCCAATGTTTACTCTATCAACCCCCCACCAGCTGCATTCTATGTCAGCAGGCAGACACACACACAAGGAATATATAACCTGGGCATAAAGATTTCAACTTAGATGTTTGCCAAGGCTTGCGGCTACAAAGCACGTGTCCATGCAAACAGGCATTCACACACATTATAGTGCATATATCCCTGAAGGGCACACGTGTTAGGTACACGCAAATAGTCTGACACATTTATTCACACACAAGCATAACTCATGCATACACACATATTAAAGAATGCACACACCTGGCTGAAACCCCCACAAGGCCCCCTTCAGGCAGACAGGAGACCTTTGGTCCGCATGTGACACAGAAACCTTCCCAGGTGTCAGTCGTCATATATGGTTGATGCTAATCAGAACAAACCTCCCAGGTTCACTGGAACAACAGCGTGAGTCCCTGAGGGAGAAGCAGAGTTGTTGCAGTCAGTGTAGCAGTCTGACCGGCTGTTCAGTCGACTGGCTGATTATCCGGCTGGTTAGTTGACTGGTTCTGTTCTTCTTCTGCGTGTAGTGGCAAGTGCATAAAAGAACATTTAACACATGGATTTACACCACAAATGCTGTGATGCATTGAAACCCAGAGCCAATTCTCCTTGTATTGTATCTGTCACATTAAAGCAACACTCGTCACTAGTCACTGTGTATGATATAGGAGAAAGAGATCAAGTGGCAGAAATTTAACATAAAATTATCCTAATAATGTTTTCCCTCGTGTTTAATCATCTAAATTGTACGAATTGTTGTTTTCTTTACCCTAGAACGAGCCCTTTATATTTAAATACATTATATTTATATCGGAAGCGGGTCCTCGCTATGGAGGCGGCCATGTTTTTTACAGTAGTCCAAACTGGAAAAACTTAACAACTTTTGAGTTTTTATGACAACTGCAAACTTCCACAGGTTTTCTTTCATGTTTGGAAGGGGAGGGTGAGGTGAGGGGCATTCAGCTGCAACATGTAACCTCACCACTAGATGTCACTAAGTTATACACACAGAACCTTTAAAATAACAGCTTTTCAATCATTTTTATGGTACAAAAACTTATGACAGGGAGAATGAAATGTCTGTCTTTTTCACAGTGCTCCCTGGACATCCTTTAACTGTACCCTGTAACTCTGGTGTACCGTGATGGAACATTACAACCTGCTGGATGATATAAGTCACATACTAACAGTGTCATTTACGCCATGTTTTAAAAAATGTCCTCTGAAGACGCTCTCGTGATCCCACGCACACAAGCTCTCTCTCAAGGGTACGCGCAGGGTGCGTGGTAGCATAGCTTCTTCAGGCAGTGAACATTTAGGTTAAAAACAAGGTGTAAATTATGGAGCCATTTTATTTGATTATCGTAATTTGTTTATTTCTGTTATTTTTTTACATTGGAACAAAGGGTTCAACTTCAGTTGTATTGGATTTGGCTGCGACGGTGTTTACCCCCGAAACTCCACAACGGTTTTGTGGACTCAAACACCTCACCTGACCCTCCATAGTGGTGAATAGATAATGAGTAAATACATTTTTTTTCTGTGAACTATCCCTTTAAGATAAAATGAGTTGTAAAGCATGTAAGTATGCCTCCATAAACAGAGTGCATAACCACGTTGACACATATGCAAGAGCAAACAGTATATGCTCAATCTTGGCATGCGTGAACCGTTAATACATAGGATGCGACACAACCACACACACATACACACAGATG
Organism: Platichthys flesus; assembly: GCF_949316205.1. NCBI lineage: Eukaryota > Metazoa > Chordata > Actinopteri > Pleuronectiformes > Pleuronectidae > Platichthys > Platichthys flesus. The sequence continues at coordinate 9,419,529 of NC_084955.1, forward strand.
TACACACAAACAACAGGAGGATGAGGCAGGAGGCAGTCTGATTGCTCATCAAGCAGCCAGCAAGACCTGGCGAGAGGCATCAATACCACTGAAGCCCACTCTCCTGAGACCACCTGTCGATTACAGTGGCAAAGACAAGCTGCCCGGTGCCTCAATCCATTCCTAGCTGCCTCCACCGGGCCTATACACACCTGACGAATTCTGATGCCAAGAGGGAATAAGGGACTTCACACTGAAGGATACGCAGTGGTTTGCCTCTGCTGCATAAACCAATGATATAAACAACTCTACAGAGAAATGGGCCAAGGATACAAATCTATCACTCATGTGGCGGCGTTTCAGTTTGTATGGGCACAACAAGATAGATTAGCTGTCCACAGAAACATGCAAAATGAGATTTCCACAAAGCACGACAATACTTTTCACTGAGTTGGCAAAGACACAATGAATACAGACTAAAAACCTAATTCACAAAGCCTATGAACTATTTACAGCATAAAAACCCAAACAAATCTCATTTAAATGATGACTTTATCCCAGTTTGACCTCCAGAGTTGAATTATGTTTTCTGACTATTTGGTCAAAGGACAACAATTCCATTGCCTTCTGCTGCTTTATAATTAGATACGATTAGAGCAGGACCATGCTGTTTTCTCTCATTTCTCCTCCCATGAGAGCGCAGGACTATGTGTGGGAGGTTTACCCTGTGTAGTCAACTAACCTTGGATATGGAACAGTAACATGAGAGAAAGATAATCATCTGAAAAGCAGAGTTGTACTTTAGGTTGATGGGTAAGGTTTTCTTACCCTATCAACCCATTACCTGTATTATATGATTATAGCCAGTGGCGAAACTACCGGGGTGCCAAAAAATGCTTGCCACCCCACTTGCCACCCAGGTTGTTAGAAGTGTCTCCAATATACATTTATTGAATGGTATTATATTTTTTGCTACTGAAGCTGTTGATCTCATTGGTAACTTGTTTAAGTTTAAGAACTAAAATCTGTATGTCCCCCCTCCCCTGTAAAATGGTTGAGTCCATGAATCCTATTTGCTCTCTTCTCACCGTGCGCATCTGCCGCTTCATTCAAATGAAGACAGAAACGGTTTGAAAGCCAAAGAACTGGAGACAAGCCAACTGTATGCTTGCAGTGATGAAAAAAGGTACAGTACAGCTGAAACTTAAATCAAGAAAATGTGATGGGTGGTCATATGTGATAGACAATTCCGTTGTAATTTCAATCGTTTATTTAATTGCTAGCTTGCAAAAGTCGATAGGACTAGTAGCTAGCTCGCTATACAGCTGCAGTAAAATGTGAGAGGATGACTCGGTTATATGCTATAGACCCTATTGTGTATGTGGTATAAAGGCTGGGACGAATTTCGAATTATAAATATGTTAACTGTTTTCATTAGCGATTGGTATAAATAAATACATATAGACACCAGGCATGTGTGTTTCCAACAATAAAAATACTTGACTTGACTTTGTGTGTGTGATTTGCCACCCTTGAATTTAACTTGCCACCCTTCTGCCACCCCATGTAAAATTTTCTAGAATCGCCACTGATTATAGCATATGAGTTTGATTCACAAACAGTTTTTTTGTGGGAAATAATGGAAGAATACGTCAGCTCCTTCAAAAAAGTCTATGGCTACAAGGATGAACTCTGATGGAAAGTTTCAGCACCACGGAGAGCTCTCATTCTGTGCTACTGTGAGACTTCCCTTTTAGTTTCTCCTCCACCACAAAGAGAGAGTCGGCTTTAATTTATTATGCTTCCTTATGAACGTACCCTGCTGACTTCATGCTAATAAATCTAGCCAACAAATAAGGCGCAGGATATAGATTTCTTAGGAGGTCATTGCTACTTCAATTATTAATCGGGCCATATTCGAACCCGGAGCAACTGTATGCACATAATTGATATCCTGATACCAAGGCTATTTCAAAAAGCTGCTGATCTCACACAGTACGAGGTTTATCTGTCGAGCTATTGAAAGCTGTAACAATCCAGGCACTATGGATTTGTGAGAGATGAGAAACAAGGCCGTGCACATTAGAGGCAACAGCTCTTGGAGAAAACCCTATCTGAATGTGTTGTAGAGCAAATGATGTTCCCTCTATGTGCAATCACAGCCTCTCTCTTCACTGCTCCCCCTTTTCCCCTCTGCCTTTTCAACTTGGAAGCCGGTGACTTTTCCGAAGCTAGATGGCAGAAGAGCCCCACTGCAGCTGAGAATCCCTCTGCAGCCGTCATCACCCGATCTTTGCATTGCAAATTGCCCAGTCCCATCACTCCCAATAACGGCGGCGCTCGATCTCCAAAATGAAAATCAGAGTTATGGTGGGAATACCTACCAGGCGGGTTGTCTTTCATCAGCTTGCAGGATGGGATGCTGCCTGTCTGAGTCTCACCTAGCACACACACACACACACACACACACACACACACACACACACACACACTGACACACACACAGACACACACACACATACACACACACACTTACATAAATGCATACATAGACACACGTATCTCCACCTCCTCTCTCTCTCACACACATATGCACATCCGGACACACAAACACACTTACACACATGCAGACATACACATACATATGGACACAAACGCACGCACGCACACGCACACACATACATACTAAAGAGACACACTCCCTCCTCCACCCACCTCTCTCTCCCTCCTCCCACCCACCTCTCTCGCTCTCTCTCTCTCTCTCTCTCACACACGCACGCACACACGCACGCTGTCATTAACAGAGTTCATTTATTTCCCAGAATTGACATTCTTCCCCCTATAGACATCCTCCTCCTCCTCCTCCTCGTCTTCCTCGCCACCCACATCTCCCTTTTGCCACTTTATGATTTGTTACCCACACATCAGCCACATCATACTTACACAGGACGCTCTCCTTCCTCCTCTGCACCCCCTCCCTCCCACCAACCACCTCTCTCTCTCTCTTGCTCTCTCTCTCTCTCTCACTCTGCCATGGTTCAATTGCCGATCGATGAAGGCAGCGTTCAAACTGTATAGGCTAGACTCCTCTCAGTTCTCCAGCCTGTTTGTAGGGATTTAGAGAAAGAGAGGGAGAGGGGGAGATGCTGAGCAGCAGATGCGAGGGCGCACCAGCAGAGATGCTCACACTTGATGCCCCTCTCAGCAGAGATGGTTGAGCCCTCGTCCAGTTTGCCGTGGTCTCTCTCTCCTCAAACCCAGACTCGCGCACTTCTCTCCCGGCACCTGACATAGCGCGGCGGCAGTGGTGGCGCGGGCGGCTCAGCCTGGCTCTCTGCTCCTGAGAAGGGAAGACTCCACACTTCACAAGAGAAAACACACTCATAGACACACAAAAACACACACACGGGGATCGTAAAGGTTAGATGCGTTAGTTGAGAACATGAAGGGGATTTACAGAGACGGATACTACGACGGATCTATTGAACTACGGGACGTCTTCAACAGGAGATGCGTAAAATGTGAATGCCGAGGGGACTTTGCGCAAGCCAGGACGATGAGGATTAGGACGGGACTTGTTTTTTGGAACCTCGTCTTCTCTCTGATGTTCACATGTGTGAAAGGTACGAGCCACTGCAGCAATGTTCCACATCTTCTCACGCGCCTGCTTTGTGTGCGTGCGTGCATGCGTTTGCTGCTTTAACGTTACAGACGTGCGCAAAATAGGCTACCACGGTTTACTGGAGGGACTTTTTGAGGGACGCAGCGCTCAATGCAGGCTTTGACTGAGGCGCTCAATAGATATTCTTGCGGTAGCCTCTTCTAATAGCCTACGTGAGCTGCTTTGCTTAGTAGGCTAACTAGTGGATTGTTGAGGCGCAAGTGCATGCACTGCAGATTTCCTACAGGATGTTGGGGGATTGTGATTTATTTAGGCTGAAGCAGATTTCTCCCTTTTCTTTCTGGGTCGAGTTTTCAAATATTTAAGGTGGGATCTGCGTCAGGGCCAATTACGCATCAGAAACGACCATTTAGGGGAGGGGGTCCAGGCAATTAGTGGTGTGGAATCAATTTGTCCACTGGTGTTTATCGGACTTGCCAGTGCAGACAGGTGTAAGGTGGGCTTGTTAGTATTCCAGTGGCTCTTTCGCAGGCACTGCCCATTTGAATACTCGCTGTGGCTGCCGAGGTAACCACTGTCTCCTTGTTTTTCACCCCCTTTAATGCAACTACAGTTATTTTGGCCAATGAATATTTCACTTTTTCTGACTTTTTCTTTTTTTGTGCACCATTCCTAGTCTTTGCACTCAACTGTCTCGCCCATCTCAGTTTTCCTCCCCTTACTTCACAACCGTAGTTTGATTCTTGCTATTTGCAGCTTTAAATCAGTCAAAGCAATTGTTGCTCATTTGACACAATGACCATGAGGTCATCTCCTGTCCACTGACACTCCAGCGTTTTAAAAAACAAATACAATGCATCTCTTGCTTCCTGCAATTTCACTGATGTTGATTATAAAAAGTCAGTTTTTTCCTTGTGTGTTTGTGAGTGTGTGTGTGTGTGCTCCATCTTTATTGTGTCATTTACTGCAAGAGATGCCCCGTTTCCAGCTAAAATAAATTAATGAAAAAAAATGCAAATCCAATACCAACCCTCAGAATGTTGTTCTTGTCAAAGGTGTGTATATGTACATGGACAATTTCTTTGTGTGTGTGTGTGTGTATGTGCCTCTGTGGCTGTTTATCTGCTCAGCGCATATATGTGTGTCTGAGTATGGGCCCTCGCAGATATCAATTTACATGCAGATTGTTCACCCTGTGAGTAATTCTCGTGTCTGTCTAATGCGGCCGGATGAGATGTGCAGCATGCAGAGTACCAGCGCCCACCACGACTGAGCCAAGTCGAGTCGAGCAGAGTCGGTCACAGTTGCTGTTTCATCACCACCCACATTGTGGCAATGTCAAACCTCGAGGCCACTGCCAATCCTCCTAGTTCTGTTACTTATTAGGGAGCCAGCCAGCCAGGAATTGGAGAGGGAGGGAGGAAAGGAGGAAAGGAGGAGGAGGCCTGGGTCTTCACTTAGAAAAGAATGAAAGAAATAGTGACACAGAGGAAGGCGAGGAGGAAGACCCACACAGCTGTTGTTCCTCTGCTCTGACAGTTGACACAGTGTTTGCAGAGGTAAAAAGATATCCAATAGATCGAGCCTGTGACTCACTTCCCTAGCTAAGATAATGATGTGAAATAAAAAGAAGAAGCCCCATATCTAGCAAAGTTTGTTCAACACTGCCTAGCTATAGCGGTGCCTTTTCCATTGACTGAAAATCAGATTATTTCTGAACCAGGATTCTGTGTGTGGGCGATGTACAGTTCTGAAGTTTTCTCACTCACCTGCTTGATTCTTGGCACATCTCATGAAGTGATGTTTAGTGGATTTCATCAGCTGGGATTTAATAGGGCCGCACAGCGATGTTTCAATAGATTGAAAAAAAAACATTGCAGCAGTCCACTACCGAACAAATGAGGACATCCACTGGAACTGTGTCGCAGGGGAACTTAACAAACTGCTTGACACAGACACAAATATAGGAGGATAAACTGCAAACACAGTTTTTTTTAAACAGAGCAAAAGGCCTGGGTCAGATAAAAATTGAATTTCTTTAAAGTGACGCAAAACTAAAAGCACCCCATTCATACTAGAAGCTTTTATAAGCTGTGGATCATATTTTGTTAGGGTGGTGATGTTCCTAAATGGAATTGAAGAAGAGAAAAATTGGAGTCATGGCCACGGTTAGTGTGTCTCCTTTATATTCCTAAAAGTTTTAAAAGTATTTCTTATTGAAACTGATGAATGTTGTGGTACTTTCCAGATGAACGTCGACTCAAACCGTCAGTTTCTATGTTTTGAACATCATGTGAAGTTAAAGGGACACCACAGGGTTGGACAAATATAACACACAGACCTATTTCCCTCTGACATTAGCATGTCAGATGACATCTATCCATTAAATGTACCACTTATTCTCTTGAGGGTCGAACAGGGAGATGGAGCCAATCCCAGCTGACATTGGGCGAGAGGCGGCTACAACGGGACGGGTCGCCAGCGTATCTCAGCTCCATCATACACCGGCAAACAACCATATGGTCAATTAAGGGTCCCAAATCAACCTAATCCTGAATCTGCAAGTCTTTGGAACAAACAGGGGACCATCTTGCTGTATTTGCATAAGTCAGGTAATAGTGAACAATAATTGATTGTGAACAGATTGTTAGATAATGGCCAGCTTCTGTGTCCCACCAAACAATTTTGAGAACATTGCATTTTTTATAAAATTTCCGTCTAGCTTCTATATTTTGTAAAAGTTATCTTTTGGAACTGGGTCACTAATTGTTGGTAATCAGGTGGGCTCCGCATAGACAGTAATCTGGCCACTGAGCCCTTAGTGAAGACTTTCTCTCAATGTGATTATGTAAACAGGCTGGAAAGGCTGCGAGGGCTAATCAGGATTACAATTTGTCTGTGTAATTACACACTATCTATGGGGAATGTGGGGCCTTATCCTGCTACCCCCTCAGTTTCTTGATCTCCACAACGGAAGAAGAGGGGCGGAAGGGGACAGCATCCCGAAGAATCACTGGGGTCCAACTGTAACCGGGAGGAAGAATATACTGTTTTCCAGGATACATGACAGTAGTTTTACTCGCTGGAATCCTGATCCCTCTTTTACTGCTGACATTTCACTGTATAGTCCTAGTGGTGTACCAAAGTACTACTCAGCTCACCCACTGGCCTCATGCCCATGGCTTGAGGCCGCGGCTGGGCTCTCAGATCGTGCTGACAGATTCCTGCATGGAACGGATATAGTTTGCTGGTTGCGAGTGAGTCTGTTCTTCTCAGGTTTATCAGTTTTAATATAAGCGGCACTCTTGGGGGAGAGAGAGATTGGCAATATCTTTTCTTCGGGAGGAAAAGTAGCTCACCGTTTGTTAAGATTAAATGTAAAAGGTTGAGGAGATGCTGCTTCCAGAGTCAAGGCTACAGATTCAGAGTGGACAGTCTGCACCTCAGGTGCCATTGTCAGAGGGGATTAAACTCAGTTAACTGTCTGCAGGCATATTTGCTGATAAAAATGTATGCATCTATTTGGCTTCAACCATGCTGAGGTTTAAATTTTAAAACACCTGACAAGTGAGACATTTGCAGTCACATTATAATCGAGATGTTTAGCTTTAATGCAGTCAATTTGTGTAATAACTGTTTATAAGAAAGAACATAAATTCCGGAAAAAGACAGATACTATAAAGGACATCTTACCCAGTTATGTACCTTCTAATGAGCTGTAACCAAACATGTCTGCATATAAAACCCATATGGATTTCTTAAGTTTTCACTGAATCACACAATAGTATCCATACAATTGGGTATTTTTTGTCAAACCTTGTCAAGAATTGTATCCGCAGTATTTTTCCAGTGTTATTCACTTTAAAACCTGTAGCATGCACGCCCACGTACCTCCTCGAGTCCTCCTCCGCAGTGCCCACTGCTGTTCTTGTTTGTGTCTGTGGCTGTCGACTGGATTTTTGATATGTGACAGGGGAGCAGGCAGGGGTAAGGCATGGTCGGGGAAACAAAGCAGGATGATGTGAAGGTGATTGAGGAGGTAGTGTGTTTATTGGAGGTTGCTTTGATTCCATAGCAAATTTGTTCAGCAATTAAAATGAAAAGTGGTTATAGCTTAACAGACACCTGTTTAGACACGCAGCTGCACCACTGTGCTATCAGTGTTGAGGAGGCAGCACTGGGGACTGCATGTATTCCATCGAGCTAGAAAATACAGACCTAGACAGACCCGAGCACTTCGAAAGTACAATCTCAATTGCTGTCGAGAGGCTCTCAGTTCAGCTGCATAGATGTTACATTGCTGTTAATTTAACAATTGACTTAATCGTTTTTAAGTTCTCTGAAATCCTCTGAATGATAAAGCAGTAAAAGCGTGATGTCTCATGCGGGGTTAGTCATGCTTAGCTTTTTTTGTCGGAAAAACACATTCAGGCCTCTGCTGAGCATGCTGAAAAAAATCATTGATTGACTAATTATCTGATTTCACAGTTCCATGCTGTGTACATTGGCCTATGGTGCTAGCCTGGGGAGCTGTAATTATTAAAGCACTTATTCATTCATGTTTGTCCATTCAGGTCTAATTCTCATCATGAGAGCATTATCAAGGACAGGCTATGACACTGATACAAAGAACCCGAACCTCTAAGAAAAGCCGATAACTCCAAACAGCAGCGCTGGCACTTGTAGACTTGTACTTAAGCACAAAAATTGAACCTTTATCCAAACAAAACACAAACAAGGTCGGTATTATAGGTCCAGATGCTGTTTTGGCTAATCTGAAGAAACAGCTATCGGCAGAAAAATTAAGAAACCGATAGCAGGTGCATTTTATTCAATGCGCTCTGCCTATTTCGCTGTTTACCTGCAAGCAACCAAGGCCGGCTCAGAAACGACTGGTCAATTCAGAATCGAAACCCAGTTACGCTGCCAGCCCCCAAAAATGTTTGTTCCTCGTTCACATGCAGAATCTGTTTACAGAGATAAGTGTGACTCAGCCATGTTTTGTCTTATCTGCAGCCGCAACAGGTGTAAAGTGCCTATTGCATTGCCTGCAGGTTGGGTAAGTGTTCAAATTGCACCGGCTGTGTTCTTTCCTGTGTATAACCCCAGGTTAGCATGAGTGGAATTGGTAACAGTTTCTGGAGAAAATACAAACTGCCAAATGTCAATGAGGTGGTTTGTAACTTTGAGATTGAGTTTCAAGTGAAGTGCATGAGGTGCTTTGAGTCTGCAAGAAAAACATCTTCACTGTTTGAACAGGCTGAAAACTGGATGGAGATGTTTACTCCGAAAGTTAAAAAAAACAGATAAGTATAGTTTCAGCCTCTCTTCGTCGACAAAAAGACGCTCTCCCGTTCCGTGCGCTTCTCCTTTTTTCTTTTTTCGAGGCGAAAGTGAAGTGTTGATGTTATTTGTTTGGAAAATTGGAATTGAGAGAGACAGGCGTCCTATTAGATGTGTTGTTGGCTCACAGTTTTGTGTTGTACAGCAGCCCTCACCAGAGGTGTGGACTCGAGTCACATGACTTGGACTCGAGTCAGACTCGAGTCATGAATTTGATGACTTTAGACTCGACTTGACAAAATGTAAAGAGACTTGCAACTCGACTTGGACTTCAACATCAATGACTCGTGACTTCACTTGGACTTGAGCCGTTTGACTTGATAAGACTTGCTCCTTTCCCCAAAACACAAAGATTAAAAAGTATGTTATTAAGGAGCGCTCTGTATCTGTCATCGTGTTTGTGTGTGTGTGTGTGTGCAGCGCCGCCGCTCCAAAACGCCCACTAAGCGCTGTGCGTCGGGCACCAAGTCCTGAGGGGGCACCAAAAAAAAGCAACTGAAAAATTATCATAGTTATAATAATTATGTAGCCGAGCGTTTGGTTGTATCATAAGTCCGGCTTCAGCCGACAAAGGACACGAGAGCAGGTCATGCACTCGGGACAGCACACCCGTTTATTCTCCGTTCATTTTACAACTTCACTCATCACAGCACCCACTTCCTTTAAAACCCCCTTTCAAAATAAGAGTCACTACCAACAACCCACTTAAAACCGGAAATACAAATCAACCCTCAACAATAACGTCATTAAATAAATTAGCTTACAATTATAATTTTGATATTATTTCAGTATAGAAATATTAGGTACCTTTTAGCCATGTATATCACAAAAAAGGCAGAACAAGAGATATATTAAATTGCTCAAAAAAAGTTAAAGAAGATTGACTATTCTTGTTTGTACTTATTGATGATTATTTAATGTAATCATAGAGGAGTTATGCTTAGGGCACCAAAATGGCTCGCAGCGGCACTGGGTGGAATCATACTACGTCCCCATCGTGCACAAATGACTGACAGACTTTTGGCCAATTTGGTCTTTTGCAAATGCAATTCAGCATAGGGCCCTGACATATATCACAACCCTGTTCATTGTTATGTTCAAGTATTTGTTATGTTTCTCACATGTACACACACACACAGACAATATGAGGTAAGATAAATGAGATGAGATAAACACAGGACAGGACAGAAATGTTCATGTTCATGTATTTGTTATGTTTCTCACATGTACACACACACACAGACAATATGAGGTGAGATAAATGAGATGAGATAAACACAGGACAGGACAGAAACTGCTAACCCTAACTAGTTAAAATGCAAAATACAATGTTAGCACTTTTGTACAAATAATTACAGTTGCACTTGTTTTTTCAAATGTGTTCATTCTGTAGGAGTGGTTTAAAATGAAGAATATTCTTGCAAAATATGAGTTAAATGTTAAAAATGACTGGTTAATAGTGCAATAGGGAAGTGCAATGTTGGCACAATTTTTTTCTGTAATTTCAATTGCACTTGTTTTAATAAATAAATAAATACAGATTTTAAAAGCATACATGATCTGTGTAAATATATTATTACTCAGTGATCAAAAGGACTCGAAAAGACTCGAAACTCAAACTGCAGGACTTGGACTTGACTTGAGACTTGTCAGTCTTGACTTTGGACTTGACTCGGGACTTGCCTGTCTTGACTTGGGACTTGACTCGGGACTTGAGGGCAAAGACTTGAGACTTACTTGGGACTTGCAAAAAAATGACTTGGTCCCACCTCTGGCCCTCACAGTGGTGGCCTGGCATCAGGTGCAATATGGCCCAGTAGCACTTTGAGGAGTTATTGGTGTCTAGCCATAAAATACTGTATCTGCTCGGAGGGAGCTGATGCGGCGGCAGCATTCAGACGTCGGGAAGCAGTTATTATACTTGGCCACGCAGACACGCAAACCTCAACCTGTTATTTCCATGTGCAATGGCCTGTGCTCGGGCTGGGCATTTGTGCCCGTGCCAGCTGTGTTTCTCCGTGGCAGAGTGTTTGATTTTAGTATTTTTCACCTCAGTGGTTGGCAATTTAAAACCACCAAATGGAATATTTCAGAGCCCTTTCCCAAATTGCAATGACACACTCATGAGGTAATAGTCATTCTGTAGAAAGCCTCTTTTCTGTTTGTGCTGTACGGAGCCCATTTCTTTTTCATCAACCATGCAGACAAGCCTAGTGAGGGGCTGTGATTACGCACATTCTATCAATTTGAATAGTGAGGATGCCGCACAGCCATGCAGATAAAATCCTTCTCTTTGGGGGACGTTTATTTAAGATTTCTGTCTGCTGAGGTTTCAGCCGGGGCCGTGGCAGTCGTCATTGTTGTATTCCTGCTTGTGCTGACGAAAAAAAATTTTCACTTCCCCCCATGTTTTACTGTCTGTGACTCGGAGTGCAGCTTGCCATAGCGCTGAGTGAAAAGTGCTTGGATTTCTTAAAACAAAATTACGTCTAAATATAACTCGTGCGTGCTGTAGCATCTCTGATTTGATACAGTGCAGAGCACTGTATCAAATCAGAGCACTGTCTTCTGTGCATCGCCGCTGATCAATGGAAACATAGTTCTATCATTTCAATTTAACTTTTTTTTGCTTTTTTGTGAAAGTTTAAATTTAGCTGAGATTTCCTTATAATTCAAACAGAATATGAAAATGATTACCCAAAGTTGCACTAGTTAATCTCCTAAAAACGGTTGTTAAGACAATTTATATTTAGCAACGTGCAGGAGCGTCTGTGTGCTTGACTTTGTGGTGTTTCATTGCAACAGTGAGACCAGAACTTTGCAGCAAATGAAGCCTGCCAGGGTGTTTGCTGACCTTTGTTTTGCTCGGTAAGGGCTCTATCTTTCCAGTCAGTGCACTGTAACCAGGCCCTGCTGATGGATATCTCTGTATTGGCTGACTAACCTTTCAGGTCAGGTGGAAATCAATGCAGGTTTTTTTCGTAATTTAACTTTGATTGCTAGGAGAGGTGCTGTTGCCTCCCTCTCAGTTTCTAACAGCCCGTCATCATGAGCAATGATGAAATGCCATCCGAAGAGAGAGAGGTGTCCTTGACGAAGCAGATACTACAGACCATCTTGAGGAAATGGAGTATCACACATAGGGATAGAGCTAGAGAGAGAAAGAGAGATAGAATAATACATACCTAAAACGAGTCAAAAAGAGGAGAGTGAAAAGCACGTCGCTCAGTGGGCTTGTGGATATTGGGTTTTGGAGTCGTTTGAAGAAAGATACTGTGATGAATGAAGGATGAGGGCAAAACCCTGTTCATGTATAGTTCGACTAGCGCTGCAAGTGTTCGTACGAGGCTCGTACGGCTGTGATGTTTTTGCACTGCAGCAGAATTTGTGTATTTGCACTGCAAGATTATGTCATACACTTAATTATGTACAAATTTGAGATTGGTGATACCCTTATCGTTTCATCCTTATAAAATCATATGTTTTAAGGTTTTATGTGCTCTTTTTCAGTCCCTTTTATAATAAACAGCATGTTACAAACCAAGTATCCATATGAGGGAGAAGCAGGTGTACAGGGATTTTATGTTTATCATCTCATACACATCAACACACACAGTTTGGGCCAGGGACTCAAACAAATCACTCCTTACAAGCAAAGTAAGCTTTAAAGACTCTGGGGAACTTTGAGTCTCAGCTCATATATCTCCACTGAACATACAACCTCTGTCAGCTCTATTTAGTATTTAAATAGATGTCATGGTTTAAAAAGTCAAATAGAATTATAGGTGAAGCTTAAACACAGTAAAACAAGTAAATTCACCATTTAGACACACGTTCTATACAAATGGTTGCAGATCCAGATCCCCCAAATCCCCAAAGTTTTTCTGGACCAATCCCTCACAGATTTGTTCAATTAACTTATCATATATTTTCTTCTGCTTGTTAGAAATGTTATCATATTTCATGATCTGAGAAACGAAGAATTGAGTCTTGAGGAACTCCCCACTCGAACATTGGTTTGCTCATAGACAGAGCTTCATAGATACCAGTTGGCCCAAATTTTAACCCAGTTTAGCACAGTGCCATAAAATGCATCCACTTTTCTAGTCTGTCGAGCAGTATCTCATGGTCAGCAGTGTCGAAAGCAGAGATCCAGTAACACCAAGACCGTAATTTTTGATGCATCACTGCTCCAAAACATGTCATCTTAAACTTTAACTAGTGCACTCTCAGTGCTGTGGTTTTGGTGGAAATCCAGACTTAAAAAGGATTTCAGAAATATTTTTGCGCCAGGACAGTGTTATGTTGCTGAGAGACCATCTTTTTTTCAATGATGTCTCCTTAAAAAGGTGAACCTATAGTTATTTATCATGGAGGCATCCAGCTTTAATAACTACTGTCTTCATGGTGCTTTGGAAAAATCCCTGACTGAAGAGAACTATTGGCTTCCTACTATAATATGTGGCTATGCAGTTAAAAAGAATCAACCATAATAATAGGAACTATTTGAAGTGATAATAAATAGTAATCATTCATGAAAGCATAATTATTTAAAGAATTATACCGCATTTGAAAAACAGCAAAAAAAGCTTGTATTTTTTAAGAGAGACTAAATATAATCAGCCATGACACATCTCACGAGTCAGAGCAAGTAGAAGGAAGAAAGCAGTTCACCTCTGTCTTTGGTTTCTTGGCTCCGTGCTTCAGGCGCAGACACAAAGAAGCACACACAAGCACACACAAACACACACACACAGGAGTCTGATTGGGCAGTAGCTCAGGTGGTTGAGCATGTTGGTCATTTGTCATGGGGTGGCTCCCAGGATATTCCTGCTCGTTGAAGTATCTATGAATGGAACAACAAAGCCCAAATGTTCTGGATGTGTGTGCTTGTGGAATTGAAGGGAAGCTTCTTTGGTCAAAAGCCTCTGCCAGAGTATGGTAAATCCATAATGTCCAATAATCTACATAAATGTCCTTGCATGAGCTCAGCTGGTGTTTGTCGACATAGAAGAATTAGGTTTGGACATGTTCCAACTCAAGACCAGCACCCTTTGGTATTTAATGCCTGTTTTTTTTTTTAAATCTATACTTCACAAAATAAAGGGCACTTAGAAGTATTGTGTAGAGCAGCTCTACCAGTGAATAAACTTTACACTATCTGGAACCAAAGAGGGCGCTACAACATCTCTGTAGTTGCCAGTACTTCTAATTCCATTAGTCAGGTCCCAAAAACGTTCATATCCATATTACATCATTTGCTCCAAGCCACAGGACTTTGTTCGATTAGATCAACTTTATTGTCTCTTTGAAAAGATTACTTTGGACACACAAGCTACCACATTAACTAGGGATAATAGACAGTTGATAAAGGGCAAATACAGTACAAAAGTCGGCAGATAAATTCAATACTCTTTAAGGACAATAAAGCAAATGGAACAGAATACATTTGCTGGACTGGAGTGCCACAGTCCTTCATCAGAATTCAACACTGCCCGGGGAGGAGAAGACTTTGTCTAGCAGTTAATTCTTCTCTGCTGGATCCTGAAGCAACTACATGAGGGAACAGGCCACACTGTGAATGTTTATTATCTGAGCCTGTTTAATGTTGGTCTGCTCAGAAATAGTCGATTGAGACGGGCCAATATCTCACACCCATTAACCATTATATTACCATCTATTACCTGATCGTCTGTTTGTCACTCATAATAATCTGACTTGCTGCAAATGACACCCCCTCCTCCTCTTTTCCATACTGCACATAATCATTTCTTTTTATGACTTCTCTACAAAAGTGCATTAATGCCAGAGAACAACATATTGGCTGTTATGCACCTCACACACCAGTCCAAGCACTGGGAAGTCAACATGTTGCCTCTAATTTTCTTCCTGCTCATAGCAAACATTAAATAACCCAATTAGCCCGAAACAAATTTGTTTAGTCCTTGAAAATAATAGGATACTCTCTATGATGCATAATGCATTTTGTTTAAAAAATCAATCTTATTTTCCATCCACACAGGGCACAGCACTGGGATTCATTAACTGGATCATTCTGCCCAAAATCTCTGTATTCACTGGGAAAGGGATTGGAGAATCACATTCATTAGACTTGTTCTCTGTTTGTTTTAGTAGCAGTACAACAAGGCCAACAACACAAATAAATATGCATGTTCCCACACACATGCAATTCAGATTGTCAAACACTTTGAGAAATCCCATCAGGGTTGAAGCCAACTGCCATTTTCCTTTCTGTGTTTGGCCAGTCATGCAGTTATGAACACAGGTGTAGCGGAGTGAAAATGTGTGCAAAAAGGCCAGGGGTAAATGTAAGTATTTTAAGGAAACAGCTGGGACACTTCTTGCGCTGTCTGTCATTCGGCCGTGGCCGCCCGCTGTGCCCCTGTTTCTTTCATGGTTGAGCGTTATGATACTGATTTATCGTTGTGAACTGTATTTTCCCCACTGTGCAATCACAGCATGATGTTAATTTGGTTTCTCATCGCAATTTATGGTCGGTGTAGCAGCATGATAATAATGTGGGGTCGGGAATAAAGAAAAAACCCTACTGGGGAATATGTTTTACAGCTGAGATGATGATGGAGGTCGGAACGGGCAACTTAGCGGTGACAGTGGAATTCAAAGAAGACATACTGTAGGTCTAACTGGTAAATGGATTTAATGCACGTCCTCTCTCCCTGACGAGGAAGCACACGTTGTCAATGTTTTCCTTTGAAGAAACAAGATGAGTGTTTACAATGTTCTTTTTATAGATCCAGCTTTTATGGAGATGACAGTACTTAACATATTACAAGCTTGTATGAATCACAGCATTGAAAAGGGGGATTCTAATTCATAATGGATAGCTTATGGAGAGAAAAAAAAAGAAATTTCGATTGGGAGGGGGGACATTGGGGTGAGGAGGAGCTGGATGTTGCCAGGAAAAAGAGAGGTAGAGTTACAGAGAGTGCGAGAGAGAAAGAGAGATGATGAAAGATTGTGGGAACAATTGGCTGAATAGGCAGTGAAGGAAAAAGGTGAGAGAGACGAGGGGGTGAAGCTGAGGAGGATAAAAAGTGGGACAAAATCTGCAGATGGTGAGAGAGAGATGCGGGGATAATGAAGGATGAAAGGAATTCTTATATATGAGAAGGAGAAGGGAAAAAAAAGCGTGCTAGGCAGAAAGGGGGAAATAGATATCTTGGCATGAAGCATCTGTTTTGTCATCCCCAGGACATCAGAACAATCAGCCACGCAAACACTGCTAAGCATTTCACACAAACAAGCATTACTCTGAATAGGGTGAAACATTAGTAATGCTTGACAAACACTGATGCGGTACCAGACGGCCTCAGTTAAAAGCAGACATAATACATTTTTTGTGGGTTGAATATTGTGTGATTGATTCAGGCTAACAGAAAGTTTATAGGCCGTTTCCTTTGCCTTGTTGTTGTTGTCGACTAGGATTTCATCAGGTTAGTTTTACCATGATGTCAGCCGGAGTTACACTGTTACAACTGAATCTAGATTACTCCATTAATAATAATGTGTTTTAATAGCAATGGTTAAATGGTAAATGGACCGTATTCATACAGCACTTTTCTAGACTTATCAACCATTGAATACACTTTACAGTACAAGCCACATTCACACAGGGATTTGCTTATCCTATCACAAAGTGGTACAATGTAAGTAAAGTTGGACTCAACCCCCAGCAGCAGCAGCACAGGTGGAGAAACAGCACCTAGACCATAGACCTTATACAGACCCAGACTTAATGACGTAGGATCGCGGTAATTAGGGCCCGAGCACCTCCGTTGGGAGGCCCTATTGAAATTGTAAGGATTATTCTGAGCGTTTTTCAACGTGCTCAAAAAGTTTTAAAAGTTTGCAGTAAATTAGAGAGTGGTGAAAATGAACGTATTCTGGAGTATTTGGAAATGAGCGTGGCAAAATGGCCCAACAGCGCCATCTACGGAAAAGCCCCTCGTTTAACATTCACTGATCCTCACGAAAATGAGGATAATGGTGAACTATGACCACATGCACAAAAAAGCTTCAAGGAGCATTATAGAAAACGCAACAGGAAGCTCGCCATTTTAGATTTAGTGGCCATTTGGCCATATTCCACATTTTTACTTTGATGTACTTTTCGTAGAGCTTTCATCAGATCAACTTAAAATTTAGACTTAGAGTGTCATCACAACAAGATGGAGATCTAAAGTTATTGAAAGATCGATTTTTCGTCACACCATGTGACCGTGGCGGGGCGTCAAAGTTTGATTACACGCCATCAAAACACGTGCTTCTGTATCTTGGACATATTTGGTCCAATCGAGTCCAAACTAGACATGTAAGACAAGGGTCGCGACCTGAAGACATCTATACAGAAATCATGACTTAAAATGACAGCGCCCCCTGGTGGCAGCAGGAAGTGAAGCGTTTATCCTTGCCGCAGTGCGCAAACGCATGCAATGCGGTGACGAGCGCTTGGTCATCAAACGCTCTTTTTTCACAGACCGCAAAAGACTTAAAATCGCCTGTGCTCGGGCCCGTTAGTGCTACAAGGTAGCCCTAGTTTTACTTGTTCTTGAGTACTTTTAAAAAAATGTATTTGTACTTAGGTCAAATGTTAGAGTGCTTCCTTCACTACTGAAGGACACGCAGTAAAGATAATGGATAGATTAAGGAAGGATATATTAACACACTCACACCAACAGACATCAAACCAAGACATCTGAAAATGTTTTCCAGCGATTTAATATGATTTCCACATATTTCCAATATGCTTCCAAACTGCGGTCGATATGCGACCATCAAGTTGCATAACATAAACATAGCGGCATTCTCCTTCCATCAATATAAAACTTAAACGTTTTCATGTTGCCTTTAAATAATCTGATGTCCTAGATTAAACATACAATAAAATGATGTGAAAATTCATTATATCTATATTACTCCCACTGTTAATCAGTACAATTCCATCGTCCTGTGGGGAGAAGTTTTATGTTAACAGAAATAGTTTTATAATTATGTTCATAAACATGGAAGTGCTGACTCATCTATGGCCTCGTAATTATGCCAGGGCCCACTGCTTTGACTGAAATGAATTACATCTAATCCATAACAACAACAGCTCAACTGCAGGTGGGCTCGCCTTCAGTAATGGACAAGGCTTTTTCACATTTCTTGCACAGGGACATTTTTTAATTGCCATTGTGAGTTTGGACATTATTGTCTCCACGTGCTTCATAGCTTTTCTTTAAACATTACACATGTATCCGGCATTCGGTCCATTATTCCTTTTGGTTGGAAAATAAAACTAATTTTAGCAACCAGGAAAAATATGTTAATGGGGATTTGCAAAAATGAAAACCATGTGAAACAGGCATCTACCATTTCAGTTCATTAAATTCAAGAATGTGTGACAACATGCTACAATACGCAATTTAGAGGCCACAGTGCAACAACAAATATAACAGCAGCTGTTGGTCAAACAAGTAAGATTGCAGTTATCCTAAAACTGTGATGATAAATCTTCACCTTTTTCACTCATGCTCACAGCTGTTTGAATCATTGCTGAGGGCTATCCGGGATCATATAATATTGCCAAGAGCACTTGATAGCAGCAGCAATGTACAGTGTCAGAGGTTAGATAGGGTCGACCCTGTAGGTGGTGCATTGATGCTGTAAATCTGCCATGATTACACCAATTGTTGGCAGAAATAATTACACCAAAGACATACAACGAACCTTGGCAGGATTTTTACCTGGTGCGCTGAGAGCAGCAGCTCATCGCCAGTCACAACATCATAAACCTTGTTCGGGCATACTGTATCTACAACTGTATCTATAACAAGTTCAGGCCACTTGATCACCGCATGGGGGAGGAGTGAATTGGTCTGAGGGGGCAGTCAGTTATCTGACAATAGGTGGAAATATACAGTGATGTCAGGTACTCTGGACAGGAGTATAATATCCTGAAGGTGTTGCGAGATGTAGAGATTGTGTAAGAATGTCCCAGTGGATAATTTTGTCCGTGATAACAGAGTTGTTTTGTGTGTGTAATACAAATAACAGCTGCTAGGATTTGCCCAAACCAAAATTAGAAAGCTTGACAAGAGGAAAATGAATTGTCTGTTTGCTTTATAGTTTAACATTTGGACTATTTGCTCACATCAGTTTATAAGAAGGAGTACATACTGGAGAAGAATTACGGCTGTCTGTCCATTAAGAGACCCCCTGAGCTGCATACTGATCTGTGTGTGTTTTGCTGTGTGTGTGTGTGTGTGTGTGTGTGCGTGTGAGAGTGAGAGAATGTGTGTGTCTGTGTGTGAATGTGTGTGTGCTAACACTATCCAAGAAACATCCTTTACCTACAGAGTGTGAAAAGCTAATTACACTAAGGCTAAATTGTGGGGGTAAACCATGCATCTTAATTAAGTTTACTTTTCATTAGACAACATTCAAGATAGGCTCAAACAAAGTAGTTTTACATTCAGTGTGTTTGGCGTCATGTTTATACACTGTGTGAGTGCGGGAGTTATACTGGGAGTGGAAGTGTGGAGGAATGTGTTTGATTGTGTGACGAAAAAACTGTGTAGCGTGGAGTGTTCATTTACATTATTGCTGCTCAGCTTAGCCAAGCAATCACATTTGTGTAGTATGATAGTGTCAAGCTTTATCTGTTGGTGTTTTTGTTCTGTGTGTTATGGCTGCAGTCACTGGGGCTGAATGGTTGAACGGACGCATTTATATTTTGGGTACATTATTTTCAGGCCTTTGCACAAAAATTGGGGTTTCTTCTTAGAGGTTAACCTTATATGTCAAGAGTATTCATTTTTTTCAGCAAGCCAGTTTACCAACGTACCAGAGATCTTTTCTCATTTTGGCTGTGAAACAGATTGTTTAAGGGCTTGTGGCACCAAATTGGCAGACCTTGCTTGTTGCTTGTCTCTGGGGATTTCTGACCCTCTAGAAAGAATTTTGCAGTAACGATGCATCACAAACATTTTGTTCAACTCTGAAAAAACTAAACATAATTGAAGTCCTCAATTGTGCTTGTCTTTTTCATTATTGCCACGTTTAGAGCTGCAGACGTTTTTTTTTTTTTATTTGACTAAAAGTGAAAACACAAATGGAAACACGAAACATATCTCCTGCTCAGCTGGTTGGCAGATTCCCCTCACAGCTTGTGCCAGCAGAGAACAATGTGAATTTTCCAAACAATTTGTTCTCACACGAAGAAATACTGTTCCTGAACTTAAAGCTGTGCATGCAGTTGTTACAATAAAAGCATTACTTGAATAGCTTCTGTTTTAAAGCCATTCAGGTAATTTATTGTTGCATGGATGTTTGAACCAGGCAAAACTTAACACATTTTATGTAAGGATATCTTCTATTTACTCTATTTTCTTCAATGTGTTGAAGGGAATTTCTTTCTGTTTTTGCTTCTGCTGTGAGTATTTTTCACACTGTCTCGAAGCCTCCGATAATAACTCAGTGTTTTTTTTCTCTCATTCCAGGTTTTATCCATACTTGCGGAGGCACTTTAAAAGGGAGGAATGGGACGATAGAAAGCCCCGGCTTTCCATATGGATATCCAAATGGAGCAAACTGTACCTGGGTGATTGTTGCCGAGGAGGGAAACAGGATTCATATAGTTTTTCAATCTTTCGCTGTGGAGGAGGAATATGACTTTTTATCTTTGTATGATGGACATCCACACCCGGCTAACTTCAGGACGAGGTAAGGGAGCGAGCGGCCCTGAAGCCGTGCATCTTGAAGGCTGCGTTTGAAGGCTGGCAGGCTGGGACGGAAAGATGTGAGGTGTGGGGGGGGGAGCCTTCAGTGATCACTTCTGAAGAAGGTTCATCTTTAATGTACACAGGACAAAGTTGCCGCATCCTTATCCTGGAGTTGAAAAAATATACATATACACACACATATATGTTTCAATAAAAAATGCTTTAAGCTTCTTTTATGAGTGACTATAAATAAAGGTAAAGTCAAGATTCCAAAGCAAAGAAACCCATCAATCTGAATCACTTGCATTTATTTTCTGAATCAACATGATGTGCTGGCTTCAGTGATATGCTGGTCAGCTTGGTGATCACTGACCTTTATTCAAATGCTTCACTGTAGGACACAGGGGTAGAGGGAAACATCAAATACAAGGATTTCACGTTTGCTTTGGTCTCTGAAAAGCCAAATTAATCCTTGCATCCTCACAAACGCTGATATTGAAGTACATCCCTTTTCCCGTGTGGCTTTTTATTTCTACATCTCCCTCTCCTCATTGTCAGTCTCTAAAAGATCTATTAGACTCAACCTTTTGACTGTAAAAACACTCTTTACAGCTTAGCAGAATTCAATAATTGAATTAATGAACGACACGGAGAAGGTTGAGGAGAAAGTCACAGGATCTTTGCAAGGGAGGCTTGTGCTGAAACGGTAAGACATTATAAGGGATGGAAACAAGACTCTTCTCCACAGAGGCATTCATACCGAAACAGAAATACTGAGAGCTCAGGTTTGATGAAAACATTTTCCCAGGGTACATCAGTGACTATTGTTTTGCCGATAATTCTGAAGCTTTTTTGTTTGTTTATTAAACATGGTATCACAAATATAAACTCAATCAAAAAAGGACTGGTGAAGCGTGAAGGTTACCAGCCTACAATTGAATATCTTTTTGTTTGGCAAAAAATAAAATGATATGGTGTTTGTCAGATTCAGAGGGAATCTGAACAGCAGCTTTCTTTGGATGATCCATTTTCTACTTTTCCAATGAAGCCTACATCACAGAATTATTTTGTTTTTTGATTTCATTTTTTTAGAATAAGATTCAATTTACTTTTTAAAAACATTTTAAAGTCTGACCGTCCACTTGTATTCATGAGTGTGCTTCGTGAGAGTGGGTCCCTGCATTAGGCAGTGCCATGGCTGAAGTGGACTGAGGTCACATGGGGGGATGTATAGCAAACAGTGGCAATGAAGGGAAATTATTCAAGAGCTGAATCATTGTTGATACTTTAGCAGCTGAATCACTTTAGATACTTAAAAGATTATGTTGCGTAATGCGGTTTTCAAGGTCGGGCTTATGAAAGGTTTGTCACCATGCTGGTTTGAATCCACATCACGTATTGATCCCACATCTCTTGTCAAAAATGGGTTTAAAGAAGGCCTAGAAATAGTGTACCGTTTCAAGTCTGAGCTATTACAAAATTGTCTGACATTGCTCTTACTTTTAATCACACTGTACCCTCCTGCATTTGGGTAAAGAATTGGAGGACGTAACAAAATCTTCATTGCCTTGCTTTTATTGAACCAAACCAAAAATATTCAGCCTCAGCACAACAACATTGGTCTCAAACCATGTGTGTTATAAAAAAAGAGACATTTTAATACCAGTAATTTCACTTTTATGCCAGTGACATTACACAACAAGGAGTAATGGCCAGAGGTGGGACCAAGTCATTTTTTTGCAAGTCCCAAGTAAGTCTCAAGTCTTTGCCCTCAAGTCCCGAGTCAAGTCCCAAGTCAAGACAGGCAAGTCCCGAGTCAAGTCCAAAGTCAAGACTGACAAGTCTCAAGTCAAGTCCAAGTCCTGCAGTTTGAGTTTCGAGTCTTTTCGAGTCCTTTTGATCACTGAGTAATAATATATTTACACAGATCATGTATGCTTTTAAAATCTGTATTTATTTATTTATTAAAACAAGTGCAATTGAAATTACAGAAAAAAATTGTGCCAACATTGCACTTCCCTATTGCACTATTAACCAGTCATTTTTAACATTTAACTCATATTTTGCAAGAATATTCTTCATTTTAAACCACTCCTACAGAATGAACACATTTGAAAAAACAAGTGCAACTGTAATTATTTGTACAAAAGTGCTAACATTGTATTTTGCATTTTAACTAGTTAGGGTTAGCAGTTTCTGTCCTGTCCTGTGTTTATCTCATCTCATTTATCTCACCTCATATTGTCTGTGTGTGTGTGTACATGTGAGAAACATAACAAATACATGAACATGAACATTTCTGTCCTGTCCTGTGTTTATCTCATCTCATTTATCTTACCTCATATTGTCTGTGTGTGTGTGTACATGTGAGAAACATAACAAATACTTGAACATAACAATGAACAGGGTTGTGATATATGTCAGGGCCCTATGCTGAATTGCATTTGCAAAAGACCAAATTGGCCAAAAGTCTGTCAGTCATTTGTGCACGATGGGGACGTAGTATGATTCCACCCAGTGCCGCTGCGAGCCATTTTGGTGCCCTAAGCATAACTCCTCTATGATTACATTAAATAATCATCAATAAGTACAAACAAGAATAGTCAATCTTCTTTAACTTTTTTTGAGCAATTTAATATATCTCTTGTTCTGCCTTTTTTGTGATATACATGGCTAAAAGGTACCTAATATTTCTATACTGAAATAATATCAAAATTATAATTGTAAGCTAATTTATTTAATGACGTTATTGTTGAGGGTTGATTTGTATTTCCGGTTTTAAGTGGGTTGTTGGTAGTGACTCTTATTTTGAAAGGGGGTTTTAAAGGAAGTGGGTGCTGTGATGAGTGAAGTTGTAAAATGAACGGAGAATAAACGGGTGTGCTGTCCCGAGTGCATGACCTGCTCTCGTGTCCTTTGTCGGCTGAAGCCGGACTTATGATACAACCAAACGCTCGGCTACATAATTATTATAACTATGATAATTTTTCAGTTGCTTTTTTTTGGTGCCCCCTCAGGACTTGGTGCCCGACGCACAGCGCTTAGTGGGCGTTTTGGAGCGGCGGCGCTGCACACACACACACACACAAACACGATGACAGATACAGAGCGCTCCTTAATAACATACTTTTTAATCTTTGTGTTTTGGGGAAAGGAGCAAGTCTTATCAAGTCAAACGGCTCAAGTCCAAGTGAAGTCACGAGTCATTGATGTTGAAGTCCAAGTCGAGTTGCAAGTCTCTTTACATTTTGTCAAGTCGAGTCTAAAGTCATCAAATTCATGACTCGAGTCTGACTCGAGTCCAAGTCATGTGACTCGAGTCCACACCTCTGGTAATGGCAGACATCATATGCTTCTTCAGTTGCCTCGTATGCTGAGATAAACATATTGGCTATTAAGGGTAACTAGTGTTGTCACTGTGCCAGAACCTGTACTTCACTGCCAATAATAACTTTAAAATTCAATCAAGTCCCAGTGTTTTGATACAGCTCATTTAACCAGTTGGTGTAAATGCAGGGTGTAAACCTCAGAATTTATCAGTGATATTGTTAACAACAGTTATTAATAATGTATATTGCTGAGACTACCTTTCCATAAAGAGGATTCCACAAATTTCTATCTGTTTTTCTGTCTGTCTGGTGTGGATATCTCAAGAACCATTCACCACATCAACCTCATATTTGGGATGTGGTGTTTAAATTATGGAACAAAGTGCAGTACTGAATTTGGTGCAATTTGGAGACATTATACATTTAACATTAATCAAGTTTGACAAAACAAGAGGCACAGTCTTAAGGTGGGGCTTAACAGGCAGTCTGTGGACCGAGTTGAATATGTCTTCTTCTGCATCCTCGGGTCGGGACAGTGGTTGGCAGCTGGTGTCTTACAGCCAATAATATCAGGCCTGCCAGTTCATTTTGATAATCTGGCCATTTTGATTTCATCATACTGGACTGACACAGACATTCATGGGTATTGCGGGTATTGGTCTCTGTAATAGTATAAACCTTCATAGAATCACTTTCTCTTTAAAAAATTGTCTTCAAAGTAACTGCACCACATTTTTTTCGTTAATGTTATGCTTGACATTGAGATGTATTCCAAAAGTTAAGCACTTTCATCTGAAGATTGAATCGCTTGTTAAACAGACCTCTGAAATAGTCAACATGCAAAAATAACACCAGTCAAGTAAATCATCATCATAATATATCACACTTAAATATGAACACACATGTGAGAACTAAAACAGATAATTTATTTACATTTTATTGAAAGAAAACATTAACTGTAAAATCTTCCCTGCAGATTAACCAGGTAGGATGAACGCAAGTTTTCTATCTTCACTATGAACCATAAAAAGCTCTGCACTCAATGTCCAACACTCCGCCCCCCCTCCACCCCCCCCCCCCCCACACACACACACACAATGTGTAATTTTATTGTTAATTCAGAAAAACTGAGCAGATTTGTTATAAAGGTCCTTAGGAAATTATCTTAATTATTTAAATTATACTAATAATAAAAAAAATCTTGCGATAAAAGCTCACTGGCACGGGCATATCAGCCCCGCCCTGATAAGTAACTCTTTAACTATAAATAAATAATTGGCTTTGTTTTTCTTAATTAACAACATCATTAAGTCGTTAATTAAGAAAAACTGCAGATTTTGTTTTTCTCAAGTGAATGCCATAGCTTTTCTTCCATAGGGGAGGACTCACTAATGACAGGAAATAATTCTGAAGTAGCTCTGTACCAAATACAAGAAGCTGTCACAGCAAAATAACATTGGTGACATTATTTCATCTGTCTGTCTGTCTGTCTGGCACGTGTAGACCATTCAAGTCCTCATATTGGACTGAAGAGCAGAAGCCATATTTCCTATGCTTTTGAAAGCATCTCTACTTTACCGCTCAAGATAATGGCAGTGTTCTCAATCAGGGCAGTGACAGCTGAGAGAGGAAGCAACATGGAGGACATGAGCCTTCACCTCGACCAGCTACTTCTGTCTGTCAGTCTTCACTTCCTACAGGAGCTCTTTTACTTCCTAAATAAGATAATTTACTTTCTACATTAGCTTCTTTTACTCAATTTAACGTTAGCCGGGTCAAAGTTTAGCTAATTTTGGCTTACAGCTAATGCTAATGCCAATGCTACATAGCTTAGCCCCCAACATGGCAGAAGGATCAGCATTGCCTGTGTCTGCTACTTCAGGTAATTTGTCAGTGAATTTCACAGTTGCACATTTAAACCGTTACAGTACAATTTAATTTGACATTAATTGTGCCTTCATTCCAATTCTGTCCGTGCCCTGGTATTTTGCACTCGGCAGGGGGAAATGTCATGTCTTACCTTTCTTTGACACCTGAATGGAATATAGTCATAATTAATATGATTTGCTGCTGTAAAAGATACGTTCTGTTGTTATTGAGACTGTCAGGTACGTTTAGGATTATAATAACACTTGATTGGTTTTAAAGTGCTTTAGTCATATCTGAGGTTGATCAAGTACATCATGTGTTGTACATCCTCACCATACTTACATAAATAATATTTTGATATTGAACCTTGGTTGTATTGCCATTGATGAAAGTCATGTTGCAATATTAACTGACTCGCCCCGTTTTTATTCGTGGGTGTGACGAACACATAGATGTTTGCTAGACACATTTTTTCCTCTGTTTTTGGGCCTGTCGTCCACTCGCAAAAAGCGTTTAAACTCACTTAAATGGAGAGTCTTACTAATGCCTTTTCATGTGCAGATCTTTTTAAATTAACGGATTCTGTCTATCCATGTGAGCATGTTTAACTAAGTGGTTGGGAAATGTTGATGTCAAAGCTTATGATGCGCATTTCCACTCTGGCTTTGTTTAATGAGCATGCCCCAGAAACCACAGTTTCTTCTACGTTCGGTTAGACACTGCGAAGTGCTTGGTCTACTTGCAAGTCTACAGCTAAATTTAGCATTGAACCACAGCAGTTCTGTTTGTATGATGGTTCATGTTAACTTTATCGCCACGTACTGGTTCACAATGCTTATTTGAATGTTTTTAGTTGTTTTTGTGTTATATTTTATTTTTTGAAATATCCGTTCAAAAGAATTTCCTTAGTCGTGTAGACAAAGCCCCAAACGTCCACCAATAAATATGTTTGATGTCTTGATGTGGCTTTATTGGAATTACAAAGGCCTTGATGCTGTCATGGTGACACCTGGTATTTGACAGGTTGGTCATAGTGACACTGTGTAAGCTCCAGAGTGTTGTCACCGTTCTTCTTGAAGCTGCCTCGGTTCACTGTTAATTAAATGGCCACTCAGTGTTCAGTTGAGGTTCCGGGTCCATTCAGTGACAACTGTTCTGAAATATCTAGTGAAAAATAAAGAGATGGATTTCAGTGTAAGTGAACCAAGGTAATTGCAGCTGCACTGGTTTGTCAGTTGTTCTGTCAGAAACCGGCAGCTGTGCTGTCAGAGGCAGCTTTAGTTTGTCTCTGATTGTCTCACTGTCTTTAGATGAGTGTAACGTTAAAATGAAGAGTCAGGCATGTTGACATACGCCCTCATCTAATGTCATCATACAGGTGATGCTTCTCGTGTCTTGTTCCTTTTCCCATGGTCTAGAAAAAGACGGTGTAATTTGCATGTTATTTTCCAGAGCAGTGTTTACTGTTAAAGGCACAAACTACAAAACATAAATCTTTGATGATACAGAAACTTTGCCATCTAAATGTGTTTTTTTATTGATCATTAAACAATTTAATCCCAAATCTTATTTGATTAGACTTAGACAGGGATGCAGATATTTTTAGAAAGTATATTATATACTATCCATTAGAAATGTTTAAAACAAATAAAGAATTAAGATGATTTAATTTGAATATTCAAATGTATCAATTTTGGGCTGGTTGTTGTTTAAAATCCATATTATGGCATTAAATGCATTTTTTTTGCAATATGCTTCATTATGGAAACATATACGAAAATAATAAGAATCCCATTGGTGTTGATGTCAATTAACTAAATTAATTAATTTGAATATTGACAAAAACAGTTATTTGGCAATACAATTATTATTGCCCAGCACTATCCATGTATGTAATTGGGAGAACAGTTCTTACTCCTTCCTAATTACTTTAGATATTATTGGTATTGTAATATCAAATGGAGAAAACAGGTTTGTTATGAAAGTCAATATCAGTTAATAAGGGATATACCACAGCAAAAAACAAAACAATGTTTACTCATGTTTACTAATATGAAAGAAGGACAAACAGCAAAGGGCTCAGATTTGATGGGGCTTGCCAGATCCAACCCAAACCTTTAAATAGCAATGTCTTACTTGGTGTTTTTGTCATACATTTGTGTTTTTTCCAAGTGGTGGATTTTCTCCCAGTGTGAGACTGTGTTGTGTGGCACCAGAAAATTATTCCACAACAAAATCTTTGCTTTGCCTCTAGGGCCCAAAGTGTGTGCCAGTAGAATGCCTGCTCTTCCTCAATTAATTCACTCCAAACTGAAATCGCTCCGAAAGAGAAAAACAAGCTTTCTTATCTTGTATTTTCTTACTTTTGTTTAACTTTCTTCAGAAAGATGCAGCACATATGTTTTCCAGCATGTTGTTGTGAAAGATGCTCATATCCATATGGCAACACCTGAAGTTGTTGTGGTTTTTCCTTTCCTTCGTTCACTGATGTGTTACTTCATCTGGAATGAATAAGAAGGTGAACATAATGAACACCTTTCTCTCCTTTTCTTACCTCTTCCAGGGTAATTATAAATAGAAACCTTGATAAAGATTAAAGAGGCCTTTAATTTATTAATGTCATTAATTAATTAAGTCAGAAATTCAGAAGAGAGCACGACAAAAGCGACAATGAATTTTTAACATGAAAAAGAAGCGACTCCCGTGATATACCTGATAAGTGTGTCTCCCTATTGATCTATGTATTCTCTTTGCTCTATGAATTTTTTTCCCATCGCTCTCACTCGGTGCTGCACTTATATTACATTCAATCCCTTGTGCCTGTGAATGACTGGTTGAAGCACTCATTATTGTGCTGAAATTATATGCTGAAGATGGTAGAGGACGGGCGGAGAGTTAGGGTAATAAAGCCTTTAATTCCAGTGTAGCCCTGCACAAATAATGACCTCATTATGGTGGTCTTTTTGCTGCTGTCATTATACAATTACGTTGACAGCTGTTGCTTTACTAGATGCCAAGCATCATGGGTCCTCACATTTATAGTATATGTGTTTGTTTACCATTAGTACAATATTTCAAGTGTAGTTCAACACCATTAAGAGGAAGAAAAATATTGATTTGAATCTTGATAGTGATCCTATCTCTAGGGAGATGTCATACAGTTCTTGTTAGGGCTGCACAATATATATATAGTTTGAGCATTGTCTCCAGGGTGTGAGGATTTTCAGTAGCCATATCGCAGTATGTGCAAAGTCAAGTGATGCAAATGTCATGCTGCACCTTTTTTACTGCATGATACAAAAGGAAATCTGGCACAGTTCTCATTTTCCATGACTAATCTACAAGAGAAGTCTATCTGAATGAGCATAATTTATCTGATTTAAGGGTTCAGAGTTTGCAGTGTTTGAGTTTGATGCCGGTGATTGACAAGCAGCTTCTAAATGCACAATGACAATCACAATCATTCTTGATCAGCTTATGAAATTAACAAAAATGACAGAGAAACAAGAGGAAAACTGAAAAAGTTTTTGTCTCAGAAAGTAAAGCAACATCTGTTCTCTGGAAATATTCCTGTAACTGGCTGGATGATGTTGAGGAAATTCCTGTGTTTTTTCAAACTACAATATACTCTGCATCGCAGAAAATGTAATTGTAGATGTTTAAGAATTTTCCCGTAGTCAATGAAACCAGAGTCAGGTGACTTGGAAGATGGAGAATAGGTCTTGACACAACAGAAAAATGAGTACCAAGCACATCCTCCTACTGAGGTTCATTGCTTTACATGGATTATTAAACTCCTGCTTGACATGTTCGCCTTATCAATTGGCAGATAAGTCAGATAATCCCTTTTTAAATGAAGGGTTAGGTTTTTTTTCCCGTTGAATGTCAACCATTTCCCAGAATCAGTATTTCATTGTGATGATAAAGTATTATGTTCAGCACTAAGTTTAAGAGGCAAGAGCAAAGTCTGAAGCAAAATGATGAAGATATACATCAGTGATTAATAAAAGCAAGCGTTCAGCTCAAGAAATCTTCGTCTTGATTTTCAGCTGAACAACTTGTGATGTGAATTGAAACTCAGGGGCAAGAGGAGAAGCTTTGAAAGAGCTGAAACATAGACACACAGGTAAAGTCATATTTGCTGTGTTAATGGTTACTAATCTTTTATTCAAGACAAAGTGCTTCTCTGTTTTTACCTTGCACACGCGGCACAGCCCGTCACCATATCCTCCTCATTAAGGAAACAGATAGAGGCCCTTAAATCAATCAACAAGCAGTAGAGACTGAAGAATATTTGTAACCTGACTATTTTGGTCCAAACTTTTATTAGCCACTGTGAAACGTATTCTCCTTAGATTTACTCACCAAAAACAAAATCTACCAACATTAGCAGGTTAATCGGCGTCATCGGTTAAGTAAATAAGTCGTTATTCAAAACGTGCGTCGATACATCGGGAAGGTGGCTACGCATGGATTCACCTGAAAAGCAAGCTGACGCGTCTATTCTATGCAGACCCAGACCTGTTATTACATTTTGACGGAGTGTTTTTATTATAGGCTGTAAAATTGGGGCAAGCTTTATGTTAAATTAATTTTGCAAATCACACCTTTACTGTCTTCAACTGCATTTAGCATGGTCCAATTATGATAAAAGGTAAAATAGTCAACGTTTGGCCATTTTAGTTTTTAAATTATATTATATACGATTGTTGGTTTACTTTCATCTAGCTGTGTCAATCGAACATGTTTTTTGTTTTTTTTTATGGGGCCCTGAAAATCAGCTATTACGATGGTTGCATGTGAGGACTGCAAGCTTGCTTACCGACAGTTAAAAGATGAAATCCTTCAGCGAGTTGTAGCTCAGGAAAAATTATAAGCTGCTTGATGGCTTTGTTTCTGTAGCTTCAGCCCAGCAAAGCATATTTTTGCCATAATTTACCTTTTATACAATACCTAAATTTTCCCATAACTAAAAAGTTTATATCCTAGCACTGACAACATTTTAATTAATGAAAAAGTATGAAGCAAAGAGGATGATGCTAAAGGGTCTTTAACATACATTTGATCTGGGATCAAGGGGGTTGAGTAAACTACGGTGGCCCTGAGAGCTCAACGAACAGCAACTTAAGAAACACATGCAAGTTGACAAAACACATGCAAGTTGACAAAACACAAGCAAAGTAAGAAAACATCTCCATCAATTTCACAACACAACACATTACAGAAACGCGCAGCATTAGTCACACGCGCTGAAAATAGACACACGCGCTGCAAATAGAGGCGACAACACAACGGACGTGTTTCCAGGGGACAGCTAAAAGGGATGGACACAGGAGACACTAAAACGTCCAATACACTATACAATTTCGGTTCCGCACAGGGGTCGGCAACCCGCAGCTCTGGGGCCGAACGCGGCTCTTCAGCCCCTCTACAGTGGCTGTACTGTACAGTGTTGTGCATCTTAACGAATCAGTTTTCATATTATTAACGTGAACGTAACGATGAACGTGATTGAACGGTCACGTTCATTTTTGAAATCATCATTGTATCAGGCCCTCATGAAATACCAGGAGCGGGCGTGTGTGTGTGTGTGTGTGTGTGTGTGTGCGTGTGTGTGTGTGTGTGTGCGTGTGTGTGTGCGTGTGGCCGAGCCACAGTGAGCTCTGAGCTCTGAAGATGGTCCGATCTAGAGACATGCCGTCTTCTACTGTTAAACTGAATAAGCTGTGCTAACAAGCAAGCCCCTGTTTGTGAGGAAATGTATTGTCCATAGTGTGCAGGGGTTTGAAACCTTTACTATCAGAGGAGACATTTTGCCCCCTCTTCTGAGCGAGTGGGCGGGGTCGGTGCCCCGAGACCCGAGACCGGTCAGCCCGCTACACACACACACACACACACACACACACACACACACACACACACACACACACACACACAACACACAAACGCCCGCTCCTGGTATTTCATGAGGGCCTGATACAATGATGATCAATCACGTTCATCGTTACGTTCATGTTAATAATATGAAAAGTGATTCGTTAAGTTCAGTGATCGCGAAACATATGCAGAACACTGTACTGTACAGCCGCGGGTTGCGGAATCGAAATTGTATGGTGTATTGGACGTTTTAGTGTCTCCTGTGTCCATCCCTTTTACCTGTCCTCTGGAAACACTTCCGTTGTGTTGACGCCTCTATTTGCTGCGCGTTCGTCTATTTGCTGCGCGTTCGTCTTTTTGCTGCGCGTTCATCTATTTGCAGCGAGTGTGTCTATTTTCAGCGCGTGTGTCTATTTGCAGCGCGTTTCTGTAATGTGTTGTGTTGTAAAATTGATGAAGATGTTATCTTACTTTGCTTGTGTTTTGTCAACTTGCATGTGTTTTCTTAAGTTGCTGTTCGTTGAGCTCTCAGGGCCACCGTAGTAAACACATATGCAACACACTTTCGTGACTGGTACACAAAAAGGCCAGTTAATGTGACTTCTGCCTGCCTGCTGAAAACTGCATTGTGGGAGCATGCAACGCTAATGCATATACTACTAGTGGTTTAAGTTGTGCTCGCCTGCCTATCATGGTAAAACATGCATAATATACTTTTTATTGTTTGTGGTCCAACTGGCCACTGATGTGCCAGCTTACCTCTTAGTCATTCCTGGCCAGTGCAGCTATTGGTTGACAATGTGTTGTGCGATAGAATGAAAAGAAACAGTATAAAACACTACATTAAAGGTGTTTCATGTTACGAGAAGTGTGAATTTATTTGGGGGGTTCTCTGTGAAACTGCCAGGGGCTGCCAAAGTCTAGGTGACCACTTGGAAACTGACATTTCCAGCAACAAGAAGCAGAAGCATAGAGCCTGAGATTTACCTTTCATACCTCACAGACATAAAACCCTTGACCTTATAAATCAGTTTCCAGCTATCCCAGTCTTTCAGCTGGTTCTGTGATTCTTCACCAGTATGTTTGATATATTGCTTCTCTCCTTTCTGCCCTGTGATAAAATCCTGCAGCCTAAGATGTACTAGTCATAGGACAAGTGGTGTCACTAGAGTCAAGTGGTTATGTCTAAATTGTGTGTTTGTATGGAGAGAACATGGTGCAGTTCAGAAACATTATGCAGCTGCGTATCGTCATCTCATGAACTAAAGAAACACATTTGTGGCCATATAGGGAACAGAGTTGGCTAATGTCATTGTGAGAGGATGAGCATCATAAATGCCGCAAACGGTAAAGGATTACATGCATTGAAATAAATGAAACTTGTAATCCATTGGTGCTTAGAAAAATTCCTTTTTGAATAAGTGAAAGTAGCACAAGGTTATTATGAAATCAAAGCAATATTAATGGTTGTGCTGTGCTTTATTTATCTGCTCCAGCCTTTTTCTCCTCCAACCTGGATGACCTAAATCGGATCTAGTTCTAGTGTCTTCTCCTCCTCACCCATTCAGATCGGTGTCAAGGGTGGAGAAATACACAATGAATAACTCTCTTTCAGCAAAGCTATGAACAAATCAGTGCAAAATCTATCTGTATTGAAGAGTACTTGAACTATGACTAGGCATGGGAAGCAAAACTCTGATGTGATTTAGAACCAAATCCAAAATGCCAAGTACTGGTTACCCTTAAAATAAATAGAATTATCGATTCCGAAACTGCAAGGATGCTGTATGTATCTGCTAGGACTTGCCTACCTGACTACATCACGCACCATGCAAACATTTGTTTATACTTGACCCATGCATGGCCAACATGGCTAAGATGAACCGTGATAAAGGTCAGCTTGCTCATTGAATATCACCAAACATTCGTTGATCTGAAAGACTGTATAGCATTTAATGTCCTGCAGTCTCCGAGCCCGAGTGTGTCATCTTCAGATAGCTCTAGTAGCATCTCGCTAGCACCTCCAGTAGAGCGTTTGCCGTCGCGGGAGCCGCGACGGCAACAGCACACCGTTCTCCCTGGCATTCAAGGAAAAGCTGACTAACATGGCTTGTATGATTTATATCAGTAGGTTTCCTTTAAATAAGATGCACAAAAAGCAGCTCAAAACATTATTATCTACCAATGTCTCAACTGCTACTGATTTCCGCTGTGTTGCTATGGAATATATCAGAGACTTATATTCATTACTTACTTTAAAGTTGACAATTATTGCTGTAATATTAATTTAGAGAAACAATTAGAAAATGTCCTTCTAATAATTATCCACAAATACGACTGTGATGTTTGGTTATCAAGGCAAAAAGTTTCAACATTGCCTTGCAATATCTTAGTTACTACTAATTTACACAGTTGGGTTGGACTTATTGAGCATGTCTGATAATCCTCTGAGATGAATTGTGTGGTTTTCTTTTTTATGTTACCTATCTACCACAAGGCGTTACCTCCTTTAACCTGGTGTAACAGGAAGCAAAGCTACTGTGCATCGGTCCAGTCTAGTTGTTTAAACATTTTACGTCTTTTTTTACCATTTTGGAATCAAAATGGGGACTTGATAATAAGAACCGGTAGGGATAAGTGGAAAAACTATCGATAAAGTTTATGCGATACCCAACCCTAACCATGAAACGATTAAATCTTTAGGAAGATGTGGAGATGCTCCGCTGAGAGGACATCATTTGATATGGGGCAAGACTAAAGATGAGTTTATATAGACAGAATGAGGTTATTAACTTTATTACCATTCACAAGACTTTCTCCATAATACATTTTCCTTCGCATATTATAAACAATTTAATATGTTTAAAATGTTTAACTCTTATTAGACAGAGAAACCAAGAATTAATTAATAGTGTATTTTGACCTTTATTATTAAAATGCAATGTCAGTGTCTGGCAGCTTTAATGAGTTAGGACATGTCAGTGCAAAACACATCTATTAATCATCCCATGTATTTAAAAAAAAAAAGAAGAAAGCCAGCAGGGTATTATTCACCTTATAAAAGTAGCAGGCCCTTATTTTTGCTCTCTTTAGAACAATAAACTAAAGGCGAGTGGTACACATTGATTGTCAGTGACTCGGTACGATCAGTCACAACACTTAAGGTCGCTCTCCCCCACTGTCTGTTTTTGTTCTTCTTTCACAGGACACACAAAGGGGTAAAGAGCAGTACAGCAGCACAGAGGTTGGCAAAGACAAACAAAGACCCAAAGGGTGAACCAGCAAAACAGGAAATGTAACAGAGAATAGGAGCGACCTCATGCAACAATAAACAGAGTCAGACAGACACATTGTGACACAAAGAGCTTAATACACAGAGGGAGAGACATATCGAGGTAGGGAGACGACAGTCAGATAGACGGAGGGACATCATTCCCGTCTGTCTCTACAGAATGCAGCTACCATGACACTCTAATCAGATTGTGGGAATGTCTGACAGCTACCTTCAGGGCTGATGTAGTGTGTTCAGGTGGAAGGAAAGGCTACATCTGTCCATGCAATCATTGGCATTATTTGTTCAGGCACGCATCGTCATTCTGCTGCCACTGGTGTTGCTCTGATCCATAAACGTGAGGCGTCATATTTGCTTAGACATCAGGTGCCTCAAAAGCACCACTGACATTTTTGGTTGACCTGGTAGAGTCCAGCACAGATGCACAACACCTAGTTTGTATCTGAGTCAGACATGCAGCACTGGCATTTCTATTTGTGGAGCTGCACAAAGTTCAATTTAGAATGACTAAATGAATGAACAGAATAGGCTTTGATCAAATTCATAATAGTTCCCATCACACTTTTGCCTGAAGGAAATCATAATTACTGCATGGTCTGCCACTGTGAAGACTACACAATGATAGTGTATGAACAGCCTTGAGCGAAGTCATCAAATGACTGTCACGCAAGTAATTTTGTATTTTTGTGACCTCCTGTGATGCAGCAGCTTCAATTACATTCACAGGTCAAATTAAATCCTTTTACTGACTGGCTAAGAGTGGTGATGACCTTTATTCCAAAAACTTTTCAGTACTTTTAAAACAATTAATATTTACCCCAACATAGAGATATATCTTTACAAAATATTGAAACATGAGACTGAGGAATAATTGGTCCAGGTAATACCACTTTACAAATAGTTTCTAGATAGTACGAAGATATCATTTGAATCAGGGATGAAGGGAAAAAGCCTTCGGACAAAACAGAAACTGATTCAGGCTGTGGAAAAAGGTTGGGAAAGGATTATACAACAACACATACAATTATATTATATTTCCTTACTTTTTTAACCTAAAATGGGGAAGTCGGATATCACTTTTAAGCTGATTTTTATTTTATTTTTATCTTCTGATCTAAATTAACTGTTTGTCATACTGTTTAATTATCAAGTATCCTTGAGAGGTAAAACAAACATGATTATTACGATTATAGTCCAAACCAACTGCCAAACATCAAACTTTAATTTTTTGAACTGCTCTATTTCTATTTTCTGAAGTTAAAGGGAAAATGAAAGTGCCCCAGAGAGTCTGGCCTATCTCCAAAAGTTAGATTAGGGCGTAATCCCTTATTTAATGTCTTTTTTTGTAAAACATCAAATAGAAGAGTGATTTAGTTTGTGGACTTGTATCTGATTTCCAAGTCACAGGTTCCTGTTTCTGAGAAGACAGCAGCCCCCATGGTGTTTATTTGTTAATGACATTTTCCAACCATTCACCTGATGCTCCTGTTGCCAAAGCAACAAGCAGCAGTGAATACCAGATGACACAGGTCTCTTGTTTGTTTTTTTTAGACTTGTTTTTGGTCAGAATGTGCTTCATTGGTTTTAAATAAAATAAAAAAAAAAACAGTAAGATGTCTCAGAGAGTCACTTGAGTGTCGTCTGGTTCTTTTTTACACAAAAATCCTATTCTTTTCCAAATGCTGCACACAAACCACAAAATGTACCATATTATTTCAAATGATGTTTTTTTTCGGCAGCTGCAGATTATCATGTCTATGGTTTGAGATGTTGATTGTTGAGGTTTTAATGAATCCTGCATCAGCCTGATGAGAACAACTTGGGACATGACCTTTCTAAATCAGGAATAAGTCCTTGGGTGCAGAACTCTGAACAAGTCAGTCGCCTAGACTGCCACCTCATAATCCTTCTCACTGATAGCCTCAGAAAAGATGTCTTCCCCTCATGTACACTAACCCCCTGACATCTTTATTTCCTTACTATATCGTGCAATCTAAGAAAGGATTTATTCTAAGGCCATAAAAGGTTCTGAGTTTCAGTTTTGCAAGATTTTTATTTACCTTTTTTTTTTATTGCAGATATCGGATGTTGTAGGCTGCTAAACAGCAATGCTATCCCTAACCCTAACCCTAACCCTCATATGGCCTTATTCTTTATATTATCTTGTAAATGTTGCCACATCTCTGCATTTGTTGTCTCCAGTCCTGTTGTCCCATGTTGCCATAGCAGTAAATGTTTTCCTCTCCTCTGTAGACTCAATCTCCATAACTGTTGCTGCTAAACTAATTGTAGAATTAGCTCAATAATAATACAAAAAGTTTTTTTAGCGTCACTGTGTAAATGTGCTGCACTCATCCCAGTGGGTACCATTGACGTATTTGAAAGCATGAACTCTACAGCCACTTGACTGCTCTGCTCTTATTAGCTAATGATTAGCTTCCCCGTGGATAAACCCTTCCCCAGAATTGGTGAGAAGCGCGATTTTAAAGAGTCACCAGCTAAACGTCACTCTCATTCTCTCAAAATAGTTCTCTCCCACATGGAACTGGTGCTGTGGACCCTTCCAGCCCCTTTTCTCCTGTTGGAATGGCAATGAGACCTGGTTGTCTAACTTGTCGTGTGAATGAGAGATTTAGGGCTTGTTTCTTTATGTGTTACAGCAGTGGGCCAGAGTAAAAAGACAAGGGTCAACATACCTGTCTTTCAATGTGACTTTGTCACTTTTCTGAACGGAAGCAAAGTTGGACCAACCTAATGTGAGATATGACTTGAGCTATGCTGTGAGAGACTGAATATTAAGCGTGTTCCATCTCTACACATATTTTGTTGCTTTTGATTGTCACTGTTGTGAGTGTTGTGTTTTCTGTAAAGCTTTAGCACCAACAGACATGTTCCTATGACAGATTTGTGCCCATTGACGCAAGCTTTTTTAACATTTAGATTGTGCCAAGTTTAGATATTGTCTAACCATACATTAACAAGTAAAATTATTTTAAAAAGTGGCACAAATGGCTTCAGTGTGTTTACTGTGCTACCTCTGTCCCGTGTGTTTACTTCCGAACAAGACAAGTCTATTTATACGGCATCAAATAAGTAATCTCAGGGCACTTTTAATGTAGAGCAGCAATATTGTATTTACAATACAAAGACTTTTGTTGTGAAGCACAAGCTTTGCATAATTATTCATTAACCATGATGGCATGCAAATTCAGTACAAAGCTCTTTTATGTGATTAATCTTACAATAAGGTTACGTTTTCAGTTGTCTCTTGTATTCAAAATTGCATGCATTCATGTAGCTGTTGAGTTTTAGCAACATCTTGGCATACCTGCGATAAAGGCTAATTATTTACTGCAAGAGACCAGCTCAGTTCACAGAGCTGTAATTGGAAACTCTATTGAAGCTGTAAATACAGCACCCTCTTCTTCGCTGTCACTGGGGGGATTTCTGCTTCCCCACATTTGGCCTACGACAGACATTATTCACCGGGCTTATTGTCAAGTAGAGGCTCAGACACACAAACGATCCCAAAACTAGCAATGAAAAATAACAAGAGGAAATGAGATGGCAATAGAAAAGAAGACATTTTGTTTCATGCACAAGTTCAGTGCATTCTGCACTGCCTGGCTTACAGCAGTGCAAGGTCGATAGAACATCAGCAACTGCCGCTGAGGAGCGGTCAGCAACACATCTTGTTTATGACGTCGTGAAAGTAAATGGATTTGTTTGGATCTGCACCTAATTTGAAATGCAGTAATGAAGCAGTCTGTTACAATGCTGCTGCCAGCCCTCAAACACCATCCAACAATAGAGAGGGTTCTCGCTTGGGTTTTGATTATATAGTCCGCACTATATTATTGGAGGACAAATTGCATCACTATTCTCAGAGCAGTTCTATTTTATTAAGCACAAAATGCTACAGTGCACAAAGTCGGTGGTGGTGTGAGACTTGAAGTCTCTCATGGTACTTTTTTGTGTGAGAGCTTTTCTGATTTAAATACAGAAATGATAGACATTTAACAGACCCAGGTATTGTTTATGTTGGTTTCAGCCTCACAAGTTTTTAACTGCGTGGTCTTAGTGGAATCATTATCATTTGGAGTAAAATCCAAATGGAGGTTAATGTCGTCACAACAGGGAACAATTGCATCTATTGCTGTAGATAACTGCTCTTAAATGTGTGTAGTTTTGCTTGTGGAAGCTGAAAAAAGCTAATGTTATACCACAGTAGTAGTTTTTATAATTTTCAACTGAGGTATAATTGGACTGTCATTACAAATATTAGATTTAATCCAAACCTTATTCCTACATTTATTAAGTATCAGCTTAAAATGCAAAATATACATTTTTATTTCATTTGGATTTAAATGTGATGATGTTAATTAACCATACATTTAGCATTGACTTCTGTTTCTCTTTTCTGCAGGTTAACAGGATTTACCATCCCTCCACCTGTTACCAGTTCTGGTAACATTTTTTCACTGAGGCTTACCAGTGACTTTGCAGTAAGCGCTCATGGATTTAAGGCAGCTTATGAAGGTAAGGAAAACCTTATTTTCTGCTCTTTGTCTTTAAATGTCATTAGGAATATAGGAAATATGACAAACATTTCAATTTAGGTTTGAGAATATGATAAGTACGGATCCTCAAACTCCACATTGAGGAAAAAAATCTGTCTGCGAGGTGAAGTGGACACCATTAATTGTCAAGAGAGGGACGTGTGATCACACTTACTCCACCTGATTTCCTGCAGGACTCCTTCCACTGCTGAGTTATGGAAACATAAGGGACATCAATTAAACAAATGAATCTCGTATATTCCAAATTAGAATCCCTCCTCCCAACGTCCTGAACCTTTTCTGTGACTCCAGAGGTGAATGTGAAATTGCATGGCAGATGGCGATGGGAATTAGTTGAACTAATGGATGTACCAAGTTATCTGAGGTGAAGCAGAGGGGGGTGCATTGTGGAGCTTTCTAACTGTGAACTATCCTTCTGCGAACATCTCATTCACCCCTACTCTTTCCCCCTCTCCTTTCACATATGAACTCCAACTCTAACCCATCTCTAGTTCTCTTTCTCTGTTTCCTTTTTTTAATGATGGTTTGTGTTTTGTCTCTGCTCTCCTTTTATCTCATTTCATCCTCCTCCTCCTGCCTGTGATCCATGTGCTGCTTGTCTGCACCTTTCTTTATTATTTATATACTTTCTGTTCCCTAACCTTCACCAGCTCTAACAGGCTGACCCCATCCTCTAAGCTCGCTCCTCTTCCCTTGCACAATGTCCTTCTCTATCCCACCTTTACCCCCCTCATCTCCCCACCTGCCCTAGACCTGGCCAGTCCAGGTCCTCTCCCATCTCCATCTGTCCATCTGTGTTCATTCTCTCTCTTTCTCTTGATTCTCTGTTTCTCCCTCTCTTGTATCCACTTATCCCTCTCCCTCTCTGTCTCCAGTGGGGGCCTAGGTTGAATTACATCTTGTTTTTCTGCCTCAATCTTTTGCCTGATTCATCATCGACAGAATTTCATGCAGATTTTGATCACATTTTCTTGTATATGACAAATAATTGCCATTTCTCAGTACTGAGGAGTAATGACAACAGTGGAGAATATTTTCCAATAAGGACATAGGGAGTGTCACACTGTTTATTTAACATCTAGTTGTTGCTCCTTGGTCACATTTAATGTTTGGGAGCTGTCTGGATAAGGATCGTAGCCAAGGCAGTGATATGGTAATATGTAGACCATAACATATACAGCTCAGTTTGTTATCACTGTTACTCATTCTTTAGTACCCTGGTGTTACTACACGGTACACAGCGCACAGCATAAATATTTGAACAATAAGTAGCATGCTATTGCTTACTTGAGACCTCTACAGACGTGTCCCCAGATGTCCCGGTATGATGGTGCTATCAATTTTAAAACAGTGTGTTGCATAGTATTGTATAAAATGTGAATGTAAAACCCTACAGAGAATGAATCTGAGATGTTATTAAAGTAAAGGTGAGTTTATCCCGGTCATTGTCATCTAAATTTAAAAAAGAATGGAATTATTTATTTAGAGGATAATAAAGGAGTAATTGTGTAAGTTGCAGGTGTATATTAAAACGGGTAAGGGTTAATCAGAAAACATGTACATTCTTCAAATCAATATTACATTAAAGGATTATTTTCTTTCTTATCTCTATTGTTATTTATATCCTTTTCACACATTTGAGGCCTTGAGAAAACGGAGGAGATAAAAACGGCCTTTTCTTGTGCTATTTTAATTTGTAAGAGGATTAACTGCAAGACAGCAAAGTGAAACCAAAATGTTCCATGGAACTGTCGATTCTGTTTTATTTTTATCTTGTTTACTGGATTTCACTCCAACATGATTCTTTGGAAAATAAAGGTCAAGGAAAAATGGGATTTGGGATTTTTCCAGACGAAGCATCATCAGAGCGACTCCTGGGTTAAGTATATTGTGATAGTGATACATACATAATGTAAAACAATGTGGAAGTAATCCAAAGTATTATGTAAACTGTATTGAAGTAATGCTCCCAACTCGGCCCACTAGCTACACAATCATCATAAATTTCCATTGTTTATCTTGAAAAACCCTTATGACAGACAAATATGAATTGTAAACACATTCCCCGCTCCTATCCATAACATACTCATTTGCAAACAATTGTAACTCACTGCCATCGCTGTATATTTTTCATCCTTGTTATGCTTATGTCGTTAGCTACAATCATACACATGAATATGTATGTGCAGCTCATTCTCATGACTGAAAACGTGTGATTCTTGTAGACTCTCAGAGATGATTGAGTCAGGACTAGAATTAAGTGGATTTGAATCTGCATACATGCTAAGGACACAGTGAAGGACGCGACCAGATGGAATGTAATTTGTTGAAGGCCTGTCAATCTTTTGCTAAGTATGTTTGAAAGAAAACCAGCTCCAACTTTTCTGAATTTCATTCCTGATTAGTGCCGACTTTCCTGCACTGTCACGAAGCTGACAGCGTGATCTTGCAACCTTAAGCATGGCCTAAAAGGTTTGTGCTGCATTTATTAAGGAGCTGAGAGATGAGGGCTTTTCTACAACACAGCCAAATAGCTAAGAGTGGCAAGGGATCGAGATAGGCTGCAGCTACCCTGTACATATTGGAGCTCAGAGTACTGCTATCTACTTGCCCTTTGTTGAAGGTTGTGTATTTGTAACAAAACACATTCCTGTGCCTTTCTAAAATCTGTCACACTGCCATTTCAGCCTGCCCTTTCTTTGGAAGAGTCTTAAAAGACAGCTGACCTGAAAAAATTATTCCGTCTCTTCTCACCAAATCATTTCATTTGTCCCTCTGTGGTGATGGAGATGGTCCACTGAGCTGGAAAAGTGCTTATTCTAACATTCGTGCTTGCGTGTGAGCATTGACATGTTGTTTACCAACATGTCGGTGCAGTCAATACTCTTATTTCTTTATTTTTACGCCTGCATGAAAAATCCAGCTAAGCAGCCACTCAAGAAGCCCGCTAAGAAGCCAGACAGGCAGTATACACAGGAGGCTCCTGTGGGGAAAGTGTGCTGCTCGGGTGCTCACAAACACTGCCACTCCGTCAAAACTCCCATCTTCTTCAAAGGGCTACAGAGTCATTAGATATACAGGCGAAATAAATAGCTCAGCCCCAGAGAAATCTCGCACCCAACTACCTCATTTACTAGTTCATAAAACGTACTCGTTACCACGGTTGCGGGGGATAATGCAAGACCGTCTCTCTTCTCCTCTCTGAGTGCAGCTTAAGGTGAAAAATGCAGAGGACAGCCTAACTGGCTGTATTTATGCCTTGTAAGCATTCAGTTCAGCTGATTTTACTCATGGTTTCACCTTGTAAAACACCCAGTTACAACATTATGTTGTTTTGTATTGAGTTTTCTTTAGCGTTCCAAATAACATTGTGTATTTTGTTAAGCACCATATGCGTTGTTTTCAACCCAGCTTTATTTTGAAGATGAGGTGATTCTTTGTGAGATTAACTACTCCACAGTACCCACTGTGTTTTGCATCTCTTTACCCACCCCGAGGTGAAGTTTGTACAGGATTTCATTTGGTTTAGCTTCAGCCCAGCCCCTGGTGTTTAGGAGCAGCTGTTTTCCCAAGGTTCAGTTTTATCAACACTTTATTTAAGGTCCTCTAGACAGCAACACTTGTTAGCTCAGGGCTAACACTGTGTCTAAAACACTTCATTTCTTTAGGGGAAACTTCAAAGCCTCATAAAAGCTCAACTCCTGATTCAAGTGTAGGCTGTTGTTCAAAGTACTACT
This sequence comes from Platichthys flesus, assembly GCF_949316205.1. Lineage (NCBI taxonomy): Eukaryota > Metazoa > Chordata > Actinopteri > Pleuronectiformes > Pleuronectidae > Platichthys > Platichthys flesus. The sequence continues at coordinate 9,462,904 of NC_084955.1, forward strand.
TTTTTCCAAACATTTGCAGCTACTGTAGTTGAAATTGAAGTACAGTATTTTTGTTTGCATAAAACGAGAGGCCTTATCTTTAGCAACTGCTTTAAGTAGCTGCAACTATTAAATGTGATTAAAGTAATTCAGACGCTCTCCCGTGAATTAATTCTTGGACCATATCTGTCTGAGACATTAGTTATGACTTTCCTTACACTAAAGGGCAATGAGTCAGTGCTTCTATAATTACAGATGGGATGCATCTGTTACTTTTTAATTAGGGACCTGTGGTGAGTTTCTCAAAACTGTTAATTGCAAGTCAGTATTTGGTTTTGTTCTTCTATATAGTTTTCTATAGAACAACCGCCATAGACTAATGATTATTGCCATGAATGCCTGATAATCACCACTAGTATTCAAGTGGGGTCAAATTAGTTTCTGCATTAATCAGAAAAGCATGCACATGTCAATTCACTAAAAAGCTGTGCATCATGCTGCACAATTAGCACTTTTTTTGTGTGAGCCTTCACCGTATCATACCATCAAATTCAAGTAAAGATGTTTACTTTTCTTGGGATCACATGAAATCATCCTGGAAAATAATTTGTATGTTATCACATGTTTTTGGCTGAGAGCAATCTGCTGGATGTGCCTGGAACATCTGGCAGCTGAATTTAGAGTTCTGTTCAGGTTAAAGCTCTGGTTCACCAGTAAAAGGCACTCCAAACCAACTTTATTAGATTAGAAGAAAAAGCAAAACATGAATTGTATGGACATGAATTCAAACAACATATTTTTACACACTAATATTCAGTAGGGAGGAGTTGGTACCAATAGTTTACATCAACGTCTCTAATGGGTTCTTTCCTCTTTAGTTTAGCTTTTTTTTTTTTTTTTACATTTACACACTCTGTCCTGACAGGCCTCCATCCCATTTGTGCAGTGGTAGTGTAGGCAAAGGGCAGTAATCCTGGCAAATATAGTGCTCTCTCATGTATTCCCATGAGATGCATGGTCACATATTTAACAACTCTCTACTCTCAGCGTTTCCCTGTGGTATTAACTACAGTTGCAAACATGGCTATATATTGCAAAGAATTCATGTTTCCAAAAAATTGAGAGGTGGGATAGAGGGATAGAGGGGGTAGAGAGTGGGAACACTTGTGTAACTGTTGTATTTAATCCCTGTCAGTCAGGTTGCTATGGGGATAATGATAATGATAATGATAACTGTGACAATTATAGATGTAATAATGGTATTAATAACAGTACCCATACAAAATAATGGAGCTGGAGTTCCACAGCATTTTGGGTCTATAGAAGCAGGTTCAGAGCTCATCTGAGCAACACAACCATAGGAAAGTTTTCAGTTAAACCCAAAATGTAGAGAGCGTGTGCTCCCTCAACCCAAATTGGGCCCTGATTCCACAAGAGAGGAGCCTAATAGCTCTAGGCTCTGTCTCCTGTTCTTCTCTTGGAGACTCTAGAAATCACGTCATGTAAGCCTGCATATAGAGATCAAGGTGATTGGGATAATAATTTGCTATGAGTTATTTAATAATTGACTGTGCTTGGTCATTAGGAGCTTTGTATGTAAGGAGAGGATTTTAATTATTTTCTGACTATGGAGACTAGATACGCTAATTTTATGATATATGTTTGTGTCAGTTCTTGTGCTGGATCAACTGGAGGGGTTTCTTTGTGATTGGAACATCCTGATGATAAAGAATTACAGTAGTCAGTCCAGAGGCAACAACTGCATGGACTGGTTTTTCAACCTCCTTCTGAGAAAGAAAGAAGATTTACATTTTCAACTTGAGAGGAAAGTTTGCAATGTATGGTTCCACATTCATTTTCAAAGGCTTCAATGTGCTTCACATTACATTAAATTTAATTAAGGTGACGCTTTTATCAAAAACATATAATAAGTGCATTCAACCATGAGGGTACAAACCTAGAACAACAAGAATCAAGAAAGTACTGTAGGAAAAAAAAATGTGTATGAGTGAAAGAGCAGAGAGAGTTGGTGTGCAGAGAGAAGAGGGGGGGGACCCAGGATGGAACCTTGAGGGACCCCAGTAGTGAGAGGACAAGGTTGGGATACAGAATGTTGTTATGGTGAAGATGGGAGGAAAGCTGATCAAAGATAGCTCGCTCGAGAGCTTTGGAAAGAAAGGCAAGAAGAGAGACAGGTCTAGTAGTTTACTTCAGATGGATTGAGGTTTGGGTTTCTTCAGGAGAGAGTTTACTCTTGCCTCCTTCAGAGAGTTAGGGAAACAGCCAGTTGATGATGTGCTTTTTATTTAACACTGATGTTTCTATGCACGACACAAGGGAAGGGGTGTGAAGGGTTTAATTTAGTGCTGTCAAACGATAAATATATTTAATAAAAGATTAATCGCATTTATGTCATAGTTAACTCAAAATTAATCGCGATTAATCGCAAATTTGTATCTATTCTTAATGTCCCTTCATTAATTTTTTCTCCATAATTTTTTGGGGGTTTTAATGCTCTATCAACATGGAAAGTGGATTGGCTTGCTTTATGCAAATGTTTTATTTTATTGAAAAACAACATTGCCAAACAGGGCGGTACAAAATAAAATTATAAAGTGCACATTTCAGACAAACAAGGACTCTATCTATAGTGCAGTTAAACCATGGCTTAATATTTTCTTTTTTTCAAGTTTGCTTTGAAGATGGCAGTCAGGCCTCTCAAACAGACAAGCAACAAAATAACAAACAAACAAAATACACAGGCAAGTGTTGGCCTACTTTGAAACAAACACAGAACTGTGTAGGGCTGTTTGAGTCCTCCCCATATTTGTGGAAAATGTATGAAATAAGAAGTACCCTATTTTGAAATACATAAAAACATACAGCTGCAGCCTAGTAGCTTAAAAATACATAATTTAGTTGGCGAAATATTAAAACAAAAAGCGAGAGCATTTCAGACTGGAGGCGAACACAGATACTGAAGCTTGATAGAAACCAACTGCAGCTTCTGCTCTGATTGAGAAGCTGAGGCGCTGATATCTGATCAGCTGAGACCAGAGAAACTCTGTGTTTTCACTGTTTTCATAGTTAAGAAGCAGTGAGTCACTGAGAGGCTGCTCCATGTGAACGAGCTCTGATCTCACTGTGTTTCCCTGAGCGAGTGCGCGGGGGCAGGGGGCGGGGCTATGGTGCGCTATTTGGAACCACGCAAACACACACAGAGACATACACACACACTCGCCCGCTCCTTGTACTTCATGACGGCCTGACACGATGATGTTTTAAAAAATAATTGTGACTTAGTCAACCACCAACATGCAAAAGCGTGTGTCACACGGCGAAAGCGTGAGAGTTGGCAGCTCTGCCTTGTCCTCGCGATAAAAAAATTGAAGGCGTTAAAATGGGTTTGCGTTAATGCCGTTAATAACGCGTTAAACTGACAGCACTAGTTTAATTATTTAATAATAATTTGTTCTGGCTTTTACAATGATCAGATCTCAACCATGTGTTAAGATGACGTTATACTCCAAAACAAATGCTAATTGGATGGTAGCTAATTGCATGGAGCCCCCCCGTCTTGCTCCTCAGAACCAGAGAATAGAAAAAGAAAAATAGAAGTGGTATTGCATTGTTTTCATCCAGTCATTATTGTGTCTACTTTTCCTTAAAATAACCGCTTAAAAATAATTCTGATGGTACAATGACTTGTAATGGGGAGAATAGTGCCTCCTTTATTCCCACTGTGCATCCCAAATGCCTGCTCTTGCACTGTGTAACTTTATGAGATACCCCATGAGAGATGCCTGGCTGAATCAGTGTAATGCCCAGGAGCTTCAAGCAAAATGCTGATCTGTGGAGCACTTAAAGAGACTTAGAAGGTATTAAAAACTAGCATTTGTTTCCAATAATCAGCAAAGAAACTTTAACAATATCAACAATTCTAAACTGAGTTTGTTGTGTTTGTTACCGTGGGGATGCCAGGGGTACCGTCTGTTCAGCCATATCTCAGCTCAGCAAGTGCGACTATACAGTCAGAGCTCCGGTCAAGCGATTGATAGGCTTTGTTTTCTGTACATGAAAACCACTTAACTGCTCTGACTTGGAGCCTAACAGAATGAATTACCACTTGTGGCGGCCACTTGAGAATAGTAGATCAGCTACAGTACATTCAATCCAATTTAAAGATAAGATCATATGTGACATTTACAGTGCAGTGTCTGATATATTGGTTCTACATTACCTGACCTCCTTTTTTGTCTCAACATCATTGGCACAGTTATTCACCAACAAGTCGTCCAAGAAAAGCTTGCCAGCACGGTTCAGTTTTTTTTGTTTTGGCCTATGAGTGTTAAATAGCTTGAGCACTGTATGCGGTACCCCCCTGTGACTGTTACTCTCCTCGTTTGGTAATTGTCCAATCGCATATTATTTGTTAGCGTTCTGAAGGATCTCTAGTTGAACACAGCACCAGGTGCTGACCATCAGATTTCCTTTTTTTAAATGCAAATGTTTTCAGCTCTGCAGTGTGCTGAATCTATATTTCACGTTGTGTAAACCAAACTCTAAAAGATTGTTGTAGTGGGTTTGTACATATTTGGATTGCCTGTCATATGCTCTTTCACATTTTGTTGAGCTACACCAATCTGGTATTTCAAACAAATACAATTCAATTTCACAGGCTCCCTGTAATTCCCATTGAGACAAATTTGCAATTTGTTGCCAAGGTTCATGCTGTGCCATGTAGGGAAGCATGTATTCATTGCAGCCTGTATTACAAAGCTAGATTTGATTTGAACAGTGAACAATTGCTACATAATAAAACGTCAGATATTTTTTATTAATTTGTGTAGGGATTGGTTAACAGTCTGAATATTGAGGTCGCTCACTTTTAGGGTTTATATGAACCAAATCTATTTTGATTTGGTATAAACATTTTGTGACCACACAAAATCGTACTATATGGTATATGGATGATAAATAGAATCTTTCCTTGAACTGAACCTTTGTCAGTTAACCTCAGGCATGTCAAAGAAAACAGTCTGTCATGTATACACATCTGCTACGGCAAAGTACTGGAGCTTCATATGAATATGATAGTAAGTAGTCTGACTGTCCCTCCTCGCCGCTGACCTCTGCACTGGTCAGATGTCATGCAGATACCGGCATCGAATCTTAACTTTGTTTCTCACTCCTCACCCACACATCAGTCTGGGTGAAGGCCAGGTTCTCATTATATAGTAAACAAGACACATTTTGCAGACACAAGATAACAGATAATAGCCCGAGACAATTTTGTCATAAGTCACTCTCTCAGACACACTGTGGGTTTGGGTTGGCAGCTCTCAGATATTTTCACCAAGCAGACAACCTAATGTTACAGAGAACAGCACATAAGCCTTGAGGAAATACTATGGAAACACCCTTATAAAACAAAGATCAAAACCAGATCCTTTCATTTCTGCATTCTGCAGTATCTTGTCAACTTCCGCCTGATCATGTTGCAGCTCTACTCCTCAAAGATACAGGCTGAGCTCAGACAAAAGAAAGGTCGGAAAGATTCTTTCACAAACATATATAAGGGCATTTGGGGGCAGTGACTAAGTCCAGCATTTCTTTTAAGGTGAACACAAACATGTTATTGGCGGTAGAATTGCTAGACTGTAACACACAAAATTGCGTTTTCTTAGTTCTAACAAATCAAATGGACTGAACTCCTACACATCATGTCTCTGTCAGGGATGGCATTCTACCAATTGAACTTCCGGTCATTCATCAGTGATTTAATCTTACAGACTTCGATTGGCCCAAACCAGCTTTCCTACCTTATTCCTGTTGCAGTCTGTTGGTGATTCATTTTTCTCATGAATATAAAGAGCTGTCAGTTGATTTTATATTGCACTCATTGTAGACCATACTTATAAGGGATGTGTTTATGAGCGTCTGCTGTGTAAAATAGAGTCGAAATTAGACTTAAATAAAGATTCCTGGAAATTGTGACTTTACAGATGTCAGTCAGTGAAATCAATTTCGTTCATTTACACATTTGGCAGACGTTTTTATCCTAAGCGAGGTAGAATTGATGGACAGCAATAAAACCTCCAGTAGAGCAGACCCTTGGAGTAAGTGCTAAGGGCTAAATCTACCTAATAAGACAATGTGTAGAATAAGTGCAAAGTAAAGGCTAGTTAAGCATGTTATGTTGTTAGAGATGTGAGGGACAGTAGGTGCTCTCAGATGACATGAGTCTTCGAGAGGCTCTTGAAAATGGATGGAAGTTTGAGCTCTGAAAGCAGCAAAAAGCTTGTTCTGCCATTGGTGAACCACGAATGAGAACAGTCTAGACCATGATTGCCCTGTGTGTAGGGATGACAATGCCATGACATAGTGTAGAGTTATGTGCCTTTATTCTGGTCTGTCCTGCAGAACCACAAGTTTTCTCTGTTGGCAGCCATGAGTCACCTGAATTCGATTCTGGTGACCAATGGAATGATGCGTGCCCTTTTAGGTTGATGGAAGACCAGACATGCCGCTGCATTCTGGACAATCTGTAAGGGTTTCACTGTGCCTGAAGGGAGGCCTGCCAGAGACCTGCTGTATTTGAGGATGGAGATTACCATGACATAATAATAAACACAGACTGTACAAAGATCAGGATCAGGACCTTATGTATACTTTCCTATCTTACTCGGTCTATATATATCCATCTTTACATCTATCGATGGATGGAGTTAATGTTGGTGTAAAAAAAGGCTTACAGTTTTCTGACTTGACCATTGGAACAATAAGCAGCAAACAGATAACACTTAAAAATAGTCCTTAAATTTGACTGCATGGTCATTCTGAAGCTGAAGGATGGAGGTACCTAGTATTACCATGAGGACAACACTGGATGTGATCAGACTAGCTGGGTTTGATTGATCGGCAGGCCCACAATATCACGGCACCCTGATCACTACTGCAGACTCTCGACTCCAAATGACGGCAAGAGGTCAGCTCTCAAGTTGGTATATTTGGGGTTTATTTTTGTGCAATGGGAGTAAGTGGAAACTTACTTGAAAGTCCATGATCAGTGGCAGCCATTTTGGTTGTGTAGCTGCACATCTATTGGCACTCCTGTCAGTCATCATAGCAAACCATACAATTTAAGGTAAATGGTTGTTACTTACCCATACTGTGATGGTAGAAGCAGATTTCTCTCCTCTACATATTTAAAGCCTGTTAAATTAGTTCTGTGATTAAAGGGCTTTTACTTAAACATAATCTGCGTGAATCTATTGCATGTGTATTTAAATTATTTTTTTACTATGTGCAATGTTTCATATGGTCTTTTGTTATTGTTTATCGCACATATTCTTACAATTTCTTGGTTAGCACTTCTCCTGAGGCAAAATAAAATGATGTGTTATTGTCCTAGACTGCAGATTGAAATAGAAGCGTTGCCAAAATTCCCCTGCAAATGTCCGGTCTGCACAAAATGTATCAGCAGAGACAAAATTAGAGGAGAAACCTCTAGTCTTGTTAATCACACTTCAGTTAGATGTTTATCAAAATTATCTGTCACTAGTTTACCAGTGAATACATTGATCATAAGTACTTTGGCTGTGTCAGCACATGAGCACAATAAGACAGTGTCTTCCTGTGGAATATTTATACTTCAATATATCTTCCTTAAAAATGGGTCCGGCTAAAGATTTAGAATATCATTGCCATCTTGTTTCTTATTTTTCATGGGTACTGTTGTTTTTTGACATGCAGTACCTTCCCTGTAATATCTGTGCCATGATAAGAACAGTGATACATAAGGCAGAGAAATAAGGAAATAAAGAATAGACATTGCAGTAATGGGAAAGCAAATGAGAGACAGTATTTAAATGAATTATAAGAGATCCATTCACACAAAGGCCATTCGACAATAGGTGCTGTTTAACATTTGAAGATCTGGTGCATATTTAGTGCTGTGATGTTTTTTTTTATAAGGATTTTTCAACACTGAAATGATCAAAATGACTTGTTCTTCCCCAACTATAAAGCAGAGTGGCCACTCAGGTCTGTAAATGATTATAGTCTGCAGAGGAGGTGTAATGATTCCACATTCTCATATTGCCATACAGAATGATGGAACTGTGACATCCGCTGGCACCACTTCAGGTGCAGCCTGTTCCGCTCTATTCACAATTAATACTTGAACACATATTTGTACAGTTAAGTCGAGCTGTATATTTTGTGATATAACTGCTGTGATCCAGTATTGACAATATGATCACGCCTGTGTTAAAAGTAAGGCTATTTAAATTAGTTCAAGATGGATAACAACTCTTCAATTTCAGACTAGACGGGCACATTCAAGTCAACAGCGTTGGTTCATGTGTTTTTCCCCCTCCCCACAAAACAAACAAAAGAAGAAAAAAAAACTCATATGAACCAAACTGTGGATTGGAAAATCATTATACATGTAGTTTTTTGTTTTAGGTCCTCCTACCATCTTTTTGTATAGGTTTATTTTTTTATGTTTTGCCAATTGACTTGTTTTTCCCTGCATTTCATTGCTGCTCCCAGTGATAGATTTGTTATTTTAGTGAACTCTTACCATAAGGAGATTGGTAAGACACCAGAACGGCACATCAGTGCTACTTGGTTATCACATGTTATTGTACTCTCATATTAATTTAATTTCCTCAAATGTAATTGGGCATTTGAGTAGCAATGACTTAAAACCCAAACTAAAAGTTTAACAATTTAACATGTATGCAGACTTAATTACTGAAGTTAAGACTACTAAGACATACTTGAAATTGCTTTGCATATATGACTTAAGATCAAATAAAGGAAGACTGGTATATGTCATATATAGCAAAACATTGTTAATCTGAACAACTTTGTCTTCTCTTTCCATTTTCCAGAGCTAAGAAGCAGTTCATGTGGAAACCCTGGGGTTCCACCCAAAGGCATACTGAATGGAACCCAGTTCAACGTTGGTGGCAAGATTCGCTACCGGTGTGTTACTGGCTATGTCCTAGATGGACATTCACAACTCACCTGTGTCACTAATGCAGCTGGGGTGTCAGTGTGGGACTTTCCTGTGCCAATCTGCAGAGGTGAGGATGTTTTATTTCAGAAAATAAGTAATAGATTATTTTAACTGCATGTGCTGCTTTTTGAAGCAAACTTTATCTCCCAGCTGTGGAATATTTTAAATTATGTCATGAAGAACATGAAGTTATCTACATATTTGAGGGTTGCCCCAAGACATTTTAAGTAACGAGGGTGATATTTTGTTTCGTCATTTAAATTTCCATTAATTTATTTTAAATTACTAATTGTACAGTGCGACTGGATGATTGGTCTGCACCGCAGATATAGCGAAAGTGGTAGTCGTCATTAGATAAAAAATGTTTTGCAATGGGCTGGAGTGATTTTAATCACGGTGAAGTAGTTGATTAGAGCCGCAGAGTATGGAAAGGTTAATCAAATATTTATTCCAGTGGAAGAGGTAGCTTAATACATTATTGCTGTTGGCAGGAGTCATACATCTACTATGAAGTGTTGCAGTGTTTCTTCTGTGCTGTGACTTCACTGAACACTTCTGTGCCTCTTCTTTGCAACACTTAACAGGTCTACTAAATCTGATCTTAACAAAGTGTGGTGGGTTCTATGACCTGTAAGGGGGCAGGACAACTGCTGTCTTACTGAGGTCTTGGTCAACTCTCCTCTCAGACTGAATGGGTAGTAACACCAGGTTACCTGAGCTACGAGAATAAAGGCACATAGTTCGTTATTACTCTCCAGGAATGTTGGACAGTGAGAAATGAAACCAGGCTCACTTTTAGTTTATTGTGGTTACCCAGCTCCCAAAACACAAGAACGAACTGTTATAGCCTGTATACAGACACAGAAGGGAGAAAGACAGGGGGTTGCAAATGAAAATGCCACATTATTCCTTCATAACCTGAAACTCATGCAATCGCAGTATTTACTGTTCCTTTTTATCCTGCCTGGCAGATTGGAAATACTGTGACTGCCGGCAAATGAATCTGGCAGGTTTATGTTGTGGAAACGTTTCGATTGTAAAAAAATGTGTCTACCTCAGGACAAGTGAAACCAAAATAAAATGGATCATATGGGCTGTTAACCTCGTTGCTCGTGAATGTAATTAATTTTAACCTGTTATTTATTCTTCAGTGAAACAGTCTGTTAATAGGAGATGGAGGATTTTACAAGTGTAACCATTTAAAGTGCCTGTTTTTTGGGGGATTTTAATCCACAAAACCTCAACATCCAATCTATCAAAGCTATACCAAAATACCACATTATGCACGAGTATTTGCCTCATTTAACATGCACTTGGTAGTTCTAAAATATTAAACAAACTGAAAAATGATGGGGACCCATACTGTTTGAATCTATAGCTAGTGCCAAGATCAGTTAACTGCTGGAAGATATTTCAAAAAGTTTTAGGAGTCAGTTTTTCTTTTTTGACACTTGGGAAACTTCATATTTGCTTTTTTCCTACTCAGAAACTGCTTTGCATATTAAAAATCACTATGTTACCCAGGACTTGAATTCTTAAAGAATCTGATATTTGGTTGATAAAAGACTGATGTGCTCTTGATACCATGGTGTTTATTCAATGCTGTGATTAAATGAGACCTTGTCACAGTAGTTAAATTAATCCAATCTTAAAGGCATTGTGCATTGAGAGAGATTTCCTGCACATTGTGATGACGTGCACAAACTTAAGCAGTGTATGGCGTATCATTTAACAACAATTCTTTAGCTGTAATCTCTTGGAGCAATCTGAATCTTCATATGGACCCTTCAACACACTTTGGTTACTGAATTGGTTTTACTCAAGAGAACTGTTTAGGTGAAGAGATGTCTTTATTGCAGTTTGGCTTAACATCAAACTTGTGCTGCACATACTCCCAGCAGGCAACACCTTTTCCTTTGCATTTGCTGTGTCAGCCTCGCTTTACCCCAAATCACCTCCCAGTAAGTGCTGCTGTTATTTTTAGAGACAGCCACCACATCAAACAGTGTCCGCAAGGACAAATTAACAACTATTAGGTAAACACTCTTACAGAGAAGGCTTGGAAGTCATTCTCATATCATTTCCTTCCAATCTACCAGAATACTCAGCAAACTTTAACTGACTTCATGAGGGTTCTATTCCACACTATGAACTATGTGGAGTAGACCAGTATGTAACTTTTTAAACAATATTTTTAAGTTGTGTCAGATAGTTTTTATTGGAATGAAACGCAAATAACTACACTTCTTAGGCAACATCCATAATAAAACAAATTGAAAAAAGCATTTTTACCTCAAACAATTTCAGTCCACAAAAGCTGTGGCTCCGTATCAGTAGATATCTTCTTCTATAATAACAAGCCAAAAAACACAAATCACGGGACCAATCACATACAATGGGTATGTATGTATGCTTAAATAATAGCTTGTCTTCTAAGCATGTAACAAGTTTTTATCATTGTAAAAAAGAGTTTAACTGCATAGAGTTTTAACTGCATAACAAACAAAGACAACAGACTCAGTGAAGCTTGGAATTGATCCATGTTGCATTCTACTCAAGCTAATGCCGGTTGTTTTATTCTGAAAGATAGTCAAGTGATTGGAGCTTGACGAATCAGCGAAGTTTACCTCCTGACGGAAAAGACCAAATCAGAAAGAGGTTGTGAGAGTCTATGTCATTGTTTCCAAACATATCAGTTTCTGCCCCTCCAGACTAAAATACAGCTCTCGAGTTTTCAACTAAAACTTAGCCAGCTGCGCTTCCAAACTTCTCTGATTGGGTGACTCTAAAACTCTGGAGTTGTGTGGTCACCAAGCGTATCTGGAGCAGGGTTGGTGCATTTTCAAATAAACCCTTAGGAATGTGGATGGAGCCTTAACTAAGTTTCTGCATTTTAATTCAGGTGGTCCCCCATCGTTCAAACCAAAAAGAGGAAAAACGAAAAAATGAGTCAAAGTTCTCCAACTCTCATCTTTATATACAATCCTTAAACATCCCAAAGCCAGCAGAACATATCTGCTCATGCCAACTCACTCTACAATGCAAAGCACAGCAGAAAGAATATGGTTCAGCAAATGTTTGAGATACGGCAAGCTTAGAGGAAACAACAAGCTGCAGATGGAAGGTTCCTTTTCATTAAAGGACGATGTTAGCCTGTTGCCAGGGGTGGTGCAAGTGTGTTGTCAAAGAGACTGAAAAACTGATGTAGAGACCCAAACATGGTCAACTCCAAGCAGAAAAGCAGTGAGATGGATAATTAATGCCCATTCTAATTGAGAGCTGCTGCTGCTGCTTCTCACAGGGGCCCACTTCAATTCCCTCCGTCTAAATTGTCTCTGGACATTCATTAAAACGGGCAGCAAGAGAGCATACAGGTAAGTATGGTAACATGAGAATATTGTCTATTGACACACTGTTATTCTTGTTGCCAGCCTCTGTCCACCAGAATAAAAGAATTAGGACGCATAGACCATTCAGTCAGAGTATGACTGGATTAAACTGCCTTTCTCAGCGCTCTACTACGCAAATTGAGCATTAAAGTCAGAACATTGACGTTCCCACTTGCCCATGGCACTTTTTTTCCTAGTCCAAGTGCTGAATCTTTTTGTACATGTAGAGTTGATATGAAAATAGCTCAGTATTCTCACCAAGTTATAGCTGTCAGTCGTGAAATAGGCAAATATATTAATTGCATTTGTAATTACAACTAAATTAACAATATTGATTTATCTCAGATGTAGGAGATGTTGATGAGTCATTGTATACTTTATAAACTATGACTAAATGAAAGAGGCATAGTGGTGTAGTGGTTAATGCTGTCTCCTCCCAGCTAAAAGTTATATGTTCGAAACCTGGTTTCCTCGTTATATCAATGTACTACTTATGTATATGTGGATTAAGTTAAGTTTAAGTTCATTGGAAACTCTTAATATTGCTGAATGTGAGTGTGAAAGGTTGTCTATGTATGTTGGCCCTGTGATTGGTGTATATATATATATATATATGTATGATGTCATATGAATTATATATCTGCAGTCATTACAGATCTCCCTGCTGTTCCTCAACCCTATCAATGTTTAACTGGACTTGCGACCGAGCAAATGAGGGACTTACTGTAGACATAGTCATTGCCTCTGCATTAACACAGGGATTATTACAAAGGAAAAAACCTCTGGTAGTGCAAAAATTATACATGAGTCCCTTCATTCCCTTTATCCTTGGGGGTGAATATTTCTAAGTAGAAAGACAAGTGTTATATATCTGATCAAAGTCAAGGGGAGAGAGGCTTAATCCCTCCTCAAGTAGCATTAGATTGCTGATGCTGGGGATGTAAATGAGCTCAGCTAAAGCAGTCCTAATCCTCACCACCATCTTTTTTTTTCTAATACAGCCACCATTTTTAAAGGAGACAGATACAACCTTTTCTTCAAATCCAGAACACGCTTTTAATGATGTGTTAGGGAATATATTGCCCAGCATTCAGTTCCTTCCTTTATGCAACTCAACCTTGTTGTCAGACCTTACCTTGTGTGCTGCAATGCATCTCAGTGACACACTGCATGTGAATGTATAGAAACTGTAAGACATTATCCAGGTGAAGCCATTTGAATTTCTCAAGCTGCTAAGCGTTTCTCAGCATCAGACAGCAGTTTGCTTGTGCATGATTTACAGTACCATGCATGGATGCTTCTCAAAGAAACAGTGAAGAAATCAGTTTCAGTGCTTCGGTACTATAATGGATTTCTCCCTAGCATCGATTTAATTTGCCAGAGCAATTTAATTGGTTACAATTGTAGACACATTAATGAGTTATGAGTGAGGTTATTTTCATTAAATGTGGTTGTGGAAATCTGTCTCATACCCTTGAGGAAGCCCTGTGCTGAAATATTACCGATTAATCCAAAGCCCACAAACCTAAAAATGACTTCGAGGTAGTTTTACTAAAAAGTCTCTCTTAAGTTACTTAATTTGCAGACTGGCACTAATCACTGCCACGTCTGCTTTTTTTAGTCACAGTTCCCTTATACCTGTCACATCCAAGTTTGCACACAGCTTCCTGAGTTGAATGGTGTTCAATGGTGATTTACCCTTTATTTACTTTTACTCTATTTTGCCTCTCAGTCCTTTTATCTCTGTCCTGTCTCTCTTATTTTAGAATTCCTGCCTTCCCTTCATTCTTTTCTATACCACATTCCCTTTTTCTCTCTCACTGATTCGGTTTTCACTCGTCTTTTTCCCTGACACTTTTTGGTATTTTTGTCTGTCTTCTGTCCTACACTCACTCCTCCCACCATCTATCAATACTTCTCCACTATTTCGTTCACACTCTCTTTGCCTCCATGGCCATAGGGACATTTTATGCTGCTGCCTGTCGTGAGGTTAAAATGTAATATCGCTCCTCTGCAACACATCAATATGCTAGGCACTCTTTGAAATGTGGCATTAAATGCATTAATGGGATGCACAATTTTCTCAGTCAGCACAATTGTTTTATGGTGGTGAGCAAATCAGGAGTCCTTGTGCTTTTGTAGTTAAGAGGCTGTGGGCATTCAACAAATGAAGGCCTGCCCATGGTCTGGTCTAAAAAGAAGTCTTCTTGACATGAATCATATATTTGAGGACATCATGTCTCACCCTGTATCTTTCTGCCATCGCTGCCTTCATATAAAGACTGTGATCAACTGCTATGCTTCTCCTGTGTCAAAGAACATGGATAAAGCTAACCAGCAGCCCCAGTTCTCCAATCTTCTCCCTCTTTTTCTTTATCTTATTTATAATTTCATCTGCTTCCTTGTTCCTTGACCAATCGTGTAATGCAGCATACAGGAATGTTCCAAGGCTGGCAGCTTTGACAGCCCTGAGTCAAGCGCTGAGCCATCAAAGGTTTCAGCTGGCACAGCTGAGTGTCACATATTAGTCTTAAATGATGTGAAAACTGTGAAAGCCCTGCCATCATTACAATTCTTAAGGGAGAAAAAAAAAACGAATGCAGGGATAGAAGGGAGGCTGGCGAGTAATAGTTTAAAAGATCTGAGAAGGTTTGGAAGAGTGGAATGGAGGGAGAGATGGAGAGATATTAGAAAGGGTGAGGCAGAGAAGGGGGAAAAGGGACTTGGAGTGAAAGAGAGCAAGCCACTGTTATGGTGTAGTGCATTAACATTCAGCTGACGCGCCTTGCTCCCCACACTGAAAAAATATACAATTTCACAGCATTATAAGCCCTGTTTATCACCATTTGTTTGTTTCCTGAAACATGAGGGGCTCCGTGGACATAATGATGAATTACTGACTCTTGGATGGAGGGAGAATGGGGGGGGGGAGAAAAAAAAGCACAAAAGCGAGAGTTGGGTCTTTTCCTCTCACATAGAAACTGCTCAACAAAACTGTGACAGAATTCATGCACAATTAATTGGTTAATAGTTCTGCCGATTGTCACTTATGAATCCTTTATTTCCTGCCATTGTATAGAAAACAAAATAAACCTTTTATTCACAATTTCATACCATTATCAATTTCCTAATTGTGTAAAGATGACCTCTGCAGCTTCAGGTTTAAATGACCTGTGCAGCTTCATGTTTAGATGACCTCTGCAGCTCCAGCATCAGCCTCAACATTTTTCTGTCTATGGTTTTCATTTATCTGAATGGACGGGTACAGATGTTTTATGCCTATAGCCACTTTTTCCCAATGTTGAACTTTGAAAAATGGCTCTGAAATAACCAAGAGTCTGTGTGTCTTTTTCTCTCTGCACCCGGCCTTCCTCTTTGTGACTGACAGCGGAGGACACGTGCGGTGGCACCCTGAGGGGCTCCAGCGGGCTCATCTCCAGCTTCGATTTCCCCAGCAGCGACTCCCTGGGCACTGGCGGAGGTGGAGGTGCTGGAGGTCTAGGCAGCAGTGGGGAGTGTAAGTGGACCATCCTGGCAGATCCCGGGGATACCATCTCTCTGGTGTTCACGGAATTTCAGATGGAGGAAAAGTCGGACTATCTGGAAGTAGAGGGATCTGAAACGCCAACCATCTGGTGAGTTGGGTTGTGAGAAGGAACAAGGGTAGTGTTTGTATTTCAGTTGATGTATATACATAGTTCTAGTGTAACTGTATGTTGGTATGTGTTACCCGTATGTCAGTGTCCACAAGTTTTGTGATCTGGCGTTTTTGTTGTATGTCAGGTGGAGAAGGGCACTACATATCATGAAGGAAAATATGTTTAGTGCTATACTGTAGTAGCCTGACGTTGTCATACTCATAATTCTAGTCAGAATATGAGTCTGATACTGCTCCATTGGGCTGTGATTATGGGGCGTGTTTCAACCGAACCAGGAAAAAATATGCCTCTTCACTCAATTGGATAGACCTACAACCAATCAGAGCAACGTCGGTAGTGACGTATGTTAAGTGACGCATAGTTGTTGTCAACTATATCATGACATTGTGAGTTATTTACTAAGTCAGACAGTCACGACTTTCTCTTACCATTTGTAAGTTAGATGAACTTCATCCAATGACCACTGGGTTTTGATTGTGTCCCATCTTCTTCGCAACCATCGGGGCCAGCTGATACATTTAGCTTTTTCCGAATCCTGTAGGAAGGATGGCAAAAACATATTTTCGATCTACAAATGCCTTGATCATGTTTCTCTGTTCCTCTTTCAAAATGATTGCACTGTCGATGTCTTCTAAACCAGAATCAATGGCAGCATCTACACATCTCAGCTATCCAGCGGCAGGCATGTTTGTTGAAAAAGACTTCAACCCAAGTGCCCTTTGGTGACGTGGTTGATAAGGTTACTGTTGATCATCTGTCCATCATCGTATGAAGCCCGCCCTCACAATTTGATTGGTCTGAACAGCTCCTGTTTCTCCCCAACGGAGCAATGGCACACCTAACTTCCCGACCTCAAATGTGGGGTTAAAATCCAGTAGTAAAATTACATTAAGTTCAGATATATAATCTACCTAGCTGAGTAATTTATGTGTTTCGGACGGCGTGTAATCATAAAAAAGAGAAGTTAATGGGCACTCAGAGAGAGAACAAAAAATGTTGGTCTCTAGATTTACTGTTATAAGAGAGTTGGCAGCTCCGAGTTAATTCCAAAGGGTGGAGGGGGCTTGGTAAAACAAGGCTGTATTGCCTAAGGCTTCTGTCTTAGTTCTTTGGATAACGAGGAGGTCTGCCTGCTAAGTTTTCAAAGGATGTAAATGAACAAAGGTTCAGTATGTATGGTTGATTGCGACCATGTTTTTTTTTTATAGGATCAGATCTTTAAAGTCAGCTCTATGCATGGAAAGCTACAGCATACAGAAGAGAAGCTAGCCACCTTTTAACGACTTTTCTTGGATATTTACGAGCAGAAAACATTTTGAATATTCCATGTGGTGCTAAGTGAATTAATTTAAGTCAAGTCACAGAGAAGGTGATTCCCTGTTGCATAATCTTGATGAAGGGGCACATGAATCAGAGTTTTATTTTAAATAGCAGCCTTCAGTCGCTTTTCATTTATGGCTTTCTCGTAGGCTTAATTTGGAAGTCACTCCCAACAGAAACAAGGAAATATGAAATGGATTTGACCTCCGACCTTGAAGTTAAGGTTATCTGTCTCTTCTGAGTCCTGTGCAAATGGGAGCATCCACCAGGTTTATGCGATACTGTCGGGCATTATTTAAAATTGTCTGAAAGAAGCTCTAATCAATCACTGAGCTTCAAGCTTTGTTGTCCCTGAGAGTTGTCATCTAGAGTCGGAGGGAGAGAGAGGCAGACATTGTGTCAGTGAGGGAGGGAGGGAGGGAGGGAGGGAGAGAGAGAGAGAGCGAGAGAAAGAGAGAGATAGAGAGAGATGGAAGGGAGCAGTGCTCAGGGTGGGCCAATAACTGCTAAGTATTGTATTGTTGACGCAGCTAAAGAGAGTATGACATTGAGCTGATATGAGATGACATTGATTTGTTTTGACAGACCACCAGCTAACCCGCTCTGAAGTACAAAAGTTTTAAAATGAACTCTTGTGTCTTCTGCTGTATACGGAATCAATGTTGTTACATTGTTAATTATATTTCATTGCTATTTATATTCTTTTGGTTTTCTGATCAGGAAAGACAGACTTCTTTCCCTGACTCCTCCTGTTAACTGTTTTTGGATGGTACTCAAAAATATTAAATTCTTGAACATTAGGAACAACTTGAGGGAATGTCTTAAAATTTGGGACAAATATTCACTTGGATTTAAGGTGAACTGATACATTTTTAGTGCCTGACAGTCAAAGGTCAAGGTCACACTGACCTTGCATTCCTGTGACCTCAAAAAATTGTTTTGGCCTCATGAGTGTGGGATATAACACCGTCATGAGGGAATTTCTTCTACTTTTGATAAGTTGTCACTCATGTTTAAGTGGTCAAAGATAAACTTATCATATTTAAGTGGTCAACAATAAAGGGCAAAGTACAACCAGTGCGGTAATTTTAGTTATTAATACAAATATAGATTCAAATATATGGTTACATTTTTATGTTACATTACCCATCATTACATTTGGTTTTAAACTAGTACAATTCTGTGTGATTAAATATGTATTTCAGTTTTATACTGAAGTTTAGTGTCTATAGAGGAGATAAATACACAGTTTGTTTATTTATCGATCATTTTAAACCAGCAGCACTTTTTTGGGGGAAGTTTTACTTGTGAATGTGCAGTCAGCAGTCAGCAGGCTTCACTTGAATTCTTTGAAACTCCAAAATGATGTTTTTCCATGTCACCAAATGTCAGAAGATGTCAGGCTGAGTTCTTTTAAGCCCCTACAATCCAAGCGGGACCCAGTGAGCTGAAGTGCAGCTGGGCAATCATTTTAGAGAGATGGCTTCAACTCGGCCAGGTAAACAAACAGACAAAGCAAACAAACACGATTCAAAGCCAGCAATTCTCTCATGCCCATAAAATCTTTTGCTCTTGCCCCCCCTCTTTTTACGAGTGTATATGGCTGTGTACAAGGCCATTGGACAGCTAAACTTTCAAGTGTCCTAACATATAGCACCAGCTGCGATTGGAGACTAGCAAACTGTCAATTTACCCTTGAGCTTTAGAAGTGCTTAACGATGATTGACATCCAAGAAGCTCCTCGTCAGAGAGATGTATCTCCTCTTAGCCTTTTTTAGGCAAATAGCTGTTAGGCCTGACCCAAATTCACCCGTTATCCTCTCTTAACCTGTGCTAATGCAGGTGGTTATCAAGTATTAAACATGATTAAAAAATATGGATGGCAAAAATGTGTTTGCACATGACGAAACTTTCATCCCAGACAGAATAATTAATTTAGTGCTTGGTAATAAGAAAAAATATAATAGTTCACAGGACAGTCCACTACATAGTAATTATTCCTAACATAATTAACAATTAGATCAACAAATAAATTCCACATATGGGATAAAAGAAAAAATAAATAATTGCAATTACATTGTAGATTCCTCCATACAGGGAACACTGACTGGTTTAAGAGTAGGCGCATGGGGATTTGTTGGCTTTGTAAATGTGTCAGTTTGAAATGTTTATGGGTGAGTTATGGTGGAGCTTTGGGAAATGGAGGCAGTGATATTTTTCTCTGTCCCAAATGAACACTTTGAAGGCAGTTTGTTTGAAAGCTTCAATCATTAATGGTCTTAGCAGTCTGCAGCGCTGAACTATTGGAATTATGTTAGACAGCTCCCAGCAGAGAAAACAGGCACCTACAAAGCTCCGCACCAGACCCGACCCATCACCTATGATTAAACACACGCTACAGTCACTTACATCAAATTAGTTTGGGCCTTCTTGTCCTCCTGTTTTGGTGTTTGAATTGTGTGCTTCTAAATGTATTGGTCAATCATTGCAGCATCTATGTGACAACGTACCTTCTTTGCAGCTATTGTAGCATATACTTTTTGCACTTTTTACAAGCAGCCACCTAGAATTTATTCCCCATTGCCTTTCTCTTGATGAACTAGCTAGTTTACTGTTTACTGTTTGTAGTGACAGTTATTTGAGCGGAAGAGAAATTCACAGGAGTGGTTTCACGTAACAAATAATTTTGTAACGTTGCTTAATGTTAGCTGATTTGGATAAAAAAAAAATGCACAACCATTTAAATTCTGATTTCTCCAGAAATTAAAATTACTTAACTCCTTACCCACTTACTCAGACAAATGTAAGGATTATACATTTTAAGTTATGTATGGCATAAAATGGTAAAACCTAGTAAATGTGGAACAGTCCAATGTTGCCAACCAGTTTTCCTAAAGTGGAAGATAGATGATTGCTAATTAATAAAAACAATTTGTGATAGTGGAAAGTCCACGATATCCAGGACCGTGGGGCATGAAAATATGTTTTGCTGACATATCTTAGCAGCTTTTATCCTTTTCATCAATTGAAGATTTCTATCAGATCTCTGCAAATGAGTTTATCGATTCCATTGCGGTCACGCTGAGGAAGGTTGATGTGAGGCTACACATCAATCACAGTGGAAATAGACAAAAAAATAAGCCATCTCTTTCCTTTTTTCAAAAGCCAACATCGGATTCTTCCTAAACTAAGAAAAATAGTTCTTTGTTATTCTTCTGCCCTTTAATATAATTGTACAGCCTTGTTCACAAAGGGCAAAAACAACAAGCTTTGGATTACATGCCACTCATTATATCAAATGTGTACATGAGGCATAAAACCTGTAAGGATTTTTGTGGATTTGAGAGGTGGTGTTTAACCTACACATTAGGGAAGTCAATTCTCTACTCTACGTGTCTTCCGATATTTTTCTGATTAGCATTAATTCTGCAAGTTGTAAGAGTCCAGACATTTTTAATTTTTCCACTGAGCAATCTTGAAATATCTAGCTTGGTTCACTGAGGAATCTGGCAATATCCTGTTTGGTGCACTGAATATGAGCAGTGGCTAAATGATTCTCAGAGGAAGTTTACAATATTCAAAGCAGGTTGAAATTACCATATGTATTAGATTCAATTTCTTCTTTCTGGGATTTATTATTGATCTTCTCAGGCAAAATATCAAAATGCCTCCAAGAGATGTGCTCCTCTGTGATCCAGGTCTGAAGAGGCAACCTTTAATTGAAAGTATGTGAATTGACAGTCAACCCAGGTATTTCACCAGGGTAATTAATGTAAGAGGCCACTGGGTATACAGTGACTGCATGGCTCACTGTTTTCAGAAGCCAATCTGCTGGCAGTATCTCCTGAAGAGCTTCTGAAGAGGAAGTAATTTGATGAAGGATAGAGAGCACATAAAATATTCTTACAAATACTCCCTCTTGTCAGATTTTATAGAATGTGTGTGGGAGTAAAAGCCCAAATCACCAGGCCTTATCTTTTTTGACAAATTTGAATTGATCGCTCATTATCTGGGGTGCACCTATGTATAGGCTGCCTCTGTGAGGCAGAGGAGAGGCACTTGGGATTTCAGCTTATTACTCTGGCCTCAAGGCCACGTTTGGCCACAGTACCTGCACATTGGGACTCATTATGTTGGTATTTTTGATGAGATTGCCATGGTCCCTTCAACCCCTCATTCTATCAAATAAGCCACGTTATACTCAGACTTCATGAAAACTCTTCAATGTGCTTCACATGCCTACATCTGAATTTACCATTAGTATTGGAGAAGCCCCAAATCAATGATATGAAGCATTTTAAAACTTGGATAAAACCAAGCACATGAAAAATCTGCACTCAAGCCAAGAAATAATCTTTGAAATGCCATATTGCATATATATGAAGGAAGAAATACCCAGCTAAGTAAGCCTTCAGAGATAGAATGGCAGTGCAATATGGGAGGAATCCATTTTTTCAATTGGACTTTCTCATCTTTTGTCGCTCAGTATGCACTGGGGTAGATACAATGAGAAAACAGTAGACAGCACTCATTTGTTCAAGCAATGCACTTGTTTCCACGACAGTAACAATGACAAGTAGCAGTGATGTGCATCAATATTTTGTGAAGAACAACCCTGAATTATTTTGTGCGACCATTCAGCTGATGTTATAGTTTATCACAAACTGGACAGACAAGGGCAACTTAACAAACAAAAGGCTGTGATAGAAATAATATATTCATACAATCAGTCACAGAACGTTTTCACTGACATCACGCAGGATTTAATATCTTGACCTATGCAGTCATGATAACATTGAGGCACGCAGTCATCAATTGTTCAGGTCACATCTGATGCTGTAAGTCTTCTTCCTTTGATGATTTCCAGTATATGAGCACATTTGTGGTCTTTCGGGAGCACAGTTGCTGAAGGGAGTGGCGAGTCTATTCCCACTTTGAAAACCAGGCATCAAAAATATATATCTTCACTTTGTACTTTAATGTAACGGGGATAATTATGTATGCATGGTTGTGTTGGATAAATCAATAGTTTTCTCTGTGTAAAAACAAATAATAACCACCGGAGAAACATTCTCTGTCATCATGGCTTTATTTACAGTTGATGACACATCATGTTTCACTTGCCCTGCCATTCTCTGCTGTTATGACAGCTATATATTCACCTCTGCTGCTCCTAAGTTCGTAACATCACTCCTGTCCTGCCTGGAGCGTCCGAGCACCTTCCTGATGGGTAGAGCTTTATTGTCACTATCCATTTTCTTTTAGACTTCGAGCGGAAATCTTGTGTTAATTTGCAGCTTCCACTGCAGGAAACTTGTAGGCGGTTTCCTCTACATAGTTCAGCCACTTGAAGGCTGTTCTTTTTCATTCTGCTCCATACATCAGGCTCTTCTATCAATGAAGCAATGTGAGAAAAGGTCAGCTTTTGTGTGAAAATTAATTACCTTTTAATTCCCCTGTGAAAGCTGCCTTCATCTCCCCTTACAATGGATAATATGAAATAAAAAAAAAGTAGTTAAACAAAGTCTCAGGTAGTTTGAAAATCAATTAAAAATCAACATGTTACAGCATTTAATCTGTCTGATAAGACGCATTTTACCTCTTTAGGTAATCAACTGCATCATGTTTCTTTCCGCCTGTCCCAAGTCTCTGTTTCAAAGCTACAATGGCATTGTGCTCTATTGACTGTGGTGTGACAGGATACGGTGCAGGACCAGCAAGGCAATTGAAAAAAAAAAAACTAGCTGGTTAGCCAGACAAACATGAAGGCCCCTGGCAGCTCTAAATCTCTACGATTATTGAGAGTCTCTGATGCTGTGGCCACACGCTGAATACATCTTTTGCTTTAAAGCACTGAAGTCAGTATTAAGACAGACGTGGTCTCACAACACACAGAGGTTTAACAGAGATAAGCTCAGATATGATGATCCGTGTCTGCACATTTAGGTGAAACATACAGACTTTTCTGGACAGACCTAGCATGATACTCAAGTAGTGGACGTCTCATCGCTTGCTTGCGCCATTATCTCTTTGAAATATGGTTCTTAACTGAAGTGCAATGAATCCTGGGATAGGTTGGGCTGGGAAGAATCCCCCCATTGGAGTCTTTGTTTTTCTGCAATGGAAAGACGCATTTGAAGCAGCCTTGTGATGCAATTGTTCTTCAAATGTGGCCGCTGAAGGATACAGCCCATGAATAGAGACCCAGCCTTTTTGTCCTACCACTTTACAAACACACACACAAAGATTTCAATCACCGAAAAGCTGTCCGTTTGAAATAAAGTGAAAGCAAATGACAAGTATTCTTTTATTTGTGACTCTTTCCACTCAGGATGACTGGGATGAACATTCCAGCTCCAATCATCAGCAACAAAAACTGGCTGCGGCTGCATTTTGTGACAGAGAGCAACCACCGCCACAAAGGCTTCAGGGCTCAGTATCAAGGTAAGACATGAATACTTAATTTGCCCATGGTAATAGAGGGTCCCCTTCTTCAGCAAAAAAGAGATCGTTGTAGGAGAAAAACTGTGCAATTACAAAACATTTTTTGATCTTTGTTAACTGAATATTAAACACTTTGATTAATGCCCCTCTGTAGAGGGCACTGATGCCTTTTCAGCTTCAAACCATTGACTTCAAAGGAATTAGTTAATCAAATATTTGACAGTTAAATTCTGTACATACTCTTCTACTTCCTCTGATAAAATTCAGCTTCAGGAGCTCAGTAATCCTTTGCCCTCACATTGTTCTATGGCGTGACTTATGTCTATGCTTCATATACTATAACACAGAGGCTTAAAGCCAGGCTGCAAGCCAGATATTAAACCTGCAACTTAACCATCACCAGCTCGATAAAAACTTTCAATAAAGTGCATATGTGGCAATACGGTAAATGGAAGACACAAAATCAATTGCTTGAAAAATCGCATTTCTCATCTATTGCAGTGCTTTGTTGTGCAGTGGTGGCGCTCTTATATGGGTTTATTTTTAATGCAAAGGGGAGATACCTCAAGTGAGAAGAGAAGAACTAAGTTATTTATTTTTTACGCAGTGTGCTTTTGAAAAGTCCTCATGTGGTCTGTGAAGGCATGTGACCCAATGCAATTGGCATGTTTTGCTTGTTGCATCATTAATTGCTTTTGCATATTCAATTTTAAGTTTTGTAGAATTGCCATCCTTGAGCTCCCCATTGATTCTGCATGAAATCCCCCCCCCCCACAAGCTATAACCATTAAATCTGCTCTAACCAATCAATTTCTATCCACTGTTTAATATGTCAGAATTATATGAACAGACAAACATGAAAAACTAATTTAGAGTTTATGGAATTGCCAAGGTAACCCTTTGGAATGCATCAGGGCCATTGAACTAATTTCTTCAGAGAAAGGCTGCACACCAGTATCAATTACATGTTGATGTTCTTCAAAGTGCCAAGTATTATCCTGAGAAAGAAACACTTGTACTGTATCTTCTCACATCTAATACTGTAACTTCTTTATCTAATGAACTCTTTCTGTTACTCTCGACCAGTGAAAAGCTCTGGAGAGCTTAAATCCAGAGGGGTAAAATTATTACCAGGAAAGGACAACACTAACAAACTGTCTTTGAGTAAGTCTTTATTTTTCTTATGCAACTGTTTCACTGTTTGGATTTTTTGTTTGTGTAGGACTTGCTTTATTTCTTGTCTCTTTTTTTTTGCTGCATCATTTGGTGACAGAATTAAGCTACAGTACTAGATTTAGCAGAAGTGCAGTCTCTTTTTCTTTCTCATACTCCATATCCCCTGCAGTCCGGGACTTCCTGTCCTGATAGAACTGAACTCATTTAGATGTAAATAATGTATCTTGCAGCAAAATGCTAAATTTGATCAGCTGCAAATGTCCAAAACTTCCTGTGTCTCATTTTGCACTATTGAAACAATACATCAGGCTGACTTATGTCCATTCACTGTGTGATCTATACACACAGAAGTAGTCAAGGTTGAGTGACCTCTCACGCAGATGATTTGTGTACACTCAGACTGAATTGAATGCATTTTAATTGCTTGCAGAGCTCTGTCATTAACATAAATCAGGAACACAATTCCCTTTAACTCCACAGTGTGCTAAACATTTCAGTGATAACAGGTTGTAATCTTTATTGCCTTATGTGTCATTGATTCTGCATTGCATGGTGACATGAATAATGCAAAGGGCTGTAATCTCTTCTAAGAGACAATACTGTATATCATTTAAAAGACTGAAGAGATGCTTAATTTGCCTGGTGGATTCATTGCATATAATTGAACTCATAACTGCATTATAACCCACAACAATTTACTTCAAAGCTAATGAACTTCCTGAAAGAAGTAAAAGGAGAAAATATTTGCTGATAGTATTATGGTAGCATTAAAACCGATGGGTCTCTGTGTGTGGGTTGATGTCTTACCTCAAATATTGCAGCGAACTTTAAGGATAATTGGGATACTACATCATTCATGAATTTCATTTCCAGTGCATGAGGTGTTTGATTTACAGAACAGAACATAGAGAGATCGCTTGAGTCCAATCCGGTACCTTACCTTCCTACAATGGTAAAGGCTATGCAAGCATATCTGCAAGACTCTTTCCAACTCCAGCAATTGAAAGTTAAAGGTCATTTTATCATCTTATTCACTGCCAAGTCCAGATGCATTTCTTTTTATATTGTCTCGTACAGGTAAGAGACTTGCTTTTACCCTTGGCCCTCACTCTGATCTCACAAAACACAAATGTTTATTTACAACAGTGTTGCCAAATACCTGGCAGTTGATAGTCCCTGACATTGAGAGATGAGCTTGATTTGTCCAACTACATGCGTGATTTCCTGGAAGCGAATTTTGTTACCAAATATGACGAACATTTGAAGTCAGATTTATCTACTCTCCGAGTGCTTTCCACTGCAGTGGGTGTTTTTCTGAAAGTGTGAGGCTTGGAAATATCAAGTGTATCTCTCACAGCGTTCTTGGTCCTTGTCTTTCTCACTCAGTGAATGAAGGAGGAATCAAACAGGTGTCTAATTACTGCCCTGACCCGGGGGAGCCGGAGAATGGCAAACGGATTGGCTCTGACTTCAGGTGATTTGGCGCCTCTGCAGCCCTAGTGAAGCAGCTTGGGTTTAGAAGTAGGAAAACATGCTCTCCAACCAATTTACCCAGTCACCATTACTGCCATAGTAGATGTATTTACCATTTTCCTCAGCCACGGAGAATCCTCTTGTGAATATAATCCATATCCTAAAAAAATGACAATATCCACATACTATATCGTATTTTAGGAGACTATTTACTTGGACATTTAACAAACTTTGTATACATTTCTGTTTGTCTTGTGAGTCGTATAGAATACACATAATGCAGCTTTAGAAACCCTCTCTAAATGAGCCTGTTACAACAGAGATTTAGTTACTTGTGCTACAAGTGATTTGTTTCTTTGTCAATATAAAATGATATATGCTCCGAGCCTAAGGAGTGTCCTGTCCCAGTCAACTCACAGTCTAGACATAGTGTATGTGTGGAAAGTGAAGGGAGTTAATAAATAAATATATTTGCCAATTTATCTACTGAATGGAATGTATTGATCCACTGTCCAATATGAACCTGTAATGAATGACATGAAAAATAATACATCTCATATTTGATCAGGAGTCATTTTTGACGCATTGATTGCTTTTCCAGGCACTAACGCTGTTTTTTATCTTCTCAGCATCGCAGCAACTGCTCAATTTACCTGTGATGAAGACCATGTGCTGCAGGGTTCCAAAACGATTACCTGCCAGCGTGTAGCCGAAGTCTTCGCTGCTTGGAGCGACCACAGACCCGTCTGCAAGGGTGAGCCAGGCTACTGAAAAGCTAATAATAAAACAGTTTGATTAAGGCATTGCCTCTGGATACAGGCTTGATGCAGATAGAGGAAAGTTCTGTTAATTATGTATGAAAGCCTCCTCTGCAGCACTCTGTTTTCATTCCAAACTGCTCTGGCTTTTATTATATGTTTCATAATACCTTGAGCACCTTTTAGGACTTGATTAAATGTAATGCAGTTCGTAGACCTTCTATAAAAAACATATTACGTTTCTATTTTGTTACAATTATTGTAAATGTATCAGTCCTACATCTGACTTGTAGAGTCTTATATTATTTATAATATGCACGCTGAACAATGATATATTATGAATGTATATCTTTTGAATTGATAAATTATAATTTGAATCTCTCTTAAATACATTGTCCTTGTCTCCCTGTTTGTCTCTATATGGCTGCAGTGAAAACGTGTGGGTCAAATCTACAGGGACCATCAGGGACCTTCACATCCCCTAACTTTCCTATCCAGTATGAGAGTAACTCCCAGTGTGTCTGGATCATCACAGCCAGTGATCCAAACAAGGTACCACAGCAATGTTACAACCTAACATGTTTCTCTCCTCTTCAGATGTCTAAATAGATAAATTAAACAGGGATACTGGATGGTGCACAAGATAAGCTTTGGGTCACACATTCATATCTGCTTCACAGCATATTTAATGCAGTTGCAATGTAAATATGGCAATTATAAAGATGAAATAACACTTAACTGGATCCATTTGTTGAAGAAGTCCCAGAGAGCGCTAAGAAGAGTTTAAGTAAGTGGTCCCCTTCTCTGTTTTTGCTAGAGAAGTGTAACAGTACCTCATTAGATGTAGAGTAAGCACAGATAGGGAAGCTTCTTCTGTTGCCCCATGAGTGAACCTTCACCCTTTACATTAGAACATGCAGTATTTGTCCAGGCATTCCATTTCTGTATATCTATTTATGAGTGCATTTATTTTCCAACGGCCTCCCAAGATGGGAACAGGTTATATAGAAAAGGCATGTATTTGACTTAAGCTCACCTTAAGTGTCACTCATTAATATATTAGCTGCAGCGGGATCACATTTCCGTTCTCACTACGCCACCAGTGTATGGTTGGCTGGTGGTAATTAAGCGATTCACATCATTCATCTGGGACAACAGAAATGGAGAGAAATAATGATTAAATGAGACCAGCTTTTCCCCAAAGTGAAGAGGTCAAAGCTGTTTTCCTAATTGTCATTACGGCCTCTACATCAAATTCCTCTATTGGTATTCTGTCCAGTGAGGCAAATACACAGGGGTGTCATCTAGGTGCCATCCTGCTTATAAACAATAACCAACTACTGCTCATTTAATACTCACCCTCTCCAGGGCAAACAAACCATGGACTCGGCACTGAAACTTGGTACATTAGTGTTATTATGGTTATAATGTGTGTGAGTGCATTGTGTTGAAGCTTTAGCACATGTATTTTGTGGAGACATTTTCCTGGCATGACCAGAAAAGATTATGCTTAGTATGAGCACTTGTCATCAACATTCATGTTAGTACAGTATATCCTCTTTTCGTCACTAACCCATACACGCAAAGTGAAGAGCGAGGTAGTGTGGTTTAATTGTGTAATGTCTCTGCAGTAGATTCATGATTATTATGAGTCTAAGCAGATGTTGCCAATTTGATTTTTGAAAATATCATCTTTTGTGATATTGTATACATATGTGAAGAAAATAAAAGATGTACCATTGACAGCTGACCTGAAACTCTCCTGGATGAGTGTGGACAGGCAGTGGATAATGTAGGCCCCTTGAATTGGCTCGTATCATTTGATTTGACAGTTTGTGCGAAACGGTGCTGTTATCTTCTATATAGCACTGATGGGTGTTTATGATGTATAGCATGGATGTGAACTCTTTGTCAAAGCCTTATTTTGTTAACACTCAAACATTTTATGGAAGTTAAGTCTTTTTGTGTGCCATCCATTTTTAGTTGTAGTTGCTGTATATTTCATAAAAATACAAGAGTAAATTGCACATTATGCAGCTATCTAAAGTATGAGATAGAAAAATAAAGTCCCTGGTTCTGAAGCATTGTTTGCTGTCTGCTTGTGTATGTGTATGGCATTACACTTTAAATAGGCTTGTCTCAACGTTTAGTTGTCTCCAGAATCAGAGTCAAATAGTCCAAATATAAGGAAATCAGTATAGGGTAAAACATTAATATTCTGAGCTGGTGAAGTGATTTTCGCGAATAATTTCACGGCCTGCGGATGTCCATCACCTTTGATGTGCATGTGAAAATGCTTTCTAAATGTTAATTCTAAGTGTGTGAATTTGTGAAACGCAAAAAAGTCTTACAAATTCTAATGTGTAATAAAGTTTGGTCTGCATGTATAACAAGAGTCATCAGAAGATAAAATATTCCCAAAGCAAAAACTTCAGTACCCGATTAACATAATAATAAAATTTTCCACTCGTGCTGTGGATGCACAAACAGAAGTGTAGATCACTTAATCCTGCAATTCCCATCGCGTGTGTGTGTGTGGGGGGGGGGTGGATGCATTCATGTATTTGAATGTGCAAATTTGTAAAAAAATCAACTTGTTTGTACACATGTTGTCATGTACAGAAATGTTTTGTGTGAAAAGTAACCTTGTTTAATTCCCATCCAATTGGGAGAGTCTGGTTTTTATGCATGAATACCATGAATAAGATTGACTTTTAGTTATGCACTTGATTTTCCTTTTTTTTAAAATGTTACTGTTCCATTATGAGTCTTCTTTGTGTTTTTGAAATCATTTTTATTCTCTGTACTCTGCTGTACTGTAAATGAGGTCTTTACGTCTATTTATTCCTAAATTAAAATAAAGGTTGAATAATTCTGTTCATTGACATTATGAAAACGCATATTTATCATGTCAACGCATGTGCACAAATGTTGTGCACTCTTTTGAATGTTAAAATAAGAAGATGGTAAATCTACTTCTTGTTATCAACAGGTTATTCAGATCAACTTTGAGGAGTTTGACCTTGAAATTGGGTATGATTCACTAACCATAGGAGATGGAGGGGAAGTAGGTGACTCCAAAACAATAATACAAGTGTAAGTACTGATGAAATACCTCATTGAATATATTATTGAATTATACATTTACAGTTAAATGTTGCACATAACATTACATCTTTATTCTACAAGGAACCTTTATTTAATCGAAAAGGTGCACCATTTGAGTTGAGGCTTACTTTGTTGAAACCATGCCTCAGTTTGTTTCCGTTTATTTTGGAAGAACTTTTACATATAACATTGGGAGACAAGACAACATTTGACATTTTGACATGCCTTTTTTGCTCCCCTGTCTGCAGGCTGACTGGGAGCTTTGTCCCAGACCTGATTGTCAGCATGTCCCATCAGATGTGGCTTCATCTCCAGTCTGATGAGAGTGTGGGCTCGATCGGCTTCAAGATCAACTATAAAGGTATAGAGACTTTGATGCTGATATTATCTCTGATTGTCTGTAATCATGTCTGTGTCTGTTTTCCTTTCTGCCGTGTCATTCTATCTGCCTCCTGTCTCTCCTTGTCTTCTATATCTCCTTGAAAAAATTGTTTTAACACGTTCACAGGCTTTTTACCTGGACTTTTATAGATGTTAAACAGAAAAACTACATTTTATATAAAGTATTGCTTGACTTTATCTTCTACCCTCCCTCTCTTCCTCTCCTCTCACCCACAGAAATTGACAAAGAGAGTTGTGGTGACCCTGGTACACCTCTGTACGGCTACCAAGACGGTAGTGGCTTTTTAAATGGGGATGTTCTGCGCTTTGAATGCCAGTTTGGATTCGAGCTCATAGGGGAGAGGATGATAACCTGCCAGAACAACAATCAGTGGTCGGCTAATATCCCAATCTGCATATGTGAGTCCGGCGCTGACTTGTTTTCACGACAGCTAATGAAGCAATTACTTATGCTCTTGGAAAGTTCACAATGACATTAAACTATTGAAGGATTAATTGCATTGTTGTTAAATGACCATGCAGTGCATGAAGTGTAAACAGCAATATACTTAATGTAAAATAGGAAATTGATAGCATATCCTTGCCTTGTTATTTGAAGTTGATTTTAAAAATAAGGACGTAGGTAACACACTTTTATACTGTACAAATACTCATTTCTCGATATAACTTAAACCCCTTTGAGGAGTTTCACTATACCTAACCCATATCCTTAACAAACATGTATTATCTTCTGTTTGTACAAGTTGCCTGCGTCCATAGGGAAAGTTTATATTAATCCTGGGCACCTATAAAGCTCTATGTCTGTATTTTTGTGTATTCTATGTTCAACCCTGCCACAGTTTCCTGTTTCTTCAACTACTCCACCACCATGGGATCTGTGCTTTCTCCTGATTGCTGAGCTTGTTAAACAGTCCTCACATTGTTATATATACCGATCTATGTGCATGATCCTATCATGGCAAAACCCACAGTGTAGATGGCCATATGTTTGTCCGTATTTTTTCTTAAATTGCTGCTTAAATATTTTTCACGTTCCATTACACAGTCCCCTGTTTCTCCAACTTCACTGCCCCCATGGGGACGGTGTTGTCTCCTGACTACCCAGAAGGCTATGGGAACAACCTCAACTGTGTGTGGCTGATTATCTCAGAGTCGGGCTCCAGAATCCACCTGGCCTTTAATGACTTTGACCTGGAGCCCCCCTATGACTTCCTCACTGTCAAAGATGGGGACCAGTTAGGGGCCACGATACTAGGACGCTTCTCAGGGGCCGAAGTTCCTTCCCACCTAACGTCCAACAGCAACGTACTGCAACTGGAGTTTCAGGCTGATCACTCTATGTCTGGACGGGGCTTCAATATCACCTATAGCAGTAAGTGACTATATTAGATCAGTTTAATTCTAACAATCACAGTAATTTGTATCAGCATTTATAAGCGAGTGCAAGCCTCCGCCTCATTCTATTCAGGGTAAGAGATCATTTCTACTGATGTCCGGTTGGGACTGCTACGTTTGATCTGTTTTGTCTGTATCCATAAGCTTTCAGAAGATGTCCACAAGAACAGACTAAATGAATGCAGAGCAGGGACAGGCTCTATCCGTTTACATATCTAACGTATAAAATATTTTCTAAATAGGCCAGGCTCTCAAGGGGAGAGCCTGGCCTAGGGTATAGAGCGGGTGCTCTGCAACAAGAAGGTCGCTGGTTCGAATCCCACTCTATCCCATCTGCATGCCTAAGTATCCTAGGAGATAAGATACTGAACCCCTAGATGGCCCCTCATAAACTGATGAGTGTTCAAAAAAATGTAAGTCGCTTTGGATAAAAGCGTCAGCTAAATGACATGTAATGTAAAGCAGTTCCAATTAGATTTTGATGCAATTAATGTCTGACTAGTTATATTTAATTAAGATCAACAGCACTTGTATTTTTTGTGAAGGTTCCATTTACAATCAATACTCTAGTTCTTTTGTGTTTTTTTTTTAATGATTGCTTTTAGCAAAAGCTCTTCTCCATAGGGACCGTAACTGCCTTAAGAACAGCAGCATTTAGGGCAGTACTTGTAGTGTGAAACCCATTATCAAATGCAACACCACTGTAGTTATTTCTCCCCTGGTTTGGTACAACAAGTTCTAAATACGGAGGCTATTGTCACCCTGAGGTTCACAAAGCAGGCTTGTGTTCGTTTTTTTCTCCCCTCTCCCACAGACAGCTACATCCATTTCCCTTATCTACCTACTCCTCAAAGACCCCATTCCTCATTCACACAACAGTGTTTGTAACTAGATCTTGTTCTCTTTCTTCTCATTACAAGCTTTTGGGCGTAATGAGTGTCCTGACCCTGGCATACCGTTGAATGCCAGACGCTTTGGGGACAGCTTCCAACTGGGGAGCTCCATCTCCGTGGTTTGTGAGGAGGGCTTCATCAAAACGCAGGGGGCTGACACCATCACATGCCATCTGGAGGAAAGCAAAGTGATGTGGAGTGGACTCATTCCCAAATGTGAAGGTACTGAAATGGAATAGCCAATAACTGTGTAGCTGTGGGACAGGTCCCAACTCAACTATTGAGTTGGGAAGAGAGAAAACACAACAGAGGGAATTTGGATGAAGAAGTGAGTGGGTTATGTGGAGCAAGCAGCTCAGAGTCCACCCATACTGGGCTACATTTATCTTTTTTTTCAGGTGCTTGTGTAACTCCAGTCCTTTGGTGACTCATCCTATATATTTTCTTCCAGTGTTTTTTATTTTGGTTCAAAAAGATTATTAGAGTGTTATCCTCTTTAAAAACACTGGCTAACTTCTCCATCCATCCCTCACCCATACTTGTTCTTTCTGACACACCCACATCTCTTATCCACCCAACCCTTCTCACAATTTTGCCACATCTCTGCTCCTCCAGCTCCTTGTGGGGGTCACTACTCGGGTCCATCGGGTGTCATACTGTCCCCGGGGTGGCCAGGCTACTACAAAGACTCACTGAGTTGTGAGTGGGTCATCGAGGCTGAACCTGGCCGTTCCATCAAGATCAGCTTTGACAGGTTTGTGTGACAGTGCTGCGGTAACTCAGCCGTGGAAACAAACATACACACACTCTCAGTCAGAGATACAGACAAAGATCTGAAAGTCCAAATCCCTCATGTACTTATATCCACATACTGTACTACATGTGAGAACTATACACTGTATACCAATGTGAAACGCAGAGGTGATACCCTTAATCTGAAGTAGAAACAGACAGTTAGAGGAGGTGGAATGCAGACCTGTAATAAGTTTCCAAAAGTGTTGAAAGCCTTGAGTAACTTTTTAATTTACTCACTGGCTCCTGCTCCCTTCCAGATTGCTGCAATAAAAAGAAAATAGTCCTACTCTAAAATCTTTATTTCTCAAATTAAATAACCCAAACCATAAAATCATTATATTTTATCAGCCATCACATGAATTGAGCCAATTTTGTTTCTTAAGCCTAATTAATGCAGTTTATATTCGTTTTATAGAGGAAATAGTATGTTTCTTTTTTTTTTTCCATATTCTTGGCTTAAATAACGAAGATAGGCATGAATTGTTAGGCCTCCGTGCCAACAATAGCCAATGTCAGATACATCATGTTATCAGTCTGCCTCTGCCCATCTGTCCCATTCTCATGAATATGATATCTCCA
Source organism: Platichthys flesus (assembly GCF_949316205.1). Classification (NCBI taxonomy): domain Eukaryota; kingdom Metazoa; phylum Chordata; class Actinopteri; order Pleuronectiformes; family Pleuronectidae; genus Platichthys; species Platichthys flesus. Next base: position 9,497,302 of record NC_084955.1, read on the forward strand.
CAATGCCCTTAGGGAATTCCTTCAAATTTGGCATTTAAGGTCAAAGGTAGACATTGTGACGTAATGATCTGCAAAAATCCCCAATTTTTTTCGACATAATATGACCACAACTTCCCTGGTAGGAAAAGACATACAACCACAATCCAATAATTCTTGTCTCTTTCTGAAAATGTCTGAAAGTATTTTCCCACAATATGATGCTGATGTCACTTGTTTGATGATTTAGGGACCTGAGGGTGACCACAGATCCATATCATATCAGAGCTCCAAGAGCTCATCGATCTTATACTATTGCATAATTTGTACTTTCTGTTTAGGCCTTGTCTTCTCATCTATCTTGTCAAAATCTTAATGTGTCCTCAGTGGACAGAATAGACTAAATGGTTTTAAATAGTCTAATCTGTTAGAGTTATTCAGAATACAAATAAAGATATTTTCTGCATCTCTCTCTCTCCCTCCTCTCATTTTAATTTGAAGGTTTCAAACTGAACTGAGCTATGACTTCCTGGAAGTGCACGATGGTCCCAACCTGCTCTCACCTCTAATTGGGTCATTTAATGGAACCCAGGTCCCTCAGTTCCTGTTTAGTAGCAGTACCTTCCTGTATCTGCTTTTCACCACCGATAACAGTCGATCAAACAGTGGCTTCAAGATCTTCTACGAAGGTAAGAGTGTAATGCTGTGGGTGCAAAAAATTCAAATAGATTTAAACAAAAACAAACAAGTCCAAGAACATCATGGTTGACTTGGAATTTAAATTGATCTGCTGTTCAGGCAACACTTTCGCAAGGTTTTCTGAAACTGTCTTTTATTACTAAATGTCTTGAAGATGTGTTTCGGGCGATACAAGAACACCAGCGGCCTAACAATTTGGCTCAATGAACTTTGGTTTTCAGGTTGAAAATATTTGATTCAGCTATATATATATATAAATTGATTATTGAGACTACAAAATATTGAAGACTGCTTTCTTGTCCAGGGAGACCAAGGTCCACGCTGCTATTGTAAATACAATCTGTTAACTGATGTTGACTCTTCACACCATTTTCTCAGGCTGAGCAGAAGTTTAAAAACCCCACGGTTTGCATGTTATATAGTCTGTTGTGTGAGAGGTTAAAAAAACAGATTACTCTTGGTGAAATAAAAACCAGATGTCAGGACAAATTATGTAATATAATGTAGTAGCTCATTAAATAGTGTGGAGACAAGAAAGTTGAGATCAAACTAATTTTTCTGGATTTGTGACCCCAGATGTTAGTCTGCTTATGATGGAGGAAAATTGGTGGAATCGCAGGCCGGTCCACTAGATAGAACCAAGGTTAACAGAATCTAAAATGGAACGGGTTCAAAGACCAGAGCTAATTTGGTATGCTAAATGGCCAAACCTAATTTCCTAGTAAAATCTTCTTTGTTCTGAAGGGAGATAGGTTGGTAGTCTTGCTTTCCATAACACTCTATGTGGAGGGGTAGTTTTGAAAAATCAAATACAAAAATACTCCTGAAAAAGTCCTGAAAAAACATATTTTTTCGATTATTCCCAGAAACACAATTTCTCTTGTCACTCAGAGGTGATTCATAGACAGACTTTGTCATTATGTCTATATTATTGACTGAAAACAGAACATAAGTGTCTTTGGCTTATTATGTTTCACTCTCAAGTGTATATCTCTTTTGTTAACGAGGCTATCGAAAAGCAATAACAGTAAGATCACATTAGCTTCTTCCATTGCAATTTAAGACATATGTTATTGCTGAAATGCTTCAGGGAAACCCAGCCTACTTCATTTGTAAAATTGGTCTAACAAAATAGGGATGTAGTGAATTATGCTGTAAATAAACTGAGGCACAGAGACACTACATCATTCCTTCTTTGTGTAATGGATATCAGATGTAATCACATACAAAATACTACAGTCGTATCACATCATCTGCAGGGACACATACAAAATAGTTTCGCTCATGTATTTCTTATAATTATTTTTAGTATTAAGATATAGAATAAAAGATTCATGGAATTCCTGCACCCTAGAGACCAGTGCCAGCAGTAATCTATTGAATGCTCTATTTCTCTGTGTTCAAGCTTCATGTGTTTTATTTAGTAAAACTATCAAGATGAGCAATTAGTATTCTACAGAAGGCTATAGCAATACAGAATAGGATTCTGTTATCTAACATATATTATATCAGGTTAGGCTGTTATAGATTATTAATGTTGATAACCTTAATATAAAGGTCACACAACATATAGTATAACCCAAGTCATTTCTGTGTTACACTGTTAACACTACAACTTCTAGTCAATACCACATGGCAAGCAGCTACTTCCCCAGGACCTTCAGCTAAATAAAATGTCTCTCACTGGACTGTTTATTATAGTGGGGCGTTGAACCTTATCAGATACTACAACATTAGTTTGAGTGTGTTTTGATGGTTGGATTTGATTGTGCTGTGGGTGCAATTTTACAGAAATAAGTACATAAATTCAACACAGTGATCAGGAAATTATTTGCTCCCATTACTTGACTACTCTCAGACATCTCTCATCCCTTCACCAATGCCAGTAACACAATATTTTCCATGCAGAACAGGGAAAAATGTTATTTAAACGGTTTCACCTAGGCCATAGGTTCTCTCTCTATATTCTTGTGCTCCTCCTCATCACCTTGAACATCTGCTTTGGACCTTCTCACAGGCGTCAACTTGCTTATATTTTTCCACAAAGGGATTTCATGATGATGAAATCTTGTTTTCTTCAACACTAAAAGAGCTCTGTCAAAGTTATTCAGAGAGAAACTGTCAAACATCAGCAATGCATCAATGCATTTGTCCATTTTTCTTCCGTCATGATGTGTTGCATTAAGAATATATTTTGCTACTGTCTGAAGTGTAAAATAAAAGTCAACTCAAATATATTGCATTGCAATATATATGTGCACTGATACCTTTTTGTTCTGATGATTGTTATTTAAGGTTCTGTTTGCACTATCTAATACGTCTGTTCTGGCCTAAGCCTTGACAGGAGGCATCCCGGGTTGCCCGTCCTTCGCTCTGTCCTTTACTACATGTTAGTTTTTTAACAGACATGGATGGAAACTGATATGTAACTGGTTGGTGGAGGCAGACAACTCGGAATTGGTAGCTGATTGTGTAAATGTGGCCTAGAATCTTCACTGATTGCAAAAATAGAAATGGCATTTCATTGTCCCTAAATCCTGTATGATATACCTCTGTTGCTCAACAGTCATATTGTATTTGCTGTAGCAAACCTTTGTATAAATACTTAACAGAATCTGACATACTGTGTGTCATTTTGGGAAAACAAAATAATCATCCATCCCTTATTACTATACCACTTATTCTTTGGCGGGTTGAAGGGAGGGGCCAAAGCCATGCAAAATAAAACTGTACTTAATACATGTACACATTGAAAACATGTTGTTTGGTAATTGATGCCGCAGTTAGATTAAAGTGCAAAGGCGACTTTATGCAGTTGTTTAGAGATACATTCAAAAAATAATACTCTGATCTCAATTTCTCTAGTGGTCACATTGGACACGTTCTCCTGTATGGATCCTGGTATCCCGGTGAACGGTGTAAGGTTAGGCCAGGACCTGTCGATCGGCTCCACCGTTTCTTTCCAATGTGACCCAGGATACAGGCTGAGCCATGAGGAGCCACTGGTTTGTGAGAAGAACCACTTCTGGAGCCACCCACTGGCCTCTTGTGATGGTTCGTATACACAACTGTGTTAATTTTGTGCAGCATATTCCAACATATGGATCGGTCACATCCGCATAGTTCATAACACTGCAAGTCTCTTTTCAATGAATGTTAATCATATTTTTAATAGAATTTTTAATATTCTTAAATTGACACTGGGTGACACCAGATGACAAGATATAGTCCCTTTGAATGGCTCAGAGCTAAATGACCCATTCTTCTTTTCCTTGAAATATTTCATGAATGTTAAGTCTTTGAAAGTTTGTAGAATTATGGACACGACTATCATTTGAAGTCCTGATTGAATTTAATACGTAACCAAATTACACAAGCGAGTGAGTTTCCAACAGCGAGTCGGACTGACCAAACAGATGATCATCAAAATACTTTTTACTTCAGCAAATAGACTCAGTTCTTGTGTGACAAGTCACCAGGGGTGTTATGAATCATTTAAAACTGTAGTATATGCAACTTCAAAGCATGAAGGTCAGCATGTACCCGATAGTTCTTATATCTTGAATAATATCTCTCTAGGTCGTGTTTGTACACTTTTGTGGGATTTAGAGGCACAACGAAGGACAGTTGAAGTGATTATTGTTGCAATGTACAACCCGTAAATGATGCCCCTTACTCACGAATCACTCAATTGAAAGAATATAATGAATCAAATGCATACAAGAGTTGGCAAGGCGCTCCGCAAATGATACAGTGCTGTTTCATGTAACTTCAGCCCAATGATTGGCCTTGAAAATTCATTTTTATATCTTGGAGCGTTTTCCTGACTAGGTGTGTGCCAGACTGGTGCCCAGTGCTTTGGCACTTTGCCTATGCAGCATCTGAAGTAGATCCTTTGCCAAGTATACTCATCCACTTTTAATGACTTTATGTAATTTCGGTTCATTAATAAAATATTTGAAATAATTTTGTTGGTGGGTAAGGATTCGGGCCTTGATGTGTTGTGCACGCTGGAGGGCTCAAGGGTGTAAGGAGAGAGGAGAAGAGGAGGCTGGATGTGTGCAGCTGTGGAGCCTCAGGCATCTCAGCGATCTTCCAAAACATCATCTGACATTCGTTACTTTGAAAATATACATGCACAAGAGTTCTACTCCTAATATTTGTCAGCGATTGGTGTTTAGCATCCAGGCTCTTGGCTGCCACGCCACCTGGCATTCAGGCAAAAGAAGAATTGAACACGCACACGCACACAGACTTAAATTAAGATTGAAAAAAGCTTGTCAAACTTCATCCATGCTTTTTTTTTTTTTTTTTTTTTTTTTTATAAAAGCAATGCCCTTTATGTGCAGTGACATTTTATTTGAAACCAAATGACAGGATAAGATAATTGTTTCAGGTTTGAACAATATTCACTTAGACCAGTTAACCTTCAGACGGATTGAGGATAAACCTCCCAGTTCCCGGCACCTAATGAGGGTAGAGCTTTATTTCGTTAACTTCCCTTGATGAGATATGGAGCTTTAAATTATATGTCAATATAGATATGTATGATGGCCATATAACTGAGGGGACACCACATTCTTATCTGTAACTACTTAGCACAGCAGGCTGCTACTGGATTATACTCAACCTTAAAAGCAGCTGGATGCTGTTCTGGGATGATTGTTTCAATTCGGAGAAAAATCTCAATCATTTTCAAATCTAAATAAAATTAAAGTCAGATGCTCTAATCTGCTGAATATGCTGTTCAGTAGATTAATGGATTATTACATTTTCTGACAATGACTCTTAGTTTAAGATACCATAGTAGAAGAAAATATGGATGGATAGCCGAATCAATGAATAATTTATTGTCCTGTTAGGCAGTAGGGCTGGTTTGGATAGAGGGAGAGAAGAAAAAAACATTGTGTTGGCAGAATTACCGGTATTCATAAAAATAGCAGGACAGGATGTGATATGACTGGAATATATTATTCATTTAAATTGCTCCTCTGTCTCCAGGTGAAGGATTTACTGGTTCATTTACAGATTATTTAATTTTTTTTATCGTTCACTATCTAACCTTTCTATTCAGCATCATGCGGTGGGGATATCAGTGGACCCGGGGGGATCATTTTATCACCTGGCTACCCAGAGCTGTATCCCAACTCTCTAAACTGTACGTGGACTGTAGAAGTCAGCCATGGAAAAGGTAAGAAAACTGCCCAGATGTTAAGTCATACATTAAATATACCTTCAACACAGGCTCAAATATGCATTTTTTTATTTTATTCTCTTAAGAGTTATATCTTCCTATAAGAACCTTTATATCTATTTTATGTACTCAGTAAACGTATGCTTATTTATATACGACACACTTGATACAATATGGCCAAATGATAAAACTAAATATTAAAGCAACGCCCCCTCAACAGATTAAAAAAACATGCTGGGTTTTATTATTATAAATAGAAGGGTGCAAAAAGCGTATATATTACTTGAATAAAGAACATATAAATGAACTGACTTTTTTTACATCATATGTTCCCCCCTGTTTTTAAGAGCATGTTGCAGTACTGTGCTGTATAATAGTCGGCACTACACATTCCTCATTTAGATATTTTTTACACCATTAGGAGAATATTGCATTTCATAATTTTTTTTCACCTACCTCCTTTAATGAACTGTTTTGACGTTTCAGTGTTTCACTTGGTAAAATAATTCTGTTATCTCACTTTTATTCAAGAGATGATTCTTTATTTTATTAGTTTAACTCTATTATCACAGCAGTCACTTGACAGTTATTTGATAAGTTACCAGTGCTCTCAGACGTTCGTCTTCATTATCATTTGAAAAGCTCACTGAGCTTATCTCTGTGCCCTACCACTGTATTATTCCTGTATTTTACCATACCGTTTCTTGTTATTCTCTTTCAAGAACCATTGAAAAGCCATGTTGTACTCTTTTAGAATTGTGTCCAAATCAGCTGAATTAGTTGACACCATAAAAACAAAATCGAGGTTTGTTTATTTTATTTATTACTTAAGAAGAAGTCATTGTAATAAGGTGATCAAAATGTGATCAGATCTTCATCTAAAGTATTAGTACATGCAAAGAATGCTTTAAATCTAATAATACATAATACAATCACATCTTCAACTCTTACATTACAATTCTGGTGGACATATTAAGTGAACCCTTTGGTTTGATAACTGGTCTATGGCAGCTATAATTTCAGACAAGCTGGAGGTGCAGATGAGACAATTACAACATTCAGATGGAAGTCATTTTCTGGATGTCTATTTGGCTCTCTGAGTTCTGACTGGGCCAATAAAAGTGGATTTTCTTAGTTTGAAGACATTCTGTTAAGGGGGGGGGGGGGTGCTGTGTGAGACCAGTAACCAATCATCTATCTAAGTCAGGGGTGCCCACACTTTATTGGCTTGTCAGCTACTCTTGAAATGACCAAATCTACAAGACCTACCGACCAAATAATGTTGGTATCCAAATGTATATTGAGGCCGTGTTTACTTTCTGGATGACATATTCATCTACATCACTATTTCACTCATTAATTAGCGACATACCTACTCTATCAAAATATTGGAATTTCACTTCATATGGGAGGCTCTTCATTTATTTTCCATTTGACTTACTCTCTGTACTGTAATTTGCTGTTTATGGAGTACAATCAATCACTTCATGTTTTATTTATTTTATGGCTATTTGGGTTTTTATTTATCAAGTGAGCCAAACATCGTGTGGCCATTCTACACAAGTCAGATATGGAAACCTCTTTTTCTCACATTTTATTACCATTTGTATAAATTACCATGAATGATTACATAAAAATCAAGTAGGAGACATAGTAGAGTCATAGTTGAAGAGATTCAACCAATGCAATATTAAAAAAGAGCTTATTGTACTGATAATAAACCAACTGGCCGTCATGAATGAGATGATCTTATAATTGGGTCTTAGGTATTATGGGGAAATAAAAGCAGGTTGTGCAGACCATCATGATTTGCTAAAATAATATGTAGATTTTCTTTGCTTCTGTCAGTTTTTTAAAAATTATATTCTACCTTCTCGCACAAATCGTTGATCTTGGTTTTGTAAGGTACTGATGTATGTATTTTGGAAAATACAATCAAAAAGGTTTTAAGTTGTACATGGTTTTAAAAGGTTGGCATATTGCAAACTGGTGGCAAGCCTTTGCTTCTTGAATTACATAATAGTGAATGAAAATGCAAGTGAAATAAAAAAAAATTTCAATTTTTCAATCGACTTTTCTACTTCAAATTCATTGTTTTAAATCTATGTTTTGTACCTTTTTAAAATTTAAAATTCACTTTTCATTTCAGTAATAGCATTATGGTAGTTTTTTTTAGTATGAATATTCCTTGTCCTGCAGTAAATGAAAGCATTTATTATTTAATGAATAACAAACATTTTGTGGTTTTATATTTTGTGTAACCTAAACCCATGTTAATAACTAGACTTTAATCATTATATTGACATTTGAAATTACAACTAAAATTTGAATTGTTACATTCAGCATGAGGTCTATGCTCTGCATTTTAAATATATTTTATACACTGCAACTTTATGGAGGATATAGTCAAATTTGTCCAGTACATATTTTGTTCTAAGCTCTGTCTGTATCTTTTGAAGCTATTCTTCATATTTTCTTGAATACGTCTCCTCAATAGGCTTTCTTATTTTCTCCTCCAAGGTGTCCAATTCACATTTCACTCCTTCCACCTGGAGGATCACCATGACTACCTTCTGATAACAGAAAATGGAAGCTTTGCTCAGCCCCTGGCTCGACTCACCGGCTCAGAGAGGCCTGCACCAGTTAACGCCGGCCTGTATGGGAACTTCAAGGCCCAGCTACGTTTCATTTCCGACTTCTCCATATCCCTGCAGGGATTCAACATCTCCTTCTCGGGTATGAATGTATATTAAGGTTCCTATATGGAGGCATGGAGGGGATCATATTGGTAGGTGTATAGTTGGAATTGGAAGGTGACGATAAGGTGTAAAGAATTTTGTCGAGGAAGAAGAAAGATGGATTGAAATGTGGTGGCTGGATTTCAGGGGTAAAGAAGTGATGGGTGAAAAAGACAACTCAGATGATGAGATCAAAAGTAGTAAGCTTTTTTTAAATTGTGTATCAAGTAACTCGAGGAGTGAATTTCCCATGGTAATAGGTGCAGGCTTAAGGTAGACAGTGCCCCAGGCTGTGCTGATCAGAGGAGGATAATTAAGAGACAAGGAGGTCACGCAGGTAGAGGGTGTCCGACCGTGATTGGAATTATCATCTAAGCATGGCATGTGGGTCAGTATCATCAGGACTGAGGAGATAGAGGTACGGGGGGTTTACAGAAATAATGGGGGCCCCCATGTAGAGAGAAGGAAGGAATGTAGCGTTAGGTGGAGATACAAGGCTTAGGCAGGGAGATGGAGAAAGAGGAGATTAGACAGATGGTGATGCTGAGTGAGCAGGGTTGATGGAGAGGGCGGGGAGAGAGAAAGAGAGATTGAGGGAGAGGCATATGATAAAGTAGAGAGAGAGAGAGAGAGAGAGCTCCATGATGATCCTGGCTAAATGTTTGCCTGCTGTTTGCTGAAGTGAAACATAACTTATGCAGCCATGAATATTCATGAACTTTAGTTTTTGTGTGTGTGTGTCCTTGTAAGCTTTATCATTAGCATCTATAGATTTTCTGATTAGAATTAATTTAGTAACCTTTTATGACCTTTGATGAAATTTTGCCAATTCTGTCAGGCCCCATCCTACACTGGGGGTCTGCTGTAACGTGTTGCTGTGCTGATATCGATAGGCCTTAATACAATAGCTCTTCCTTCTGCCAGATACAGACAGTGAGAGGAATAGTGGCCAGGGTATGAACTTCTTCTTGCTACGCCAGAGTTGCATCTAAGTCTCAAATCATAAGGCAACCAACAGCCTATATATATATATATATATATATATATATATATATAATAAAGCTGCCTACAGGCTGGCCGGTTTTAGAGGGCCCATTCTTCATCTAGACATGCTGGGCTAAAGCTTTTGGCATGTATCCTAATCTGATGAAGTGTCCTCGAGCAAGGCAGATAATCCCTACTATCTCTCATATTGTTTTCCTTGTTGGCCAAATGGGTTTTCAAAGAGGTTATTTGAAAATAACATAATTATAATAGCATAATGATGTTATTTTTAAAGCTGATCTTTTTTTGGCTATAATGTTTCCAGAGTATGATCTGGAACCCTGTCAGGATCCTGGGTCACCTCAGTTCGGCTGGCACAATGATTCCAGTTTTGGAATCGGGGACTCGCTGGCGTTCACCTGCAATACAGGCTATCGTCTACAGGGGGCGAAGGAGGTTGTTTGCTTGGGAGGTGGCCGCCGTATTTGGAGTGCCCCTCTGCCAAGGTGTGTGGGTACGTGGTCATCTGCTTTTCTTCTGATTTCTTCTATTGTACAGTATATTTATTATTTTTACCCATGTTAATATCAAATAAAAACTTCAGGGTTCTTTTCTTGGTTTTGGTTTCTCTTGCAGCTGAGTGCGGATCAACAGTCTCCAACAATGAGGGTGTTCTTTTGTCGCCAAACTACCCAATGAACTATGACAACAGCCACGAGTGTGTGTACACCATTCAAGTTCAAACTGGCAAAGGCATCAACATCACTGCCAGCACTTTCCAACTCGCACAAGGTGACATCATCAAGGTAAAGACACAATACATTCACTCCTTGTTTGTGATGGTAAATAAATAAATAAGGTTTATCTTTGTCCCAAAGTGACAGATATTTTCCATTTGACAGGGCTCAACAATAAACACAATTCACATTTGAAAACACGAAGTACATATTTACAACAAGGCTCAATACACATAGATAATCAACAAATAACAAAGGCATATGATTCAGCTCCTGGTGCTTTTTATTATGTTCAAAAGAAGAAACCAGTAAAGGGAGGATTTTGTGGAAAACACCAGGCAGAATGCACAATAGTTTTGTATTGGTAGTCGGATCAAAGGTCAAACAACAGCAGCAGCATCTCTCTGGGAGGGAAGAGATTCATTTTGTTTCTCAAGGGCATTTTAACAGCTTTTTGTAAGCACCACAGATGTGATGCAAATGACTATGTAGTCCTCACTTCACAGCTGGAATGCACTCTTTTTGGGATGCAGATGTCTTGTCTTATGCTTCAATTAACAGCTTTGTCACCCACTATCTGCTTTTCTTAGCAGTGGAGTTGTGTAGACGGTCATCTCTTGTATTTAGTCATCTGGTGAGGATCTGAAATGTGGACTGACCACATTGTAGAGCTAAATTGCCTTGAAGAAAAACAAAACAAAAAACAAAACAGAAAACAAAACAACAAAATGCCCAAGGAGTATTTCAAAGGAAGAGCCCAGAGTTAGTTCACAGTCAATCAGGAAAGATTATGTATATTACTTGAAAAACAAGTATTTCTATGACAAATCATTTGCATTGGATGCATTGGTTCAACACCTTGCTCAGCTGAAAAAGATAAGCAGAGAAAGATTAATACATCTATTTAGCGTGACTCCAGATAACAGAAATGCCTTACTCTCTGCTTTGAGTGATTTCAAACTCTTTTTGGATTTTAGCTTTTTAATATTGAGGAACATTTTAATATTTGCAATTTTCACATCTCATTTAGGACATTGAATTTGTAGTAGAGGTGCCATATAAGAAAAGATATACAGTACTCATAAATTCTTTGTAACTGTCGCTTTCTTTCTTCGATATTAATATTTAATTCTTAATTGTAGACAGCACACACCTATAAAGCAGAATAACTCATGTCGCTCACTGTCTCTAATCAGGTGTATGATGGCAAGGATGGTGCTGCCCAACTCCTTGGCACCTACACAGGCACGTCGATGCAAGGTCTGTCCCTCACCGGCACTTCCAACTATCTGTGGCTGGAATTCTACTCCGACCAGGAGGTGACGGCAACGGGATTCCGGCTCATGTACCGCAGTGAGTCACATTTAATTTCACTGGAGGAGGGGGGACTTAAAGCTTTTCCAAATGACTGAATTTAGCCTCACTTCAGGAGCCAGGCGGTTCAAGTAGCGGAATTTAAAAGAAAATTTTAATTGACCCTTACCCTGCTTCACTGTGTCTTTCACTGTCAGGGTATCCATTAAACACAGCATGCTGTTTCCGCTCCACTCCTGCAGGGAAATTTGCCTTTTTCTCTCCCGCCTCTCTCGCTCTGCCTTCCCCTGTTCCTTCTTTTCCTTTGCTCTCTATGTCAGCAATTGTCTGGCTAACTGTTCCTTATTAAAGCCGGTGAATAATAGTTGTTATTGTTTGAAATCATTGTGTTTGCTAATGTATATGTGCATTGTGCATGCACTGCAGACAGTGTGTGCCTCTGCATATGCATGAGCGTGTGTGTGTTGAAAGTTTGGGTCATTGATGTAAGTGGGCCAGTAATAGATGGGTTTTGTTTCTCGCCCTTAATTGGCTTGCTGACTGTGTATTGTTGCTAACCGTTTCTAATGTATTACTGTGACGAGAGAATGCTTTGGTGACACTGCACTTTGCAGTCCAATTTAAAGTGTTTTTTGAGTTTCACCTGAAATCCCTGAATTCCTTTTATCTACCAGCGGGTTTTGTAGGTATAATTCAATATAGTTATTACCGTGGCATCAGGCCAAGAGCTGCTTTCACTTGAAAAGTATAAAAGCACAAAAGTTTTTAGCTAACTTCCAGTTAGGCTACAAATTATAATTTCTATGGCGAATGTGCCAGATACAAACCACTATAAAACAGTTGACGTAAAATAAGTTTATGGGATAATGTTATTTCAGGATATATATTAATTTACGTTAACTAAATAAATTGGCAGCATAATCTAAATGGAACCACAATTAATTCAGGGAAAATTAAGTTTAATTATGATCTGCCTTTTGAGTTACAAAATTACCTATAATTAAGAATCACAATTTAATTTAATGTATGACTTTTCCAGTGTTGTGCACAAGGTAAATAGCAGAATATAAGCTTGCAGCCATTATCCATCCCAAAGTGCAGTTTTTACTCGGCCCTTTCAAGCAGAATGAATACTCTTTACAACATGAAGAGGATTGACTGATGTGTGAACAGCAAGAGGGCAAGGAGGAAGCTGTGTACAGTCAGCCTAAAACTTGTCAGAACATGAAATCTAATCACGTTTTGACGACTCTTCCACCTGAAGTGCTGAGATTATTTTCCAAATGTGTTGAGTATCTTGCTCGAGATTTATACTGGGCATGACACTTGTTACACCACCATAACATCTGGCTTGGGCACGGACCTCGCCGTGAGAAGGGATGATAAATCAGAGCTGCTGGTTTTATGTGCATTCACTGTTGCTGCATAGCAGAACACTTACATTTAGTACCTGAAAGAGAGCAATACACATAAAGGCCACGGTCAAGTTCAAACATGGCGAGCACAAGAGTTATTGCAACATTTTCTTGTTTGTGGCTTGTTTATTTTATTTCTCTAGTTATCCCCCAAAGTGTTACGAGTGGATGGGCTGTTTCTCAGTCGTGGTAAACGTCCACACTCAATTGAACATTTAATTGTGACTGTCTAATTGGGCTGTCACCCCAAAAGGAATCTTTTACTGCCAAGGAATTTAATGGCAAAGTAACAAAGCTCTCATTTGTGCTCAACTAGAAATTATTTCTCAAAGCTCAATCAATACCTCTTACTGCACAGATCAGTGGAAATATGGTACTGAAGAATGTGTACAGAATGGCTGTCTCTATTATATCTGGTTTTAAAATGCAGATTTTTGTGGATATGTCCCCAGTATTCATGTAATTTGATTCTTCCACTTATTGCCTCCTTTTTCTAATCTCACTCGTCCAGGTTTTGAGCTTTCACACTGTGATGATCCAGGTGTGCCGCAGTTTGGCTTCAAAGTCAGTGACCAGGGTCATTTTTCTGGAAGTGCCATTACTTTCGGCTGTGATCAAGGCTACACCCTGCACGGCAGTGGCATCCTCAAGTGCATGACCGGGGAGAGAAGAGCATGGGACAATAACCTCCCGTCATGTATAGGTAAATCCTTCTACCTAAGTCTTGATGCTGTCTTTAACTGTGTCTATACAACAATGCAAACTAAATCCATCTCTTTCCATCCAAGCGTTTTGGCTCAATATCCGTTTTAATCGCTGTACAGGCCCTGAAAACCCATTTCCTGTGACCGTAAAATGTCAAATTTAACTGTACATAATCAAAGGTAACTGGGTCAGCAATGCTTGTAATTATCAATGTTGTGTTCCACACCTGTAGCCGGGGTTGTTTTCCTCTGGAAGGGAGACACGTGATAGAAGTCTGATGATTCAGCAAAGGCTACATCATTACTCCTAAAACCTAATCAGCAAGAGGTTCTGAGGGCCCACGTCATCATTTACAAACGTAAATGTTTTATCCCACCTAGTCTGAAAGACAGGCCCAGAGTTTTCAAACTGAAACAGGGCCGGCAGCGTTTCCAAACTCAGTTTTAGCAGCTCTAAAACTCTGGAGTACTGCGAACAGCAGGCGTATCCATAGCCAAATTTCTACATTTACAAATAAAAACCTAGTTGTATGGATGAACCATCATTCTCTGTCCCTTTTAGTTGCATTAGATATCTGTTTATCTCTCTCTTGTCTTCTGCAGTTACACTTATTGTTAGTGAGATCAGGTAAACTGTTAACGTTGTGGCTAGCTGTTAATCCCAAGGATTCATACCGATACAAGTTCTCCTTAATTTAACTTGCTAGAAAGAAAATATGCTATTGTAATTTTGTTGGGGAATATAAATGGCTCCGATGTTTTATTGTTAAACATTAACTTCACAATACTTTGTGTTCTTGATGAAAAACTGGGTGTGGGGCCATTAAGAACACAATGCTGAAGAAATTAGCTATTGCTGTGTTTCTCTGAGTCTGTTTCATTTGTAGGCTACGTAATTTAGAAATTTTACCCACAAGAAATTAATCTGCATTTTTTTTTTGTAGAAGCAAAGATGTAATTATCAGAGTGCTCATATCAGATTGAGCCACAGACAAAAATGCACAATCTAAGATGAATTTCATATTCAGAACATGTTGGGACAGACAAATGATAAAGCTATTACCTACACGTTGCTCGAGTCTGGAAAGTGTTGTGAAGCAGTGTCTGTTTCTTAATGTCTAGCAGTGATGGATTAGGGTAAAATATGATTTTCAAATTCCGGACGTGTGCAGAATTGCACTTTAAAGGCCATGGTTTCCCCAGGCCTTTTTCAATGAAACATGTATTTGTTACTTTTTCAGTGAAAGTGCTTCAGTCTTGCATTGTGGCATGTTCAATACAATCAAAAAAAAGAAGAAGAAAGGTAATCAGTCTATTGATTAACTGTTTAACAGTGCTGGATCACTGAACAGTCAATATTAATAGTGAGCTATGTTTCTGTGAGCTGAATTTGAAATGGGATTTCTAGCCCTTTCTCCTGGGCAACATCCCGGCTCCTGTCAAGGACTTTCACATTTGCTCAGTGTTATGACGCTGATTATAGCCAACCAGTGTGGCAATCTAATGTAATTTTCTATTAATTAAATGCTGGTTGTTCTTTAACATAGATAGCGAGATGATAACCAGGGGAGAGACGGGACAGATTGGATAAGATATTCCGTCATTAACATTTGTGGCTCTGGTCCTCCCTGCATTCCAAGGCCCAGCCTATATATTCTCTGGACACAGTATTTTTAAAATTAATTAAAGGCATCATAAGGAGGCATACTTTCAACAAAACAAGTTTTGCATCTGTGAGTTTCTCTGGTCAGGCAGGAAGTCGTTGTTTCATTCCTATTACCCGTTAGTTGTTCATTTTCAGCAGAGTTTCAACTGTTACTCATTAGTCCTCATTGTGGACTCTGACAGAATTTTGGGTTTCTTTGTATCATCACATGGACATTTTCTTCTGTGTGCATGTGGCTGCATTTCCCATTTTGTGATTTGGCTGTTTTGTATCCATTTGTGTGTATGTCTATGTAGCGGAGTGTGGTGGCAATTTCAAGGGCGAGTCCACAGGGCGGATCCTCTCTCCCGGGTATCCCTTCCCCTACGACAACAACCTTAGGTGCACGTGGACAATTGAGGTCAACTCTGGCAACATTGTCAGGTAACTCAATTTGCTGAATATTTATGCATCTACTGTATATCCAGTATAAATGAAAAGTAATAAGCTATGCTTTTTTGCATAGCTTACTTGATCGTTTTAAATATTTCAATTAAAACGTACAATAAATTAAATAAGCAAATTGAATTGAGCATCATTAATCACGTAATATGGCGAGAAGGGAAACAAAACTACAGAAGCTTTTAATAACCTAAAGTTGGGCCTTAAATTATTAAGTCTGCAAAAGAAACAAATGCAGCTTTGGAAAAAAAAGAGACCACAGCAAGATTATCAGTTTCTCAGATTTTACTGTGTTTAAAAATAAATATATTCTTAAACAGACATTAGAAATAAAATGGCTTTCATACATTAAAATAAATCCTGAGTGGTCTCTTAATTTTCTGTGTGTATATAAGGAATCAATAGTAGGACACCCGAACCTTAAATCAAACAGAATGTGACACGATAAAAAGACTGTTGTTTATGAAGAAAGGAATTTGCCTTGAATTGAACAAACGGATGTTGATTAGATTCCTCCGAAATTGACTGAGGTCATTCTAACTTGACCTGACTACAAAAGACAAAAAGAAAAAACACTACAAATGTTTTCACTGAAGTTAAGATTTTAAACATGAAGCTATCGGATGTCATCAAGAGAAACAGCAGCTACATCAACAATTACATCCAGGGGGATTTTTGTGGACCAATGAAACATTTCTTTCATTAAAAACCTCTATTATTACTATGAATTAACACTTATTTACTTAGATGTTGAATTAAACATGCTATGATTCCATAAAGACAGAAGCTGCTTCAGGCCACCTCTTGATGAGACTGCAGATAATTCTTTGCACTTTTGTTTCTTACTTTGACAGAATTTGATTAATTGATAAAACATCTCAACTGAAATGCCCAAAAGCTTGGGGAAATATAGATCTCTCTTTTGACGGCAACCTAATCTTGCCAAGTTCAGCTCCCATAACGCCTGCCTTCTTGGCGAGACTTGTTTGTTGCCTTTTATTCAATTAAACATGAGGGAGTAAACTGTCACTTAAGCTAAATGCATCTCAGTCTCACTCATCATTCTGTATGTTAACATAATGACCTGACTTAACTTAAACTGACAGAATTAAAGCACAGTCAGTAACACTCTCCTGCGTTCCTTTCTCCCAGTCTGCAGTTTCTTGCATTTGACACAGAGGCATCCCACGACATTCTGAAGGTGTGGGACGGGCCTCCCGACAACGAGATGTCTCTGAAGGAAGTTAGCGGCTCACTGCTCCCGGAGGGAATCCACTCCACTCTCAACATCGTCACCATTCAGTTTGAGACGGACTTTTACATCACCAAGTCTGGGTTTGCCATTGACTTCTCCAGTGAGTATCTCCTTCTGAGTAGCTCTAGTAGAGGATTGTACTCTCTCTTGCTCTTTTTGAGACTCATTCTAAAAATTTGAAACATCCGGTTTATTTCCTGGTTTACAGGTGAGTGCAAATAGTCGACAAATTGTCAATAACTAAATAATATATACTACATTTAAATGAGGACAAATGAAAGCTATAACCAAACCTATTGTGTTATAGAATTAAGGAGCTGTGAAATTGGTCAGCAAATAGTGAACTTAGATTAAAAACATCTTAAATCAAGGAAAAATGCAACCTAAAACCAAACATATAGGACCGAAAACATTTAGCCAGTAACAAAGAGTGAAAAGTTACCTGATTGAGTGCCACTGAGCATGTTTATGGATTACCACCATATGAATGTGCTCAGTACATTGCATATTTAGCGTGTTCTTACATGATGTAAGGAAACATTGAAGTGTCACACTGTTGACTTCTGATGAGAATGTTTCTAAATGATATTAAGTTGACCATAGTGAAAGATAGTGGGTTTTGTCATCTTTCATGTCTTAGCATTAAATGTTATCTTTATTTGTGCCTTTATGAGCAGTGAAGTCCCATATAGTTCCTCATGAACGTTTGCTGTCACAATACTTATACAGTTTTAAGGGTAGACGTTTCAAAGCCACTCATGTATTCCATATCTGATGAAATGATGTTCATGTTTTCGTTCTCTTTAGTATATAGACATGGCAGCCTAATGTAAAAATCAATGATGTAGGATTCACTGCATGCGTTTGAGGCTGAAATCGATTCTGGAGATTCACACTGTACTTAAACACCCTCTTGCCTTAGGCAAATGGTTTTTAGGAACGAAAGCATGATGGGAGCAGTAGTCCTGCTGCACTGGCCCCAATCGTTTTCTTAAAAAACATAAAATGTATACATTTTGTTAGTTCATACTTTAACTGCTACAAAACAGAGGTGCCAAATATTGAACTCAGTTGAATAAGTTGAAACCTCTGCAAACAGTCTTCAATGAGTGACAGTGTTTTGTGGTAACCATCAAATTCTGAGTATGAAGTTACACCTCTACTTACCATCCATGCAGAATAGAGGTTAAGTGTGTGATGATGATCCCTTGTTTCACAGTTTTTAAATCACAGCGACTGATTATTTAACCAAGTTTCGAAAGCGCATAATCAAATTTATTGTTCTCCGTGTCACATCCATTAATCACATCATATGCAACATGCTCCTCTCTTAATTCACATTTGTATTTAATTTCTTTTTTTACTTATTTTTGCACAATGTATTTTGTAAATGAAAAAAAAAAGCAACTTCATAAGGCTCCAAAATGCGTAACTTTGTTAAATCTCTCAATAAAGTCTGTGAAGATGGGAACATTTGAAGAATCCATCACATTTCACCAGATCACCCTCGCAGTGCTGGGCTGCTGCACAGCTGTGGTTTAGGAAAACAGATTAGGAAAACATGGCAGGATTTCGGCTGATATCAGCTTGTAATCTGCTTTGTGCTGTAACACTGTTTGAGCCACAGTTTCAGTCTGACAGCTGTCTACCATATGATATGAAACTGTGTGTGCTCTCTCTTGTGCTCATCGATTCCCTGTACATTGCAGGCAGATGTGTGTGTATGGCGGTCACATGTGTGTGTTTGCCCTTCAGGTTCGATAGCGACAGCCTGCAGAGATCCAGGTATTCCCATGAATGGAAGTCGCAACGGTGAAGGGCGTGAGCCTGGTGACTCGGTGACCTTCTCTTGTGATCCGGGATATGAATTGCAGGAAGAGAGCAGAATCACCTGCATCCAAGTGGAGAATAGATACTACTGGCAACCCAGCCCTCCAAGCTGCATCGGTAAGAGAGAGAGCAGAAAAGAGAGTGAAGGAGGAATGTGAGGAGGAGATTGAAAGAGGCATATGGATTGAAGGAGAGAGGGAGCGAAGGAAGTGTAGAGGCTCAGAGTGAAAGAGAGATGGTGAGAGGAAGAGGGAGCAAGGGAGTTTTTCTGGCTGCAGCATAGACTATAATTCTCTCTCACTGATGTCTTAAAAATATTTGGAGGATAAACAGGACTGTTCAGCTGTGTTTGAGTTTTTGCCAACCCTTATGTGGACAAATCCACTTCTGTAGCCAGTTAAAAGCTGAGTACTCTATAGTCTCCCAACACATTGCCGTATTAGAGTTTAACAGCTAATTACTTAACAATGCAATTAGAAATAATTACACTAAGTAGGTCCAAAGAAACCTAGACGCTCTTGAGTTGCTGCCAACTGGTCTAAGTGAGGGCTTTTTTTTTTCCGGGCTGGGAACAGCTAGGAAATTTTTGCAATGAGATTACAAGATCACACAACTAAGCATAATTTAATGCCATCAGGAGCAAGTCTGCTTAAGTCAGAACTTGATGTAATTGTCAGCTGTTATTTTATTAATTCTTTATTAATTTCTTATCATAGTAAATAAGAGCAACTTAGTCACCGCTGTGTTGCTGACACTTAAAAGTGAAACCGAAAGCTGTTTCTTTATTCATCAAACTCACAAATGACAAGGGAAGCCTTCAAAAGTTAAGCTTGGAGAATATCATCAAACATGCACAGACACCAAAAATGCAATGTAGAAAAATCACATGAACCTAATTGACACAGTAAAGGGTTCATTTTAGCGCTAACATAGACCATGAATTAATTGATTATTGCTTCATATTCACATTACTGCAGAATCATTGTTTTCCCATTAAAATCCAGGAGTCATGTACTGTAGCAGTGAACATGAAAGAGCAATGAGTAACATTGTTGAGAGTACATTTTTTTAATAACTAACTTCATGGGACGAGCAGAAATGCATTTTGTTATCTTAATAGTTCATAGTCCAAAAGTTACCTTTTCATATTTTTGGTAAGATGCATGCTTATTCTACATGTTTATCAAGGTAAACCAAAAATCAAACCCTGTTGAATACTGAGCAGAACACTTTATAGGATACAAGATTTTTTTTGGGCTTATGTAACCAATGTTAGGCGCATCTATAAGAAAGGGGTCAGACACATATCTCATATATAAATCTCTCTCATCCACTTTTTCTTCCTGTTTTATCTTTCAAGCTCCCTGTGGTGGAAATGTGACCGGATCATCAGGATTCATCCTCTCTCCCAACTACCCCAACCCCTACCCACACAGCAAAGACTGTGACTGGCTTATCGCTGTGCACTCAGACTATGTCATATCCTTGGCTTTTATCAGGTAATATGAGTGGATGCTGTGTCCACTTTGCTTTTGGTGAAAAATAAATACAGGCTACATTTAAAGCTGTTTTTTTTATTTCAAAGCACAGGGATTTAGGGTATTTAAAACAATTATTTATAAAGCAAATCCAGGAATTTAAGGAAGAGTGTTGGCAGTGGATCAGATTGAAAATGCTTGATGCCTGTTAAAAAATATTGTTGTCCCTTAAGGACACGTCCAGTGGCTTACAAGATGGAGCTTTCCCTAAACCTGTGCTATGTTTGTAACCTACCTGCAACAGAATGGAGTCAGTTCTCAGTGGATGCACAGCAGCTCAGGCTGTGCTGTGGAATTGCTTGTTTTCTGCAGCGGAACCAGGTATAACATCATGGTATTGAGCAAGGTTGGCCATGTGTGTTAAGCAGAGGACCTGAGTTTGGAGCCAAGGTGGGTTGGGAGATAGGGGCAGAA
This sequence comes from Platichthys flesus, assembly GCF_949316205.1. Lineage (NCBI taxonomy): Eukaryota > Metazoa > Chordata > Actinopteri > Pleuronectiformes > Pleuronectidae > Platichthys > Platichthys flesus. The sequence goes on from NC_084955.1 coordinate 9,518,207, forward strand.
GCTGCAGTGCCTCTACAAAACACCCAAAAGGCAGGTATTGCTGCCACTTTGCTGGAGTGTGGTGAAAGCAGATTTCTGGCTGAATGCTGCGTATACTGCACGGAGCTGTGTTCCGAGAGCAGCTCATTTCTTAAGCTGTATGATACTCGGACAACAAGCTTTACATTATTAATTACAATCTCAGCATATAAAAGCAAAACTGACAGGGCAAACAGAAAGGCCTGAGGGCACATTTCACTGGTCTTCTTTTGACTTCTCATGCGTTGCTTCCATAGTTGTGTTCATGGAGGGTGAGAGAAGAGGCGCAGGTACACTGTCTCTCTCTGCACTCCCACCCACTTGCCTTCTCCTTCAGGCAAAGAGAAGAAACTCAGTGTTTTTTTTATCTCAACTTTGTCCTTCAAAACAAACATCTAATGGAGTTAGCACAATGCTGCTCTCTCCCGTGGGACTGCCAAACGAAAGGATGGAGCTATGATTTTAAATTGCAGTTGCCTTGATCCAACTCAAATGCAATTATCTCCAAGCTATTTACATTTTCGTCATAAACTGTGCTCATTATTTTGAAAACAAATGCTCCACTCTCACTGCAGCATGCGATTTGATACACAGCGCCACGATACGAAGCGATCTTCTCACCCTGCACTGCCACTACCGTCTGGGAAGAATTTGTGCCACCGCAGTGTCACAACAATTTAATCTCTTCTCACCTCTTCGGGGAGATATCTTTTTGTATCTCTTTGTCTGGAGATGCAAAAAAATCACTTGGCATGACTCACTTCTAGCCCTGCGGTGCACGCTCTAATTTTGAAACCGTAATGGATTCTAAATCTCTCAAACAATTGGTGCGATCATGTGGCTAAGACTTTGGACAATTATAACTGTTTTGTCTTTTGTTTGTCTGCTTTCTTTTACTCTTCACAGCTTCAGCATTGAGCCCAACTATGACTTCCTGTATATCTATGATGGTCCAGACAGCAGCGCTCATCTGATTGGAAGTTTCCAGGACAGCAAACTTCCTGAGAAGATTGAGAGCACCTCCAACTTCATGTATTTGGCATTTCGTAGTGACGGCTCTGTGAGCTACACCGGCTTTCATTTGGAATACAAAGGTACGCTGAAGGCCTGTGCAAGCGGGAGTCTACTCGCATTTTCAAAGAATATGTTTATGTATAACAGCAGGGGGTTTTGTTCGATACACACGTAAATTAATTATACAATGAAGTCTTTGAAGTGTGCAACTATACACAATTATGTTATCTAATAGTGATGCCAGCTGTGAGAATGGCCTCTGATTCAACCTTATATTTCCACAATAACATTACATTACTTTCTAAAAACAGTGAGGTTAAATCAAACAGACTGTTGCAGCCTTCAGACTATTTATATTTATTTCTGCTCTATTAGATACCCTCTCTCATTTTAGACTATGTTCTCACAGCTTTGTTCTTTTGATTGGCAGCGAAACTACGGGAGGCGTGTTTTGATCCCGGGAATGTGATGAATGGCACTAGAATGGGTACTGACTACAAGCTGGGATCCATGGTGACATTTCATTGCGAGGCTGGCTATCTGCTGCAGGGCTACTCCACTCTGACATGTGTCATGGGCAATAGCAAGAGACCAGAGTGGGACAGAGCCAAACCAAGCTGTCAAGGTGAGAGGCAACACGCTGACAATAACACCTGAGTGGGAGATAACTGCACTGCAGCTAGATGGACAATATTTGATGCTGTGTAACACCAGAAGGGTGCTATGTTAAAACAAGTTTGCGTGGGGTGCACACTTCTTTTGCAGGATCCAAGAAAAGTAAACCAAAGGAGAGAACTGTGTTTTAGATATAAACACTTAACTCATTGCAGAACCCAACAGCAGAACCACATGATTATGATCAGACTAAATCCTAACTCAGACTTCTTATACTGACATTAGGGAGATCTAACTTGGTGTTTTGCTCAGTTGCTGCATTGTATGGCTGTGTGCAGTGCTCTTTGCTGTGTTCTCGCCCGAGCTATCATCTATCAAGTTATTAGCGTTAATGCACGCAGTCAGACCTCACAGTTGTAGCTACCGTTGCATAACCTGCAAGTAGAATGCTTGTCTTTCACTCTTCAGTCTTAGTACCTGTCACTTGGAATCTGTTTGAATTAATTCTGCGGAAAAACGCTGTATGGATCTTTTTTTAATCGGTTGCAAAATTTGATGGGTTCTTCTAAAAGCCATGTCTCACCTCTACATAAATTCATTGGAATTGGTCCTGTACGTTTTGCACAATCCTGATCCCAATTATCCAGATTGATATAAACATTCATGATATGCAATGATCGAAACTAACCTGCTTTGTTAAAAAAGACAGAATACTTGTTTGCTGAATAGACTCAAGGTGATTTATAGTAGTAGCGTGTTGAAACTTACAGTGGTTTAGCGAATCTAATAAAGTGTTGACAGTAAAGCAGTACAACTGGGCTATTTTATAGTTTCACAGTGTTTTGCAAAGAAAAAATAATATACCAGGGATTATTATTTATTATTCACAAATCGAATGTGTAGGCGTCTCATAGAGATTTGCAGCATCAGTGTCAAGGATAGAGGTGAGAGAAGATGTGAGGATTTTCTAGATGCGTACCCAGTCTCCTCCCTTCTCGAAAGGTATTACACCATTTCTAATACTTTTTAGGTGCATCATCAGCCAAGGTTGAATTAGAATTCAGCTCTCGTCCTCAGTAGTGAAGAACGAGGGCACCCACACTCACACAAGGGAGCTGTTAATTTCTTTCACATTTTGGCACCTGTGTAACTTCACTGAGTTATCTGCTTTTCTAAAGTATCCATCAACATCTTTCCTTTAAGTATTTAAAATGGAAAAACACTGAAACCCCCTAATGTCTCTGAAACACTGCGTTCTCACATTTTTAAAAGGGCTGCATACCGATCCATTTAAATTAGTCCAATGTGCTGCCATCACATTGTTTGATTACCTGCCTCTCAACCACCAAACAGATTAATTTCTGATTAGTTTTTCCACATTAGCACCTCTGCTTGCGGATGTTTTTTCGTCTTCTGTGCTGACCAGTGAAACAGCAGCGACATATGTATTCTGTGGGCCACAGGGGGGTCAGAGCAGCTGGTGACAGCGTCCCTCCAACAAATGAGTGTGTGTTTGTTTACAGTCTAGGCTCCCTCACCCGATGGCTCGGTCCGAGGCAATAGGTTTAGAGGGCCTCTTGGCAAATTAGGTTCATTATTAACAGCTTACGGTTTCACTGCAACGTGACGCAGGTGCAGGACAGACCATAGCTTCTAATAAAGAACTTAGTCACAAATGGAATATCTGCAGATAAGTTTTGCAAGGAGATGTTGTGTATACAGACTTTACTGTTGGCCGCACAAACTGTGTTACACCATACTAACCTAAATGGATGGTATATTCTGATGTTCTAATTGATTAGGTTGATAATTAGAAATAATGATCTTCCAGCTTCAAAATGAGAGCCTCTGTATTTTTGAATTACTCAGCCTGCTGACAGAATGTGTGTTTCGGCTAAAGAGTTGAATCTGGAGTTTCTGAAACTTCCCGCTGGGCGACACGGTCTGATTAAAGTCACAGGCATGTGGAACTTTTGTGATTATGTGCATTTTGTTGATTGATGGTGTTTTCCTGTATTTTGAAGTACTTTTTCTTGCTGGTTGTTTCCCCTGTTGGGTTTTAACCCTGTAAACACAGCTCCGGCTTCTTTTTCCAGTCTGTTTACAGCTCACTTTCCTTTTTCCCCAAAGTGTTTCGCAAATGTCATTATTTTGGTATGCTGGCTGAAATTCCATTTGTCAGCAACTGAAAGTTCAAAGGTGACTTTTCATCTCATTTTGTTATATGAACTGCTTACCTTTGCAGTTAGAATGGATTTGCTGAATGTATTTTATTGCCTTATTCCCCAGGTAGTATGAGGTGGTTGTTTCACATTTGTTAACCGTGCTTCTCTGTTGCTTCCCTTCCTGCTCATGCAGCTCCCTGCGGAGGTCACTTCACTGGTTCAGAGGGGACCGTGCTGTCCCCAAACTATCCACATAATTACACCAGGGGCCAGAGCTGTGTCTATGACATCTTCGTCCCCGGAGACTTTGGTAAGCAATTCAAGAATTTTCAGAGTTGCAGAAAATTGTCACCTACAGTCTGTCCGTTTGCCACCGCCCATATATGGTATTGTATAGGTGTCCGAATCAGTTACACTTAAAACATGGTGTGAGAGAAGGAGCATAAGAAAGATGATCGATTGTGTGTTTTTCAGTTAATAACAAAGACAATAGAAAACTGGAGGTGTTCTCTCAAAGCTGGTCCTGGTGACCAAACATATTTTATCTTGTTTAAGTCATTTCCCATTAGGTCTTGGTTTGTGTGTCATTCGTGACAGTGGATCGGTGTATTCGATGGTTACTGCCATCGTTAGCTGCTTGATTAATTTTCAATTCCTCTATACTGCACTTGCTTCATGTGAGACAATTGAATTGACATAATAACAGGTCAATGGTTACAGGGAATAGACAAAGGTCAGTGATTGTCACTGCTATTGCTCCGAGTGGCGTGTGTCTGATGGATTCTGATTAATAAATACTGGTGTTAGAGTTCTACATCCTGTTGGGACCATTTCCCACTCTCGTGTGTTAAAATACAACTTGAAGAACAGCGGTGTCTGGGCTCTAGAAAGAGGTGTGAAAGCAGGATAGGATCAGGGCAAACAAAAATTGATTGTGTTGACATGAAAAATGCTCAGTGTTGTAGGTAATAGAGAGAAGGTCAAGCAGCGGAGGGCTGTGGGGAATAGACAGAGCAAGCAAACGCACAGGCCCTGGGTTTATCCAAGGGCCTGTGTATATACATAATTCAGCAAAGATCTCGAGAAGACCTTGTTATGCCTCTGCTCAATATTCCATGTTAGTCATAAAGAGCTGCTGAAATCGTAGGCGGGGTTTTTACACTGTAAAGCCCAAATCTCATGAAACACTGATTAATCCCCAGTGTGATGATCCAACATGACAGTTTACATCCTCTATTGCCGTCTCCCACCGCTCATCGAGGCCAGGAACCCACAGGTTTTTTTTTTTAAATAAATATTGCATGCAAATGTAGCCTTTTCTTAAACTGCCTGCAGAAGCTTAATGGAGCGTGGAAGTCGCCAAGCCACATTCCCACCTGGGCCTTCAAATTTATTCCAGGGACTGCAGACACAGCGGCCCACTAAAGACTGCTGTGGTGTAGGTGGCTTGAGGGAAATATATAATAAGAAGCGCACTAACAGAGCAATTGGGATTCACAGTTTGGGAAGAGCAAATTAAAAATGGTGGGTCCACAAGAATAGCTTTGATCTCCCAATAAATCTAAAATGATCTAAACCATTTGCCTCTTATCGCACTATATTATATCCAGATTTTGCTGTGATGACAATCAGCGTACCTGAAGTTATAGAGAAGTGGCCACTGGCTTGTTATATAAACCAGCATTTTCCCAAACGTAGATTTATAGATTTTTTTTATTTAACTCCGTGACTTAATCATGTGAAAGAATCATTACATTCCGCACAAAGAAAAGGCACTCTATCGGGAATCCAACATTTTAGCCTAAAATCTCTATGCATAGGACTTCTGTTTTCTCTGTAGCAGCTGAGTCTAGCCTTGATAGCAGAAATCACTTTTCAGTGTCTAGTATACAGGTAATTGAAATTTGTAAGCCCCTTGGGTAGAGTATCAAATGTGTGTCTTAGTCTGTCCCTCATATGACTGATGTGTACCATAAGCCTTTGAGACATGGTGTCAGCGTGGTTGAACTGCCAGGGAAATTTCAGTTGGAAATATATATGCATGTCTCTGTGCCGGTGACCTGTGGTTTTTACACATGGGGGACAAAACGAGAGATATGAGTATGTACAGTAAGTCATTTGTTTTTCTCTCAATTTGTAGATATGTGTTCGGACAGACATTGTAATATGTATTTTAAATTTGTCTCAGTATACGAAAGCTGCAAACACACTGACTTAGTGTTATTAGGGAAAAAACTAAGCAGGTTCAGATTGGGGAACAGTTTATTTACAGTTAACTAAGCAATGTGCTCTCGTTGATTATTTTTAGAAGATTTCGTCAAGTTATAACCAGAGCAGTGCCTGACATTTAGGTTTGACTTATGCTTGCTGAGGAGGCCACCAGCGATAAGCTGTTGCTTGCCAGAGTGAAAGGTTTGTCTTAATTGCTGTTCATTATAAAAATGGATTTCACTGAAAGTGGCTTAGTGTTATAGTAATACTTAAAAACTAAAATTAACAGTGATAAACAGATGGTTTTAATTTCTCTTTTTTACAGAGTAGCCTCGAGTTTAGTTAGGTAAATATAAAAAGGGAAATTAATCCTCTGCTATAATCCTGATCAGATCTGCACCTTTATCATTCATAACCAACTTTGCAGGATGCATATTTGCAGCAGGGCATGGCTGACAATTGTTGTTCATATTTCAAGAAACAATTAAAGGATAAGCTGATTTTGTGTTACATTGTGCAATGTTGTCATGTGCTTAGATCTTGGGACTTATTTCATAGATGATAAGATTATTACAGGTTGCGAAAAAGAAACTTTTTTAGTAACCCAGTTAGAGTTCACCACTCAGCCGGTGACAACAGCAAGACAGCCACATGTGTAAAAATAACCCCGTCTAAAATGAACATAAACACGACAGCATCACTCTCATTTTCCTTCTGCACAAAAGTGAGGAGTTCACTGTTCTTTATTTGCTGTTGTTGTCTGTTTCTTATGTTGTCAAACCAGGTTGATAGTTTGGATCTTGTTGCCTTGGGTAGCTGTAGTTGTTGAGCCCTGTAGTGTAAACCATTAACTTCTCTCACTTATTTCTAATTACAATAATTTTGCATGTACACACACAGGGGTACTGCTAATGAAATATTGTACTACATTTTTTTTCCCATCTACACCAGGTATTCATAAACGCACAGGCTTAGCCTCTTTTTTTAAAGATTGTGTGACAGGTTGTCAGTGCAGAGGATTGTGAAGGCTGAAAATATCTGATGTTACATGTGCTGACAGATAGTTTGTTCAGTGGTATTATAGTACAGTATATCAGGGATTTAAAGTACCTACAGAGTGTCTTGTCATGTTATTGTCTAATAATCCTGTGAAAGATGCATACCACCCCATATGCCATAATTTGGATTTAATATACTAACAAATGATACAGTATGCACATATTATACAGTTTATTATACCGTATGGAAAATAAACATCCATCCATAACATTATTATGCACTGCATTGTAATTAAGGAATTCTGCCCCCAGACATCAGCTCCATCACACATATAAATGTCTGTGTTTTTGCAATACTAGCTGATCTTACGTGACTTAGATTTACAGTTGGCATACCTGGTTACTGCTTTTATCCAAGCACATACAGCACATGTTAATATTGTCATTTGTGTACTGTGGCGCAGTGGTGGATCATAAAAGTGATAATAAAAAACACACTCTGCGCATAGTCTGTTAAAAAACATCTCTGCGTTAATTTTTTTAGACATCCGTTTTGGGACCTCAGCACTCGTGCTCTGTGTAAAGCTTGCTTTCCTTGGCAGCATTCACATGTCATCAAGGTACAATGTGCATTTGTCTTGCCCTTTAATGTTTAATTATTCTGTCAGAAATAATGGTTGTAGTCATATTTCAAACAATTAGCTTCTTTTCTAAGAGATGAATTATTCCTGGCACTCAACCTTTGCCTTGGGCACAGCTTATAAACATACATACTTACAGTGCCCCAGAGGAATACACTCTTGTTCACACCAAGTTACAAGTTCAGTGGCGAGTGTTGAACTTTATTGCCCTGTACATCCAGTAGGACACAATGTTTTCTGACGTAAAACTGACTGATAGTTCCGATATTTTACTGAAACTGTGTAATAGTACACAGGAAACATTTAGAAAAACATGTAGCCTAAGAACATTTATCAGACAAAAGGTTTTTATTCTTTATTATACTTTATATGTAAGATTTCAATTGCTAGTTTGACAAAGATTCCAAATTGGTCTTTATTGCAATTATGTTTTTAGCCTTTATGAAATGTGTCTGTCTGTGGGTGGCATTGTTACCAATGAATAGCCTCATTTGTCAGCCTATTATAAAGTAATAATTTGATGTGCGAGATCATCAGTAACAAACCATTTTTTGTCAACACTTCATTTCCCACTGTCAGTTGGTCGGTCAGAAAGACAAAGACTTTAATCGATTTTGTTACATCACAACTTTACATCAATGATGATTCGGCCTTGAATATGGGATTTCTTTGGCACAAAGGCCTTCTTTGTGAATGTTTGATGGCTTCAGAGGTGAGCCATATTCTGCTAATTATCACAAACTACCTTGATATGTATCTTGTAAACATGTATATTTTTTATTTTGAATTGTAACTTGTGCTTTTTTGCATTGGATTGATGGCGTGCCTGAAATATTCTTGGTGCTGAGTAGCAACATTCAGTCCATAGATCATTAACTTTGTAGATAACCTGTAAAAAGCAGGTATGGAACTAAATTCTCTTGAAATTGAGTGGATTGTCAGAAACCATTTACACGACAAGGGTCAAAAATGTAATCTCAGTCATAATGCTTTGCGTGCTGGACTTTGCAGTAATTTCACCATAACTGCCTTTATCTTGTGACCCAATTTGATCAAAGTTTAATTATAGGCATTTAAAGCAGATTGAATAGTATTTTAACGGTCTTCATTGTAGTTAACTTTACAAAAGTTGAATATCTCGCAGGAGTAATTGGGGATTTGATTTTATAGAAATAACATTAAATCACCTCTGTTTTTCTGCCTGAGGCATTTTATAGTTCCACTCTGTATATCTGTATGATACAATCACAGACATATGCATAATGGTCGCCACGGAATATTTTAGGGGGTGAGACAGGAGCGCTGATAAATTGCAGTAATAAATCTTCGCTGTAACAAGATGGACAGAAAATGAGAGAGAAATAGAGAGTTACTGCGAAAGGTGTGAGAGTGAACGTGAAAGTCTCAGAGAGAACAAGTTAGATGGGGAGTGTGATAATGAGTGAGAGAGTTCTAATGAGCGAGACGGAATAAGAAAAAGAGGGAGAGCGAAACCGAGTGCTGCTGAATGCGATCATAATAACGTTGACCCCTGGGGGCTGATTGTTGACTCATCAGTGATGTTTGCTGGAGAGTAAGATTAGGCCGGGGGCCCTGCTTGTACACTACTAACTACATCCCACCTAAAAAAAATCATTACCTTGTCACTCGGCGTCAGTGTACAGTATATATGGTATCCTCCATGTGATTAACCTAATGAAAAATATGAACTCAATCTGGCCTCTCTTTGAAGTCAACAGTGTTTCTTCCCCTACAGGTGCATTCAGTGGGGATGTTTAGTAGGAGTCTTGCCTTTGTCAAATCATGGAATACTAAGAATACTGTACACTGAGTCAAAAAGGACAAATTATAAGAAACCCCCAGCGACAGAAATCTAAGTACAGTCCAGCTAAAATTGGAAGTACAAAAAGCAGGAGACATATCCTTGTCTCTTCCTCTCCCATGAAGCAACGTTGTTTTTTTGCCTAAGACAGAAACCAAATGGACTGGAGGCTGCTTGTGCCAAGGTGCAGCCACACACTACTTGCCAAAAGGGCTAATTCTATTTCGTTGTGATAATGTGTCATTAAATATATATGTGTCTGTGCAGTCATAAAATCCCCCTGGTTTCTGTAAATGAGGCTTGTGTATGCTGTCACAGCCCAGAATCACAGAAGGCCGCCGCTGCCACAAAGCAGACACGACAGGTAGCTATTCCATAATTCATAGCCAGAAGGAGAAAACATATGCTGCCATTTTTCTTACCTTTTTGCTATTGCTAGAGCTGCGAGTTCCTTTAACACCTTATCTGGGCTTTGTGCATATTTTGCCTTGAGGCACATGTACTGTATCTAATGCAGTGGCTGTGGGCAAAAATAGGCTAGGCTTGCATGCAGTTTCATAAGTGGTGGTCTGAGTTGATGCTTTTCAAAGCATGGCTCAATTATGGCTTACCTGAGCTGCTGTGCACCAGTTAAAAAACAATGCATATATTAATCCCTGACTCCATGTTCATGCCATGTATCCTGAATGATCAAAAATATTTTGCGTGGGTCTTGGCAGTGCTTTTCTCTCGGTAATGCGGATTCCCCCCACAGCCAGGGATTGGGTTTAGGTTAATAAGAGACTTAAAATTGCCGTGGGTGTGAATGTGAGCATGAAGTGTCATTTGCTTCCATATGTTGGCTCTGTCCAGGGTGTACCCGGCCTCTCGCACAGTGGCAGCTTGGATTGGCTCCAGCTCCCTTCGGGACCCTCAAAGAATCAGGGGCATACATGATGGATGGATGGATGGAAGAGTAACACTCCAATTGCAAACAAATAGTAGTTATAGCTGGGGAAATGGATTTTACCACATCAGCAGTGAAAAGAATACATGAAAACCGGATTATCAGTTGAACTATGTCAGACGAAACAGACCAGTTACTACTTATCACAGATAATGGTGGATTCTCTCTGTTTGCCAGGGATTTTTAATTTACAGCTTCAAATCTTGGAACTACTTTAACAACAGGAAAATCTCCACAATACTGTTTTTAACATAAGCTGTTAAACCAGGAAAAATATGACTATTTTGAAAACAAAAGCAGCAAAGATGCCTTTCTGCTGGAAAGACTCACTAGAGTAAGCGTCTTATCAGAAACAAGCAGGGAACAAGATGCTCATTATGGTGCAATTTATAACTGAAAGAGATGCCAATCAAGACGATACAGGCATCTATCTTGCGTTTTATCTGAGATGATTTTCTGGTCAAATTAGTAAATATACGCATATCTGTGATGGAAGCACATGGGGCTTTTTGTTAATTAAAGTTGCTGCTGCTTGACTATCACATTATATCCTTGTAAGGATCCTTTCAGAAAGCGACAGGGCAGTGGGAGATTGAGACCCAGCGGAGGTAGTCAAGGTTCACTGATTAGCTTCCACATGATACCTGAGAACTGGAGCCTGTTATCTGACTCCATGCTCCATTTTAGATAAATACTGCACAAAAACGGCTTCGTCACCACAGAGACTTGCTGTGACGGCAGGGTTTTGTGCAGTTTTAGCCAAAGCAGAATAAGTTGTGATACAATGGAAATGCTGCAACTTCTCTGTTCAAACGCTTAATGTAGTTTTGAACGTCTAATCATACGTCGTGCATTGCACCATGATGGAGTCACTTACGTAGTTTCCTTTAATCTTCTCACATGGAAATGTTGTAGATAAGCTGCTCTCTCCTTGTTCGGGCAAGCTCAAGGAGGTTCAGGATGTCGGTCTGTCTCATTGTGAAAAAGAGCGATGCTGAGAAGTCATAGGCCAAAATTGTTTCGGAACAAATCGTGCAAGACTGACTTATGATACCAAGAGAGGGAACCAGAAGAGAAATTACTGCTGAGTGTAGCGTGAGTCTGTAGCGTGAGTCTATCAGATGGATTATTGGGGTACGTAGTGTAATCTGACTATAGACTGTCTGTGTTTGCTCAATATGTTTGTGGGATTAAACTATATATAAATAAAGCATGCTTACATATTTGAATGTGAGGGGAAATAGTGCTGATTTGAAAACTGTTTTAACTGATGAGTTATAGATAATAAGCTGGTGGTCATGTAGCATGGGTGAGGGGTTGTTAGGCAGTTAGGTGGGTTGTCAATTATTAGTATTTATATCTGAGGCAAATTTGTTTTTAAAGCTGTAGACAGTAGAGAAAGTGTTCATGATCCACAACCTGTGCTGCCATAACATTGTACTGGAAATATTTCATACATATTAATAGCCTTGTACTTTAAAAGTGTATTATGTTTATTATGCTGTCTAAAACTTTTCACTTCTGTTCACTGCATGAATCCTTCTTGTGAATCATCTCTGAGCCTTATTTCTTTTAATAGAGGCAAAGCTACAAATAAACAATACCAAAAGCGCAGATTGGTTTGTTTAGGTTAAATTGTAACAGAGCAAATAAATAAGATTCACACTGCAGACAATACAGAGATGTGCAGTTCAAAAAGGACCCCGAACAATTACACTTGCCTCTCTAAGAAGCAGCAGAGATGTTTAGAGAGACATAAATTCATGAGCATTTAAACACAATGATCATCAACATTTATTGAGCAGAGACTCGGCATCTCCCTAATAACACCTCATATGAAGAGCAATTACTAAACACTACTTCTCTGTAGTACCTGTATGTGTGTATGAGCGTAACAATACACACCAGGGGTCTCACTGTTTTATTGTGAAAGTTCTCTCCTGTCTGGCATACATGCAGTATCGTGATAACACTTCCACTACACACTACACTGAAGTGATCCAGGGGACCATGCGCATTTATTGTGAAAGATCAAACAGCAGAGGAAGGCGAGAGGGGGAATGAAAGAGCCTTTCTGAGATTATGACATTTCTCTTCCCTGCTATATCGTAATGATCCTATCTGCAGTACAGGCCCCTGGTTTTCTGACAGGGAAAGCACTCCATCCCAAAAAGCCGAGATGATAAAGAAGCCCAATGAAAACTGAAAAGTGCAGCCAAAGTTTACGCTGGAGAGGCTGCAGTATTACGCCTATCAGATACGTTGTGTATTTTCCAGCCTCAGTTGCTCTTATGTTCTCGTTATAGAGTAGAATCTAGTTTTCTCTTTGATTGTCACAATCTTTCACACATCATCATCTGATATTTCTCAGCGCAGAAATTTTATCAGAAATGAGATCCAGTCAATCATTCTTATCAGCTTTTAAATATCTGTTGACATAAATCTGCACCATATGAAATATGCAATTGAAGCCATTACTTTTTCTTAATTGTCACAAAACCTTTATATACAGTTAGGGATGAAAACATGTCATGTGGACAAATTGGTCAACAACAGCAAACCTACACAACATTTTTCTGTACTGCCGGTCCAAGTTTCGGTGCTGCTCCAGTTAAGCAGCTCATATTTATTCACGCTCACAGATGGGTCTGGCCCGTCTCTCCTTCAGACCGATTACCATCTGTCCTGAAACTGGTCGGGCCAGTCACAACCATTTATCTAAAATGGGGAGCGTTTGATATGATGACTGGAAGAGGAGCGCCCAATGGGAGACGTGTTGAAGCATTTCCCTTGAGAGCCATGTTGGCCACTGCTGATGTGTCGAGGTGGGTTGAATCTATGGAGAGGGTAAAAAAAAAAACTGCTTGGTGAAAGGAACAAAGAACTGCTTCACGTTGTCTATTTATTGGTTTATTTTTGTTATTGTGACATGCACATTATGTGCCCAGCCTAAAATAGGCTTAAAAGACACCATTATAGTTATAAAAAGAAAAAATATGAATACAGACAGAGACTAAACTATCTGCATCAATACAAATATTAAACTGATACATTTTAGACATGCACCAGAGCATTTTTGGATTTGAACATTTCATGTATTATTGATAGTCCTAACTCTTCAAAACAATACAATAGAATCACTTGATTTATACTCTGCTTCTCTTAACCACAATTCACACAACCTGTGGGAACTTCAAGGTCCAGAGGGAGAATTCCTCTTCTCAGGTGTATGTGTAACTTAAGACCTGTGACTCCACTATGTATATATCCATTTAATCAAGACAATATGTTATAAACAAGAACAAAATGCGTTATTTTTAAAGATATTTAGGTATTAAAATACAGGGTGTGAAGGCCGGGCAATTAAAGTGGAGGCACATGAATCATCTTGCCTTGTACACAGTATAGGTGGTTTGTTGTGGCTACTCGTGTGTAGATGTTTTCTTGACAAACATTACGACCCTAAATGCCTTCCGAGCACCATTCAGACACCACGGCACACTTAGACATTGTTACTGACCAGGTGCATCAATCCATCGCTGCAGTCTACGCTCTTTCAAATGGGTACTTCCAGGAGGATACCAAGCCCTGTCACAAAGCACTCGTCATCATAAAATGGTTCCAGGAACATGACAGTGATTTTAATTTACTTCACTACCCTGCACTTTCTCCAGGTCCCAGCCCAATAGAGCGCCTTTGAGTCTTGGCAATGGACTTTCACTGTGTGAACGTATTGGTAAATATCTGCAGTATGAGTGTATGAGTCAGAATAAACCAAGTAGTGGGGACCGTCACCTTTCTGGACAGAGTCTATGCTGTTTTGAGGCAAATATGTCTTATGTTACTTCAGTTTTAGTGTATTTTAAAAAGCAAGTTTTAAAGTGGCCTTTGACTCTGCTCTTTTTACAATCCATTCATTTCTGTAAATGACTATAATCTATGACCACTCAGACCTGATTGCTTTAATCACATGATTAATTTAAACAGTCCTCTGGCTCCATTAATATCTGGCAGAAACCACCAAGGTTAGAAAAAATATCCGGGCCTCACTCCACATTTTTCAAAGTGACTTATTTAAAAAGTTGGAAAGTGAGAATCAGATTACCACCTTATGAAAGTAGGATCAACCAGCAATTGTATATTTTTCTGTTCTCATCGCTCAGAAGGCAAATACAGAGATGAAATATAGAGATGTGCTAATATCTGAATCTAATACTCAGAGAGGTACCCAATTACAGCAATTGAACGGCATTGGGATAATTCAAGGTGAAGATGCAGGCATGAAAATATTGTCCATCGTCCAAGTGCATTGCATTATAGTACCATGACTGGGCCCAGAGGACAAAAGATTCATCATAGTTCTGTATAAATTAGGGTAACGAGTTTACAATGATTTATTGACTTAATATCTGGACGTGATTACAGCAAAGGAGCAGATTGGAGTCATGCATGGCTGCCTTTGGATTAGAGGCAGAAATGAGCGACACTGTGCTTGTGAGAGTATGTGTACATGTGTTTGTGTTTGTGTGTGTTTGCACAAAGGGGGAGTGCAGCGTCTTCCACATTCCACAGTGTTAGTATGCTAATGGCACAGCAGTGAGCCGTCCCTAAGGGTAAAATCATCTCTTATTCAGGCTCTGGTTCAGCCATAGGCATTCTCACTACTCAACAGATAAAGAAACAGGTCTGGCTGTTCTGCTCTGTGTGAGTACACTTTTGTGCGTGTGTGTGTGTGTCCACATTTGAATTTTTGTTATTTTTGCATTGTCAGAGTTCTTTGGCTGCTATTTGTCTTTGGCTGCTGTGTGTGTTCAATCTGTTTCACGTCACACAGTAAGAAGCAAGGAACCCTTATTATAAAAACATAGAAATTGTGACATCCAGCCCCACTTCTCCTACTTCCTGCTCGCTCCACGTCCTCACTGCTGTGATTTGTCTGGTGGCTCTGCAGTCAGTCCAAGCCACCGTCTCTTGGGACACAAGGTGCAGCACTGCCTGCAGGAGCTTTTAGGGTGCATTTAGTTTCTCAGTTGTGTTTCTTACTATGCCAATCCTTCTCTCACTCTTGTGTCTTTCTTGGTTATGTTGTGGGTGTAAGGATTTTACAATGCACAGCTCTGTGAGGCTACATGCCATAGGAGATCCGTAATGCTAAAAACTAAAAGTGAAGAAGATAAGAAGCTGCTCCATAATTGATATCCAGGGGGACAAACACATGCTGCCTTTTTGTTGTTTCCTTTAGCAATTGCCTCTATTAACGTTTTTTTCCCACCTTTTCAGGTTGGCCTTGTATGTGTTTTGCCTTAAGGCATGTGGATGTAGCTATCCATTGGTGAAAGCTGTTGCGGGGCGAAAACAGCCGTTACTGGCTTTTCTCATTTGGCAGTTTCAGCCATTTGAAGTCTGCGTGTTACAACATGGCCCAGTTAGATCAGCCAATTTCAAAAGTTTGAAAACGTGTATTTGTGTTGATCACAACTTCTTATTCACAATTTTGCTGAAAGCGCTGATACACACAAAATTTGAAAGATCTGCTGGCTCTTCCAAGCTTGCTTTATTTTCTGTCCGTTTACAAAATGGCGTGAACACATTGATATAATCAGAAATGCTTATTTGCAAATATTCATTCAGAAGATCATTTTAAATCAGTTCATTATCATATGTCTTGGAATATCCACCCACTGTTATTTACCAAGGAAAAATTGTATGATATATTTATGATTAACAATCATGAGCTTTTGTGACATTTCATTAAAAGATATATATTTGAATTAAAGGATAAGACTAAAAGAACATTGTCCAGATACTTTCTCCATGAGAAGATAACGTCACAGGATTATGAAATTAAATAAACAGAAGTCTTGATTTATTTATGAATTAATTTGTTCTAGGAATTATTGTAACAATATCTCTAATAATAATATTATCATATACTTATCACACAGACCTTCAGTTCAGGAGTGTTACTGGCACAGAAGAATATGACTAATATTTAGAAATAAAATAATTTAATTGGGGTTAGTTTTGCCTGCTACAGTGCTCGTTTTATCTGCTCTGTAAGTTACCATCCACATGTTTTCCTTAAAGCAGTAATGACACCGTTCTATCGATGGCAGATGGGCCCTCAGGCTGAGATCAGCTTAGAGTTTCCTCCTAATCTAACTTAAAAAACATGAACTGGGTCTCGTCCTGAAACTTAACTTGTTGAACGTGTGACCAGCGAGCATTCTCTAAGGAAAATGGCACTGATGATGTCAGTTTGCAGGCTAGACAGCAAATTATATGGTCATCTGCAGAACATTAAACAGTGTGTAATCATGCCTGCAAATGTCACTTTGGTCAGTTTAGATGCCGGTGTGGCACCAACACCATAAGAATGTCTACCCGTAAGAATGTTTACCCGTTTTCACACGGTACCAAAGTTTAGCCTGCCAGCTGCTGCCAATCGAACACAGACAGCGACACTCCCCCTCCCACAGCTGATAGAAAAAGGAGCATTTCTGATATTTCCCCGAAGACTTTTCTTTTGTTTAATGCTTAAAAAGATAGTCACTTTTAAATAACTTGAACAATAGTTCAGACCGCATAAAGGGATGACATATGATTTTACTTTCAGTGTCACACCTTGTAATGTGTGAAGGTTGTTATTCTGTATGTTAAATGCCATGGCACCGAAAAGACAAAATTCAAAGGAATACCTAATTATCGGTTGTTAGGAAAATGTCACAGAAAGGTTTACAGGAGGTTGTCAGATACTACTTTGCTTGAGGGATAGTGACCTATAAAAAAGCCACTAGCGAACTGCAAGTCGAAATATTTCCAGCAGTTGTTATTGCTTTGCTACACCTTTGTATTGGCTCTTATCACTGGAGTGAAATGCATTGATATTTTGAGGGCATAGCCCCTTACTCTAACCTTAACCGTCCAAACTAGATATCTTACGCTACCCCTTACCCTAAGCTAAACCTAATTCCAACCCGTAAACCAATGTTAACCCTCAAACAGCCCTTTGAAGAAGTGATGACCAGCCAAAATGTCCTCACTCTCAAGGGTCTATGCTAAAATGTTACAGGAACACACACTCACACATACACACACTGAGTATAATTTTTGTTTATGGTTTTGTTTGATTTGTTATCATTGTACCATCATTTTACCTAATGAAATATAACACATTTGTATTTTGTAAAGATTGCCGCTGTGCAACCGTATTACACTAATCTTGAGCAGACTGCTGTTTAGGCTGGCCCAAGGTGGTACCACATAGGTGCTGCACGAGTGATTGTGTGTTTAGTGGTAAAAAAAACAAAAAAAAGCTACAGTGGAACCAATCAAGTCCAAATTATTGTGTCATAATGGAAAATAAATCTCTGCTCTGCATGTGAATTGAATTGGTACATTACAGTCAGAACAGACTGCGGCTCTACATTACATTACCACGCACATACTTACCATCTATGTGAGCAAGTCTGCAACTATGACGTCTGTCAGCAGTGTCGTTAAATTAGTTTGTCAAAGTCAAATTTATTCCAGAAAAGAGAGATTAACTTAATAAATTCTGCCAATCATATTGTATTTAAAGCCTGAGTGTTTTGACCCACTGGTCTGGTAGAAGTTTGTCCTGGGTGTCCCTCTCTCCTGAGGAGAGACACATGCAAATTAGATTGCAAACCTGACCCTGCGGGCAAACAGATTATTCCAGTCAAACCTGTATTAGATTATGTTAGGCTCAAGGAGGTCAGAAAGATTGAAAGATTAAAATACATGTAATCGTATTAATTATACCTAGCTTACCTGATAATTGCCTTCGAGGGACGATATATCAAAAAAGCCTCAGTGAATGGGCTTAATGCTGCCATATATGTTCTGATTGACACAAAATCTACCTTTATGTATTAATTCACCTCTGTTTTCCCCATCTTTTTTTTTTTTTTTGCAGTGTTGTTTGGTCAGTTTGTGGTTTTCCAAACTTTGACCAGCGATGTGGTGGAGATCTACGATGGATCGTCCACAGATTCAGCCCTGCTCTCCTCCATATACGGATCACACTCAGGTAAAAAAAATTACATAACTCTGCATCCCTTGAGCCTAGTGTCTTAATCTATTTATTCTACTTGATCATAGGTGTGAGTAGTAGTTCGGTCCAGCACAGCATTTTGCACTGCAGGCGAGACAGCACAACCGTCTTTCAACTCAATTCAAATCAAACTAGAAGGGCCCTTGTTGAACACATACCTCTGCCAAGCCTAACACCCTATCTTGCCATGTTAAAGAGAATGAAAAAAATAAACCCTGCGTTTGTTCGTTTATTCAGACCCACTCAAAATTTAATGGATTTTCCCTGGGTCATGCTGCACCCCTCAACCCCCTGTGTGTCAATAAAAATGGTTGAGTAGTCTTTTCGTAATCCTGCAAAGTAACAGACACACAAATGTAAATGATTACATAGCCTCCTTGGCGAATATTAAAGCAGCTCTATGTTGCCAAGAATTGATGGATTTGTTTCCCTTCTTACATTTCTGTACAACAAAACACAATGATAAAGAAAACATTTCAATTGCAAATGAATAGACTCCTGAGATCTCACTTAAAACAACAAAAGCAATGTAGCTGTCTGATATTGTTGTCTCTCACCACTTGATTAGGCTGAAACAATGTACAAATTCAAATGAATCTTATGTGCTGTTTCAGCTACATATATATTCAATATTCTGAGGATACTTTGTGGATCAGATCGTACATAAGACACAAACAACCAATCGATAATATTTATATTTTTTCTTTTGATAATTTACAAGTAGCGAGACCATTTTATTGTTTTATGTTCATAGTTGTCACTTATGTTTATATCTTATCTCTGCCCATTTGTTAACCATTTAATCTAAAACAGTCTTGTTTATGTTTGATTTAATATTTTAGGCGAGACACTTCCTTTGAGTTCAGGAAACAAGATAATGCTCAAGTTTTCAACGAATGGGACCGAAACGACAAAAGGTTTTCATTTTGTTTACCAAGGTAAGACTGCTTTTTCTGATGCGTTTCCTGAATTATGATGTGGAAACTTATTTGTTGCGATTTGAGTGTGTTTGCCTCCTTTTGAAAAAAGATACTTCAGCTTTGCTCTCATCACGTAGAGTGCTGTTCAGCCAGAGTGCCATTGGCCGTGGCTGGACACGGCTGAGCAGAGCAGGATGATGTGGAGTGAAAGAGTCTATCGTGGCAGCGCAGACAAGAGCGACTAATGATGTGCGAGGAGATTCACAAGGGCTTCGCCATTTCTCCTTTTGACTTGCCATCTCTCTTCTCCTGGTTGTCTGCCTGCCTACCACACCCATCCACCACTCTTTGTCTTTGTACTTCTTACTCTCATGCTCGCTTCATCCCCTCTTATCCTCTAGCTGTTCCCCGGACGAGTGCCAGTCAGTGCAGCTCGGTTCCCGAGCCCCGGTTTGGGAAGCGGATTGGGAATGACTTTGGCATCGGTATGGCTGTACTGTTTGAGTGCAATCCAGGCTACACGCTGCACGGCTCTAACGCCATCAGGTGCGAAGCCGTGCCCACTACCCTCGCCCAGTGGAACGGCACTGTGCCTACATGTGTTGGTAAGCGCACTTATCCTCCTATACCCTCGCTTCATCCCCTGCATGGGCACTGTGTTTCTATGCCTCAAAGCCACAAACACAACCACCCACACACACACACACACACACACACACACACATCCAAAAGCAGGAGCAGGTGCAAAAAAATGTTGGCGTCTGCTTTTCCTAGTCATTACTTATCCAAATATCTGTCACCCATTACAAAGCATCCGCCTATCTCGGGTCTTGATAGCTCAGACAGGAAGAAAGAGGCAAGGACAAACATAACAACAAAGTGTCACATAAATTGTATACCCGGGGACAAGCGATTTCAGTTTCTAGATTAATGGGAAAACAAATAGCAGTGTAAACTGAATCTAACAGCAAGACACACTTCAACTTGAGATTGTTGGGTAACTTTTCCTTTGTAACCCACATGTGTTATATATATATAAAACTGTTTTTTTTTATAGATGAAAGTCTATACAAAAGACATGCAATATAATGTGTATTTATTACAGTATCATTATCCATAAAGTCAGGATTAATGCATGGAGTGAACAAAGCATCACAAACAACATAGGGATTCATGGATGTGATGAAACATTATAATGAAATTAATCAGGTGCACCAAGTACAATCTAGACTTTTATGCACAGTAGCCTGCAATAAAGGGTGGCTTTGTCACACCACTTATTTTATACCTTAATAATAACATGTATGATATTACGATGTGAAAACAATGTGACAATGGGAAGTAATGAGCTGAACCTTTTTATCAGGTTTCACCTCATTACTTAGCTGCCCAGCCTTCACTCCACTGCTTAGGTTCACTATCGCTGCTCGCTTTGTTGTCGTGTGTTGATTTCAGTGAGAAAACTCAATGAACGCTACCTGCTCAGCACCAAACAGAGAGACAGAGTTAAAAATTACACCGGCTGGTCAAAACAGTGCAGCACTTAAGGCTGCTGCACACTACAGGATGTTCAACTCTTTAAAAAAAAAAAAAATAAATTAAATATGGGAGACCACAATCTTGTACTCTTCAGAACACCCAATAGATGACTTGAACAGAACATAAAACCACACACTTGCCGTTTGTAAATAAACAATTTCCCATTGGCGTTTCCAGACACTTGGAATCTCACAGAAACTCCCCAGATTCTTCTTCTTAACCGATGGTTTCCGCGATTTTTTTTACTATATAAATGACATAGGATATAAATGATCAAATATGCATCTCATACTTTAGATTTTCCTGCTGTTCTCCTGGAGTTTCAATTTCCCACGAATTTTGACCGGCGCGGAGAAGTGCGCGTCCGCTGTAAACAGCCAGGCCGCTGCACAAGCAAGAATTTACGCTGCGCTTCGGGGCCCTTACACGTCCGGTGTGCACCCGGCGTTAAGCAGCAACAGAATTAGTTCCCCAGACAGATTTGATTGAATCAAATAGTTGAACCTGAAAATGTATTTCTAATTGCAGAGTGGCTAAAAACATGACTCCAAACACAACAATGTGCTGGATGGAAAATAAGCATAGGTCTGCTAAAAAGTACTCTAAATCAGTTAAAATGTGATGATATGTTAATGACATGTTTTTAAGTGGACAAAAAATATGTTATTGCAGCTTTAAGTAACAATAACTATCTGTTTTGCTATATCCACAAATTTGTTTCATAATGTTGAACTCACTGGAAGTAGAATGAAATTATTTCTTTGCAGAACAACATTGTGTGTAGTTAATAAATAATGATTGAGAGGAAGTGTGAAGTTGGATTGATCGAAGTTTTGATATTACTGGGTAAAAAAAACTGTAAATCAAGGAATGCAAATGCTGCAAATACCGCTTTAGAGAACACAACATAAGACAGCAACTCTTCAACAAAAATAGTCATCGGATATATTATCGTTTGATGTCATTTTATTCAAAAGATTCATAAATCAAAATGAGGGGTAGACAGGAACCAGAATTTATTTTGAAATTGCCAGTAAATACAAGAAAACTGGTCTGTATGCAGAAGCAATAGAATTTACAGCCACATGTAATGGCCTATATGTAAAGTGTGGATCATTCACTGAAGTGAAAAAAAGTCTCTCTCTACATGTTCTTTTGGCTCGAACCTTGTGCATAAAACCCTTCCCACATAAATACAGAATGCATAGCATGAGCAGATTTGCATGCCTTGTCGGCACACACTGTTACCAGACATATACAGTATACACACATGTGGAAGGACATGCACTAGGTCTCACAAAGACACCCACCTGTCTACCTTGGGAAGATAAAGAACCACAGATGAAGTGGGCAGGAATCTATTGAAGTCAGGCCTTGTGCCAGACAGCAAATAGTTCCAGCTGGTGAGTGCAGGAGATTTAAAGCCAGGGTTCATCCGAGTTTACTGCCAAGTGGTGAGCGAATAGTGGTGGCACGTGCAATTTCCATTTTAAACATAGTGATTTTTATCTGGAGATTGAATCTGGCTGCGGCATCTCCCCCAGCGGCAGTGTACTCGTCCAGAATAATGGATATAGTTTCATGGAAGCTTCAGCAAAAACACTATGCTCAATTACTCAAGGCCACTTTATGAGATATGACGGTATCAGACGCTGCTCTTCTATTAGGTACCTGTGTTTTAGAAGATAGATATCCAGCTCCTTGTCCGGGCTGTGATTGACCCGGCGTGTCATGCTACACTTGTTATGCTTTTCAGTTCCCAAACACAAAGCTGTCGATTTACTGCCTTGGTGTTTAGTTGTGCTTACACAACATTTGATTTAATTATCCTCACCTTAATGGTTACATAATTTTTGGCTGACCTCTGCGTGAGGAGTTTATGGAGAATGGTGGACTTGAATAAATGTTTTTGCTGGTACCAGGTCGAGCTGAAATGGATTTTTCAGTGTCATGTGTAAATTCTGGAATCTCTTCAGTGGACATTAACTAGGGTCTTGTGCTGGTTACAGTAACATTTTTAAAACAAGTTTTCTGTTGGTTTATCACCTGTTCAACATATAAAAAGGCAGCTGAATTTCACAGATAGTAAATCAGCTCTGATTATAGAAAAGCATGACTGCCCAATGTTACATAAGCTCACAGATTGCAGTGATTCATTCTAAGTATGCCCACACAGTGGATCTCACTGTTGGCTCAAACTCACTTCTGTGAAGGTGTTAACTACTAAATGGTGTCGTGTTGAGCTTGTTTTCTAACAGTGAATTCCTTTTTTAGAATAACTTTCAACAACCATTTTAAGTTTCTCATCCCGGTCTGGAGCAGAAGCAGAAACATTTTGAGGTCATGCTACTTTTAGGATTTTGCTTAAGTTCCTGTAATGTCAGTGGAAATGATTGCCTGTTTGACTAACACTGTTTTAAGTACTTTTTTTTTTTATCAAGGAAGTTGTAAGCGACACAAATTCAAGTACAACATAAAAGACGATTCACCACCCACTGCATACATAGAGCAAATATCTGTTTTGTAAATATTTTTTTTTCTGTCATTAGGCTGTGACGTTGTTTATTTTAGCTCAATTTATTATACATAATAACTTTGACCCTCTGACTAATATGGACCATTTCTTTAAGCCTCCAAAAACACTATTTGTCCTAAATTTGGGAGCAAAAGCTTTTTCTTCATTATTCAATTTCCAATTAAAATGCTTTACATAACTTTGGGATTATTAAGTTTTCCATAGTTGTAATCACACTCTTTCATAAAATAAACTAACCTTCATAAAATGAAAGGAGTGTCAGCTTCAATGTTTATATTATTTTATTTGAGGAACGTTGCACCCTACTTCTTAAAGAGAGAAATATGATTCTGTAGCAGATATATTAAATATGATTTTTGTATGAAATTTGCAATGTTCTCACATTTTTGATGACTTGCATACATATTTATCAGGGAATTGACAGTTCCTTATTGTACAGTATGTATACATTTAATCTAGAAGTACAAAAACATAAGTAAGGTTTATCCTGAAAATATATGACAAGCCGTTCAGGAATACATAATTATATTTTAACACGTTTGTATTACACTACAAACATTAAATCCATTGATATTTTTAGATTAAAGCACTTTTAATTGAAAGACCATCAGTATCAGATGGTGCAGACACCTCTCATAGTGTGTGTGGTCCCCAGGCCTGTCTACCTGCAGTATCTGACATATGAGCCTGCCGCAGATTGAGAGGGGCGGGGGAGCGTTTTATGAGTCTCATGATTTTTAATCTTGCTCCACCAATTACATTAACTGACAGCTCAGGGGAGTCAAAGGAGCCGTTAAATTACACTGAATTACTGGGTCTTTCCCTGAAACGAGTCTGTTGCTTGTTGTCAGGACTGTGGACTAGTGCAATAAGCATTTAAGTTTGTTATTCTTTTGGAGAAAAAAAACGTCATTATTTCCCTTGACCTTATTTCAGATGTGAGGGTTAGAACTTATAATCATAATGAAAAACATAATTGTATTCATACTGTGTACCTCTATTCTTTTCATTTAATTTTGGAAATCCAGCAGGAAATGGTAAAAGAGAAAACAAATACAAATTAAATAGTCTGATTTCTCATCACATGCTATTATCATTATTATTATTATTATAATTATTATTGTATTGTTATTATTATAATTATTATTATATTATTATTTAATGCATGAACACATCAAACCGTCAAAGGAGCCTTAACCAATCTCCACAGGTCAGTTCACTAAATTTCATAGGCACTGACCTTCATTTTTCAGTTGTTCAGCAGAATTCAAAACAATTACACAAGCTGTTCTCCTTCAGTTGTGATGTAGGAGTTAATCGATTTCAGTGCAGTTTCCTCTCCGTGTGACATGCGTAAGCTGAAGATGACATTGCTGTTGCAGTCATTACGTGGAGGTGTGATTGCTGCACTGTGTCATTGGTCTGAGGTACAGTACAGAAGTAATTTCCTCTAATGTGCTACTCGGAGTGAAGGAACAAAGAAAGTCACTTTGTCAGGATTCCTCGACCATGTGGATGAGGGCAGATAACACCAGTAAAATATTGATTAGCTTCATATTGTGGCAAGCCCATAGCTAAAAACGTCCGTGTGTGTTTTCCCTCGTTTCTAACGAAAGCATGTTTTATTTCTCTGTTGATTCCCAAGCCGCTTGTCTTTCACATGGAAGCCTCCAGTGGCTGCATCAACAACAGTTATTGTCATTGACCTGTACAGGGTAAAGCCCTGTCCTTGAAAAATAGCATCTGGTTCTTCATTTTGACAACACATGGTACTACTCTGCTGAAAGGCTTCCTCCGCTCCAAGTGACAGCCATACTCATGTTCCCTCACTGTCGGGGAATTGTTCAATACGACTGTAGCTAACCATGGATATCAGAGGGCTGATGCTGCAGTTACTGGGGTGGATTTAAAGGAAGACAGAGGGTCTGTTGTTTCCTTATCCTGCAGTTATATATTTAGAGAATCTAAGATACTCTTGTATATGCTGTGTAAAGGTAGAAGAAGAAAACAAGAGGACATGGTACATTTTAGTAACTGGCTTTAGATCTTCACACCACAGAATCTTTCAGCGGAGCAATGGATTGTGACAGAGCAAAGCTACAATGAAAAAGTACACTTCTGCAATCAGACCTATTGTGATGATAACCGTTTTACTTGGCTTTAATGGCAAAGTCATAAGAGCCTGGTAGGTAATAACATGCATTAGCCAGCATCTTGTACTTGACGTCCGACGTGGAAGAAGATTGGCAGAATTGCAGACTAGGCAAATGTTTCCATGGAGCCTGCGAGTGCTGCAGGTTGTGCAAACCCACTATTCATCCAGTTCACAAGAAACCTCAAGTGGACTCTGTGCAGACTTCCAGAGAGTGTGCCTGGGTTGACTTTACCAGAAGCCACTGAACTACCCACACTTCATGTCCACAGGACTTCTGAAACTAGTTTTTACAATTACAAACTAAAGAAACTAAATGGACTTATTATGAACATGTAAAACATTGACTTTATTAAGAAGTGTAGTAAGCCAGAAATATTATTTAAACTACAATATGATACAGAAATATCTTGAACTGAAGGCTCTAGAAAAATCTATATACTTTGTATTATTATGGTCTTAAATTGTGGGTAACCTGTTAATCTCTGCAATGTCATGCCATAAGAAAGATAGTCATCAAAAGACAATGATAAAAGGCAAACCAGCAACTACCACAATGTACACAAGTTGCCTGTGGAGACTGGATGTGACAATGGTGAAAATGTCATTGTAGGTCCAACTGAAGTCCACAAGGTCTCATTCCATTAGTCCAGAGGGTGGTTATTTGGAGTCAGTCTGTATTTGTAATGGAAGGGAATTCATCTGTCTTTTTAGTTGAGTGTAATAAACCCAATGATTGTGGTCTGCAAAGCTGGGTTACCACAATCCTTAATGGACAAAGAGTGAAGCCAAACACTATGTACAACATAGCTGGCCAGATATAAAAGCCAATTGGCATCCATCTGAAAAGCAATAAAGAAATTGAAGCTGTTATTGCCCTTCCCTCATTTTTTTTTTACCAATGCTCAAATCCATCTCAGTGCCTGACAGTGTCACCATGACCAGGCCACTGACTCCAATTCACCATAAATCTGAGAGCTGAGAGGCTCAATAAATATGTTACTTGTGGCAATGGAAGAAACAAGGTCCGTGCATGAAAAGCATTCACAATTGAAAATATTTGATTTGTGTTGCGTCTGCAGGATAAAATTACACATCAGGGTTGAACTGTTTACTTCCAAGGAAGCGACAAGTGTGTGCTGCAATGCAGCGCTCTTTATTTGACAATGCAGTAATAACATATGGACAAGGAGGCAATTTCTAGAAAATAACAAAGTTAATATACACAACATACTGAAAGTGGCCATTATGGCTTCATCATGAAACTTAGTTATTTTACATTCATTTAAAATCCACACACTGATGCTAATTTACAATAGGTGGAATGATACTTTTTTATATATTTCCCTTACATTACTCTTTTTTATAATGTGCAATATGACTATTTACATGCAACATTATCACATTATGTTTAATATCATGTGCAATCATCAATATTATTTACTCCTGTTATCATTGCTACTTACTGACACTTAAGCGTATTAGTTTAGTGTCTCACGCTATATATTCATTTTAATTTTGATATCAGTTATTTCTATTAGACACTGGCTCTGCATGTTCTCCATATAAACTTTATATTTGTATATTGTGTGACTAGGATCTAGGAACAAGCCGGCACAAAAATTTCCTTTGGGACGAATAGTCGCTTATATTTTATCCGTAATGCTTGGCCCATCACGACCCCTGCTCACTCGTGGCTCTACAGGTACTTTAAAATTCACATCTCTCAGCCTCGTCGTGACTCTCTTTCTCTCCTCTCATGTTTTCTCCAGTTCCCTGTGGTGGAGCCTTAACTGACCGCAGAGGCACCATCCTCTCTCCTGGATACCCAGACCCGTACGCCAACTATCTGAACTGCGCCTGGAAAATCTCCGTTCCTGAGGGAGCCGGCATCCAAGTGAGAGGACACAAATACAGGCCTTAGTATCGTCATGTTTGAAAAGATATAAAGATTTGACGGATGGATTCAACTAAGTATTAAACTATTTATTTGCACCATTTTTACTAATGTTCGCTTTTTTGTAACTCCTGTATTTTTAATGCTCTGTTTGGTTCATATTAACGCGTCTTTCTTTTTTCAGATTCAAGTTGTGACCTTCGCCACGGAACACAACTGGGACTCGCTGGATTTTTTTGACGGGGTTGATGGCAATGCTCGGAGGCTTGGTAGCTACTCAGGTAAATCTGATACAACTGAATTTAACTTGTCAGCTCCCTCTTGATTTTCCGTCATGGATGTCACAGGGCCCCGGCAGCAGACTGATGTGTTGATGGAGCTGATTGCATTTGGCGCGTCCTTTGAGAAGGCTGTCTAAAAACCAGTTAAAGAAGTCGGACAAAAATGCCCTTCTTCTCTCACACAATGTTCTTATCTGTAGTAGAGTTCTTTTTAATGTAGTCTCCGTTTCAGTCTGGAATTTTACAAGTGCACTAGTGTTGCCTCAAGGCTCATGCTAATTAACCTGATGCTCTTGCCACATGGTAACCTCCTAGAAATAAGCTAGCGCATCATTTTAGATGCTGAATCACGGTGTAAGATGGACTGGTGTAGCATAATGACCCTTTACCTCTTTTACCAGTTTAATAAGACTAAAATAGATGTAGAATTTTTCCTATGATAGATATCTAATTTTCAACCAAAGCCTTTACATTAAAAGTTTTACAGCTCTCTCTGTGCAGGGAGCCAAGGCGTTATTAAAAGGGTGGAACAGTTCAAATGGCTGGAAATTAATGTTATTGTGGGCTTAAGTTAGAAAGGTGAAATTATATAAGAATCAAGAATTTTACAGTGTTGACATTTTAGCACAATATATTGTGTAGTATAAATTTCCAAGATACTGAAACAAGCTTGTATAGGTTTGAACTCAGAGGACATATGAATTAAAAATGTCCCTTTAACCATCATATTCTAAACATGTAAGTAAAGATATAAGAAAAATAATTAGTTACTGTGTATATTGAGTTGTATACACTATGACAAAAATCCATATGCTAAAGTATCCCCAAAGTTGACCGAACGTGCCCAAATTGTCCCTGACGGCTTTGAGAGGTGTGTGTCCTTGACGTGCGATGCACATATATGCACTGTATGAATGTGTGTGTGAATGATGAAAGTGTTTCAAGTGGTTATCAAGACAAGGAGAGTTCCTATATAAATAAAGACCATTTATTTTTTCTAGTATTTATTATAAAATTCTCTTGAAATTATAATCTTTACATATTCTGTAAAGCAGGATTTTTCCTGACACAAAATACTTCTATATATTTTTCTTTTACTTTACTACAAACTATTTCCCATTTTATATATATATATATGAAGCACTTTTATGTTTGCACCATGATTTCATCAACTCATTAAGCAAAGTGAAAAGGCTGCCGCAAGTTCGTGTTCACGTGTTACACATTTTCACATGTCTAAATTTAGAATATATTTCCTTCACATCGTACAGGTACGACAATTCCCCAGCTGCTGAATAGCACATCCAACAACCTGTACCTGACCTTCCAGTCTGACATTAGCGTGTCCGCCGCCGGCTTCCACTTGGAGTACACAGGTATGAGGAGAGACGGCTCGTCTGGCTGCCTGTCACTTTGTCTGCTGTCTGTATCTGTGTGTCCATCTGCTGCTGACTTCCAGCAGCTGCAGAGGGTCATAAGAAGTTAGAGGGACAGCTGGTTTGGGTGGCACAGTTGGGGAGACAGAGTTTGAGGGAGTGAATGTTTGGGCACGTTTTAGTTTAGTTACTTCCTCTGTATGTCCACTCATTTCCACTCTTTGTATCTGCTTCTCTGGCACTCGTGGTATTTCCAGATGGTGTCATGTTTAAATCCTCCCATAAATGTTAACTTAGTCGGCCTTCATCTGTTTCCATTTAATGAGTAAATTTGCTAATCTCATAACAGGCTATTCACATTTTAAGGCGTGTAGCTTGCCCCAGAGGAGCGACTTATTTACAGATTCCTTAAATTCAAACACTATACAAATGAAAGTAGGGATGATGCATCTGCTGATGATGCATGGAGCTCTTTGCACTTATTTAATAATATTGTCCTTTGAGACCATCTTCCAATGGTTATTTACATCTCAGCCAATTTCCCTTTGTTTCTTTTAATGTCAGGGGAACTTCCCGTGCTTTTATTTTGTCTCCAAGTTGGATTCATTCTAAGCTTATGCTTGCTTTGTTTCTTCCTCCTGTTTGTCTTCCTGCTGGTTTGTTACTTAACCTTCACGGACATTCGGACACATTTGAGAAATCTCCAGACTGGTGTAGCTGTGGGAGACCCCTTTGTCGCAAATGTTCTGTGAGGTGCACCATGTAGAACAACAGTGCACCCATTGTTCGCGGGGAAAAGCTGAACTTCACAACATTCAGTGTGTCGGAATGTGGATCGCAGAGCTCAGCCGGCAGGTCCAACTCCGAGATTCCATTCACAACGCAACAAAAGAAACACACGTTCTTTATGTAAAATCCTCTCCCACAAATGTGTTTCAAAACAAAAGAAGCCTGAAAAACATTGCTGTCACAAATGTGTCCTCGCTGTCAGCAGTGTCAGTCCGCGAGCATCATCACACTGTTGAGAACGATTTCACAGTCATGTCTCTCGCAGTCAGTGTTTCGTTTCCGCAACACCCTCCTCTTGCTTGGATCCACTCCGCAGCCATGTCTCTCAGTGGGCTGCTTCCTTTCTGCGCTAACCCCCCTCCCCCCCTTCCACTACCTACTGCTGAGAATCACTTCAGTGCCATGTCTCGACGTCAACTCTCTCCTTCATGACTGTCTCACACGTTGCCTCTACGGCCCCTGTAAAGTGCGTTTGCTGATTCTTCGTGTAAACCGCAGGTTCCGGTCGTCTCTATTTCTCTCCTGCTTCTATTCATATTTTTTCTAGCTTGCCTACATTCCTTAGGCAGACAGCATGCTTTAGTTGAAAACACTTTTCACAAGCAATATGGCGATTAGCATATAAAATAACATCCAACACTGGGCTTCAATCAAAGCATACTCCAGAGACCTACATTACATAGCGAGATTGTGGCAGCAAAATGTCTGAAAAGTTGAAAAGAAATTCATCCTCAGATGCCAGACAGACCAATCTGCCTGAAAACACACTTTCCAGGTCCAATCATATATGTATAGGTCTTACTTTGTACACTTAGAATGTCAGTATCTTATGTGAACAATCTTTGAAGATAAGCAGAAATCACCTGGTCAGTATCTGCATTTCATCACTTGACCTGTACCTGTAATCAAGTTGACCATGTTTCTTACCTGAAAGAAAACAGCTACTCAAGTAGCGGCAATACAATCTATGAATAATGACTCTATAATGACAGTGTCTAGAATGAAAAACATCCAGTGTGCAGCAGATCTGTGGATAGAAACGCTCAGGCTGAAAGGAACTGAAAGGCTACGGCGACTCAGATGACCACTCTTCAGAAGTGTGGCGACAAAAGCATCAGAATGCACCACACATTGAACCTTGAGGCAGAAGGCCACATCAGTGTCTAGTTCTGTCGGCCAATCACACGAATCAGAGCCTGCGGTAGGCACAGGCTAATAACCAAAACAGCTGAAGACCGAAACGTGTGGTGTGATCTGATGAATCTGCATTTCTGCTGAAGCTGCAGGTGGTAGAGTCAGAATTTATCATCAAAAGCATGAATCCATGGACCAACCTGCCTTGTATCAAGAGTCCAGGAATGTGGAGGTGGTGGTGTAATGGGTTTGGGGAAAGTTCTCCAGACACACACTCTTAATCCCAATCAACCATTCTTTGAAAACCAAAACACATCTCAGGATGGTTGTTGACTGTTATGGCCACAGTTTACCATCTTCTTATGGTCACAACATGATGCTCCTTCATGCCATAAAGCAAAGGTAGTTACTAACTGGTTTCATGCACATTACATGACCATGACCATCCTTTGTGTAATTGATACCTATTTTCATTCTTTTAATCATAGTAAATGTGGATGCACTGCGTTATGAAACATTTTAGTCATCTCACAGAATGCTGCAGAGGGGAGGCTGATTGCTCTCTACAGTTAGGACACATAAAACATTCATGAAACTGTTTAATTTATTGCCGCATTTCACTTGGATGTCAACCTCACTTTATTGCAGCCTTGCACTGCAAACATTGTTTCAACATCATGAATCCTGTCACAGAATCTTCTTGAAATGACAAAAAAATCTAAATGGTTTTCAAAAAATCTGTTAAAAATACTAGTTTAACAGTCGTCACATGTGAAGTTAAGTTTCCTCGAAATCATCACATGTTGAATAATCCTCCCACTCCTCCTGTGGTGTGGTTCTTCACCAGTTGTATCTGTGGTGTCTCTAGTTAATTCCTGTTAAGAGCCTTACAGCTACTGTCTCCTCCCACTCAGATATCCGTTTCTAACTTTCACTCGATGCAGAGCAGGGCGGCCACTCCCGTTACTCAGCTCCCCGAAGAGCTGCCTATAAATTGTTCTGAGTCCTGTGTTGTCATCCTTGCTGCCATGTTTACACTCATCCACCCACATACTGCCCTGTTAACGCATGGAGTGGGTTTGTGTGTTTGTGTGTGTGTGAGGGGTTTGTCTATTTCTCTTTTGAGTGAAGTGTTATCTGTGCCCACAAATAGGTGCGATACTTTCTGTTGCTGTGTTTGTATATTCTCCTTCACACTACTACTCACACCATGACCTACTTCTACTAATGTATCAAAGAGAAAATGTCTAAATGAATGTATATGTGCTTTTTAGTGTTATTACAAAGGTCCCCTTTCCATCATCTATCTGTTACTACAGCCAGATCAGTGCAGCAGCAGATTTCCATGGGGGTTTTGCATTCAATCGGTTCAGTTGGTTAAAAGCCAACATTTTACATTTTTCCAATGCTGTATTTCATTGAATAAATGCTTGATTGAGGTCTCGATGCCTCAAATCAAAATCTTTATTTTTTTTTATTTATTTGGCGAGTGGCTTTGTTATCACTTTGTTCCCATGGAGGTGCTTCTGGTGCTGTCGAGTAATACTTAATACAGGGATTGCATTGTAAGATCACAGTCGGAAGGATTTGCGATTTCAGCCACCAGTAGAACCGCTTTGTGACTTGTCCCAGTTTCTAAACGTTATCATGAAGGGAAAGAAAAAAAAATGACTTACTCAATTATTTCACAATTACAAGCCTATTAAAATTAGGCTCTGTGTAATTACATGTTAAAACGTTTTGTGTTAATTTAATTGTTCCCTTTTTCTCCACAGGTATTGGATGATTATATATTTGCAATGGATGAAACAATATCAAATGCTTTGATACGTTACAGGTCTCAAACCCACTTTGTGCAGAAGAATGATTGCTGTCCACACTTGTGTGTTGTGACTCTGTCCTAAGCAATAGGTTTGGATTCGTGCCCAGAGCCGCTGCCTCCCAGTAACGGCCTAAGAGTCAGCGACCGCTACACCGTGGGTGACATGGTGTCCTTCCAGTGTGATCAAGGCTTTTCGTTGCAGGTAGGTGAAAGCATCCAGCGCTGGTAATACAGATATCCAGCATTTATACATTCATGACTTGTGAATCATATCTACCTGCCTGAAGTGACAGTTTCAAGGAAATACCCTCACAAGGAATACAAGGATGAGTTTGTCAAAGACGCGTCACTAAGTACATTTTCTATGACATTTGTGTGAGTCGGAGCGGAACAGTAAGCGCGGGCAAGAAATGCTTGAATGCGCATGTGGGGCTACTTTCCATGTGTTAATGCGTGTATCTTTATTTGTTAAGAGTGTGTGCGCGCCGATATACATGTGAGTGTGTGCCTCCGCAAAAGCAGCTTTAAGTTCTTCCAATCCTCCCTGAGTAGATACTGCGGCTGTGGCGTTTTGAGCTGTAGGACTTTCCAAGGCCACGGGCAATGGATTGTGTTAACAGTTGCCTCACTAATCCCACGCTGATTTGTATTCCCCGACCCGGGTATTCACTTCTTTTTTACATTCTCTCCGGACCAACCAGCAACTTCTTACACACATCTTCAGGCTGAGTTTCTGAACGGCAGCACTAGACTACACACCATTGTGGAAACAAAAGCCACATGTATTGATTTCAACGGCATGTGTGTGTCCATGCGTGCGTGTGTGTGATTGTGTATTCACAACTATGTTTTGTAGACGGCTGTTTCAGGATTTGGCTTCAGGGTGTTTTTAAAGAGCTTACTTACAAGTATCTCGTCCAAAAAATAGTTTAATGGATCAAAACATCAACACTGCTCTGAATATTTTAAACAGGATTAACAGTATTATCCGTTACTTATTATTTACCTGTAAGACAAGTGTAGGAGCAGGATGTGGCTCATCTCTATGTAGAGGGTGGTATACCCTTGCCCAGCTTGCGGCTGAGAGGTCCCTCTCCTGCTCCTGATGCCATCAAATATTAACACACAAGACGTTGAGAGGATTTTCAGAACTCCAAAAACCGAACAAAGTATCAGAAAATCTGATGCAAGCACCACCTGCTTAATATTTTGGAGAAAGTGAATATACTGTTTGTTTGTTTCTTCTCTGAACAGGGTAATACATATATTACCTGCATGCCTGGCCCCGTCAGAAGATGGAATTACCCCGTACCTCTGTGTTTAGGTAATTTATTCTTTTATTCTGTCTGATATCTTCAGCATACAGGGTTTCAATGAGGTGATATTACAGACGACAAAAACACATTTGTTGCATCAAACAGACTCACTCTCACTTTTGTCTTTTTCCATTTCCTTTTTCTCATTCGCTTTTTCCTTGTTCATCTTTTCTACAAGTCTTTTTATTATATTTCTCCCATTCTAATACCTGAGTCCTACACAGCATCACAATAGATCAGTAGCCTCACAGAGGAATTGTTATTGTATTAGGGAAACCAACAATTTCATTTTCAGATCCGGGAGGGGAATGATGGAAGGGAGTGAGTGGCTTGGGGGAGGAGTTTATGAATTTTATACTTTTCCTTTCAGTTGAAAACCAATAAGGCTTTGCAGCATCTCAGTGTGTTGTTCGATTTTTTGAATCCTCCAATGATTCTCTGGTCTCCCCCAACACATCTTCTGAAGTTGATTGGCGAAGTGACAGATTCCGCAGATTACTAAGGAATTGCTCCACTTTGTGTTTGGACACCTCACCGTTTCTTCCCCAATTACACATGTAGACAAACATGTGCACGGGCCAGTGTAAGCACTGTTACACACCCTTGCATATGAACACAGGCAAAAAAAATGCACCCGTTCGCACACAAAAACACACGCTCACAGTGCTCTTCATGTAAATGATCTGTCCCTGTGGTTTTCACAGTTCACTGCAGACATAAATCCAGGCTTTGCAGTTGACAGCCCTTTTCTTGTATGCGTGTGCTCGCTCGTTAGCCCACTCCTCGCTCGTCTGCAGCGCATAAGCTGATCCCAACACCCGAGGATCTGTAGTCACTTTGTTGCTGATAAACTTACATCAAAGTGGTTGCATGCCCTTTTGCTAAACAGTAAAACATCCTCATAAGTGCCTCTTCGTTTTCTCTTTATACACAAGCAGGTAAAGCAGGTTTCCTCCACTTGGATCACAGTTACATCCCAGGGTAGTTTTAGCCGAATTCTGGCTTGTTGTGAGAGTCCCCGGAGAGATGGCAGCAACACCCCCCCTCCCGGTTGGGGTTAAGATGGTGAAAAAGAGGAATGATCCAGCTACAAGTTTACAGTGATGCCTCTGGTGGCTGTAATTGTATCACACCTGGCTGTTTATGTAAGAGTGGGATATGTGCAACTGGAGGAGAATAGGGGATTGAGAGTAACCTTCACTGCGAGATGTAGTGTTCTCTAACACACATTCAAAGAGAAGAGGTGGGCTGATGCAGGGGGAGGGTGAAGTAATCACTGCCACCGCTGAGCACTGGGGTGCTGTACTGAATATTGACTCCCTCATTTATTGTAATTTAAAGCACCACCAAACAAGGGATGTGCCTCAGTCTGTTATCTTTTCACAAATGCCCTTATGGAGCGTAATCCACACAGTCAAGCAGAGATGTACAAGCACAAGTCACAGACACGCTCAGACACGGATACATGCACAACACTTAATTTTCTCTCTCGCTCACAAAGCTGCCCTATTGCAGCCTGCACATAAACACATAGAACACATGTTTGTGAAAGCATGTGGTTAATGCATACCCAGCCCCACTCTTCTTTCCTTTTGGTACATATACCCAGAAATCATGCATCTACTGTAATCAGAGACACAAAGCTCTCGCCCTCTCTGGATATTTAGTACCTCAGTCATTTTTTGTCTTTATTTTATCCCATTGGGCTTTTCCGTGGGTAAGTGACATTTTCATTTTTCCTTGGTCTGTCTCCCTCAGCTCAATGTGGCGGGTCCATGACAGACTTCAGCGGCGTCATCCTCAGCCCAGGCTTTCCAGGGAATTACCAGAGCAGCCTGGACTGCAGCTGGAGAGTTCAGCTCCCTATTGGCTTCGGTTTGTCATCACACCCTCTTTCTTCTTCTCCTCTTTCTTTCATGTTCTCATGACTTCTGTGCTGCTTTCTTCTGCATTGCTCTGTTATTCGCCTCTCCTCTCCTCTCCTCTCCTCATTGTGTTAGAAAAGAACCCATATCTTTTATGTATGCTTTAAACATTGAATTTGAAATATAGTTCTTAAAATGAAGATACACATTCACTCACCTTTTGTGTTATTCATATATTCATGAAATGTTCCCATACATTAACCCAGTGCTTCTGATTTTTAGGGATCCATCTGCAGTTTCTAAACTTCTCAACAGAGCCTGTTCATGACTATCTGGAGGTCCGCAGTGGGAGTCTGGAGACGGGAACAGTGATTGATCGGTTCAGTGGCCCCATGGTGCCCAACTCCCTCTTTAGCACCACACACGAGACCACACTGTTCTTCCACAGCGACTACTCCCAGAACAAACCTGGCTTCCACATCGTCTACCAGGGTGAGGTGCTGAGTCCCCATGGCAAAGTAGAAATCGGTTGTTATCATAGCGGCTGCTGAAAAAGTGTAAGACTGAAAAGTCAGCTAATAGAACACTTAAAAGATCGTCAGTCAGGTCGGAGACAGACCAGGGACAGCGATTAGTCCTGCAAGGCAGACACTTCTACCGAGGTTGTAAGATTACAAAAGTGTAAGGATAAAGAAATCAATACTGACTTCTGTTGAGACTCTCAATAGCACATATGATTGAATAGTAAAAGTTCTGGATATATTATTGAAGAATTTGGTGTGTTAAAGTCAATGACAAAAACGAGCATTAGTAGTAGAAGGATAACCTGACATAACTTGAGTTTTTGCATGAAACCTCGTACTATCAAAACGTAAATGTTTTGGTTTATGCTTCATATCATACCTCCACCAAGGCCGAGTAGCCACTTAATCAACATATTGTATATACGTGTATTCAGATCATGTACATATAACATGACACCACACATTTTGGGCAAAGTAAAGTCAGGACCAGTGGGTGTTTATGTATTTTTGATTTTTTTAATGCATTTATTTTTCCAGCATATGAGCTGCAGAGGTGCCCGGACCCACGACCATTCCGGAACGGCATCGTGATCGGTCAGGAATACAGTGTGGGGATGACTATTTCTTTTGAGTGCCTGCTGGGTTACACTCTGCTCGGAGAGCCGTCCCTCACTTGTCTGCACGGAGTCAGCAGAAACTGGAATCACCCCATACCTCGCTGCGAAGGTGATTGTTTTACGTCTGATAAAATCCCAACAGGTGTTTTTCAACAGTGTTGCTCCTGTGCAGAAAAAAAACACTAGATTTACAGCAGCAGCGAACTTTATTCCTCAGTCATTGCAGTTTCCATAAACTCGCTTGGGAATATTGAAATAAATGTGCACTAACAAATCCTTGAGGAAGTCATGCATTCTATTTTCTGAAAAGCTGACTAGAATAAAGACAGAGATGCTCTTTTTTACCCAATGAAAATAAGACCTTTTATGGTTATTTTAAATATAAGAATATATATTTTTTCGATGTGTTTGTAGTCCTGTCCTTTGTTCTGGCACATTAAAGCATCTGACTCGCATTTACCACCACTTCACTGAACTATAAACTGATACGGCTCATTATAATGATATATGGAGCATTTGCAAGTCTTTATTACAGAGCTGATTATGCCAGCCCTTGTTGTAAATTTCAAGGAGACTTCTCAGATGTTTCTCAGGTATGATGAATAACAACTTTCCTCTTATCGGTTAAGTTAGGGAGTGATATGCGTTTCACAACCACAAACTTTGGTGTTTGTTATGCTCGTTAGTCACTGCATTGTCCCTGTCAAGTTTAAAGTTCTTTCTAATCCCGAGGACATTGCTTCTGGCTTTGACTCTGAGTTCAAAGTCGAATTTTAGCACATCCCCTCTGAAGAGGTATGACGGGGGAGTTTTAGTGTCAGAACCCTTCAATGTCATCAAGCTCTAGGCAACCAGTAAAAATACCTTGCAGTTACAATATATCTTACAGGTTCACCCCCCTCCCATTTTCTCAGTGATAACTAAATAACCTGCAGTTATGGTTTGTTTCCTCGGCAGTTAGAACTTAAATTTAATCAGGGTCTATTTTTATCCAGCCTCTCTGACTTTCTCCCCTCCCTCCAGCTCTCTGTGGTGGCAACATAACATCCATGAACGGCACAATTTACTCTCCCGGACACCCGGCCGAGTACCCACACTTCCAGGACTGTATGTGGACGGTCAGAGTGCCTCCCGGTTACGGCATCTCCATCAACTTTTCTGTTATAAATACAGAACCAATCTACGACTACATCACTGTGTGGTAAGTTTTAATTTATTTCTCGTTGTGATGTTAGTCATCAACAGTGATGCTGGTAACGCGTTACTTAGTTACTTAGTAAGACGTTACTCTATTCTGAGCACTTGTTTCAGTAACAAGTAATCTAAGGCGTTACTATTTCCAAACCAGTAATCAGATTAAAGTCACTGTGCGTTACTATTTCGTTGTTTGTGGTTAAACCGCTGGGCACGTCCTGGGGAGATGTTGCTCCGTCGCCCTCCACTCCACGCCGCCGGAGGCTCAGTGTGCAGCACGCCTCAACTTTTTTTTTGAGGGGGGGAGGTGCTCGTCCGCGGTGCGGGGGCTTTCCTTCTAGTTGGACGCGGGGCGATGTCCGTCGGCGGTGCGGAAGGCGGGGACCGGTTGAAGGGGACCAGGTACGGCGGTCGGCGGCAGCGCCTCTGGACGCAGCGCCTCTGGACGCGTGTCGGGCCCTTCTCACGGATCACCTCAGCTACGGTGATCCGCGGGGGCCCCCCCTCCCCCGGCGGGTTCTAATGAATTCAGTGTTGGCAAAACCGGTTGTCATTTTTATGTTGAGGCGGCGGGGGTGTTTTCGGCAGCTGCTGAATGTAACTAATAAAGTAACTTGTAATCTAACTTAGTTACTTTTAAAATCAAGTAATCTGTAAATTAACTAAGTTACTTTTTCAAAGTAACTATGGCAACACTGGTCATCAAGGATCAGCTTGTGGTACATGTCAAACACACACTAGATTTACAGACCAGGGACATTTTTAATAGTGAGCCCAAAAAACTTTATCCTTGTTAAATAATAAAGATGTGTGCTTTAAACCAAGACTTTGCTTATTGAGCAGATCCCAGTAGGTTTGATAAGTGAAGGGTTCTTTTTTCAGAGCATAGAAGATTTTCTATTGAGCACAGTGCATATTTCCCTTGTTGCAATAGCAAACTCGAAAAGTGGAATGCATTGAATTCAAAAGTTTATATAACGATAATGCCACAGGCCAGTTGGACAAATGCTGCTTACAGCTCCTGGTATGACACCGATAATTGACGAGCCAAAAGCCGTCTAGATGGCTCGACCTTTGTCTGGACATTTATAGATTAATTTCTCCCCTGACAACTTCTCTCCTTACAACTCCTCGCTAAAGCAAAAAAAGATTGCTGTGCGTGTTGAAATGAAATAACCCGAATCCAAGGCTGGGTCACTGTGTCCCTCTCCTCCTCTCACCAAACTTCAAGTAGATGTTAATGTTATGGTTTGGGGAAGGAGATGGACCCAGGGTGCAGAGGTTATATAAAAAGAGTCCTTAAACAAGACAAAAAAACAAAACAGGAACACTAACAAGTAACACTGGTGACAAGGCGCACGGAGAACAAGGAAGCTCCGGACGGGAAAGCTGGTCGAGACAGCAGGACAAGAAAAACCATATCTCACGACGTGTGGAAACGAGTAAGAGAAACAACTAACGAACCAACAGAGGACAAAGGGAAACACAGAGGCTTAAATACACAGAGGAAAGGAAGGGACATTAAGCACAGGTGAAACACATGAGGATCGGGCAGGATAATCAAAGACAGGGCGTGACACACCGGGAAGCTGGAACAAGACACAGGGAAAACGAGGCTACAAAATAAAACAGGAAACAGAAAACCCAAAGAGACAGAAATCCATAAACATAAATTACCAGTTAAATTCCACATCCCAAGTGCATCTCTCTCTCTCTCTCTCTCTCTCTCTCTCCCCCCCCCCTTTCCCTCTCTCCCCTTTCCCTCTACCTGTCTGTATCATCTCTATACTATAGTGGGCCTGAGGCAGTCATGGAGCTGCCCTCATGGGTGTTAAAGGAGGGAAATGCCTCCAAGCATCTGGGGCTACGATTCAAAGTTCTGGAGGAGGGAGCTACTGGCACTGTTTTTCAAATGAATTATCTTTCCCCTGATGGCAACAATTCATTTTCCTGTCTGAAAGCCAACTCCCATTTTGCTGATCACTCTTAAATGACAAAGACCTTTTTAATGCATAAAATAGGAAGGCACACACACATGCAAAACAGAATTTAGTGCACATCATTCAGGTGAACGCTACCTGAAGTGTCAGGACTTTTCTCCTGTGCAAAGAAATCGTTTCTAACAGTAATTTTTCTTTTTATCCACAGAGAAAAGTGTAATTTGTGTTGGCGCCGCATTTTACACACAAAAACTGTTATCCATCTTGTTTAGCCAACTTATTTCCGCAGATCGTGGTGATGTTCTCACCAGGGTTTTCTCCTCCTCTCAGTTGCGGAGCTTCTGTGTTTTTGCATTTGGCAGACAAAGCGTGCCTCATAAATGACTTCAACACTAATTGCAAATGCTATTATCCCCCCAAAGCCACATATCCATCTTGGGTTCGGGGATTATGCATGAAACGTTCACAGTTACATGTTGTTATGTAAATATCTTGAAAGAGAACATCAATATAGAAAATCTAGAATAACCTGGCGGCAATGTGTGTTTTGCCACCTCCAGCTAATTAGATACCAAACAAATGAAGGTGCCTCACCGCATAGATTCACATAAATATAGTCAAAAAATATGAATATTCCTATTCACAGTCCTATTGTGTCCACAGTCCAAAACCCTACAGGTTGGCTCATCCCTATCGTCACACAGAATGTATTTAATCATATTGCCCATTTCTCCGTCTACCTGCCTATCCATTTTTACCCACTTCCCTCCAGCTCCACCACTGGGATCCTCCGGTCCACCTAGACCACCTGCAATATATAAGCATGTGCTGGGTCTGCTCCTGGGGTCTCCTCCCAGTCACTCTTGCTCCACAGGGAAGCGTGCCAGTAAACCTAATTAGACGCCTGCACTACCTCTGCTGTCTCTCCACAGGAGGTCTAGTCTGAGTTCTCTGAAATATCTGACTCGTCACTCGACGAACCACAACCTGCACAGGCAGCTCATTTCAACTCGTTGTGTCCATAAATCGAGAACTTCACCTTCAGGCTTAACTCCGTTTTCAACATGACATTTTAGTACTCTGCCACTTGTCAATTTCACACTTCATTGTAACCTCATTCAGGAACAAGGCCCACAGATACTTAAAACGTCTTTCACTTGGGGCCACAGCTCCAGCTGCCAAAGATAGATGCTGTCCAAGAGACCTGTCAGACATGACAGGCCGACTACATTCAGGGCCTATAGCATCTCAGGGTGAATCTCGTCCACTGTTGGCTTTATGCCGGTAACTTTTTCATTGACGGTTACTCCCCTAACCTCTTATTCTCATAGGTGATGTGTAATCTGAAGGTGCCTGGAGGAGTTGGTAGACCTTTTTTCATCACTTGAAAGATATCATCATCGATACATCGTTGCCATATTTACTATAAATCAGGTTTGATTATTGGACTAGAGATACAGTAAGCTGCCATGTGTGCATATGGAAATTTAAATCAAATTTAGATTTTCCAAAGGGAGGGGTTACAGTTCCTCAATTTGTGCAGTATTCAGTTAAATGCTTAAGGAGTCTGCTTAACAATCCATGAATTTGCTGTAACAAATTATTTTATCCTTCCAGGGTTGTAGGATCTAAAGCTTTCTGATAACTTTACAACTTTACAACTGTATTCTATACATACATGTACAGAATGTTAACAGTTTCAGCCAAATTAGGGGGGTAGCTAAAGCCAATCCCAGCGGACATAAGGCAGGAGAACCGGGTTCAACCTGGACAGGTCACCAATGTATCCCAGGGTCATCATACAGAAAGAAGCAAGCATTCACACTCATATTCACTAGTCTCCAGTCAACCTAATCTCCAATTTGCATGTTTGCAAAGAAAACCAACGCACACACAGGGAGAACATGCAAACATGTTGCTGTGAGGTGACATTGCTAACCCCCGCACCACCTTGCCACCCAGATTGCTTTATATGAATAAAAGCTGTTGAATATTTTGCATAATTTTGCATTTTCTTTTGGCCAAAACATTCCTATCAATATTTAACTCAGGGGCAAAAGTTTCAACTCTACACCTCCTCCTAACTTATATACATAACTTTGACACTGTTGAGTAATGTGAAACTTTTCTCACAGTGGCAGAATGACTATTACGTCCACAAGACTGCTTGAGGATAGCTAGACCTGCTCTTTGATCCCAGCAAGTTATTACTGCTATTTATTCATAAATCATTTGCTCTCTCCTTCTCGCTCTCTCACTCCCCCTCTCACTCCTTTTACTCTTTCAATCTATCTTCCTCACATCCTGTCTACTACTTCCTCTATCAGGGATGGACCCGACCAGGCCTCGCCTCAGATCGGTCAGTTCAGCGGCAGTTCGATACAGGAAGGCGTGTCCACCACCGCCAATCAGATCCTCATCAAGTTCCACAGCGACTTCAGCACCAGCGGCTTCTTTGTGCTGCATTATTACGGTAACCTCCCTTTTGAAAGTGGCTAATTAAAGACCTCGTCCACACAGCTCTAATGACCCTTGACCATTTGATCTCCAGCTCTCCACACTGCCTGCTGCAATAATGAAGATCACAAAGAGATTGTTCTTTTTGTTTTTACATTGGAAGACCTTTCTTTCTTTTTTAGGGGTCATTATTAGGCCTTTCTCATCTTGCTGCTGCTTCCAGCACTGTGTAATGATAAATGTCCTATTATGCCACCTCTTTTTCTGCTGAATTATAAAAACGCCCCTTTGAAAGAAGTTGATTACTTATAAAATATCCCCCAGCTCAGGTAAATTACTGATTGGTTTTTGATGATCATGGGCAGTGATAGGTAGCAGTTGATGATCCATTCAAGTTTCAGTATGAGGGGAGAGTAAAGAATATGTTGCTGTTCAAGAGAAAATACACACACACACACACACTTACAAACACACACAAACACGGTATCTTCCTGTCTCAATTGAGTGCACAGATTTCAGCATGTGTCCTCTCCCCAACAGCCTACCAGCTGAGAACATGTCAGCCACCCCCTCCTGTCGCCAACGCCACTATCCTAACCGATGATGACGAGTTTGAAATAGGTTTGTCTTATTTTATTTCCCTTGTTTACTGGCCAGGGGAATACATGATAAAATAAATTTGCACCAGGAATAAGGTAATTTGGTTAGAAAGCCCTGGACAGAGTGGCAAAACAAGACTAGACTTATAAAAAATGTATTTTTAAAATTAATTACTTACTTGATTTTTTTATTTGTTTATTGAAACCATTTTTATGAATGTATTATTCCATCTGCCCATTTCAATGGGTTTTCTTACAACTCTTAATAGCTCAATCCTACTGCATTGTGCTCTTAGTCTCTCTCTAGTTTTGCTCTTTGCTTTTCCATCCTGTATTTCTTTCCTTCCTATTGAGTGTTTGCCCTGTGTTTGTGCTTTGTACAATAAAGTATTAGTTGGAGGGCAGGGATAATTAACTCTCCATATAAGCTTTTTGTATTTCAGTGTTCAGAAGTGATTAGCAAAGTGAAGTGGAACCCATGTGGGTAGTGGCTGCCTTATTTTGTGTTTTTGAAATTGAGTGTAATTTTGATTTCAAACGTCTGTTGGTGTGTGTGCGTGTGTGCGTGCCAGTTTGCAGCTCGGTAATTTAATGAAGTGCCTCCAGTACAGCTAGGGCATGTCACTCTTCATTAGAAAATGTGTTGTCGATTGCTGTTTCAAGTGCTTCTACTGAGG
The DNA here is from genome assembly GCF_949316205.1 of Platichthys flesus. Lineage (NCBI taxonomy): Eukaryota > Metazoa > Chordata > Actinopteri > Pleuronectiformes > Pleuronectidae > Platichthys > Platichthys flesus. The sequence goes on from NC_084955.1 coordinate 9,562,349, forward strand.
AAACTTTTTACTAACATGGTTCGGTGGGGATGTGTGTGTTTGTGTGGGTCTTTGGGTGTGTGTGTTTGTGTTTGTGTGTGTGTGTCTGTGTGTGTGTGTGTGTGGGTCTGTATGACTGCGGGTGAAAATGTCCTCGCAGGGGACATTATTCGGTACTCGTGCTTGCCAGGCTTCACCTTGGTGGGCAGTGAGATTCTGACCTGTCGTCTTGGAGAGAGGCTACAGATGGATGGACCTCCACCAGTCTGTCAAGGTTTGTTTAATTCAGTTGTTGGTTTATGAGTCTTGTCATGAAATTGTGTGGTTTTATAACTGATAGTGTTTTCCTGTCTTAACATTGTTCTGTGTGTGTGTCTGTTTTTAAATGTCGATCTTTGCACATACGCTCAACACATACATTTGTTTGAGTATTGATTTCCAGTTATGTGTGTCTGTGTTTGCACATGTTTGCATTTAATGCAACTCTGCCAAGGTTGCTTGCAGTCAGCAACACCTGTTGATGCATCACTTAACAGACTGCCAGCAGGGCCCCTTCAAGCAGGTTCCTGGTGACAAACAGCATCTCCTCTGTAATTAATCAAGCCCCACAGAGTCAGAATGCTACTGACCTAAGATCATAGCCCTGTTCTCCCTTAGAATCTACACTGGGCTGTGAATGATCAGCGGGAAACAAATAACACATCAGCAGGTTTCATAGACATGTCTTTTTGTAGTGTATCAAGGGTGGGCAACCAGAGCTGATCTGTTTCTTTCTCTGTAGAAAGGGATGGGAGCCTATTTTTTACCCCTTAATCCTGCTCAAATGGCCCCATGGGTTTGATGGATGAAAGACGTCTCCCTCCCATGTTTTTTCAGAAGATGATTATTCAAACAAGAAACAAAGGGAAAGAAATGTCTGTGTTGTCTGCATCAGAGACTTTGTTTAGACCGTAAAACACAAATGCCATCCGCCAGCCTGTCGTGCCAATACATCTTTGCCGCAGACAACACAGCTCTCTGAAACCCCCTATTCCCTATGATGAGACATCTTTTGATGTGCCCTGAAGTCCTTTCTCTGCAAGTCTTGAGCTGATGAGCATTTCTGTCTTTGTGTTTCTAGAAACAATGAGTAATCGTATTGGACTTGTGATCAAGGAAAGACAGATCCTCAACAAACCCATAGCCCGTGTTCAAAAAACCTCTTAGAATAGGACTAGTGATTTGAAACATATATTTGCTCATCCCTGGCTCTTATATTTGATGTATGACTTGATATCTTGGTTTCCCCCCTAGAGCATCTCTGCAGCTGACATTGTTTTACTTTTACTATTTCGAAACTGGGCGATGTATGTGGAAGTGTAACATGTGAAGCAACGCTAAGACCCACTCCCATTTCACAACTTCTCCATAAACATACCCCTTGTTTTCGAGGGTTATCTTGCCCCAGTTCAGTTACATCGATGCTCTATGCTGGTTAAATTAAGTACATTGTGTATCTTCAAAGAGCAGGGATGCCACATGAAATAATATGTAAATAGGGGATTGTCATGCATTTTTTTTAGGTTGTTGTGATAAGAAATGACCATAATACAAATGAAACGATAATAAAGTTAGATATTACAATCATTATAGGAACTTTTTAATCTTTATGAATGAAATAATTACATTTTTATTGGGAAACTACCCCTACACACAAAACAGAGGGGAAGGGAGAAGGGGGGAAATGGGATTGGTCTTAAGTAACGGAAAAGATTAAGTTGAGTGTCCTCATCAGTGATCCAGCGACTCATATTTTTATGCTTTATTCATAAAGGCCATAAGCTGCAATGCTAGCGAAGGTCTCTATTAAAGTATGCACAAAGGTCAAACAGGGCTTAAGAATGGCAGTTTGATACAATGTGCATTGATGTCGGTGCGTTTGCGAGTCCTGAAAAACAAGGCTTACCTTCCCTTCTGCTGCATAGGGCCTACCTAACATTTTGCAAAATTAAAAATGTATAAATGCAAGAGGGATCTAAAATCCTGCTGCATTGTTTTTTCGCTTGACATTTGTTTTTGCCTGACATTACAAAGAGCGCGAGAGAGATAGAAGACAATGTGCTCCAAAAGCTTCATTGCATCCTGCATCATAATGGCTTGGCATACAAATCACATTATTCTGACTGAATGAATTTGTTGTAAAATGCTTTCCAATGTTCAGTTCCATTGCCCTTTTTAAAGTGACCAATTAGCAGATCAGCAACAACGGGAGCAGTTTGGAACGATGTGATATGTTCCTTTTGTGCCAAGTGAGGGCAGTCAGTCAGTCACTTGAGAATAGTGGAAGACATTTCAACCTCTCATGTTATGTGGGCTTTGCCAGCTCTCACCTGCTCATGTGTTACTGAATACACAAAGCTCTGCCAGCACCAACTAGCTGCTCTGAGAGTAAAACCCTCATACCGCAATTGAAATAATTTCACAAGCTTCAATATGAATAACTAAATTAACCTTCAAAATCACGATTGGTGAATCATCCAGGTGGGACTAGACTATGATTTTTCCGTTTATTTTATTGTGCAAGAGAGAAACCATAAATCAGCATCAGAGATATTTGAACATTTTTTTTCGTAAACTCAGGTGAAATACAGAAAGTCAAGTTTTTTAATACTATTTGCCTCACCCAAAGAAAAATTTGCTTTAAAGACTTTTGTAATGAGCGGAAAGAATTACCAACATATGCAAAAGTTTTATTTTCTCAGCCTTTTTTGATTTTTTGATTTAAAAAATATATATCTTGCCATAACCCCCTTTTTCCTCTCAAGTATGTCTCTTACCAACTGAGCCTTGTTAAGTTGGGCAGGAACATCGTCTGGGGTCCTTCATTGCTTTTCATATTGTTGTTTTCTTTTTTAAGTAACAACCTACATTTTCCATAGTGCATGTTGCTTTTCCTATCAGCATTTCAGTGATTCACAATGTATGTAAGAAGCACACATCTCTGCCGGCTCCAAAGGGAGAATCTGAGAAACATACACACATGTGTTGCATCAGGCCTTAATGGGTTAAAGTGTAAATCTAAATGGGCAGATGATGAGTCCTCATTTTTCCCCTGATCGAACCGCTCCCTCAAACCTGCCTTGAGGAATAGTCTGGACTATTTTAGGACACGTGGATTAGTAATTCGTTGTCTGACATTTCCATGGATCACCTCATTATTGTAGTGAAGAACTCATCGCCTTTTCTTATGTCGGATATATTATGTCCTTGTGCCACCTGTAGCCAGAAACTAATTGCTCTCCTTGGGACATGTAGAGTTGAACTTAATTTGAGTTGACCTGCTATTCACATCCCTGAGACTGCTACAATAAGCCTGTAATGGGGCCATTTCCTGTCGGCAGCTTGCCGATAGGGCAGGAAAAGGAATTCTCCTGTGTTCCCTGATTCCGCTTTTGTTTGCTGTCAACCCCTTCTGTTAATTGTCATTTTAGGCTTAGAAGATTACACGGAAATGTCCTTGCGTGGCTGTGCAATTTCACCCCTATGTGCCCCTGGTTTGTAAGATATTTCCCCAGGCTATGACTCTCTGGAAGCCTACGAGGAAGGTTACCCAAAAGCTTTGATCAAGGATAGAACCATGAACAATACAATAATAGTATTTATGTCTCTGAAGCCAACAATATGCCGAAGACAGTAGAAAAAATTGAATACCTAAGCCAAGGTAATACCATCACGTGTCAGTTTTAACAAACACCAACACATTTCACATTGAAGCCGATACATGATATCAGCATTGAGTATTTACCTGGATGTAATTCGCTGGCTAAGGATGGTTGATCAATATATACTAATTCGCAGTTTAATGCTTATTCCCATGAGATAAGGTGTGTCCTCTCTTTAGAAGATAAAATTAAATTAGAAATACACTGAGGTACAGAGGTCTATTTGCAGTATTGCTATCATATAAACACATTGTAAGCTTCAGTCTGCTCTCGGGGTAGCATTCTATCCTTATCCAGGTTTCTCTAAAAACTCATCCGACAAAGTAGCAGTATTGATGTTACTGAAACAGTTTTAAGCCTCTCATAATTTATCTTTTTCAAACGCTGCACCAAAGTATGAGGCAAAGCTGTTTAAGCCACAACTCTGCTCATTGGAAAGTGTTTGTTGCCTGGCAACGTTAGCTTATTAAACAAGTACCGGGGGCTTATTTATTTCAATAACAAAGTCACCCAAATAAATGCCTCTATGCACGACCCATGGCATCTTTGCAACATCTATATGTGTATATCAAAAGATAGGGATATAATATATAATCATATAATCATCAAACCATATAATATCATAATCTCCTGCAGGGAGTGTGGGAGTGTACTGTCTTTAAAGGGATTTGGGGTTGGTGACAATGGGTGGGAGTGAAATCAGTATTTGTAAATAGCAGTTATTTTAAACTTAGGAGAAGTTCTCTGTTCAACAAATATTCCCACTGATGCCAGTAAAGCAGATGCTCCTGCTGATGTCAGAACTGAGGAAGCAGCCATGTGAACTCCGCATCTGAAGCCCCATTCTGATCTCCATCATATTGCCAATGAGACATAACTCTTCTGCTAAAATCAAGTGGCACAGACCTTGATTTTCAACTGAAATGCAAAATCAAGTAACTGAACTGCATATAAACTCACTCAAACAACTTTTATTTCTCTCCAGGAGTATGTGGGCTTCAGAAAACAAAGTTTTTGAATAACTAGCTGTTAAAAAACTAAACTAAAATCCAGAATAAAAAAAATACAAAGCCACATCCTCTGTGCATGGTGACCCTACGTGATGACAGCTTTCACAATGTGAAAAGCACAACCTCCTAATCTTCAGTTTTACAGTTACTTATGAGTATAATTTGGTCTTGTAATATATGTTAATTGCAGAGCACAAGAGAAAACAATGAGATTGCACAGTGATTTGAAATAGATAAAGATCTCTCTTTGACAAGGAAAACCTTTGTAAACATACACAAATTTACATATTGCTCACGTGTCTCAAACTGTCAAGCAATGAAGAAAATACTGTTCTACATCGTATGTGTTGTTGAACAGATCTGAGTTTAAATTAGTTGCCAGATCAATTACTACACCACAGTGCTTCTATAAATATTGATTATTCTGTGGACACATCCTCCCAGTTTTTTTTTTTCATTATTTACATATTACATTTTGTTGTTAAGATGATGTAACGAGTACTTTTCTTGACCTCTGTCCTCACAGGGAGCTTTTCGTGTATTGTGTGGTTTGAGAAATACATTGTTATTTTGAAAATCACTGACTTTGACATTCTGAAGATCATATCTGTCTGTTGTCTTTGAGCCATAGGCTGTTCTGGTTCAGCCAGTTGAAACTTTTGCAGTCACTTGCCAGCGGAAATATTCATGCTGTGATGTGTTACAATTCTTACCTCCTGGCCTTTTTCTGTGTTATACGTCCGATTGTTTCCATTGACCTTTTTATCTGGAACAGTTGTTCGCGTTAACCTTTTATATGCGTCATGTTTCTTCACTAGTGGCCCAGAAGAGAAACGTCTGTAACCAGCACAAAGGAAGAGAAATAAAACAGGACTGTCATTATTTAAGACATGCCAGCTTACAGGAAATGAAAGGAGTGCTTAGAGCTGATACACACAAACTTACACATGCACACACAATATTTCTGTATAAAGTTCGCTGTCTCACCCACTGAGTATTATTATTTGATAGATTGATATCGGGGGAGCTTGGTGACAACAGCACATTTACCACATTAGCCCTAAGGTGCAATATCAGTCTTGCTGAAATTTGATTGTTTCAAGACTAGTTATTTTTTCGCTGTATTCCTGTCTTTTCCTCCCTCCTCTCATGATGCATTCTCGGCCTCTGCTCGGCTTTCGCCTCCCTCTTTTACCTCATTCCTCTTCCACCCTCTGTCCTTTCTAAAATTCTTCCTCTTCTTCCAGTACAATGTCCAGCCCATGAAGTGCGATTTGACTCATCCGGCATGATCTTGAGTCCGGGCTACCCTGACAGCTACCCCAACCTCCAGATGTGCTCCTGGCTGATTAACGTGGAAAAGGGTTACAACATCACTCTGTACTTTGAACTCTTCCAGACAGAGAAGGAGTTTGACATCTTGGAAATATTTGATGGTGAGTTCTGCTGGGTGTCTGAGTCTTATCGTAAACAATTAGTCAGCAGGACAAAGCCAAGTGAAATCTTTAATGTTAGTTTCTGTAAAACATTTTCCTGTCCAACACTAGCGGAGTGTTTAGAAATGACTCTTTGCTTGGCCTGTGTTAAAGCTCCCAAGCTACTTCGGAAATATTCCTTGTTAATTGTGAGTCCTCCTTAAAGAGATATTTTTATTGTTTGTGTGGTGGACATTGTGTGTAGATCTTTTTATAAACAGTCTGTGGTGCAGAGGGAAGTTAGAAAAGTTATGTTAATCCTACATTGTTTATCGGCAGTGAATATTGAACTCTGTATTTGCTTTATAAATATTCATAGGTATGGTTCATATGTAAGTTTAGAAGTTTGACTGCTGCCACTTACAGTATACTGCTGCAGAGCATTGGTCAAATGTTTAATTACATTTTATCAATATTGAACTTATCGTGTGTCCAAATCGCACTAAACTCTGCACTGCACTTCCCTGGCCATTAATAATACATATACACAAGTGTGAACATGTTTAGATTAGAACAGTTTGTCGATACGCGTTCAACGTTTAGAAATATTTTCACATTTGATGTGGTCTCCTCTCTTGTGTAATTGTAATTATTTACTCTGAAAACATTAAAGATGCCTGTCCATTTTATCTTTACATTAATGTCTATGAATGTGTGACACTCTGTGTTCAGGTCCCAACATCTACAGCCAAAACCTGGCCTCACTCAGTGGTGACGTGGAAACACCGTTCAGCCTGACGACCACAGGCCACCAGCTCCTGCTGCGCTGGTCCTCGGACCACGGCACCAATCGACGAGGCTTCCACATCAGATACGTGGGTGAGTATCAAAGTATGTATCCAGCTTATAATCATATTCTTTTTCTATTAGAACTATTTGAATATATTTTGTCTTCAAATTGCAAAAAAGTGATAGAAATCACGGGTTTACAATTCGGTTTGTTCAGACTTCAATTGAATAAGTGAAAACCCTGCATGGGGGCAAATATTTAATCAGCTCTGCTGAAACTATTGAATATGTCTGTGCCCATAACATGACCTGTGGATTTTATCACAGTGTGCTGCTATTATTTCTGGATATGTATTGAGTTTTCAATATCAGTGAATTTACAGAAATACTCCACAAGTGGGGGGGCCATGGCTAAGGTTCCCTGGATTGACGGTTCGATTCCGCCTAACTCAGGTTGTTTCAGGAACAGCATCCATCTTAAAAAATGTCTGCAAAATCAAATAGGCAGTTGGCAATCCACTGTTTTGACCCCTCATCCAAAACAGTGTCAGCCAAAAGATGAAAACAACAAGAATGTCCACAGAAATGATAAAGGCTCACAATAGATGTTTTCACACACAAAAAACATGAGGCAGGAAGAAGGTCACTGCAAAGCTTGCTTGCTCCTTTGTGCTGCTTAATTTCAAAAGTGATACATTTTTAATTTGCTGTTTAATAAAGCAAGTGGTGCTAAGCAAGAGTAGCACAGGGGATCTTTTTCCATTTGCAATACATCTATAATAATGGAAAGGCACAAAAAGACATCCATATTTCATGTTGTGACTCTCCATTAAATTTACCACAAGAATGTTAGAGTGAAAGCATGTTGGCACAATGACTTTTGTGGAGGTCGCCTCCTTGACCTGATTGACTTGAACAGGAACTGACTTAAACTCCATTGTGCCGCTTTTCGTCTTTAAGCCTCGCTGCCTCGCAGACAAGCTGATTTGGAGGAATGTTTGACAGCGTTTCTGAAGCGCACTGTCTTTTCCTGGATCTTCTGTCCCATTGGCTATTTGCTGCTTAAATTTTAGAAATCAGAATGACCTTTTTGGGTTTCGAGTAGTTCAAGTAGCAGGAAGATGCAGCAGTTGGGTGACGTCTACAGAACTAGACATATGACCATGTGTACAGTGAAATACAGTGATGGGTGATGGCGTCTGGAGGTGGGTTCCCGGTTTACTAGGTTTGACCTGGAATTGAGCACTGCTTTTGCAGGTTAACATGATAAATGTGCTCCGTTGAGATTGACTTGATGAAACTCCTTAATTAAACTTGTATGTTAGTTTCAGTGCTCTCTGCATAATGCTGTCAGCACTTGTCAAACATGGTTTTTGAGAGAGGATGCTGGCCTCAACATGACTGATACGACCATCCATCTTTAGAAACCCTTGCACCACCATTACCAAGTGAATGTGTAAAATATTTGTGACACTCCTCATTATCCTCCTTTATTTAACACAGAGGCTTAATGTGACTTTTCACCTGAATCTTTTTCCAGAGGGCCTCTCTTCTCTTTTATCTGTGTCTCTTTTCCTTATGAATATTTTCTATACTCCTTCACTGGCGTCATTCTCACCTTGTCTCATGTCTCTCTCCTCTCCTCCGCCGTGCCACTTTCCCATCCTCTCCCCTGTTCGTTAATTCGTCCATCTCTTGTAGCCCTGTACTGCAGTACCCCTGACTCCCCACAGCATGGCTTTGTAGTGAGCCAGACTGGAGGTCATCTTAACAGCATGGTGCGCTGGGCTTGCGACAGGGGGTACAAGCTGATTGGAAAGGGCACTGCTGTGTGCAAGAAGAGCGTCTATGGCGTCTACGCCTGGGACGCGCCAGTCCCTGCATGTCAAGGTGAGCTCATCGGCTGTGGCAGCCTTTTATTTCTAACTTCAGCCAGCCTCTTACCCTATTCTTCTGGTCACTGCCTCTGTGCCCCTACACTCAGCGGGCAGACAGGCAAGCGCTTAAGGCATCCGAGTGTCTCGTCCCAAACATTCCTGTGTTGGTAGGAGCTGAACTGAATCCAGCCTGATTGAGAGTCAGTACCCTGTCAGGTGGAAAGGAAACAGAAATCAATCCCTCCGTCTTCTGTCAATTTCCACTTCTTCAAATTACTTTAGCTAACTTTCCATTAGCATGCAGTGTCTGCCGCTGTTGGGTCTCACTCAACTAATTGGGTTCTTTGATGCGCACACGTGAAATGTGTGCATTCTGGTGCCCGTAATGGCATGCACTCACACACACACACACACACACACGCACACACACACACACACACAGCCGCGTAGCACCAAACTGCAACAGATGGTGTGCTCAAATGCATCTTATCATGCTGCTGTGAAATCAAAATATATATGTCATGTACTTTAAAATGATTTAAAAACACTTCACACCTGTGATTGATTCCGTCAGTTTGGTAATTGCACACAGCTTTTCTGGAGCACATAAACCCAACCATGGCTGCAAATAAACTAATGTATTCAGACAGATGCTGTCCATCTGCTCTCTGCAGGATGATTGAGATTACATCGTAGCATGTTCAATCTTTCACTCCTTCCAATCCATATTGTTTGATAGGTTGAGAATGTGCACTACATTAATCCATTACTGAGCAGGGACCTGGTATAATGGGTCAGGCATACTGACCTTTTCAGCTTTGATCATTTTAAAGAGTTCATTCTTTTTTAACTTGAAACTTTTCATCTGCAGTATAGAAAGGCTTTGGGTGCTTGTAATTACCATTTGTTACCAGCGGTTCTCACAAATGAATGTTGAACGCATCTTGGATGTTTCTCCATGTGCAACTGCTCCACTTTACGATGTTTGTATTTGCATAAATGTTTGGATTTAGTCTGACCCTGCAGATATTGGTTCCCCCAATCTGTTCACTCCCTCTGACTTGGATTCGACAATAAACACCTGTAAACCTGCTTTAGCTTTCTACTTGGTTTAAACACTGCTGCTGCAGCAACACCGATTTGGGAGATATAAGGACAAGGACACAGTGCTACATGGAAGGTGTGACTGTTTAAACAGTCACTTTATAGATAGTTACTTTAATGAGTGGGTCTTCATTAAATGTAAGTCATTAGTGTGTTTTCAAATTAGCCATTAATGACATCTTAACTAATCCTATAAGTGTCTTTGAATCGGTCTAATAGCCTATTGTAAATCTTCCTTTATAAAATTAATGGAGGACTTACATTTTAATAACTTACCTTTCTGTGTGTTAGACTATCTCTACTGGGCCAGTCCTACGTTTTAATGGATTTCTTTAGCTGGGGAGAGTTTAAGAGCAGAGCTATTGATTCAGTGGTCTCTAATATAGTTCAGTTTAAGCAAATTACTTAGTTAAACGCTGATGTGAATCCACATTCCCACATGACTATTAGAAATGTTCTAGGTGGTTGTGAGCACCTTCGTTGTCCTTGTTGATGATGACTGTTTAAGTAGATTTAATGTTTTAGCATATTGGAAACGTCTTAAGCGGTGACCCTTTAATCGAATCTTTGACTTGGCCTTGCATGAAGTCCACTGGTGCACCTATTCTGTTAAAGATTGCTCAAGGGCACCAGGCAGCAGCGTGCACAGTACCAGGAGTCTTGAACTGGCTCAACCAAATATAATCTATTCATTATTAGTGTCATTAATATCATATGTGTGTTTTCTGCTGTGACATATTTGAGTGTTTCCCATGAATAAGGGTCTGTTGTTGGAATTCTACAAGGCTGTTCAATGTCAGCACAGAATGAATATATTTCCTTTTAGGCTTTTACTTTCTGAATGGGACCATTCAAAAGAAGAATAACAAAATAGCTGCTTCTGTAAATTGCAAAACTCCCATTGCCTGCGCATCAAAAATAGGTTTCTCTCCCTACACCGGGGCGAGCACATACACACATACATGTGGCTGTTACATGATTGTGCCTGCCTATCATGTCTGTGTTTACCAGACCCTCTCTGCAAATCCCTATAGGATGTGTCTTGACTTGTGCATAAACATGTGTGTTGACAATCGCGTCTTGTCGTCTGCAGCTGTGTCATGCGGTGTGCCCACTGCGCCAGTGAATGGAGGTGTGCTCGCTGCTGATTACTCTGTCGGCACACGGGTGACCTACTTCTGCAACAGCGGCTACCGGCTTTCCTCCAAAGAGCTGACGACCACAGTCTGCCAGCCAGACGGCACCTGGAGCAACCACAACAAGATACCCCGATGCATCGGTGAGTATAGGGTGAGGATGGTCTAGGAAGGTGGGGTAACTACAAGATCCCACAGCACAGACATGCCCTGCTTAAAGTCTGAGAGTTGATGATTGGAAAGAGCTATGTCGAAAAAGATTTTTGAAATGTTTCTGCTTTATTGGAGAGTGACTGGAATAAAACATACACTATACTGTAATGGTAGTTGAGGTCCCAAAAGACATGAGTCGTGGTTTCTTTACAGAAACTAACTTGTTATGTAGTAATGATAAGATGGAGAGGTGAAAGGAAAGACAAGGGTGGAGAGTAGCTCCAGCTCAGGGCTGGGTTGAGTGTTTTACATGCCAAAGCGACTCCTAGTATAATGAGTGAGTGACAGCATTGTTTACAGTTGAGACCAATTGTTATTCCCTCCTGTAAATATGTCTCACAGCAGAGAAAGGAACAGACTTTGTTTTGCAACCCATTTGGTTTTGCAGGATACCAATTCAAAAACAACCTTGTTGCAGACGAACTGCAGAAAAAGTTGTTGTTCACATTTAACACAAGGATTAGTTTATTCTACTGATTAAAATATTTTGTACTACTTGCATTTTCCTCTGGGTTGTTTAAAGGTTTTCACTCAGCCACGGTTGTGTGAGTGATAAGAGAAGAAATTGAAACAGAAGGCATTTGAATTATCCCAAAAATAATAATGTCCACTCCCAGCTGAATCACCTCTTCTGTTTTCTTTTCCTTTTTGCCACAGTAATGATGTGCCCCAGCCTCAGCTCCTTCTCTCTAGACCACGGGAAATGGAAGATAGTCAATGGTTCGCACTATGAGTATGGAACTAAAATAATCTTCATCTGCAACCCCGGATACTACCGTGCTGGCCCTGCACACATACAGTGCCTGGCCAATGGGGTGTGGAGCTGGAGGAGCGAGAGACCTCGGTGTAGAAGTGAGTGGCTCCTGCAACACATAAATCAACACGTTTCTGTTTATATCACAAAGTCATGAGTTAAAACTGAACTAAACAAAAACACAATTTCATGTAAATATAATAACCATCCAAGATTATTTCATTGTTGCTTTATAGTGAAAATAGAATGTCAGTGAAGGCACGAAAGTATAATCATTGAAACATGTAAGCTCCGGGGAATGGAGTCAGTGGGGTCAGGGCTTTATGCCTTTTCCCCACCATGCAGCAGGAGATTCTCAGCTCAGACGTGTTCAGAACAACACAGACATCTCTGGAGCATTCAGATGAGGGGTGGCACAGCAGGCAGAGGCAGGACTTAACAAATGAATCGCACTGCAGAAATCATATGGTTTTGTCTTCAGCGCTTGGACACTGGCGTCGGCGTTAATAACCAAAAGCCCTCTTGACATCTTTGTCTGTGTCTTCAACGTGTGTATGGATAAGTTTGTATTATAATCCAATTTTTTTTCATGTATGCGAGTTAGAGTCCTCATCAACACGCCCACTCGCTCGCTTTGAATCCTCCAGAGGATCTCATGCTGTGCTCTCATATGAGCTCAGTCTGACATTTTCAGACTTTCTTACTAGGGGTCTGGCTCGAGAAACTCCAGAGAAGGTTTAAGGTTCAAAGGCTTTATTGTCATATGCAGAAATAAACAAGTTATCAATGCGTTATCAAGTTAGCAAGAAGGTCTGGACCTTCTCACTCAGACATTTGTGTTCTCTCATACAACCCCTGCAGAGATTATCAGGAGTTCAGTGCCTGTTTGATTGGAGTTATATCGTTCTAAAATAGAAAGAAATGTATCATTGTTATCCAGCCAGACTGAAAAATCTATGTCCTGTCTAACCACGGACACAGTAAATTCATTGATCGTAACAAAACAAGACTTGAAGAATAAATACCTTATTCAATTCTCGCTTGATCAGCCACTCAATAATTCACTCGTATACTCTTAACCTATTCACATCTCAGCCTAGGTTAGATATTGTTTATTGTGGGACTGGGAAATAAAAAGGTTTTCTGTGCTGCCATGGAAACTCCTTTGTGAGAGGCGAAAAGCACTGAATAACCGTGGTCATGGTAAGAGAGGAAAGCCAACCAGAATGATGAAAGATGTTGGGACAAAGGCAAACACCGTCATTATCCTCTCCGTTAAATAGTACAGGTCAATGTTTTATTGCATTAAAGTCACTAAGATCGGTGTAAATGACTCTGCTCCTCTATTGACTGTGAAGATGTAAGCCAGCATCCGTCTCCTCTTTCTTGTTCCCTCTCACTTTATCGGTGTCTTGCTCTTTCACTCCCCGTCTCTCCATCTCCCCCTCCTTCGTCCTTTTTATTATCTTCTGCATCTCATTGCAGTTATTTCCTGTGGCAATCTGCCCACTCCTCCTAATGGGAACAAAATTGGGACTCAGACTACCTTCGGAGCGTCAGCCATTTTCAGCTGCAACCTTGGCTATGTTTTAACTGAATCTACTGTCAGAGAGTGTCTCCTGTCTGGCCTCTGGAGCGGGATGGAGACTCAGTGCCTGGGTAAGCAAGGTTCTCTTTAACGTTGACTGTTCAGACAGTGTGAGCTTTTTGGGGGGTTTTGAACAACATATCCATAATAAAACCAGATGGGGCAGCAGAGGGTGGCCATAATTGGTTTTGTTACCAAGCGTGTATGGCCAATGATTAAACATGTAGCGCGATGTAGAGTTTTTTTCTTGGGCGTGCTCTGACAACATGCTGTTACTCATCACTGCCACTGGCACACGTTGGACTGTTTCAGGACTTGTGGAGAGCTAAAGGTAAAAGTTGTGCAAATGGGCAAACAATTTGCCAACTACCTTAATCGGATTGGATCAGGGTGATGTACAGTAAAGCCTCTGAGTCGGAGTGATTTTAAAATGTTAAATGTGAGTGAGCAGCGATTGAGCCGCAGTTGGCCCCAAACTATGAGACACCTGCCAAGCTGTACCAACACAATTTGAGCTGTGGTTAAGATATCCTGTACAAACAAGGAAATACCCTACAGCTTAGCTTACAGCAGCTCTTCACAGCTCTGTACTGTGCAAGAAAAGGAGACATGCATATTTACTTGAGCCGCATTCAAACCCACGCAGCAGCAGAATGTGACGGTTTCCCTGGAAGATCCATTAGTCCGTTCATCAACCCTGTGGCACCAGCACTCCAGGCTCTGCTCAAGATTGGTTCACTTCATTAAAGGACGATACAACTGTTGGAGTACACATAGACAGGGACCTCTACAGTACAGATGCCTACTTCAGCACTATCTTCATAGAATCTGGCTGTTTTCAACTGGGGCGTGATGATAAAATGCTCGACTGAGTTTCTGGGTGCGGGAGTAAATTAGGGAAATCAGACTCGCAGTCAGTGGCAATTTCCCAGGTTTTAAGTGGCAGTGGAAACCTCGGCAAGATTCCTCCTCTCATAAGGGATTTATTGTAGCTGAAAGTAATACAATTACGTGCATGAGCGTATTGCACAAATTCTGAAGACGTGGCATGCCTCTCTTTCTAGTGTTGACGAGAAAAGCTGCTGATGATATAGTGATGCTGATGTCAATATGCATTTGTAAACAGTAATTCGGATATAATGAGCTGGAAAATGCATTCCAAAATTCATTATGTTTCACGAAGACAATCACAAATTTTGTTCCCCCGCATTGTAATTCCAGGACTCTTTCAAATCACCAGTTTGCTTTTTTCATTTTATAACACAGTTGTCAAAATGCGATATTATTCAAATGTGCAAAACTCTATTTCTACCATGGAGCTGTCATCATTGTTAGATCCCTGGGCACTACTGTGGGCTAGTATTCTTAGAAGCTTGAAAGTTGAGCCAACAGTTTGCACCTCATGAATGATTAACTGATATTATTCACTATGATCTAAGTGCTTTGCATCTAGTGTTAAATCAAGTCGACCATATTGGCTCCAACTGAATATTATCCTGACAACAAAAAATCATTCATAACAATTGATATTTGATGAGCTGTCTGATTAATTAATTTGTTAAATGATTAAATTGTTATTCTCTTTTTGATTATTCTTACAGCCGGTCACTGTGGTGTCCCAGAGCAGATTGTGAATGGGCAGGTGATCGGGGAAAACTTTGGGTACAGGGACACAGTGGTTTACCAGTGCAACCCTGGATTCAGGCTTATTGGCTCCTCTGTACGGATCTGTCAGCAGGACAACAACTGGTCCGGACAGCTCCCAGTTTGCATTTGTAAGTACTTTCAACAAACTTCTGGGCTACCAAATACAGGGAGCTGTGTGTACATGTGTGTTTATGTGTGAATGAAGTGAAAGAGAATGGCTGTGGTTAAGAGTTTGACAGGAGCGGGCGTGCACGTTTGTTTTTTGCACGGTTGAAGGAGTTTTTGGGTCACAGGGTATTTTCCTGCATTTCTATGGCAAACAAGAGCCGCTTGTTATTTTTGCCTGTAGATACTACTGTTCAAATTGAAAGGCCATGTTTTACTTAAAATTTCTGAATTTTAAAAATCCCGAAAGGTATGCTAAATAAATAAGTATTCACAACAGAGAAAAGGTTTGTCAAAAACGCATTAATTTTGATTTAATTATTGAAATAAGTCAATAAATACATATGCTGTTATTCTTTTCTAATAATTAAAGCTTTTTGCTATTCCCATGCGCCCTCCTCCTTTTGCCTTAGCAGCCCTCAAGTTGGTAATCGATAAATATCCTCAAAATGCAATTTACTATCTCCTATTCACCTATTGATGCACTGCAATGTGCTGTTTACCCTTTTGAGATTGAGATCATGTCTTGATTCCTAATTTCTCTGTTGTCCTCTGAGGTTAATTATACGATAATGATATGTCTATGATAGGTGTCACTGTACATGACTTATTGATTTTTTTTATTGAATTGTCTCTCCTGTCTCTCTTTCTCTCTCATCACGCGGCGCCTTTCCTCTCCGCTCTCTTCTTCACCTTTTCTCTGCATCATTTCTTTCATCCTCCTCGTTTAACTCATGTTCCTGGACGATGCGCGCAAACTTCAGCCGTGACATGTGGCCACCCCGGCAGCCCTATCTATGGCCGCACCACAGGGGATGGCTTCAACTACAATGATGTTGTGCGCTTTTACTGCAACAAAGGATACACCCTGGAAGGACCCTCCACAGCTCAGTGCCAGGCCAGCCGCCAGTGGAGCCACCAGCCACCGACATGCAGAGGTAAGATCCAGCTGAAGCTCCTGCACAATGGATAAATGACTGTTGGCTTGACTGACTCAAGGAATCAGAGGGCTGCAGATGTTTCTTGAACTAGAAAGGATGTTTGTCTCTTCTAGCTATTTAGCCCCTGCTCAGACAACACACACTGGATTGAAACGAGAATTTGGAGGCAGCAAATGCATCGTGTTCCTGTGCATGTCATTAACCATCTGCATCTGATCCCTTTATGAAGAGGGTTCCTCTTGAAGTATCACTACAACTGAAGGTGTTCAACACATGCACAGGAGCCAATTCTATCTCATTTTGCCTCTGTGATTCAGGCTAGCCATCAGTGGGGTGGGAAACTGCCAGCAAGATGAAGTAGGATCCAGCCAAAGTGCTGGAACGGAATGAAACAGCTTCCACAGGTGCTTTGGGAGGGTTTGTGAATCCGATGTTAGGATGACCACAAGAATCCAGCAGCCCAGCCGATGTATTATGATCATTCAGAAATCAGCAGCCAGTGACAGCCAAGATTCAGAGACACAGATATTGAAGCGGAGTTGATGGAATTGGTGCAGATATATTGATTTGAATGAGAAAAGTCACTATCAGGTCTCTGGAAACAGCATAGCATTGGGCAACAACATCTGGAGCCCTGGCCTCAGAGCAGAGGCAAGGAAATAGCAATAACGAGCTTGCTGCAGAGTCTATGGGAAGCAAAGAGTTGTTGGAGAATTGTTTCTACAATTCTACTGCCAATTTTACATAAAGCTCTCTGCAGGGAAAGATAACTTTGAAGGCAAGAAAGCTTGGAGTACATTCAACATTAGATATCTTATTGGGAGTGTAAGATGGTGGCTGTGTTAGTTGTGTCCGGTTTTATTTTGCCTAGGTTTATCTCATTAGTGCTGTGTTTACAATCAACAGTAATCCAGACCTTGTTTTTCTGCGACCACATGAGAAAATGTTTCGACAGATTGACAACATTTCCCACAATTAACACGGTTGTGCTCAAGATAGAGACGGATAATGTAATATAGATTATCCTGCTCTGTAATGGAAGCTCTTTATTTAATATCACTTGGAAAATTTGCTTTTTCATATTTGCCTATGAAAATTGGTCCAGCATGAGACTGATATGTGATGCAGGGTGAAGCTAAAAAAGCTAGATAGTGTAAATACCGTGTGGTCTTAACTGAAATGCTGTAAAACATGGTAACATACTAACATTAAACAAAGAATAATTTGAGTGTAGCTTTAATTGGTCTGCCAACAGGATTTTGTCAGCCAATGCTCAATTTGCCAGACTTTGCCCATTTAAAAATATCTCTCCTCTTGGCATGCATGTTTTTGGCAGTCAGATGTGAAGAGACAGAGTTTTCATTACACTGAATAGCACCGTAGAGATAGACCTGGTAAAAGATCAAACGAGTAAAATCATATTAAACTGTCATTACTATGTCTGTTTGCACTAAAATATGTTACGCCAGCTTCGTCGCAGGTTTACATTATTGATTTAATTTGACGGTGCTCTGAACTTCACTTCACCCTCATCTACTTTCCGATGTCTAAACCCTCTTGTCAGCAGTGAGGCGGCGGCGCACACGGCTGCTTCTAAAAGGGATGCTGGTGAATCTGTGACAAAAGATGCACCCTTTTGTTTCCAGCGGGGAACATGAAGTGCTATTATTATTGACAGTGCTTAAATATAGCCTGGACTCACTCTTCTTGAAGTTTAAAGAATAAGCAGAAAAAGCCCCTGATCGGGTCATATCAACAGTTCTATAATTAACTTACAAGTGAACATGCTGACAAATAGCATTTATGTAAATTAGGCTCCTTCCGAAGAGACACGCCTGCACAGCTTCTGGGAAAGAAAAGTCGCCTCCCTGGCGATGATACTGGGTGGAGGTAATGAGGCAGCTTACCACATGGATGTTATGTTGTCTTGTTTTTTACTCAGTGCAGTGTAAAATCCTTCTCAACACAATCCAAATCCAAGGACGTGATACACACAGTACACATGACTACAACATTATGTGGTCAGAGGTGATTGTAGAAATCTGTGATACATATTTAATATAGACATTATAATAAACGCTTTATTGTGTAGTAGCTGCCATACTCTATGCTGTATTTTATAAACTCCTTTGCATTGTAATGAGGAACGCTTTAAAATCATAGCACCTTAGCAACTGTATGGACAGAGATGAGATGTTCAAACAGTTTATTTCAAGTAAAATGATTTTAAAAAAGTGAGACACATTCCTCTGCCAGAAGGCTTCAGTCGGGTGCAATGGCTGTTTTCAGCAGCAAAATGTAAACCCATGAGAAAAAATAAAAGCCTTTATGTTTTTGAAATGATCTGCTAGACTGCATGTTTCCATTGTGTTGACCAACACTGGTCTCATATCTTCTCTGACCACGGCTTCTTTTGAGCTGTGACAAGTTTGAAATAAGACATACTGTGTTGACTCTGTGTCTTATCTGTCCATCTCATACTCTCTTCCTCCTCTTCAAGTCTCCAGTAAATTTTCTGATGTCTCCTCTGTCTGTTGTGGTCTTCTGATCTCCCCTCCTCTTCTCTTCTCCTCTCCCCTGTCCTGGTCATGAAGAGGGTCAGACTAACCCACCAAGATCTAACAAAATCCATCTCTTTGTCAAGTGAAGATCTAGTTTATAAAAATATGAATGCATTCTAATCTACACGTAGCCATAACCAGTAATTTGAAAACCAGATTATTCAAAAATAAACCAATAAAGCCCAATTCCGTCATCTCCCATGGGGACTAGTCATCTGTGCTTATTATTTCAAAAGATCTGATAGTTATACAACACAGCAGCACTCCTGGATGCCAGCTACAGGCCAATAGTCCACGTGGCAACAGATGTACATCAATCAGCGCTCGATTGCTATGTATAACTAACTGCAGTGGAATTTCATGCTCTAATAACATCTATCTTCCATCTGGCAGTCTGGCACACTGGTGTGCCTCGGAATTATTTATTATGATTTACATCGCTATAATCAAATATAAAGGTGTGCTTTGGAAATACTTGTTTTTATAAATTTGCTTTGTGAGAACCACTGAGGCAGACTAACTAAATAGCCCTCGTCTTCATCAACCTGAGCTTGTAAAGGAGGCAGTAGGAAGACTCATGTCCTGACTCTATTGCTACAGGAGAAACTCTGTGCCTGATTGCCTTCATATATTTTCTTTTTAAAAGGCTTCTGATATCCACAGGCTTAAAGCTTTACCTCAGTGAATTAGATCACTAGCTACCAACAGATACAAAGAACAACAAGTAACTGGTGTGTTCTTTCTTCTCCCCTTCTCTCACTTTTACTCTCACATGTATCTCTCATGTGCGTGTCCCAGGTAGTGAGAAGTAGATCAGCTGCTTAAAGACTTACATCCTACATGTGTTTCAGATACACAACACTATATTATAATCAAGGGCTTTGACAGATTAAAAAACTGGGGTCAGTTTGTTATCATTATTATTATTTTATAAAGAAAATGAATATATATCCTGTGTTTTTATTTTAATGAACTGGAGATATTCATAAAACATTTAGAGCCGTAGCCTCAGATACCAGGCCTGACGACGCCTTGATTGTACATATTCAGAAGATGGGTTTGGAAATGCTGCCAATAAGCGAATATTGCTGCGGCCTCTGTAATTTCAGAAAGCACATGCAAAGAGACAACACAAATGCAAAGCAACAAGTCATCTTCATGAATTTGACAACACATGCAGAACACAACCAAAGAGACAAACACACTGCTAATACACACAACACAACCAATAAGAATGCAATATCCGGCTCTCTACAATGAATATACATTTTCTCAGAAAACCACAACAGATTGTTGTTCGTAACGTTGCCAGGAACTGTTCTGTTATCCATTATTACATTATCACAGCACCTTTATGATGAGAATAATATACAGTAGGTCAGCTAGTGAATTCATAAATAGGCATAATACTGCAGGGCAACAGGAACAAGAGTAATAGGCTTCTCTTTAACAGTTAGCGCAGTCATGTGACTACGCTACTGCAACACTAATTTACATTAAAAACATCTGTCTTGCTTGAAATATTCTTGCAGCAATAAAAGCGAATTGAACTGCTGCCTGTATTCCCCCATTATGTTTAACTAACTGAATAATGCGCCATGGCATAACTTTTTTTCTTTTTTTCTTTTTTAAACAGTTGTAAATTGCACAGACCCGGGTATCCCTGCCAACTCTATCCGGGAGAGTAAGATCGAGCACGGCAACTTCACATTCGGCAGCGTGGTCTTCTACGACTGTAACCCCGGGTATTACCTGTTCGGCTCGTCGGTGCTCACATGCCAGCCGGTGGGACACTGGGACAAACCTCTGCCAGATTGCATCGGTAAGTTTTTAATAGAGTTCCTGTTGTTAATTTGTGTCAATGTCTGTCCACTGTTCAGATTCAACTTTTCCATATAATCAGTGAGTTCTACACCGATGTGATGAATTAAAACACTTTAAACGAAAGCCGGATTAAATGAGAAGAGAAAGTTTCACTCTTGATTGGTTGTCCACAACCTTGATTGTGTCCCTGTTTGCTTCTCGAGTTTTAATGTTGCAACTTTCTAAATGCTCTGACTGGGAGCATCTGTGTAATGTTCGATGCCCCCGTGGCTTATGGTTATGTTGCACACCGCCTAATTGAGAAATGAGGGAAACTGTCATAGGACCAGTTGTTCAGGCTATCGCTAATGTTCCCTCGAAAACCAAGCACTCGCATTACACCAACAACCATCCATGAACTTCAGGGGTTATTCGAGGTTGTAATGTCCCTTTCAAACACCTGGCCCATCATGTACACACACTTTTGTATGGGGCTGCCAGCGACACTACTGACGTGTTTCCAGGGGAATCATCTAAAGTGAACCTCTGCGTTTTGCACACAGCCTCGGAAAGCACTTAATTTCATGGTAGAGAGATGACGCACCGTATTTATTTTATCAAACGGAATAGTAATTAAAGAGATACACAGGAGTGTCTGTCTCAAATGTTCATTCACGGCTCTGGGCGTCACTGAATCTTTTCTCAGAAATTAGAAACCTCCTTTGCGTTATGAGACAAAACTGATGTGAGAGCAATCCCCCCCCCCCCCCCCCCAAACACACACAAAGGTCAAACAAATTAAAATGCAGAAGCTAAATTAGATTCTAGTTCTGAAACTACGCAAGCACTTACTTCAGATGTATATACAATGTTGCATCTACTCTGTTTGTTATGAGTGACAGTGATGCATTTCCATGCCACTTATAGATGTATGTGTCTTCACCTAATGAAATAATCCAAATATTCACTGAATCTTCTCCTGAAACATTAAACCAATTGTTTTTCTTCTGTCAGCTGTTTTCCTAACAATACAAAAACAACCTGGTGTTCCGACACCAGCAGCAGCGCGCGTTGTGATTTCCATCAAGCATGTCCAGGCAGACGACACTAATCCATCCGTCCGTTCACCCACTGATAATCTTATTTCTTCTCCGCACTCTGTCATGCAGAAGTGGACTGCGGCCACCCAGGGACACCTCCCCACGGAGAGATGAGTGGAGAGAAGTTTACCTTTGGCTCCACGGTGCGCTACTCCTGCTCTGGAGACCGCCAGCTCATAGGAGACTCATCACTCACCTGTCAGCTGAACGGTCACTGGAGTGGTCCACTGCCCCACTGCTCAGGTAAACAAACATTCACAAATAGTCATGCAGGATGCCTGCATGCTATGAAACAGAAGCCTCTATTTTCCCCTCTCCCTTGTGACACTGATAACAGAATCATATTATACGACCAAGTAGTTTTTGTTTTGAAAAGAAGACAATCATTTTATCTCAACTCAGTCTGTGCTTGGGCAGGTGCTCTCTAAATACATGGAATGATTTGTGCTGTAGTTTGACCAAACTGCGAAAAAAAGAAAAACACAACAACAATCACTTGAATTTGGTGATACCTACCACAGAGATAGTTTTAGTTTTATTTACACAGGCTTTGAAATATCTGTGCTGAGATTACCAGCTTCACCCCAATAGGGCAGAGTTTAATGGAATTCTATTTGTGGGGTCCGCAGTTCTGAAATAATGGCTTTTAAAAAATCAGCAGCAACTTCTTTTTTTTCTCCCAGAAACAATGTCCAAATACTGCAGATCCTCCACAGAACACTCTGTCAGCAGTTTTCACAAGGTCTGTCCTTGTACCGCTGTTCACAGCAGTGTGTGTAGATCACAGACCAATCAGGACACAGATCTGTGGAGACAAGTTGCAGATAGATTGGTTAATGCATGGCTACAGGCCACAGGAGTTGATTGATAATTGTCATCGTGTGATAGTACTATGAAGTCTTGGCATCGATGAAGTATTTAGTTAGTGTATGTGTTAACTTCAAAGAAAAAACTGCCCTGGATAGAGATCAGCTAACTGAGCCAATTATTTGCCCTCAAACGACAGCTCTGTGCAGCTCAGGCTCTTTTTAAAGGTTTCTGCATGCCAAATGTCTAACCATTATTATCAAATTCCGCTCTATGCAAAGCAGTTTCAGCGTTTCAATCTTTAGCACAGCCACTCATGCTTTGTCGAACGTGTCTTCATCGGGCTGAGGAACCAGTGCCAAACAGCCCAAACCCTTTATCCATCAGTTTTCTTCGATTCAGTGACATTAAGTTATGACTTCTCGTCTCTGCCGAAGAACGTGCGGAAGCAAATGCTTCCTCCTGCGTGAGACAATCAACCGAGCGAGAGATGTCACCCCTGACATACCCTAAATGCAAACTCTGGAGAGCAAATTGTTTTCAGTGCATTTAGTCCTTGCCTATTTCTGAAGAAAAGTGTGTCTCTTGGTATGTTTCTGTAGAGCTACAAACTTCTCCAGTACTAACTTAATCCCCTCTGTGCACTTCCCTCCCATCACACTTAAGCCTCCCTGACCATTTAAGTGGATTCTCTTTACTGAATGTTCACTTGGTTTCTTCAACTCATTGACCCAGAAGTAATGTTTGTAAGCAGACTTGGATGACAGTGTTTTCCCTCTTTTTTAAGTGGGAGACCAAACTGTCTACTCACCGTCAATATTTTGTATTAACTCAGACAGGTGGAGAAGCAGTGAGGCAGTAGTGAAGTTTAGACTGGATGCTAAAGGGATGTACATGATTGAAAAGCCTCAAATGTATTATCAAGTCAGATTCGCTGTTATGTTTTGTTTGCAAAATGCAACATTGAGGTGTAATTGGGGAATTTGTCATTGTTTGAGCCTGCATAATTATCTGCTGTGCTCATCCTAATATTTGTTTTTTTGGTCTGAAATTATAGTCATGATTTTAATGATTTTTGTTTGGGAAAAACACTGTTGCCTGATATTTTCTCGTCTTTATGGCCTCGTCTTTTGAAACGATTTGGGTCTATTACTGAGATGATTTGAACAGCACCCTGCTGTTGTGATTAATGTGCCTCTTTGAAAGTGATGATTAGCAATTTTGTATTATATTTTGTCACTCACTCTGAGCTGTGCCTCATCAACATGGGCTCCACTGCCTCTTGTTTGTCTTAAGGAATCCAGCCACGATACTGCCCTTTAATCTCGGACAGAACATATAATGGCAAATTCGACTTTATTGCATTAACTTGTCCAAAACATAATCAGGCTCAATTTATCATTTGAAAAAGGGAGATATGTAAAGCTATCACAAATCTGTTTCGGAGTATTTACATTTTCAAACTTCAATAGCTGTTTAGAGAGTGAACCCCTGTGGAGGATTTTGTGCAGGAGAATGTGAGCGCCGGGTCACTGATCGGAGGATTTAATCATAATAAATGATGCTGTGACTTACCCAGCTGAGGAAAAATAATGTGCTGAGGTGAGCTATAGCAGATATGAGTTTTAATTTGATGCACTGAACTCAGACATTACAAAAGTGTCACTTCTATTAGTTTTGCCCATAAAGTAGCACTGTGGATGCTTCTGTATAAATGTATGGTGTTGGGGAAACTTAGGTGAAGCAACAAGGTATATAAACAGGTTTTTAGAAATGTGTGACAATTAGGATAATATAAGGGTAAAGCTGACAGAGATTTTATACATAGATAATTAAATGTAAAATGTTTAAATGGCCACACAACATTTTACTGTACCACTGCTTCTCATTAGCTGTGATGGAATCAAAGAAAGCTCTTTAGAATCACTAAGGGGCTTGATGAATTCGGACCTATAGATGTTAACACCTGTTTCATATTCAGAACAACTCGCTTGTCCCTTACAGGAGCCAAAGTTTCAATGTATTAAATGGTTTTAAGTTTAAAATGTAAACAGTCTACATTTTCACACCAAGTTTTCACAGGAACATTAAAGAAACCTTCTGAAACGATGCAATTAGTGCTGCATAGTTAAGAAAATAAATAATCTCTCTGGAAAGTATGTTTAAATTGTCTTTTGAAAATCACCTTTATCATAGCCATTGGTCTAAGCTTCTTTTTTGCTTTTCAAGCAATCATAATGTTATTTTGCAATGTTGCTGCATAGCTTTTATGCAGCTTAGCAGGAGAGATTATTAAAATGGCACACAAAGATTATTTTTTTGTATTTTATCACCAATAGCAAAGACATCATCCGTGCTTTGAATTTTTTAGAAGTGCAGCCCAGCATCAACGACAGTTCTCATCCATGCATCTATCCTTCCTCTCATCTGTCCTCCCTTGTTAATTAGTAAGAGGGGGCTTAAAACTGCTTGCCAAGCCATTCCCCTTTTGTCCTCATCTGTTGCATGACTGAGTTGAAGGCCTTATTATTTCCTCACAAAGGCAGCCTGGTGAACGGACATTAACTCTGATTCAAACCAAATCCACTGCCATCCCAATTAGTGAGATTATAGCTGTCATGGCGCATGCCGAGCTGGGCCGCCTCACCTAACCGAAGGAGACTAACGAAGTACCGGCAGCTGCTGTGAGACACACGCACGCATACATGCACACAACCGGGCAACAAATAAGTATATATGCCTAACATGCACTATGGTATGCAGGTACATTCACAGCCAAGCAGCGAGACACACTAACACTCACATGCAAGTGCGCTCTCTTACAGAAACACACACACATGTATGAAGGTAGAAGGCAACACACACAGGCACACATCCACTCATTGCTAACCCCAGTCACGCACAAACTTGTCATCTCCAGCGGCGAGCCCCTGACCTGACAAATCCAGCTTGTGCACATGCGAGCAGTGGAATGTGTGTTGAAGATATGAGCTAGATGTTTGTGCAGCAGGGCTTTGTCAACAAGTCGAGTATTACTGCAGCTGTTTGCTGCTCTGTAGACAGAGAGCTGCAGACATACGGGGGATGATACAGGGTGTGTGCACAGCTCGGAGAACAGGATCTCAAAGCCAATAAAGCACAGATCCTCCACAAAGAGACGACACATACAGAGCTGTAAAGACGACCACAGCACTAGATTAGATAACTCCATCACTCGATGTATTAATAAATCTGTCTGTGATACTGTCTTCTGAAGCCAAACGTTTTGATTTTAATTTTTTTCTTTCCTCCCTTTCACTGGTTTCAGTTCTGTGCTAGAACTGAGACAGCAGCAGATGAAGTGTTGGTTGGTGTTGTGTGTGTTATGAGCTTTATTTTCCCTTATGTCTGAGGATGTCTTCCCCCCCCCCCCCCCCGTGAATGCAAAACTAAAACCCCCTCTAATCACTGGACTCAAGTCTAACTTACCGACCGCTAAGCTTGCTGTTCATTACAACATCAAACTTTCAGTAGGCACGGCACTTTCCTGACTCCATACCTGTCATCTCCCTCTCTTTTCCTATGACTCACTACCCATCCTTTATCACCCGCTGGAGATCGCCGTGAGAGGAGAATCAACAGTAGAAACAGCGTTCTTCTTTTTTGTATTCATTTGCGGTCGTGCAAGACAGGTGGTGCATGACACTGAGAGTACTGCATGTTCCTCCACAGAACAAAAGACAGGGGGAATAATTCAGGATAATGAAAACGCATTCAGCTTCGGAGGTCAAACTGTATTCATCATTTCTCATAACCACAGCTGGTTGCCTTTTAATGCTGCTCCCACTGCTTTTATGGACACAAAGCTCCTGGTGTCAAAGCAGCGAAAAGCATTGGTCCTTCAGGTTGTTGGCCTGGTGACAACTGCTCACTGGTGCATTGTGTGTTTTATAGTTGCTTCCCGGAGTATCAAGAGATGTACAGTTTGAGACTAAGCCCTCTCTGTATTGTCTCCCTGCTTGACAGACACAAACACTGTCTTGTTAGTCTCTGCCACACCAACTTGTGAACGTACACTTTGACAGTTAAAGTGGATGCCATCTTTGCTCTCTTGTTTCCATTGATCCATGTCTGGTTATCTCCCATCTCAGGCGACTCGGGGGCCGCCTGTGGGGATCCCGGCACGCCTGCCCACGCCAGCAGGGAAGCGGGGAATTTCAAAGTCCGCAGCAAGGTGCGCTTCACCTGCGCAGTGGGAAACACACTGTACGGCTCGGCAGAGAGGATCTGCTTCCCCAACGGGACCTGGTCAGGCCGACAGCCTTTCTGCAAACGTAAGGGGAAAATTTAAAAATTCTCTGTGATGTTATGTATGAAAACCGTAGGAAAGGAGGGAAACTGAACTACACAGATACACATCGGAAAGTCACACAGTTTTACAAGGGAATATGTTCTTACTTTAGGGCTGGGTATCAAGCCTCAATAGTTTTTTTTGCACTGAATGAGCACAGCCTGATTCTCAGACGTTGCAGAACCATCCGTGCTATTTCGGCTTGAACTTGGAAACTAGTTTGAAAGACGTGGGTATTTTCCTACTGAGCTGCATTATAGGAAGGAATCCAGTATTTTAGGTGTTGAGTCCACACTTGAAATTCAAAATCAGGACAAATCTGACTTTGAAATAACCTCTTTTCATCCACCAATGTTATAGAAGACCATAATTTTATAACTGAAACACTCCATTAAAATATAATTGTTTCCTAACGTATTTATTTTCTTACTTCTCAAATTACATTACCAATAGCACGACTGTGCACACAGTTCACAGATCAGTCCGTCCCGTATTTCCTGGGCTTTTGTCTGGCTCATTGTAACCTAAAATGATTTGACTTCTGCTATTATAAAAAATTGAAATGCATGCTGCATTATTTTTCAGCTTTTAATCTGTGCGCTTCATTAATAATTTGTTAATTCTCCCACTCCAAGCCTATCCTTGACTAGATATTTTAAATTATTTTGATCTCTGTGTCCTCTTTCACACACACATGCTTTTCCTCTCTGATTTCATTCCACATCCAACCTGACACTCTGAATAAAGCTTTCATGCCATGTTCAAAATGGTTTGAAAGGTTTTATTCTTAAACAGCTTTCTTTGACAAACATGGGAAAGTGTTTGTCAAGCGATGACTTTCATTTTCGTTTGTTTGCCACCACGATGTTGCATGCACTGTGCACAAAACAATTTCATGCCGAGCATCAGGGAATAGTTTGGTCTTTAGAATACATTTCTCTTGGTAAATATGAGATGTTAGCGTCACACCCGTCATCTTGCAGCTGGCAGGCGTGTGTGTCCACAAAGTTGCTGCCGGCTCGCTGTCCCTGCCAGTGTTTCTACGTTGACTTTGCCGTGGTTAATGTTCATCAATGATAATAATTATCCATTTTCGGTTAGTGGTCGAAAACATTTTATTACCAGAAACCTTATTATTTTCTTATTATTTTTGTTTGACTACTGCCATTCACCTAATGTTTTATTAACTATTTAACATAATATAATTCAGTTGTTTCTTCTGTGACGATATAACTCATGTTGCTTCTTTTCTCACGGTAAGTCATTCACACGAGTTTGCATCTTGTCTGGATAACTTCCTTTACAGCTAAGGGTAATGGTAAAATATATGTTTTTACATATAGCATAAAGATGCAACAAAAAAGGGTAGCCGACAAAATTTGCACTGGTGCATGAAGGTGGCTTGGAACGGATTCAAATCCCAGCCTGAGTAATGGTTTCAGTAGTCTGCTCATGCCACTATGACTGGCACATGGTACAGGGATTGAATCTACTTTTCCTCAACTGTTGAGATCACAACATTGCAGCATTAAGGGCTGGGAGTAAGGTGCTCATGTGTATCCACACCCACACACACAAATGGTTGCAAAAAGCTCACAGAGTATTGCACCATGTGGATCCATATCTTACTGCAGCAGTGTGGTATTTCCTGCAGCACATGGAACTGTGGCGAGCTTCCCTAATACAACAAAAATAATTCTAGAGACCTAAAGTCAAGTTGTTTTCGGATTGTGATAAAATAATGATGTGGATTTTGAAGATATTAGTTCACACAACCGCAGCTCTAAATCTTGCATAAATTACCCTCAGGGGTCAACCAGTTATTGAGTTGAATATTCGACTGCTTCTCCCCTCTACCTACTGTCCGCCAGCTTGGCAGCGTACCAGTGTCATTCTTAATATGATGGGGCGATGCACTGGCCTTCTGAACTATCCTCTGTGTATACGTCTTTCATTTTATCGCTCTTGTTCTTCCCACTTTTTTCTTCTTCTCTCTTTATCCTTCATTTCCCCTGATGTCAGCCTTTTTCTCTTTCGCTTCTCCCCTGATTTCTGTCCATCTCAATCGTGTTGTCGTGCTGTTTTTCCATCCCTCTCCACTCCTCCCTCTGTCCCTCCTTTCTCTACAGTTGAGCCCTTTCTTCCCTCCCCAACTTTTTGCTCCACATTTACCACCTTTTATCTCTCCATCTCCCAACTGAACCCCTGATTTAAAGATTGTTTTAGCCATCCCTCCACCTCAAGAGGATGGGGGCATGAATTCACTGAGGCCTGAACAGTTTCAACACTGCCTGTCTGTGATCTAAAGGCCTGTCTAACGTTAAAGCCCATCCATCCGTTATCCACAACCTTTTACAGTCTCTGGAGAACAGTAACTATGGATATTCAGCTTAATATCCATCTCACAGTGCCATCAAGGTCTTTTTTGTGTTTCTGTCATCATGTCTGTCTTGAATTATTACGAGAGGAAGCCAAAAAGGTGACCATACTTTATTCTGGGAAAGTGTGTACATGTCCTTGTGTGTGTGGGTGATGTACTTGCCCCGCTGTGTGTGTGTGTGTGTGTGTGTGTGTGTGTGTGTGTGTGTGTGTGTGTGTGTGTGTGTGTGTGTGTGTGTGTGTGTGTGCGTGTGTGTGTGTGTGGTAATTGAGAAATCATCAATGCACCCACGATAGTGTCTGTTTCTGACAGAAATCACAACTTCAGATTTTCCAGGCAATTAGGTGATTGAAAGAGCAAATGAGTTTCATAATGAGACATTATGATTCGGATTTAATGCAAAGAACATGAAATATATTCTTCTCTCTCACCTCTTCATGGACACAATTTAGTTGACATAATCTGGAAAGGCTGCAAAGGATATCTCAGTGTAAAAAGCCCAAGCCCACAGTGCCCCCCCCCCCACCCCCCCACACACACCCGAGGGATTGCACATATAAAGCAACACTTTGCATCAAATGAAGCCCCTGAGTCTGAGCTCAGCTTGTGCTTAAAACTGTAGGAAGTGATAAATAACAATGTGCAAAGTCAGTAACAGTTATTTAATATTTTGTCATGACACAATAATCATAGATTAGAGAATAACTTTTATTTTACAAAGAAAATGTGTAATATTATAAGAATAAAGTTGCAATTTTACAAGAATAAAGAAAATCTGAAAGCCGGAGTTCCACTCCCCCTGGATCCAAAATTTGGAATAATCTTATTATAAAACTTTAAAAAAGATTTTGAACATCCCGCAGATGTAACCAACGACAAACATTGAGCACAAACATTTATTCCTCCACAAAAGAGGCAACTTCCTTCATGTATACATGTGGTTATTTCTTCGGAATAGACTGAAATTATGAAAGTCCTGATACTTAATAGCCTTATAATGTGGTGCTGATATGCCAAAATATTTGGAATTGTATTATTTGCTCAATGTGCTAAAGTATAATTTGACAAGATGCTTCATATTCCTCATTATAAAGCAGGCTGATCTTCTGATATTCACTCTGATGTAAAATGACTCATTGCTTAAATTGTGACTTATTTCTCACAGTTGTTTATCTAAACCTCTGAATTTTTTTTCTTAAACCCTAATACGCAGTCATATTTTTGCATCTGTTCAATAGTTAATACAATTTGAAGGGTATTTAGTCCACAGCTGCAAAATTTCACATTACTTCCATAATCCTCTTTTTTTTCCAAGTCAGCACTAAATGTCGTTTCCACTGATCTACCATCGAACCTGACAATAGAAAAACTGCACTTTATTTTCTGATGAGTCATCACACACAGTGTAACGAAGCACTGCACCACCTTTGCTCGTTAGCGTCTCTTAATAAAGCCGTGATGCCATGCAGATTATTGTGTCACTGCTTGTTGGGTGACGTGAAGCACTCACACACACACACACACACACACTTAATGGGAACTGTCAAAAAATTCTGTCTGCACCTTTTCAAACTGTTCCACATGAGTGCTTATCTGACCAGAGACAACAAATATTTGTCAAGTCAAAAGCACAACAGCAATTATTTCACAAATAAATATTACTATTCCCATGTTAGGAATACATTTTCTCAAATGTGTTTGACTTTCCAAAGTCATCTTGTTCGCCGCCTTGGGGGGGTCCCAACCCTCAGACTGTGAAACATTGATATGAAAAATAGAGAGTGCATTACTATTTTATACCTCTGACCTTCATCTCCTTTCTTTTGTCCTTTTTTGCAGCGGTGCACTGTGGGAACCCAGGTACACCTGCTCATGGCCGTATCTCTCGCGTGGATGGCACAACCTTCTCCCACTCCATCGTGTATTCTTGTATGGAAGGCTATTTCCTCAGTGGGTCACCCACACGCCAGTGTCTGGCAAATGGCACGTGGTCTGGCACAGCTCCAAACTGTACAAGTGAGTTTTCTATACACAGGAATGTGAGGTGAGATCAGAGTCGTGACAGAGTTATGCAGAGGAAGAGAAAATAAATGCATTGTCTCCTGAAGTCAAAGAAAATTACCAATGCCAATGCAGTGAGATGCATTCATTGGAGAAGTATACTATTGCTTTGAATAGAGAGTCATACAACAGTCACAGAATTGATCGTTTTATGAAATAAACCAACATAAATAAGTATAAGAACAGACTAACATTGAGATCTACCATGGGTGCATCTAAAATAAAAATAATCAATGTGTTATCTTGATAATGAGCCTCTACTGACCAGTTACACACGGCCAAGCATATCAGTCACATTAAGTTTGTTAGTATAATAAATCAGCCATTGTTCTATTCTCTATTATACCTTCCGAGACAAACTAACATATGTAATAATTTACACTGAAGTGCAGATAAACATCCCTGAAAAGATTTATGACGAGACAGGAAAGAATGGCGATGATTTTCTTCCCAATTTCTTCCAAAAGGAGGCACTTTAAGTGATTAACGAAGGTGCTCTGAAAGGATATAAGATTTCATATAGCACATAAATCTTCACAACTGTCAGGTAGTTTTTCTTCTTTTTTTTTATTGTCTCGGCCTCAGCAAATGATCCTTGCAGTAATTAAGAAGTATGCCAATCTATATTCAGTTTTCACCAGGATGACTATCAAACTAAATTACACACATTGACCTTCTTTCTGAAAATCATCACATTTTCGCTTCCTCATTCTTTTTATTGAGTCACAAGAAAAGATGAATCCTATTGGTAAGATTTTCAATTTTGGAATGAAATTAGCCTCTGTGGAGACGCACACACCGAGGGTGCAGGAGAGGAAAAGGGAAAATTGCATTGAAAAATAAGGACCAAACACGCAGAAAGGACATGGAATAGCTTCCTTGTCCCCTTTCACCCACATTGAAGCCAGCTTATCACCCAACTTATTATTGTTATTCTCCTGTATGCTATCACTTGGCGTACATTTTTTACTGCTCAAGTTCAGGGACATCAACACTTACGATGCAAAAATTGGCTGAGTGTGCCTTCATTAGGGAGGCAATCATTTTCACAGTTCATGGGTAATCGATCATGTAGGTGACCAAATCAAAGTCGCTCAACATTCTCAAGGTGAGACGGAAAAGTTCCTTTTAGTTTTATTTGAACAGTCTTGATGGTTGATAAATTCAATTTAAAGAGCAAGTTAAGGAATTAGGGAATCATCTGAGGAGCATTAGAGAGGAAACTTGTTCAGTGGAGTGTAAGGTAGAGTCATAAAGCACTTTTAGAAATAAATAGTAAACACGGATTATTCCTGGAGACTATTTGCCTTATACATGCCATGATCCTGTTGGTTTTTAGCTGCTGTTTATAGCATCCTCCACCTCACTCCTCCTAACCCTGAGATGAAATGCTAACTTTCTCCATGTAAATCTGCTGAAGGGGATTTAATTAAATGAAGACATCAGAGAAAAATGCTTATTAAAAGATTCAGAACTAACCAGTTTACAGTCACATTTCTGCAGTAACCTGATTCATGAGCATCATTTAAATCTCTATGTGCTTCCATCTGATATAAGTCTCACTAGAAATGTAGCTGAAGTACGTGTAGGTCTGTTTTTACTATACACATCCTGATCTTTGCTAAAACTGTAAGTCCTCCAAAACAGGGGGAACAGCTCTGCATGATGCAGCACCATATGCCACAAAAATACCAACAATATTTTAGTATGGTTCAGAAAACGCAGTTAGGGGAAAAGAAGAGCCTTCGGTTTTACTGGAAGCAGGTTATTGCAGTGTGTGTAAACTCCTCTGATTTCATGCCCTTACTGCTTTCTCCCAGTAACCTGTTTTCTTTAGAGCCAGTCTATTTGCCGAATGAAAAAGCTCTACTCTTAAGTTGAGTTGTTGAAGTCAACAGCCTTCAGCTTTTCTACATTGTGCTGACTGGCTGGGTTTTCCACTTTTACTGATACAGACAGGCACTTGTAAACATTTGCATTGAACTACTAGCTCACTTCCACATTCTAACAAGATGTTTTCGGTCGAAACCTTTTATCAGCTGTCTTTTATTCATGCCAGCTGCTTCTGGATATGTGAGATACATCATGCTTAATTCAACATAATGTGTTTCAGTTTAATTTTGGTGGCTCAGATTCCAAAGGAGTTGAGGACATACATTGCATCTGATACAAACACCAGTGTACACTCAACGGAAATGCACATACACACATACTGTGCAAAAACTTGGCTGCTGAGACCACAGGACAGCTGCTGTTTCCCATCATCATCATTTATGGGTGAATAAACTTATTTATGTAACAGATTTAATACACTGAATGCATCCTAATGATAATTTAAGATGATTCTAACACTAAAAGACAAACATAGAAAATTCTAACAACAAATCTTGGTTTTTTTCTCTTGGCCATGAGATATATGACTAATAATCCAGTGTTACTGCAGCATTATGTTTACTGAGGGCATTGTAAAATATGTATATTCCTATTTGGAGTATTCGGGTTAGAGTCAATCATTTATTGATATATAACATGATACAAATGCTGGACTTCTAAGTTCTGTAAACACTGCTAAACATCGGTATGTTGGTACTATTCAGGTCTAAGCACCGACACTGCACCGCTTCTTTTCATCGAATATATTCAGAAACCAATTTGAATAGTAGAAGATTAGTCCCAGTCTACCAGTGTTTTTTTACTT
The DNA here is from genome assembly GCF_949316205.1 of Platichthys flesus. NCBI lineage: Eukaryota > Metazoa > Chordata > Actinopteri > Pleuronectiformes > Pleuronectidae > Platichthys > Platichthys flesus. The sequence continues at coordinate 9,596,408 of NC_084955.1, forward strand.
TAAAAAGTTTGAATCAAATATTTCACACTGAGACAAGTTTTCATTACTTAAACATCAAACATGCAGGTGAAAAGAAAACTTTCATTTTTGTAAAGAATGAAAGTACTTTCCAGAAGAACATTACCTCCCATTGGGCAACAGTACGTATGGAGAAGTGGAAATAAAAGCCACAGAGTCCTACATCATGAATTTTTCTATAACACGTATCAGATAGAACTGTTTTGAACTCATGGATAATAGCGGATACTGGGTTCAGGAATCTCTGCAGATGATATGATGTGGAAATCATCCAAATAAAAACAAATAAAAACAAAAACATCAAGCTTTCAGAATTACCCTTGAATTTCATCACATTTTCTGCAGGGTACTCTCTCATCTGTCACTGTTTTCCTACCTGTCTGTGCTTTCTGTCGCTGCCTGAAGTTATGTGGGGATTTTAAGAATAGATGCATCTAGGAGAATGAGATTTATTATTGTAACAAGCATGAACAAACTGCCAGTGGACCCAGCATGTTGTCTTGTTGCTGAGAATTAGCAGCTCTCATACGTGTTTTGTCAGGATACATGGTTAGTTTCACCCAGCGATGATAAATGTGCCAATGTGTTGAGGTTCTTGGCGACAAATGAAAAGAAACAAACAGATATTAATTTAAGAGAGGAGGCGTTTGCAGGAACAGCCACATGCATCAAACTGGCTTCTTACATTAAGGTGAACAAGTCAGGGAAGGTTTTATAATCAGTAATCACAAATTAATACTGAAAGATGAAACAAAGGCTATTAAAAACTAGATCAAATTGAGTCTGGCAACTTTAATATTCATCAGAGATGGCATTAGGTTAAGACCCGACATTGTAGTATGGCCAACACACAGTCCTGTGTTCACGCTGGACGAATTTTTCCACGAGAAGAAGCCAAGAATAAGCAGAAGAGAGGGGACAAAAATGACATTGTCTGGCGACCCTACTCTTGAGTTATATAAAACAAAATCAATGCTTCAAGATTTAAAAAGGGAATATGTGTTGTGGTCACTATTTCTTGATTGTTTAGTATTGTTTGTTATTGCTGTTTGTAATATGTAAATAAAGCATAGTTATTACTATTAGTATTAATATGACATTACAGCCATCCTCACACTGTCCGGGGCATAGTACAACAGATGCTGTGTGATTACGCTTTGAGTGCTCAGTCAAAGGCTAATATGCTAACAGCTGTATCTTCAACTTCTCTGGATATTTCTTATCTTCACATAACTGAGCAACATGCCCCGCATGCTTAATGCTGCACACAAGCACAGAGACATTAGGCATGATGATCCATTGTGGTTGTCTTGATTGAATTATGCCCCAGCAGCACCAGGTTGCTGCAACATAACCCCACAAGCATTTCTACAGTTTATCTTTGTATGGAGGTGTCAAAGGTGCAGACTGAGCAGTTATGTTTATGTCATTGCTGTCCAGTGAAAATAAATTTATCCTGATATTTGGTTTGGTGGTTCAGCTTAACAAATGTTCCTGTACTACACTCAGATGCTTTATAACATATATTTTTTGAATAAAAACAATATTTACGCCTTTTAAAATTGCCCAAATTGTTGGAAATACTGCGCTCCACATATTTTAGAGATTCACAATAATAATATAATGAAATATATTCAGTCTTGCTTGAATCTTAACTAAAGCAGACATGTAGAATAAAGACTCTTCAATGTAGTTAAGCTTTAACTCAGATTTTTAAGTAAAAAAAAAAATTGTGGAAATGCCACTTTTACGTATATGGGAGAGATTGTAGAGATGGCAAATACTCTCATGTTTGCAACTTGAGCCTTCTTCTTGTAGGATATAAAAAGACAGCTGTATGATTAAAGAGTTGCTTGAGTGACAGCTGAAAATACTGTGCATCAACAAATTCACATCTTAAACAACTAACTCCGGCTAAGATACAGCATCTGTGTTTGGTTTTCAAGCACTAGTATATTACGTTGGGCAAAGTCAGACATATCGTGGCTTTCCAAAAGTCGGTTTCTGTTGTAATTACAATTTTGACATGGACGATGGCCCCGCACACACCTGGTGTTTAACATCCATCCTTAGAGATCCGATCACAAGTGGCCAGTGTCGAGTACATCTGTTCACACCTGGCATTAACATGCTTCCTGAATATGTCTCGTGTTACCACTTGGGATCGGATCTCACTTCCCCGCTCCATTTGCACATTCAAATTATTATTTAATTCGTCATCCGTGTTAGTAAAACCAAATTATGTTGTTTTGACCAAGTCTGAGTTTACAGATGTGTCCGCTGTCACTGTGTTAGTGAGTGAGTGTGTGTGCCACAACAGTTCTTGAAGATTAGACTTAATTTGTGCAACAGTAGCTTGTTGTAGATAAAACTAACTAGTGAAATATTATGGGTCAAGGCCAACGTTTCCATTTTGCACGACTGCATTTAGCTCAAATATTTTATTATTAAGGCTGAGAAGATCATTATTAATCTTCATGAGCCCTACCTACTCTTTTTGCCCAAATCATATGATGACATAAGATAATAAATGGAGGATTAGGAAACCACCAGCAACTTTGCAAGAGAAAGATAAAAATGGAAAATCTTGTGGACAAAGCAGGACCTCCCCTGTGGTCACATCATAAACCCTCAGCACTCTTTCTTCAGGATGCATAATGAATAATTACATCAACACTGTCGTGATGAACTGATTCATTTTTAATGCAGGGAATATTTTGTATTGCAATTTAATTTCAGTGATCACCTGTGGCGACCCTGGTATTCCAGCAAACGGACTCAGGTTTGGTGACGACATCACCGTGGGCCAGAACGCGACGTTCGTGTGTCAGCCGGGATTCGTGATGATCGAAGGGGACAGCACTGTCACAAGGACCTGCACCAACAATGGCACCTGGAGTGGCACTATGCCAGTATGCAAAGGTAAGAACCGCACACAAATGTAACCCCCCCCACGTACGCTGCGTCGTACACATGCCGCAGTCAGTCAACCTTGATAACCATCAGAACTGGCTGTCGTAACCTTGGCATGCTAGCACTGTCACATACAATACAAAGTACATGCTTACACCCTGAGATCTAATGAGATTAGCAAGCAAGGTGACACAGGACTCCCAATGTGGTCAGATAGCGTCATATTGTTCACTTCAGTCCGCTGTTAAGGGAAGTCACTATGATATATTACACTGGATGCGAGACGGACAGAGACACTCATGCATAGTCTGTATAGGTTTGTATGTTTACATGCATACCCACAAACACTGCAAGCAATTTTTCAAACTGGTATCCTCTGCTTCCCTACATTACACAAGTAAAACTATACTTTACCAGGTCCTTGATAAGAGACAGTGATTTCTCCCCACCTGCATCTCAAGTTGCACCTGTGATGGCAGGGCTCCAAGGCTAAAAGTTCCCCTGACACCTGATGATGGATGGCTAACAAGTCCTCTTCATCACAACAAGGGTCCTTCTAATTGTGCTCCAACAGTTAATCATTGGCTGCCTCCCTCTGTAAAAGTTTGCGCGCCCTCTATGGGCTTGATTAACATCAAAGTTCGAAAATCCACCAAGAGGACTTAGCCGTTGTACGCCCATCAGCAATACATCACTCAATGATTTATGAAGCTCGAGTGGAGGCAGAGATTAGCATGTCTGCCGTAGACACCCAAAAGTGAGTATTGCAGGGAAGATTAACTTGTGCAGTGAACAGTTCAAAAGTACACCGGGAAAAGGGAAAAGCCCACGAGGCAAACGGTGGCTCATTGTTGCTTAGGAACTGTTCCCAGGCTGCCGTCTCAGTTACAGCATAGCGAGCTGGCGTTCGGATTTGCCTCTTGAGATTTGGGAAAGGACAAATGAAATGTAAGAGAAAAAGAGGCGCGAGAGACATGCAGGCAGACAAATGTCACAGGTTGGAGAAAAATACAAATACAAGTAATTGAAAGCCCCAAAAAAATATGTTAAATCAAGAACGTTGACAAATTCTTCGAGAGGGAATGAGTATCGGGAAACAACATAGAGCCCAGTGATCTTTTTTACCTCTTATGGCTGTTTTTGTGTCTAGATATACTCAGTGTACACATTGCTGTTATGTTTCTGTGCCACTGCCATTCCTCACCTGGGAGCCTTACACTTTCTACCCTCCTCAGGCTCCCTACATGACCTCGCCTAGACGTTTACAACATCCGAACTGACACTGATTTGTAATATTTCATGGCTATGCTTCACTATTAACGTGGTCTGTGGTGTGTTGAAGCTGTTGGAGGAAATAATGGTCGCACAACTGTTACCCGGGATACTTTAGGTGAACAGAGAGAGCGAGGGTGTATGCGTGCTCACATGTATGTATTAAAGAGTGTGTAGCTCCTAATCTCCGAGCTCTAACCCTTGACAGATACGGCAACAGCTCAGGCGCTCAGGCTCACTGCAGCTATGCTCGATGACGATGGTGTGGTGAAGTGAAACCCTAGAGCTTAACCTCCCTCATAACACACACTCACACACCACTGTGCATGCATACAGTCACTTGGAGGCATTCAATTACACAACTGTCTCTCTCATGCTACATACAAACACCTTCTTCACACTGGCTCCCACCTCCACTGCTGCTGAGTGCTGTCAGCTTGTGCTGACCTGTATGCAGCAGTCAGCGAGCCAGAGGGTCCCCCCCTGCCTCCTCTCACTCTCTGTGCCGCTCTCATCTTATTTTTTTCATTTTGCTAAACAAATTTCAAAAAGGCAAGATAATAATTGATTACTAGGCGGTTGCTCTATATTAATTTGGCCACTCCTTGGTGAGTTGATGTGTTATTATGGAGGTATGCACTCTGTATGTTTTATGGTTTATTTTCTCCCTGTCGCTGCTGCTCCTCTCCCTCTATTTCTTTCTAAGACTATCTGGGACAAGCAACAGAGCAGCTTGCTGGTAATCATAGCTTTTTCATCACGTCTCTCACAGACAGCCTACGCAGCAAGAGGTCTCCGAAAAGGGCTGCGAAAATATCTATTTTCTTGCAACTGAAAACAATGCCTCATCCAATAAGATTTGTTGGCTTTTTCGCTTTCATAATTGGTTTTAAGTTGAAGGTGCAGCAATTCAGGCAGGGTGAGCTATTTGAAATTATCATGATGTGGGACATCTGTCATCTTCTCATAGATTTAGACGATGTGCCGCTGGGATGTGAGGAGATATTCCAGGGAGGGAGGGTAAAAGACGGGAAGAAGGAAGCGAGAGATAGAAAGGCGGAGAGAGAGAATTTGAGACAGAGAGAGAGAAAGGTTTTACATGTGCCGACTGTGCATAATTTTGCACTTAATGCTTGTGAATCAGTGCTAGCCGCAGCATTTGTGTGTGGTGCCGCTGATGACACTTCATAAGCCTTGCCCAGCAAGGATTGAGTTTGAATCCCGGGTTTGGCGTGTTCAGCTAAGAACTGCTAATGCTTCTTAGAACTACTTAGGAAAATGGGGACACTCTCTGCTTCCCATTCTGTTCTGCCTGCCACTCACGTCTTCTTTATAATTACTATTTGTGTTCCCTATTTTTAAGTACTTTCAGAGGCAATCCATTCCTATGGTTACTCACACATCGTCCCTCCATCTGTCCATCTCTCCGAGACATACTTCAGTAAGATACACATAAACACTCCAAACAACTTTCCAGAATCCAACTGGGTATTTTAATGAGGTAATTCAGAATGAAGTATCTTTTTTTTTTGTAGCGTTCCCGAGCAACAACATGGAAATCCCAAATCCCAATAGTCAAAGTTTACAAATTAATTTACATCAAAAGGAAACAATTTCAAGTGAACTTGTTTCTCCTTGAGAACTTTAGAAACAAAATTATATTACTAAACAAAACATTGAAAAACAGATAGTACCAACAGTCCGGTGTTGCTTATAACTTTTTTTCACATTCATTGCGGCCTAAATATCTCTCCAAATATAGCATATTTATAAAGCATATGTAAACTGTATAATGCTGCAAAACATCTATATGGAAATCTTTGTGCATCTCCTGCCAAACGAGAACAAAAGAATGTTTCCCCTTTGAGGAAAAAATGTGGAGATATGTAATATCCCTCAGTGGCTTGCTCCACATATACTACAATTTCTTCCTGCCTAAAAAAAAATGCATTAACTAAATGTGATTTGCCAAGAAAGTTGTCGATCTTTTGCCTACTATATATTTTGACCTTATTAAACTTTTTATTTGAAGCGTGCCAATTTTCAAATTTGCCATATATTCAAAAAGCTGTATGCAGCTGGTCAGGAATATAAACAGTCTATGGTCAGGTGCATGTATGCTCCCAGAATTTTCCAAGCAGAACTGAAATCCAGTTTGTGAGAAGGACAGAATCTATAATCCAGCCAGTGCATGCCGTGTCATTTTTCCAGACTTTTTCTTTTTTAGAGCTTAAGTTGTAATGTCTAAATTATGGGGTGGTGCAGTGTTTAGTGCTGCCTGTGTGGGTTTTCTCGGGGTAATGCGACTTCTTCACATACCCCAAAGACATGCAATGTTTCGTTTTAAGTTAATAAGACACTCTAAATGGACCGGAGATGCGTATGAGAGTTTGAATGGTTGTTTGTCTCAATATGTTGGCTCTGTGATTGGCTGCCTTTTCATCTGGTCCAATTTCAGACTCTCCTAAAGAATAAGCAGGTATACACAATGTTTGGATGAAGTAGGCTTTTTATTGTCTTGTAATACCTTTGTGCTATATGTGTAGCCAACTTAATCTTTACAATTCCATATAAAAAAATCTGATTTTGCGTTTAGTTAGTTGTAGATGTGGACTCAGCGATACAGTAACTAAATTTGCAGAGAACATTTGAAAACATATATATATTCATTTTATTTCCATATATTTCCATTCCATTTCATTTAAGGACATTATTAAACCGGAAACCATCTTTGAGAACTTGCCACTAAATAAACCATATAAAGTGAACTGACTAAAGATGAAGCATGAACCACTTAACAACACAGAACTATTCATTCATGTATTGCATGCTGGTTTTCTGTCCTGCCAAACACCACAGCAGGTGTGTGAATTCGTCTCCAGGAGCTAATAACAAACCAATGAAAGTGAAATGACCTGCTGTAGTCTTTATCGAGGCTTAAAGTCAGCATGATGACTTCTGGCATGCAGTATGTGCCAAGTTGTTTCGATGTAGCGTTGGTGCTTTAAGAGGTCACTGTGCACGGTGTTAGGCTTGAAGCAAATCCAGGCTGGTGGGAGGAAGAGTCGAAGAAATGTCCAGTGGTCCGGTAATTTCCTGTCTGCCTCAGCTCTGTCTGTGTGCTTATAATGATGAGTTTGTCTCTGTACATGTTTTTTTTTTTCCAAGCATTCCTGGAGCCAGTCTTCACACTGCAGCCTGTATATTTGTTATTGTATTTTGCAAGTGAAAAACGACGATGTTTTTGTGCTGCCAGAAGAATAAACCTTAACTTGTGAACTAGTTGTTAACGTGACAGTTTAAGTAACTGGATTTGTAAAATAAGCGTCTGATTTTGCCAGACATTTGCAAGGCCATTGCAAGCCATGACATCAATTTGCAGATCTTCGTTGAAGTGTCTTGGATGGCATGAGAATGCATAAAAAAGAAAAGAGACCTGGGGAAGTGATGAGCTGGGGGAAGGATAGTGATGGTATAAAACAACTGCTGAATTATTTACATCCCTAAAACCCATATCCCATCTGTGTCCCCACGGGTCCCCAAGTGTGTCAGGACAAACTCTGGGCTTTATTATACATTCATTAATTGCATTTGTTGGGCAAGAAGTGTATGGCTCTTACACACATAAGATGTCCCCTCATTTCTCGCAGAAATTATTCAGTATGCTCCACATACAAACGGCAGACAGATTGCACACAGTCAAAACACCAACCATATCTCTGAGCTTGAGAGCTTTAATCCACCCCATTCAATATAATTGAATGTTGCACAAATAACAGCGTGCAAGTCAAACATTTGTTTTGACAAAGTTAACTTTAGTTTAGCTGTGTCTGAAATGAAGGCAGTGCTGTGGTGCTCTGAGACATTAACAATATTTGATTAATCTTGTTAAAGGATAAGACCTGTGAGAATGACTGCTTATTGGATTAAACACAGGTTTATTGCAATGCTTAATACATATTAACACCGCTACTCCCTCTTCTATAAAATTTGTGATAAGAAATGTAAAGGCCCAGGATGTGGTCAGTCCCCTGAAAATACACATAAATCTTAGTGATTATCTATAAGCTTTAACATAGTCTTTTATCCTTGAGTGTTATGCAACGGCTGTTGCGGTTACGTTGGATCTTGATGGAAGAAAATAATGTTTGAGTTCATGGCCATAGAACCAAATAAACTCAAGCTTCTCATTTTGTGCCTCAGATATGTCTTGATTCTCTGACAGAGCAGCTTGGTTAAGACTGAAAGAGCCGAACACAGTACTAGGAAACTGATTTAGATTCCAGCCACCAGCCACCGCCTGCTGCAGAGGAGAACCACATGCACCACATGTGGTTTGAAAATGTAAAATCACAAAATCCTGTCAGTCTAGGATTGTTTCTGTATAATCTTCGATGCATTTACCAAGACTTGTTTGTCAAATCGATTTGGAATCCTCAGTGCCAGCGACAGCCAGTGGCAGGAGGCATTATGTTCTTAGGTTGTCTTTCCGTTTGTTCCATTTTTGTCCCAATCGGTTACTGTGACCTTACAATTCAAATTTTTGTCTTGTGAACGCAGCATCTCTTGATCACCATTTCTTAAAATTTGTAACATACATTCACTTTGACTCGAAGAACAACTAGATTTTGGTGGTGCGAGGTCAAAGGTCCTAATGTTCTTGTCAATGTGATATATCCGAAACACCCATTCATTGCATCTGGCTCAAACATTCACTTAGTCTCAAAGATGACCTGAATAAAATGTGGAGGTCAGAGGTCAAGGTCAGTGTGACCTCAATAACATTTTTTGCCTTGTGAATGCATTAGCTTAAGAACATCTCAAGCTATGTCACAAATTTAGACGCATGGATTAACTGATTAGATGTGGGTGATCCAAGGTCACAGTGGCCTCACAATACATGTTTTGGGCCCTTGGCAGAGACTATAAAACTGCAGTTTGGTATTTATAGGGAGATCATTTTTAATCATTTGCACATTTTATATCTTCTGTCGACAACGCCATGGTTTGCTCTCATGTTCGTCCTGATATCAGGCTCACAATCCAAAGAATCTGGTTTTAACTTGAACTTGACTGGATGTATTTTGTACTTCACACTGATGAGCTTGTCTTAACTGTGTCCTCATTATCCCCACAGTGGTGACATGTCCTACACCCCCAGCCTTTCCGAACGGCCTTCTGGAGGGCTCAGTGCTTGAGTGGGGAACCAGCGTGAGCTACAGCTGTCTACCTGGCTACGAGCTGTCCTTTCCCGCCGTGCTCACCTGCACAGGCAATGGGACCTGGAGTGGAGACCTGCCTCAGTGCTTGCGTGAGTCACCATTTGCTGAAGGAAGAATGACTTTGACCTTCTGCAGGTGGCATCATTTCTCATTGGTTCTATCCATGGAGCCCCTCCAGCTGATCAATGAGAAATGAGCTCCGGAGAGTCAGACTCACTCTGCACAGCCCCATGCATTTGAAAATCCTCCTTAGTGCTTGTGTCCTCACAATATCATCGTTATACTCAATACAAAGAGAATCTCACCACATCTCCACCTGTGTGACGTAGAACTTAATCAAAATAAATGAGTCATATTCCTCAATTTATTACTTCTACCAACAATTTTTTTCCTTTAAACATGACTTGACTGGTGACTATTCTGCCAACTTCTGAAACATGGTCATCAGCACATTTAGCTAAAAAGGGTATTTTCTTATCATTATCAAACCTGTGGTATCCTGACGTTGGCATCATTGAGAAGAACATGATTCCACAAGAGATATAATAATCAAGTCAGGAAGAGACATAATATTGTACAATTTCCTTTTGGGGAGTCATGAAATAGCAAGTCATTTGTCAAAGATCTTTAATGGGGATATACCTGCAAGTTATTTTACAACTTGTCTCATACATTTATTCATTACCTTACATTAGTTTGAAGTTGTTTCCTCCAAGGCGAGCCCTCTTACACCACTTGCCCCCTTAGAGGTTATCTCAAGTTAATGAAATTAATGAAATTCATGAATAAGTCATGGATTTAACATCAGGGCTAAGGTGGAATACTGAATTACAACACAAATAAAATGAGGCAGTCCGGCAGAGATTTGATTATTAATGCTGCTCACTGCATTTTTGTATATTATTCTTGTCACAAAAACGACATTTCCCCCAAAAATATTAAGTCTGAAAGGGTATGGCATTTTACCTGTTAATAGAGACCACAAGTCTCATCATTAGTTCATCAATCAGAGCTACAGTTTACATTTTGAGGAAATAAAAAGGGAATTGAACCTTTGGTCCCGTATTCAGTGTCTCTACAATATTGATGATGCAAATGATCATGTGAGTGGAGTCACATTAGTGGAAATAATGATAGTTAAAGAGAATTTTTAAGGTTACTCAAAGACACTTTATGTGAATAAAAATGATCATAGAAAACATTGTAAAGATGGACCCTCTCAGGACCGTCTTTACGAGCATAATAATGACCCCTGGGATGCATGAGAGCTCGAGGGCATCACACGACATCACATCATTCTTACACGATATCAGCCACATAGAAATAAAATAACAACAGGGGCAAACTACTTGCATGTGTTTGGATCTATCTAAACGTTAGCCATAACTTAAAAACAAATAGCACTAAAAATATTCATGAACAACTCTCCAAGTGCTGAAAAATGTACCGTTCTCTTTCTGTCTGCTGTGATGCATTTATAGCATCTGCTCTAAAACTGCTGGATGTAGGCAGTCCTTTTGCTTTCTGCTGAAGTGCCCCATTTTGCATCACACTAACTGATTATTGCAGGATTTTCTGCTGTCAGACATGTATTTTATTATGTAGGTGCAATCACTATGCATATACTAACTTTACTGAGTTTATTTCTGACTTTATATATAGGCTTATGAATTACAGTACAATTAGCTGGTTTGCTGTTTTTCAGTGCCACATGTTGAACCACTGTCTGAGACATTTTTAAAACAACTACTTGCACTTGTGTGCTCTTTTGTGATTGATGCAACATTTGGTGCTTGTAGCCATTTTCATTGAGGCACAATCGGTCCCATTTGGATATCTAGCATCTGAGATCCAGCCGACAGACTGCTTGTGTTTTCGACCATGTAGCACAGCCCCCCGAGCAGCCATTTGTTCTTCTGAATGGCCAGATTGTCATTCAGTTGTAATTGTTGGTGTTGTAATTGATGCACTTCAATGTACACAATGCTGTCTGATTTATATCCTCCTTAAATGTAAAGGATCATATCCGTCTGCTAGGAGCAGAAATGTGCTTTAGCACTGTTAGGTGACTAACTGCCTATTTTATTGCGTGCATGTATATCTGTGTTCTTATTTGTTGTGGTGGCTAAAAAAAACATCATGTTGACATAATATGGATAAACTTCTCCTCTGTAAATCATATATACCTTTTACTGCAGTTCGGGTGGCCATTGACATCCGTCAACACATTATAATCCTTTTTCAACATCAGCTCCCCCAAATCAACCTCCCGCGGCTTTGAGAGCGAGTAACCTTTATGTTCCATGATGTAACGTAGTGGTGTTTATTGTGTCTCAGCGGAGAACTGTTTTTGATGCAGTAATTACATTGAATAGCTCTATATAGAATGCAGGTTCCAATGTTTTGGTGCAAAACTGACATAAACTCAGAGCCGTACTCTATAACTGTTTGATCAATAACTAACTTCTGTGAACCTGGCTCTCCTAAAGATGTTGTTAGAGCTGCAGACTCATACTACAGTACTTGAAGTGGGAGCAGGTCTGTTGTAAATCAATGAGGTTACTCGGGCAAATAAATGAGTCTGAAAAGTGGGAACAATGGACAGGAAAAAGCAGATCATATTAGGTTATTAAAGGCAAAAAGGATTATCTCTGTGTTAAAATACCAGCACAAAGCACTACATACAGCCGGCCCAGGCTCCACCATCTATAAATCACTGCGTCGTTAAGATGTAGATCCTTAATGTTTGTTTTCTCGTTGTGTCTATGGGGCTGACCCTTAGTGTAAATACTTTGCAGTATTTGAATTATACATACAATTGTCATGGAACAGGTGTAAATGCACTTAAGCCAATAACGTTTTAAATCCATGTATGAGATGCAACGGTTAAAATGTTCTCCAAACATGAGTCAATACACTGCTTTGTCTGGTCTTGACTAAGGTTATTTTGCATTACCAAAAAAAATGATAAGCTCAGCGGGAGGGATAATCAGATTCTTTGTGCCAATGTCATACACATTTGCTGCAAATGAAACCTGATGAGTTTATTTAATTTAAAATGGTGCAGAATAAATTTATAGCCACAGTCTTGCTGGTTTTTCTTAACATACAGTAGGGGTGCACTGTATATTTGAGAGAGATTGCTATTCATACTCAGCACTTTAATTTAAATACAGCTCAGCAATACTGCAGGAGATGCCATGCATCTGAAAGGCAAATCCTTCTGTGCATTTCTTAAAATCTCTACCATTGTAAGCGTGTGTAGCCAAACAGGATTAAGACACATATTCATGTTCTGTATAACAACACATAGGGAAAAAAGAGAGCAAGCAGCAAATTTCAGTATCTGAGAATGCTAGTTCATGTGTCTGCAGGGATGAGACTCTGATCCTAACTTTGAATCAGGCCTCTGCATACTGATTACTTCAAAGCATTGATAATTCATCAAGGAAGGAGAGAGGCAATGGGAGAGCGAGTAAGAATAAGTTTGACTAGGCTCTCTCTCTTTCTCTGTCTCTTGCTTATCCACATACACACAACACACACAAGCACATTAAATATGCTGAGCTGGGTTTGGCCTGGGGCCATTTCTCTTATATATCCATAAAACAGAACATTATTTCCCTGCGGCCTGAAGTTTATGACTGATGTTCATGTCACCTGTTTGGCCTGTATTATCAACCATCCTAAAAATTGCTGTCAGAATACTAAATATTACAATGCCATTTGAAAAGTGACAGGAATCCTTTTCAGATCCGGACATCCAGACATTTGCATCTGTATTTGTTGTCCCATCAGATACGGTCAAACCGTTGGAGACTGGGTGGTTGAAACTCACAATGCATAATTTTCAGACAGGACCTCCAGTATAGGCAAACATATTTTCTAGGAAAGGATATGTCTCTGTATAAAACGATTTGGTCCTGAGATAACAGTAGCTGCTGTAATGGCTTTATACAGCCATTCCTGCATAGGCTGGATTCTAATCTTCTCCTTTACTGGATATCTATTATGTCAGGGATTGGCTGTGGGAAGCCCCTGTTGGTTCCTGTCTTTTTGGAAGAGAGCAAGCAAGAACTTATCTCTGTCTCCAGACCTCCACACAGCAGCACATGTCAGGTCTGGAGAAGCAGCCTGCCTTATTATTGGCTTGATCCCGCAGTGCTCCGGCTGCGTGACTGAACACTGTGACTCTTGTCCTCGCCTCTGCTCTCTCACACACTGAGCGTTTCGGAGCCTCCTACAGCTAACAAGTAACTTTTACTCATCAGTATGGTTATAGAATGTTAATGAATTTATATATGCAGTAAAGATGAATAGAAAGATACATTGGCAGGGCTGTAAAACAGCCCCCCTCCCTCCCCATCAAACCTACTCAGCCTAAATTATTCCAGGCAACTTGATTAGATGTCTATAAGCAATAAATTGAATGAGCAGCAGCACTAATCCAAAGGCTTCATCTGCTGGGGCTGTGGCTGGAGTGCCGTCAAATAGGCAATATCATACTAGAGGCATGGAGAGCAGCAGCGGTGGCAGATGGCTCCAGTTGTGTTAACCTTAAGGCCCTGTCAGAAAAATTAATATTTCATTTGTTAATTATTTTTGATCTAAAATTGAGAGCCATAACCTCGCTCTCTACCTCTTGCTGCCAAGATGAATATCCTCATATCTCCTTTAACCACTCAGTAGAAAGGGGGATGTTGGAAACTGAAAATGGTCAGACAGAGGAATTAATCCTGAGAGAAGAATGTCAATGCATCTGCCCACATGCAATAAAAAAATAGCCAAACGAATTTGTGCAACAGGCATAATGTCAGTGCAGTTGAATAATTCAGTCCACGAAGACCGTTTAAATCTTGTAGAAAGTTTTTGCAGGCAGGCACTGAAATAATTTGGACATAGTAAAAAAAAAAAAGAAAAAAAAAGTAGCCTCACAACATCAGTGGAAACCATTGTTCGCTCTCCTCATCCCGGTCTGATCATGTGGTCACAGCAGCAGCCCACATGACTTATTATTTCTAAATTGAATCCTGAACAGTCTACTGAACACTGCACACAGTTGAGTAGCTGCTGTGGTATTCCTTATATGTTATGCACTTATAAACAGATTCATGTTTGAAAATGATGCAGATCAAGTGCGGATCCACATTGACAAATGGATTGAAGGAGCTGTGCGGAAATGCGGAGTGATACTACGCTGCATGATTTCTTGCAGGAAAATGTGTAATATGTGTTGGATCTATTGACCCACATCAGCAATGCTGCACATTTTTTTCCTCTGCAGCAAAGTTTTGCGGAGACCCCGGTATGCCTGCCAAGGGACGGAGAGAAGGCCGCAGTTTCATCTTCAAGTCAGAGGTGACGTTTAGCTGCGGCGCCCCCTATGTGCTGGTCGGATCAGCGACACGCATGTGTCAGGACGACGGCACTTGGAGCGGATCTCAGCCTCGATGTATAGGTACTGAACTTTAGCCTCACATGCAAGACACGTGCATTTTGATTTGTAAAGCAAAATAAAAAATGTACATGTCTGCCAGGTAGCATCGAAAGTGAATTTGTAATGTGACGAGTCTTCCAAATGATCTCTCTGTTGGATCAGTTGAAGTGGCTAACAGAATTATCAAAACAAAGTTGAAGGTGAACTCGCATCCCAGCGATACCATCTGGCTCTGATGTAAAACTAAATGAATTAAATGAAATACATTATTTATAGTGATAGTTTATAGATGTTGTTTTATATTTGCTGCTCAGTGGTGCTGGAAATGTTAACTGCTGAAGATTTTTTTTTTATACATGGTTGTGTTTTAATTCGAATTTAGTCTCACCGACTGTTAAAGGTCTCTCAAGTGCATATTATTATGACTTTGTTTCTAAGAAATGGATGGTCAAAGACTCTAGCGGGTGAGAGGATTTTCTGCCGTTTTGCCACGCCACTTCAGTAATTGTCCTCTGGTACATAGTACACCAGAGGGAAATTGCTTAGTCATTATCAATGATTGCCCTTCTGTCATATTCTCATTTTACTCTCCTGCATCCCTGTGCTCATCATAACAGTGATTTCTTGTTCCAGAGCCCACGAGAACAACGTGTGAAAATCCAGGGACACCTGAGCATGGCTTCATGAATTACACAACAGGCTTTAAGGTAAAATGGGCCAAAACCTGAAATGGATTCATTTTATACTAGTGTTGCATAAAATGTCTGCTTAAACTCTCAGGGGAATTTGTCCCAGAAAATGTTTTTCTTATATATCTAAAAAAAATATATATATCTAGATAAAAAATAACTCTTCAGCTTTTATATATATCTTATTGTAAGTCACTTTGGATAAAAGCGTCAGCTAAATGAAATGTAATGTTATACAAAGGTGATTACAGTATTTTGACTTAATATTAGAAACAAGTTGCAGTCGGGTGCAACACAAACTTAAAACACGAAGCCTATCAAACAAAGGATTCACAAGGGTATAGGCAGCACAAGTAAACACATACCACCAGTGTATTTAACAGGCATGTGGCATATGTCTAGTACTTCACTAATACAAAATATAACATATGGACCAAACACTATATTTTTTGATATACTTCACTAATTTAAATTATAATAATAAATTAATAATAATATAATAATGATATTATTAATTAAAATCTCCACAGAAAACATCTAATCTAAGCACCATTCTCTACCATGTTACCTGCACTTATGCTGTGTTCCAGTCAACTCAGATCTCTGAATTTTCGGACCTCCTACTTGATGAGGTGCAATGTAAAAACACTTCACAAGTCAGAGTTCCGACTTGTGAACCCTCTGTTGGACTCTTTTTTCCTTGTTTGTGAGATTTAGTAACAGTGTGTGTGTGCGTGTTCTCTCCCTCTTATGTATTGAAATGTGTTTCCAAGTATAAAATTGGCGTAAAATAAACCGATAATGATTTCTGTTACGTCATGCCTCGTTTTCCCTCGTCTGCTTTATTTATGTATGAGGGGAGGTAGCACCGGTCACAGTTTAACTGTCTCATCTTGAGCCAGATAAACATCAGCTTCTCACTGTCAGCCATGTTTGTTTACATTTGACGTCGTGCCATCACCATGCATCCAAAAGCTTGGAAGTTGGAACCTGGACATTTGTATTCGGAATATCCAAGTTTTCTGGAACTCAGCATGAGTCCTCTTTCAAATAGGCAGTTTCCAATAGATGTTCCTTGTACAGTCATTATTAATTCCTTTGCATGATGGTGTGTAGGTGCAAGGATGAAACAGTGAGTCGTGTACTTATCCATCACAGGTGGTTGCACCGAGGAAAACCCAGCTGAAAGACTCCACCACACTGGGTACAAACATTATGCACATGTAGAGCTATGATAATGTGCACTCTATGCAGTTTGAGCGTACGTGTGAAATGAGCAATGCTGAAATGCACCATGGTCCAAAAAATTGATATCATGGTCGTTGATGTGTGCTCAGCAGCTCCCCTGAGACACTTTCAGCCACTGTGTTTCATTTTATTTCCTCCCTGTTGCTCTTAGAGTGTCACTTACAAGTTAAGTGCAAACAATTTCTCCACAACATTCAGCAGAATATCTGAAATGAAATTTGTCCCAACTGAAAGCAGAAGCAGCTTATTATTTGGATCACTGCTTGGAACGGCTGTAGTCTTGCATTTTTCTGCATTACCGAACAACTTAACCAATATCCTGACACCACCAAATGGGAAAATACTGTGTGGATGCTGTCTTCAAACCGTCGACCGCCAATGGCAGCTGAAAAATAAAAGTCATTTATTAAGATAACTGAAAACAGCAGGGTTCTATATATCTTACTAGAAAGTCAGCTCCCTCTCACTTTCGAATGTCTTTGCATCAGATGCAAACACAAACATGTGCC
Source organism: Platichthys flesus (assembly GCF_949316205.1). NCBI lineage: Eukaryota > Metazoa > Chordata > Actinopteri > Pleuronectiformes > Pleuronectidae > Platichthys > Platichthys flesus. The sequence continues at coordinate 9,613,716 of NC_084955.1, forward strand.
ATCGCCTCTAGGAATAGTCTCCATCTGCCTCCACACGCTACACATAATCATTAAAACGGGGAAAAAAACGTTAGTGTGCAGTATTTTTTTTTCCAAGCTCTTTAGATTTGATGCTGGGAGCCTATTGGCATTTGCATCAGTGTATTGACTCCCTCCACTTTATGTGCTGTCTGTTTGTGGCCAGGTGGGCAGCAGAGTCGACTTCCAGTGCCAACAGGGACACCTACTGCAGGGCTCCACCACCCGGCTGTGTTTGCCTGATCTCACCTGGACCGGCATCCAGCCTACATGCATCCGTGAGTGCTCATTCCTCCTGCTCTCTCTGTATCTGAATCACTCTCCCTCTCTTTGTTTTCCACTAACCCTTCTGGCATCCTTTCAGTGTTTATCTGTATTGCTGGCACCTCAGACACTCGCTTTTCTTTTTACCCCCCCCCCCCCCCACCTGCTCCCTCTCCCTCCTTCCTGTGCGACTTCTCTCCCTCACTCAATCCTGCCATAGCCTTTGACCTCCCAGTAGATTGCAGCGCGCGCCTCAATCAATCTGCCATCCCAGTCATTCTGGGACTGAGGTGTTGACCGTGATTACTGTCACTCTGTTTGAACTACCTGAACTGTCGACCAACACCGGACTAGGGCTGTGCAGTTCAGCCCAGTGTCTTTGCCAAGCCAAGTGCTTTTCTAAGTTGTGATGCGATTCTGTACCTTAGTGGAATCCCCCTCAGCCACAGCGTCTTTCATGGATATATTCAGATCCTTGCTACCGTCTGCATTTTACTATGTTTTTACTGTGACAACGCTTGAGCTATGTGATAAAAAGGGGATTCACATCTATGTAATCTTGTCTTCATAATCACCCCGAGATGTAACGCCTACTTAAATTTCCCAGACACATTTCTGCTGAGAAAGCAGAGACCTAATACCTGCACTTCATTCTGTCTGATCTACTCTGCAGCACGGTGTTATTTGTGAGTTTGCGCGCGTGTGTGTGCATGCACGTTCATGCGTCTAGGTTAGAGGAGGGGATATTTTAGAGGGATTGTGAAACCTTGAAAATGTGTTATGTCATGCACGATATTTCACTACAGAACACAACATCAAAATATTCACAAAACTCTCACTTTTACAGTCTTATTGTCATTCAGGGAGTGAGTCCTCTAATTTAAATTTCATAAAACGCTCATTTGAACATCTGACAGCAGAAATAAATCTAGGACAGCACAACTGCTCAGCCTTCTGTCGCCCGACAGCTTCTTAGCTCCTGCTCCACCTGTATCTTCAAACTGCTGACCCCATCATCGTGTTCCCTCAGGAATAATTCACGAGGGTGCCCATCCCCTGGCTCTTCCATGGCATTTATTGCCTTCCCTGTGACAGGTCGCACCAAATAAAAGAACCATCAAAGTTAGATTAAGTCAACAGTATTAAAGGTGAACGCGCCGGCAAACTCCTCAAACTGGCAAACTAGCACAGGAAAACTGATATCCTTCGTCTGGAAAAAGGTTTGACAGCTGTGTCAGGTGAGAGGTAATGTTAGCATGCACATAAATGACTGATACATAGAAGAAAATATACAGTTTCCTTCGAGGGCTGCGTTCACTGCATCCACAGTCTTTTAAATGTTGGGCTGGTAAAATCCGGTGAAAGAAGCTCTTTGTCTTTGAGCTTCCAAGGAAAAAGGAAAATACCAACAATAATTCAACAGAAACCACTAAACAAGAAGGTGTACTTCGAAACTTTAAAATGTAATTTTCTTTGAGTCACTTTCAAGTTGCTGTATTTTCTCCCCTGAGGAAACCTAATGCATAGTAATTTGGCCTCTATTAAAATGGTGATGCATGTGTGGATTCAACCAGTGCTGTTTTTGAAGGCTTAATAACAAGATCTACGTGCTCCACTGCCAAACAATCCTTTCTCCACTCCCAATCCAAATGACTGACGTTAAACTCGCGACTGCTATCCTGTTTGAATGTGGTAATCGATATCGCACGGTAAGGGTTAATGGTTCCCCTAAAGAGTGACAAAACTGAACATGAAATTTAACAAAGACTGAGTGATCAAACACTAGAAAAAGAGGTATATAAATCAAACGACACATGTTTACAGCTTATGCTAATGGTTTCTTTGCTCCCTTTGGATTCCATGTGGTTACTGTAATTACTCATGTATTATAAGTGGTACATGAATGGCCTTTGAGAGGTTCAACTCCTCAACCCTCTTGGCTTTGGATACACTGCAAGCCATCACGCCAGCTACATTCGCTTTCACAGCGGTAATTATAAAATATCATATATCGCATGCTCTTTTGTGTGAACCTCTGAAATGGCAGCCTGACAGCCCCTCTAGATTTCTTTCAGCGGCCTGATGTTTTGAGGTTTTAAATTTCCTGACTGGCTCTGCTCAGCAGGTGCAGCAGCATCTTTGCCAGGTCTGTGTCTGCGAAGGTTGCAGCGTTTCAGGACCGGCCTTCGTCCTGTCACTGTTACAGTTTTAATTAAAATTGAGAAAGGTTTCTCTTATGATAACCAGATTTTAGGAAATAAAATAAGAAGACATTTCAAATTGATCAAATTTTTAAAACTCTTATTGCCTAACTTTACACAAACAATGGCGATATTTAGTTGATGACCAAAACTGATGAATTCCCTCCTGGGAAATTTGATTTTCATAACATATTAACACATGAAAACACATTAGTTTATTCACTGGTAATTGGTATAAACAGACGGTACTTTTTGTTGGTTGAGATCCAAATCATAAATCAAAAGGATACTGTGGATTGCTGCTTTAAAATGAATATAAATGTAATCTCTTAATGTATGATATTATTTAGTAAATCCATTTTTCACACACAATGAATGTGCACATGTATAGACCAAGTGGACTCAACTGGGCTAAAGGTTCTTCTTTGCCCTCGGTCTTTCCCCTCAGAGCCACAAATCCTCAAAAATACCTTTCTCTATGATTAAATGGTCTTCTTTCTACCATGAAGACACTTAAATGGATTTAGAAGTGAAGCCAACCAATCCTGTATTGCTGACAAAAGCAAAATCTCGGAGGTATTACCAACACAATGAATGTAGTAGATGCAATGGACACAAGTCACTGGATGTTAATCAGGTTATCTTGCTATCTAATTCATATGTTTCGTTAAAAGCTACACACCATATCCACAAATTTCTTGTCACCCCTCTTTGTGTTGAAAATCAACATAATCCTCTCGTCATAATTCTGAACTGCACAGCAACAACAGTTACATTATGGAATTTGAGCTTGTAGCAAACCATTAGTCTGAATATCTGAACAGGAGACACAAAAGCCAAACTAGGCCTTGTTTCTTTTTTGGCAACAGTAACGTTTTCAAAAAATCCAGTTCTAATTAATATGACATGATGTGAAATTTGTTCAAATACCTACATTAGTTACTTTGTTGTCTACAGTGAATGATGAGCGATTGGAAACGTACATAGCAACGCTGTGTGACGGGGTGGATGTGGAAGTTCTTTGATTGGTTCATAAGATTAGTGCTATATAAAAACAAGAGTTGTTTCCATCTGCTGTAGAGGCTGAGATTCTTGCAGGACACTATTAAGGACTTTTCACGACACCGTGATGGCTCCAGTATTCTATGCCATTGTCTGCTGGGGATAGAGAAAGAGAGTGACAGAAAGAGACTGGTTATAAGATCCAGCTCGGTCCTGGACTGCCCTCTGGATTCCACTGAGGAAGTTTGTTTTTTAGCGGAAGGATTTTAGTGAAACTGAATGCCATCATGGACAACACCTCTCACCCCCTACACAACACCATGGGGCCCCTGAGCAGCTCTTTGAGTAGCAAGAAGGAACTCTACCACAGGTCCTTCATTCCCATTGCTGTCAGACTAGACAACATCATCCGGAATGAAAAATACAATCCTGGGCTTTTTTCTCATGTCACTCTACTTACACTCTACCGCACTATAACGGAATATGTCATTTTATGCATCAGTGTCCTCTGCACATTGTCCGTATTATACCTAATATTGTGGGTTCACAACAATTTATATTTATACCTGATACCTTTCTATATTCCTTCTATATTGCATATATATATTGCAATATAGGATGAATGCTTGTGCAATTATCCTGTGCCACTGCACTTTACTCAATACATTTTCTTTAAAAACCACTTCTGCAGTGAAATTTGTATATTATGTACATATTTTGCATTTTGTATTATTTTGTATTATTTTTTATTCTTTTGCCTTTTTATATTGTTATTCTCTTTTCTACCTGCTGATCCTGTAACAACTGAATTTCCCCCTTTGTGGTAATGACGTTTAATCTTATCATAATTTTCTGAAGCAGCGCTGACAAGTTGACCTAAAATAGCTTTAAGAAAAACATGGTAACATTTGAAAAGTTGGCTTTGTCCTCATGACCGTCCCCTGCTGTGGAAGTCTGCTGCTGCCCAACCTCTCGAGAACTCCAGCAGCAGGGCTGCCTTTGTGCATCTGCCTCTATTTCTCTGTTTTTCTGTGCCCCTAACTAATGTACTCCATCTCTATCGGAGACACCAACTTCAAATAGAGAACATTACGTGTCGTGGTGTGACAGAAAAAAAGTGAAAGTGTCTTTTGAGGACTGGGGTAATCTCAGGAGTAAAGCTTTGCTGTGCTGTTTGAAGTGTAAGTAAACATGGCACTGTCAGCAGAGCTTGATGGGGGATATGACATATAACAATTCATGGCCTTGTAAGTGTCTTCTGTATTCATGGTCTACAAACTCTACAACCAACCTGGACATGTGCTGGCAGTTTGTCATTTAAATTGGTTACATAGAGTTGTACTCAGGCAGTAAAAAGTGACTTTAGTTATTTATCAATATTTTAGGCCGCTAGACCTCAACCCGACAATATGAGGCAGTTCTTCTTGATTCTCGCAGTGTAAATAGACTGCATCTATGCCAGATGTGCGGAGCCATTGAAAAAGCTCAGGGTGGCACATAGTTTACTGGTACAGACGTCCTTGAGCTTTCTCCAACAGGATTTTTATATGTATATTAAATTCGTATAGTCCCTTTAAGTGAGGTGGATAGTTGCCAAATTTGAGCACTCAACTTTAATTTACTGCACCTTAATCACCCTGAAGTCAAACCAACACATATTGTTACTAGCTCAAACACCAATAAAAGTAATATCAAACAATGGGAATGTCCTGCAGTCTCCTCTTCTCTCATAAAGCCAAGAAACAGGGTTTCAGCCTGGCGTCCCCTCCACATCCTACTGCCACTAATATCATTAAGACGCCATGAAGGACCGATTTGCTACTGTGACTCACTTGCAGCTGTCTCCCATTTGACAGATTGCGACATACTCTTTCACTCACTGGCTGTAAAATTATTTCACTATTTTCACAGAATTCTTGATGCCTCAGAGCCAGAATTTTTCAGTCCTCAGTGTTTTGGTGGTGTGAGGTGATTTGCATATATTTTTGTTTTGGAGAGAGTTTGTTGATGTGAAAAACGAAACTAGTATATTCAACCCACTCATGAGAAAATGAAAATATTTAATGCGGTTTGTAGGAGGCCAGTGTTTTGGCAACACAACATTGCAGCCTCTGAACTTGATTTCTGATCCGCTCTGATTCTTGGAAATTAAGCTTTGCAGCATGTCACTACCTACCTGTGTTTTTGAGACCGTATAGATGGATAAGAGGAGAAAGTAACTCAAGAAAACTGAATTATAGTCATACATATTAAGTGTGTTTGCTTGTTTCTAGGGAACATTGGGGCCATATAAAATATACCTGTCAAGAGTTTTCATTTCAGGGGTCAGTTAAAGTTAGTTCTACTGTAGGCTAGGTTAGTAAGCTAATAGTGATTATGGTTGAAGTGTGTGCGCGCGTGTTACTGTTGTGGCGATTACCGCAGAGGCAATCTTGCGTACGTTTGCATGAATTTATGTCAAATGATTTGGAGCAAAATGATTGTAGAGTTGAAAGATGGATGATGTCTGACCTATGAGTACTCATGTTATAATGTAGTATTGACCCCATCATAGCTCCCATCACATGATGACAGGCATGCTGCTTACTTCCAATGATGGAAAACACGCTTGCAAGATTTACACTTTACACAAATTCTCTCAAGGACAATTTTGCAGCTCTAGTCTTTTGATTAATTTAAGAAATATAAAAACAATCCTGAATGTTGGTTTCAGCTGGTGGCAGAATTCGAATGGATTTGGTCAGACATGTCTGTTACAATATTACAATTCGTATGTACATTTCCTATCTAATGCTAATTTTAAATAACTTAGATATCGTGTTCTCTTAATTTAAGGCCTCTTCATTTTGCAAATTACAACATTCCAAAATCAAGCAGTGCACTTCTCTAGCCTTAGGTGTCCATTTTAATATAAGACCAGAAAGTGGACATATTAGTATCAGTATGGTCTCTAATAGCTCCCTGGACTCAATTCAATTGTAAAACATTTGTGCTTCCTTTTATCCTCTTTTTTTCTGACCCTCTCCCACCTCTCTGTCTCCCACTGAGTGCTTAATTATCTTCCTGTCTATCTGTTTGTGTGTACGTGTGTGTGGGAGTATGTGTGGATGTGAGCCTGTGTACTAAGGTGTCTGCCCTCTGTTTGCTCTCCAGCTCACTCCTGCAAGCAGCCACGCAGTCCTGCCAATGCTGACGTTGTGGGTCTAGACCTGCCCTCCTACGGTTACACCCTGGTGTACACCTGTCAGCCAAGTTATTTCCTCTCCGGGGGTTCAGAGCACCGTGTCTGCCGCTCTGACGGCAGCTGGACTGGCAAGGTGCCTGTCTGCAGAGGTATGTGGTTGCCAGAGGTCTGCGGGGGCAGATGATTGAGAAGATGTGGCGGAGGTGGGGGATGCAGTAAAACTTGGGTGAAGGGTAGGGAGTTTAGTACAGAGTACACACGTGTATACACTTAATATTTAAAAATACCTCCTGTGTGACACTTGCACTGCTTTTTGACTGAATACAATGAACACATTGTGGTTTTTCTGATGTTATCTGTTAACCCACTGCGTTCCTTCTTTCATTTTATTGTCTTTTAATATGCGCCTGTCGAGATTCTCTATTTAACTTGAAGCTTTAGCAATGTGTTGATGAGTAAATGTTTGTTAGAACTGAGCCTCCAGAGATCTTTAAAACAGGCACCATGTTAGAGTAAAGCATTGATTACTCCTCAAACATCCTCAAGCTGTTTAGCTTTGCCATATGTAGCTACACATTTGTGACATACATATTTATGTTCTTCTGCAGTCGGCTCCAAATCACATGAGAAAACTGTCAAACACGTACCAGGGACACCGAGCCCAAAAATAAATGGTGAGTTTTGAATTTCACAAGCTGTTCAACTGTTGGCCACAGAAATCTGCAGCTCTGCATCTGTCCGTTCTTGAGAACGAGTGTCGGCTACAGGAACCTATTTTTAAATAGTACAGTTTCTCCATGTCACTGATTGACTGTGGTCAAGAGTTGGAGCTGCAGCTCTGCACCCGGCCATTTGGTTTATTTTATAGTTTTGTCCACAGATTTAATCATTGTGTATCTCATAGTCGTGGTACTGTGCTTTGAAGTCAGCATTTCATTTTTACATTCGGGGGAAATAATTAGCTCATAATGAAAACACATCAGGCGTATAATCAACTGTATATTGTTCATATCATGACCATTACATGTGCTGTTATCTAATTCCTCTCTGAGTAGTTTAGAATGAATAATTGCTACAAAATATAATTAAATGTCAATATCACCAGGGAATATTAACAGACCATAATATGTGCTCTATTGTCTAAACCTGCAGTAATTAGTCTAATATAAGAAAATGTTGGAACAACCACGTAATTTCTTGTAAATTGTACAATAATAGTTGAATGTAACCTGCAGAGATATTACTTTGTATTTATGACGTAGACGTTCAAGGTCTTGCTTGTCAGTGAGCGCTGATACAACATACTATCATTGTTCAGAATTTAGATGCTAACATAATTATAATGATTAGCACTGTTGGTGCCTTGTATCGGAAAGTCCAACTTCTAATTTGACCAACTAATGATCCAAATTAACCTCTGCTGTACTTTTTGATTGATGCTAATCAGCATTTTTTATCATGTGAACATGCTAAACTAAGATGGTGAAGATTATGAAGAAGATGTAATTATGAGTATATTAGCATGCTACAGTTTGTCAGTACTGTGAAGCCTCCCAGAAGCAGTTAGCATGGATGTAGGCTGTAAAGATACTTAATATTATAGACACACATTATAATAATTATAATAATAATATACATCTAAACCTTTACAAAGCAGCTCACAAATGAGACAAATACATCAATAATTCAAAAAGAATCAAAGACAACAAGAAAAATAATACTATGTCATATAAAAAGTGTTATAAGATACAGCGCTAGCAGAGTCACTCAACTGAAAAATAGTTTTAGAGTCTCTCTTTTTCAGCCTCCTAAAACAACTGCTTAAAATAATCTGGTAAATAGTGTTTAATTATTCTGACTGTTATTTTGTTGGTACTGATTCTAAGCAGTCACCTTTTTACTTATAATTCCCTGGTTAATACCAGCAGATAATGAGTGTGCTGTAATAACAGAGATACAAAAAGTTGTATCAGTGTGTAACTATTAAAAGGTTCAGCAGAGTTCAGAGTTATCTCTGTCAGAATAGATGTCGTCATTATTATTTAAGATTGAATGAAATGAATGAACATATTGTCGACAGCTGTTTGATATGTTGCTTCTGTAGCCATTTTCTAGTGTGGGTGCAAGTATTTAGCTCAGGTGTAAAATAATGATTTCACGTTGTTTGGAAAATAGCACATTTGATGCTGCTGATTAGTTCTTCAGTTATTTGAGGATGTAATATAATGACTTCATTCTTTTATTTCTCTCCCCTCAAGTTCCTGACAACGTCTTTGCCCCTGATTTTGTCTGGAAGGGCTCCTACGATTACAAGGGCCAGAAGCAGCCGATGACTTTGACAGTCACAAGCTTTAATGTTTCGACGGGAAAAGTCAATGTAACTTTAAGCGACAGTAGCATGGAGTTCCTGCTCTCTGGTGAGTCATCTATAAATCATCCGTCTTCTACTTCCTCCCCTCTCCTCCTCCTCACTACCTCTGTGTGTCACTTCCATTTGGTTTAAGGTGCATCATGTCAATCATGCATGAGAGTTGGAATTAACTATTTGTTCTAAAAACGGATGTATTAGTCTGCACTGACGGACTAAATGTCCATTCAACACTCTCTGGTGTACGCTCCTCATCCCTCTTCTCTACTGTTCTCCTCAGTTCCTTCCTCCGTCTGTTTCTTTTCCTCCATGGCTTTCCTGCACTTGTGTTCCTCATCACTTTCCTCACATCATTTCTTTACTTGCCTCTTGTCCTCTACCTTGTAGGAGTGTACAAGCGCCAGGAGGCACGGTTAATGCTCCTGCTGTACCAGATGAGAGCCCTGGCCCACAGCTCCATGAGCAGGATTACTGTTGAGACCTGGGCAATGGATGGATTTGTGAGTATACATTGGAATTGGAAGCAGCTGGCAAGCGATCTTTTTAGAAGTAACCAAGAGCTGTGACTGTCTTTTATTTTATACCATTATTTATTTATTTATTGTTCAGTCTATCTTACGAGAAGAATATTGTAGGCAACACCACTATTAAGAGACAAAAATAACCTTCTGGGGACTGAACCAAGCCAACGTTTGCTCGTTTTTAGAAAGTTTCATATTAAACTGTCACAAGCAGGAAGGTCATTTCCTGGCTTATTGTATTTACATATATTGATATTGGCTGTGGATCGGATGCAGCCGGCACTCTGTTTGAACCGTTTCAGCATTTCCACATTGACCCTTTGCTGCATAAGCTCAGACACACACAGGACATCTAAGGGAAATGGAAGGACTGCAGAATACAAGAAGTTTCCTTCAAGATACACTTAATAAAAACATGTGACAGGTGACTGCACGCAGCAGAGCTATTGATAGCACACTGCACCGGGTTTCAAAGAAACAAGCTGTTATTTTTTAATGTAGCCTGACAGAACGTGTGGATGCTCGGACTAAATTCTGTGTATATTTTGTTTTTGATGTGGTGTGGAACAGATGCAATACTGTCTCTGGTGCAGTTGAAACAAAACATGCGTTTGTTTTTTCCACCAGGTTTCAGCTGAGCCTGAGGGAGGCAGCTACGTATTCCAAGGCCTTATACAGGGTAAAGACTACGGACAGTTCGGACTGCAGAGACTTGGTATGTGTCATCACCAGATACTGTTTGTACCATTACCATTTCTTCTCAGGCCAATTTCTCCACAATAGAAATATCGTACTTTTTCATATCATAAAACATGTCTGCAGTTCTCATTTAATTAATTGTTGTTATGGAAAATCGTAGTGCAGTGCCCATTCTAAACCTGCTTGTTTGGCATGGGCTGTTTAGTTGGCCTGTGGCGATGCTGGTTTAAACAGTAGAAGTGGTTTGCAGTAATTAGGCTGTGGCCAGTAAAGACTGGCTGCAGAATTCTTAACTGGAGAATCACTTGTCTTTTCCATTGTTGTGAACGTGCTGATTGACGATGTGACTTATTATGATGAGTCTCAGCCGCAGCTGCTACAGAGCATTGGTTGGTTTAGTCAAAGTTTATTTATATTAAACATACCATGTGTCCAAATCACACCAAATCTTACACTGTACTTCACACATTCCGGCTGAGAAGCAGATAAGATGAATTGTTCTTGAGCTTTGTAAGCTACATACAGATACACAGAGATTTCTGAAATGAGTCGATAGATGTTACAAAATATAGAAGATGTAAATAATATAATAACATTTTGCTGGGACATAACTCTGTTAGATACATTATTCTCCTTTCACCTGGAGAGAACAGACTGGATGATTTACAAGAATGACAACACACTTTATAACATACGTTGTTTCTTAAAATACAAACAAAGAACCAAAGGAAGCCTTGTATGTTTTCTCTTGCACCTAACACTGTAATAGATAAAAGGTCCGGGCTAATTTACAATGCTCACTTTGTCAGCCAGTTAAAAAAGGTTTAAAAAGTTTTCAAACAGAATGATGTTTGCTCTGTGTTTTTGCGTGTTGCCCCTCGTACCTGCTGTCATCCACCGACCGCCATAGTCACACAGCAGAGGAGAACCCCCCCCCCCCCCCCCCCCACATTATCATCCTTCATTTCTTCGTGCTCCACGTCACTGTTATCATCCTATTGTTGTCTTCAACAAGATTATCCCAGTCGCTGATCATTATCAGTGTGAGCATCATCATCGTTGTCGCCTTTATCAACTGGCTGCTGTGTCTCTGTCTTGACATCATTGTGATAATCTTCCTCATCATCATCCTCCTCATCATCATTGTCATATGATACGTATCTTTCTATTATTCCTTTTGTTGTCTACATTTTGTTAAACTAAATATGTTCTTCATGTTCATACGTCATGTGTCTAAATGTGTGTTGTTTCTTCAGGTTTGAGTGTAAGGGAGAACGTGACCCTCACCGACCCTGAAACCAGCAGCTCCACCAACAGCAGCTCGGTTGCTGTCGCGATCCTCGTGCCTTTCTTTGCCCTCATCTTTGCAGGCCTCGCTTTTTATCTCTACAAGCAACGGTACGTAGTCGGCCCCGGTGTCTTCCACAAGAGGCATGGAACCTAGATTTAGCAGCCGCTGTAGTCTATATCCGTTCGGATCCCACATGAAAAAGAAAGTGGCACATTTCTACGAGTCTGTGTCCCAGGTTGAGTTTTGAAGAGATTTACCACAGATGTGATATTGAAAAAGTTTGAGAAACAGATTCATGTCGGTTTGGGTTGAGTCAGAGGAGCATGATGCGATATTAGTCAACACATTCTAGACCACTTAACACGGCAATACAAGTCCAAGTATCTGGATATAATGCTGTATCTTAACATACACAAATACAGCTGAGTATAGATGTGTGTATGCAGTATTGATGGAGGGACTCATTATATTAGTTACCAGTGAACTGGCATCGCGCTCCTCTGCTCTTTTCACCAGTAATTACCATTCAGCCTCATTTACCTACTGCAGCTGTCCCCAGCAACATAATGGAAACATGTTTATTGAATTGGAACGAGCGCTGATAATTGGGACAAGGTCTCTCAACTAATGTTCAACCTCCTTTTGGTTTATTCCCCAGGAAAACAGATAAAGCGCAGTACACCGGATGTTCTGTCCACGAGAACAACAATGGACAGGCTACTTTCGAGAATCCCATGTACAACACAAACACAAAAGCTGCTGAAGGGAAAGTTGTCCGCTTCGACCCCAATCTCAACACCATCTGCACCATGGTTTGATGTCTACTGAGTAAACGAGAAAGACAAGACTTACATATATATATATATATATATATATATATAAAAATGACATATTTATATTTTTCCTTACTTCTGATGGCATACAACTAGGACACAAAGAATTGCTCAGAAACTTAAGCACACCTTCGGCAACACTAAAGTTGCGACTGATCATACATGGAGGGTAAAAGATTGGAGAGACGAGGAGAGGATGCTCCACACCTTTCGAGATCTTCCCGTTGTTTGGTGGAGAGTTCTTTACACTCTGTGAGTGTTGGCTTCATGAATAAAAAAGAGCCTCTGGCATTTAGATAAAATAGAGTATTTTATGCTCTGTAGTATAAATATAGAGGGGTTACTTCACAATGCCAAATGAAAGATTTAAACTCCCTCTGCTTTTCCAAGAAAACAGTTCAGACGCAGACCCTCTGTTTGTTTTTGTCTTAGTGTCACATTCATCCTCATGAGGGTTGGTTTCCCTTGTGGAGGTGGGGAGCCTCTCGACTGGGAGTTGATCGGCCTAATCTGCAGAGTCTGTTTTCCATGCAGGCAGATGTGGGAGAGGTAATGGAGAAGTAGAACAGCAAATGGCTCTTTGAATAGCGTCGGCGCAGTTCTCTGTTCAAGGTTATTTGGTCAATTATACCTATTAATTAGCTGGTACCTCCGACTGATGAAATATATGGCCAGGGATTTAATTACTGGAGTGCAGCACTTATTTTCAAATGTGACTGGATATGCTGGGGCTCCTATTGTTACAGTGCAGGGGATCAGACAACAGTAGAGTTCATTTTCATATTAAGAAGAGATATATTCAACATTATAGAGTTATCAAGTTGTCTGCAGTGATTTCGTTTTTTACAGATATGTTCTTTAAGAATGAGAACTGTTATGGCTGACATGCTGTGGAGGCAAACTGTACCGCTCAGCATATTGATCAAATGAGGCCAATCTATTTAACTGATCCTTAAGTTATTGAAGGAGTTGTGATACCTGATTTCCTTTCAGGTATTTTTACTTTTTATTATTTCCTTCCGAGTGTATTTGTGTCCCAAATAACCCCTGAGCCTCCAGATATCAAGCATCTCAAAGAGGGAGTTCCTATCCTAATTATTTCAGGTTTTCTTGACCGACGAGGTTGAGCAGAGCCACTGTGCTCCGTGTCAACAGCCGGCCAGGTTTCTCAGAAGTTTATCTCTGCCTGGATGTCTGTGACTCAAAGTTCAAAGACGTGTCAGTCGTGCAGCCTGGGCTCGGACGAATCTGTCTGTCTTGTTTTACATTGATCAAAATTTGGAGAAGCATCTGCCTTACTTTAGAGGAAATCCGAAAATCAAACAAGTGCAACCACCTCCGTTTATCATGAGCGCTTTTCAATGTTCTTTATTTCTTTTGGGAAACCGTGCCCCAGTCGGTGATCTCTTGATGCCCACTCCTACTCTGAGGCACTGGATGATTTCAGACCTCGGCCCGTCTCATTGACACCTACTGACTCAAGTGGTTATTTCAGTGTCTTACTGAACCGTCAGCTTCTGCCATCAAATGTACAGTAAAAGGAGAAAAACGAGAAATGATTTTGCACACTTGAACATGAGCCTCCATCAGTGTTGTTCTGTCATCCAAGTCCATCCGTGGTTTCAAAAAAAAAAATAGATTTGACGCTGTCGTCACATTTGTACATCATTGCAGTGCCTTGGATACTGTATGCGCATATATTTTAAAGAAGACATGTACTCTCTTAGTGAAGCTGTACATCAGTGAAGTTTCTCTGCACAGTTTTGCATTGATTCCGATGTCAGTGCTGCTGGTTTATTTAAGAAGAGGTGTGTTGGAACAGCAACTCATTGTTTCATGGTCTCATACCTGTGCATGTCGGCATAAAGCGATCCAGTATAACAATTGCTGCTGTCGTACTTTGTACCACTCAGTTGATTCCCGTCATTGCCGTTACATTTTGTACATTTATACAGTTTTGATACTTGATGGCATTCCTTGGCAAGATGTCTTGTGTTATCAATATGTAATATATTTTGCAAGTTCATATTTCTTAATGATGAGAAAAGAATTGCATCTGGTTAAAAAAAAAAACAGTATTCAACAAGTCAGTCTCACATCGGATTCCAGAGTAGAGTAGAATGTTTTTAAATGTACCACACACTTGTTTATCCCATTCAAGATCCTGTGTATATTAATATGTACATATTACAAATATTTTGTAAAGAGATATATTTTTTATGCAAATAAAGCATTTGTAAGTTATTGAATATGTTGTGTAAAATCCCACATGTAAATGTCATGTAAGATCAAAAATGTTTTGTATTTTTTCTTTATCAGCAATGTATAAATCCTTAATTTATATATAAAATATAAAACAGTGATCTCCAATGTTTCTCCTGCTTGGTTTTGTCTCCATGATGCAACTCTGCCCTCTGCCAGAGTGATTACAATGTGAGGAGAAGCTGTAGGAGTGAACTGAGCAGAGAGCAGGTCTGCTTCTTCAGTCCTTTGCACCTTTACTGTTCTTTTAATGAGTTTCCACTTGATGACCACTCTTTGGTTAAAGCCAAAATAAGATTCACACTACCATCGCTGCTCATGGGAAGTTTGAGATCTTTAAACCCTAAAATGGATACTGCGGTTAATAATCTTTGTTTGAGCAGAAATTCTTGACTTAGGAAAAACTTTTTAAAAGAAGTGAAATTGTACAACTTCACTCTGAGTCCCACTTCATCTCTCCACACATGCAAGAGCAGTAGAAACTGCAGCATTAGCAACGGTGAATTGAGTCTCATTCAGCCTGCTCCTCTCTGTCGGGGTCTGGGCTCTACAAGTGGCTGAGAACTGAGTCTAAGAGAAAGAGCTGCTGCACAGAATGAGATGACATCTGATTGTACTGTAATATGCATGTATTTACAGTCTTATAGTTCTTTATTTGCCAATATTTTCAGATTTTATCATCTACCATTAGACTGCATGCTACAGCAACAGTCTTTTTAGCATAGTGGCCACTCTTAACATGCCTGTGTGAAAAAGGACATGTGGCCGTAACACGTAAAAAACGGCTGCAGGACATTCTATAAATACAAAGCTTGGCAAAGCTTGACTCAGAACGCCGAACTGGAGAATCAGTGGTTCCTGTTGTGAGCGTGCTGTTGTTGTGATGGATAAAGTCCCAGCCACCACTGATTGAGTGCCTGTAGCCTGTTTATTCAAAGTTCATTAATATTGAACATATCACATGTCCAATTTACACGAAATTCAGACGGCAAAACATGGAGATGCACTTCTTTGGCCCTTAACAAAACACCAAGTGTGAAGACAATGAGATGAACGGTTCTCGAGATGTGACCGTGATACTGTTCACACGCCTGACGAGTTTGTTGGTGTTGGAATATCAGAAATTAAGGTGAGGGACAAATCACCGGGCTTCAAACATCTCTTTGTGACACACTGGATTGAAAGAGGTGGATGCCTGCCATGCACTTGAGGAGATGGCCGTTTTTCCAGGACGTTATGTAATGAATTATAAGATGAAGCTAATTTTGGCAATAAAAGCCGAGATGAACGGCAGCGCGGTGACAGAGATCATAGAACACTCAAAGATTCTAGTACGAGGAGGATGCTTAACGATCCAACAACATACACTTGACAGGAAGTGGTTCACGTCACACTCAGGTTAAGCATACACTTTGGAGTCTAAGCCTGGGATTTGTGTAAGGATTTACAAGTACATGCCACAAGGATTTCTTTTTCCATTGTTTCTCTGAAGTTTCTCCGCAGCTATATCAAGCAGATTTCCCTCACAGGCTGCTGATGTCACGTAAGCTGGTGGAAGGCCCAGAAGTCAAATAGGCTTAGTGTGTTTGTTCAAAATGGAGCCACGCTCAGTGTAATTCACTATTAGTAACACTTTCTAAACACCGACTTGACCCCCTGTTTGCCATTAGAGCAGCAGAGCTCCATTAGAGCTCTTCTTCCTGTGCCGGAGAATCCCCAGAGGAAGCTCTCTGGCGTTCGCCGGCGGGCCTCGGCAGCAGCGGCGTGTACCATGTCATCCCTGCAAATGCTCAATTGAGATCTGGTGAATGAGCAGGTTAGCGCAGTAAGCTGATTTCACTGTCCTGTTTATAGAGGCATTTGTGGGTCTTGTGGCGTGGGCATGTGCCTGCCAGAGAAAATCAATTTGCAGAGGTGCATGCGCGGCTCCAACAAGGGGATGTTCCTGGCTGCCTGTGATGTTTGGATACCCTGTGGCCTTCCTCCACTTTCATCAAGGGGCTGAATGTGTACCGTGAATTCTCACAACAGCACCAGCCGGCGATATTGACGCAATGCTTGATAGATGGGAGTACTCTTTTTTCTTTTTTCAATACACTATTTTTCTCCCCAGCGTGAAAGAACTAACTGGTATCGATCGTAAAGAGCCCTGTTGATAGATTCTTAACAGTTTTTCGCTTCTCATAATGCATTTCTCTGACGTTTGCCTCTTATTGAACAACGCAGCAGGAGCTTCTCCGCTCAGACGCCCTCATAACAACACAGAAATCTCTGGAGTGTTGGGGTGCTGGGTGGCACAGCCGGCAGAGACGGGATGGAACATGTAAAATCCCAAGCGGAGATCATGTTTTAATCACACTAGCGATGGCTCTTATCGCCAAAAGATCTTCTGACATCTTTTACAGATCGGCACTGCCTTTTTATCCTGAGATCTTTGTATTATTTCTTTGTTTGTTATTTATTTATTCATTTGTTCCTTTTTTAATCGACTCATGTTAGAAACATCATCACACCCACTCGCTCTTAGTTAATCCCGTGGAAGCTCTCCTGATGTATTTTCACATCGAGTCATTGAGAGGTTTTTCAGTTGGGGGTTAGCAGATGAAACTCCGGAGAAGGTCCAGAGCCTCACTCTCATTCAGCCCTTCTGCAGGATGTGAATAGATTACAGTTCACTGCATGTGTGAAAGCAGCTGATGTCTTGAGAAGCAGAGGTCGGTTATGTCTCAAGTTAGCGTTGGTTTTCTTCTGTTGTGCTTGCCTTAGTATAAGGAGTTGTGTTTGCGTGCATGGCTCTCCTGGCTGTGATGCTGTGGATTGTCAGTTGACTAACTAGCCGTCCTCTTGCTGCGTTTCTCACTCTTTCACTAATGAGCCTCTTCCAGACGTCGTCAGGGTGGTGGGCTGTACTTGATACAGAACTGTTGAGAAAGGAAAACCCAGAGGAGACATCAGCAAGAGACACACTTACATGCAGGTGCAACTATCTCACGTTTATGTCTTAATTGGGACCAGGACTGTTTTGACTAACAAAATCAAATCCCAAACCACCTCACGATCTGCCAGATGTATAAGTGTTCTTAATGATTTGTGTACTAAGTAGCCACGCTTCCACTTCTCATAACAATAAAACTAATGTAAAGGTTATGTCTTGGAAAATTTAGTGAGGTTCAATATTCTGTGGAACAGTTTCATAGAGCATGACCTGGAAGAATTATATAGTTTAAAAAGCGTGTCTTGATCTTAAAGTGGATGAATAATGTAAAATGTGCCATAACCATTTCAGCAAAATCAATTTTTAACTCAGTTAAATCACATGGGCTCCGGGAAGTAGCCTGCAGGAGATTGAGGACGTCTGGTTGAAATGAGTTGAAGAATGTTAAACTGACAACAGCATCATGAGAGCAGTTCAGAGAGCAGCTGTGTGGTGGAGCTTAATGTCACTGAGACTAACTTTACTATGCTAACAAATATTTGACAATTTGAGAAGATATTTCTTTAAAGCTTTTTAAAGCAGGGACGTTTTTTCATTAAATATACAATAAAATCCCAAATGTGCAACTTACTTAATCAGGAAATGTGCATTGATGATGGACATTTATTTGGCCCCTGTGTAAATGATTCCCCCTTTATGGCCCCTGATTTAGAAAAATCCCAGATCTTCCTCTGATGCAGATTCTTTGCTTCGGCTCCCCAAACTTTGGTTGGAAACATTTCCTCACATAAACCATAAGGTTCCAAAATTCCCACTGAATGTGAGCACACAAACCAAGCCAATCCAGGGAACTCTGTGTAAACCCCCTACAGTAAGATCTTCAGACCTCTTTCTGGTGAACACCAGCTCACGACCTGTCTAGTTCCACCCCTATGTGAAACCTGATGGTAGTAGCATCACTCTGTGTGGCTGCTCCTCAGCAGCAGGGACAGGGAGACGAGCCGGTACCCAGGGACGGATGAGTGCACGCGACCTGACGACTGGGGCGGCGGTTAAACCCTTTAAAACATCTGTGGAGAGACTTCACAGATGCTTCCTAATCAATGTGACAGAGCTGACAGGAATGACAGGAAGAATGGGATCAACTGCCCAAATCCTTGTGAGCAAAGCTTACAGAGACTTTACCCATGACTCAAAATGGTAACTGCTGCTGAAGTGACTTCTACGAAGTACTGAGTTAAGTTTATGAACACTTGTAAATGAGAGATGTTCCAGACTCATGTTTCATGGTTGTATGTTTCAAGGTTGAAATGGGCTGAGTACTTTATGCAGACACTGTATAATCAGCCACAACAAAACATATAATTCACAGCATTATTGTTGACAACTTTCTCACTAAACTTCTGCAGTTTTCCTAGTTTTCTTTCTGAATTTACAGAAAAGTTTTATTTTAAAAGTAAGACTTGGAGGAATAATGTGACATTCTGGAGGATTATGCTTGATGTCTTTCTTGCTGAGAGTTCAGGGAAAATACATCTGTCTCAGATATTTTGTGTTGTCGCTGTGAGGTTGCCGGGCAACTGAGACATCAGCAGGAACCAAGAAAGAAACAGTCAGAGGCCCCACGTCCCAGAAAGCATCATTTGGGCTTTGATCCTGGTTGTTATGAGTGAGCCTTTCAGGTGGACTTTGTACACAGTACATAAAGATAAAATACATTATAACTCCTGATAGTGAAGCCCAGACCACTTGTCTGCCCCCTGTTGGCTGGTTGTAGTATTTGTCTTAAACCTTGTTTCTCCATGTTAGCAGATTGGACATGGGCTAAACCATATACTGTATATAAAGATGGACATGTGTCCTTCCTCCCATTAACCAGGGTCCCACCAATGCACATGCTCAATCATGACATTTCACACCAACTTTACACTATCAAACACCCATTTAAAACCAAACAGACTTTTTCATTTGGCCCATGTCTCATCCACTAACATGGACAAATCTGTGTTTATGACCTACACTGCAGCCAACTACCAGATGGCAACCAAGATGCTCTCACTTCAATTTCTAGAACTGTCAAGGTCGTTCCTGCTTTACACAAAGTCGACGCCAAGACCGCCAAATACAAAAGAATGCATCAAATAGATTTTTCTTGAAGATAGTTTCTGTTATTTTAGGTGTTTTTCATCACACTGATGTTTGTTTGGGTTTTCATTTTTCAGGCGCGTTTATTTTTAAATACTTTCATGCTGTAAAAAATGTAGCAACCATGGAGACTGTGGCTCTAAATAACATCACCATCTCAAGATGGCAGCTCTTGTATCCAGGATATGTTTGTTTCTTTTGTACATTGGGAAGAACTGGAGATGTGCGATCCATCTTTGTATACAGTCTATGCTTTTTAATCCTTATGCAAGGCTCATCTAAAACTTGTGACCTGCTGCAGCTTCGCCTTTATTGTACTTATATGAAATTGGTATCAACTCCCAGTGAAACACTCTGCAAGAAATAACATCTGAATATTTCTCAGAATGTCAAACGATTCCTTGAATTTATGTAACTCGATCCCAACCTCAGAGCCCATTTCTGTCTCATTTAATCGGCTCATTGACTTCAGCTAACAAGTTTTCATTTTAGCTTATTTGCTCTCATCATTGCGACTGTTTCCCTGTTAGCATTAAAAAAAAAAACCTCATTAGGATTGATAAATGTGTGCAGATCTTATCAATTACACTCCTGATAAACAGACACCGTGTCCGTGTCCCAACCGCCCAAACTGTCAATGCTAATTGCACTTTACCTCGGGCACAAAGTCAAGGTCACTGTGACCTCATAAAAGAAGTTTTGGCCATAACTCAAGAGCCTACAACGAAACAAAAAAGAAATCTCCACAAATGTCAAAGCTCAACTTAACTGTGACATCAGCATGTTCTGTACAATGACCTTTCTGGCCATCCTTTAACTCCATTACTCTGAATCATAGAGGGAGAAATTGGGACCATTTTTCCTGCAACATAAGTGGTTTGTTGAAGGCACACAACCTCGAGGCGGTAATTGCAGTTAGCACTGCAGGAACCTTGGGAAATCATAGGTTGCTGAGTAGCCTACATACAGATGATGCCCATTAAATCCTACTATAAATAATGTAAAAACATGGAGGGGTTGACGACTCTGGGCTTAGTGAAGAAATACCGGGACAACATATATAAATACTACTTGCCTGTAGCTCGTCATTCAATCTTTTCTCTACATGTAGAAAATAGCTGGGAGCAGGATTACTAAAGTCACCCATGAGCCTGATCCATACGACCTTGATATACTGTACCAACACAGTGGGAAGGCTCTACTCGGCACACGCCAGCTTCAATCTAATTGCTCACAGGGTGTCCAGCTTAATAGCCCCCCTGTCGGCAGCAATTAATGGTGGAAATTTTCTAAATTAGCTTCTAATGCTTTGTGACACGCTCCTGAAGGAAGGAGAGTCAGTGCGATGTGGAAAAAAGCAGCTGCACGCAACAGATTTTCCTCTTGCTTTGTCTTTGAAAACAAATTCTTTTGACCAGCCGATCACATCTGTCACACACTTCACCACAGAAGCATCACTTCTCCCACGAGGCAAATCCCAAAAGACAAAAAACCCGAAGCTGGTAATACGCTCGGCCGTATCGAGGATGAGCCTCACGAAGGGCGGTCTGAAAAGCACACTCCGCATTCCTGTAATTTCATCAGCTCTCAAGGCCTCGATCACAGCAGTCATGGAAAACTCCCACACCTCCCAAACAATCCCCTCTAGGAAAACACACAGAAAATGAAAGCCCGTAGCAAAGCAGATGGCTTTTGATCACTCTGGTTGGCAAGTGAGTAATTGGGCTTCATCGATGAAACCACACATGTAATATTTCATTACAAGGGGACAGAACAACCGAACAAGATTTCTGTTCTCCCTTCCTTTTCTTGGACTTATATGTTGATAATACTGTAGAAACAGCCACTAAAGCTACGTGTCTCATCGGTATTGTGTAGAAAAGTCAGTTCAGATCAAACACACACACACAAACACACACACACACATCCACCGACACACACACGCAGCAACTGGAAAGTATTTGTTTTAAACTCTTGCATGAAATATAACAAGGAATTATATTGTGATGCCGAGTGTTTCATATCTACAATACCTTTATGATTCTACATTGTATATTTAGAAACCAAGAACATAATAGAAAGTGAAATCAATAAACCATTCCGGGCACCGTCCTCGGTCTGTGTGAAGCACACCAGTGATCAGAGTAAATATATAAACTGCAACATTTTGAGAAACGCTTAATTGGGGACAAAACCGCTGCCTTTGTGAGTCATGAATTAATGTGTAACATTTCCTCCTGTCAATGAAACGTTTGGGTAATGACACACAACCTCTCAGTTGTGGAGCACGTGATAAATCATGGGATCTGCAGGAAGTGGGACTCATTTCAGCATCAAAGTGGAGGGGAGGGGTAAGTGGGCCGCTGCCACATACGATGCTGTCTAAGCGTATGATTGAGCACATTTGTCCTGCGAGGAATAATCACACAGTCCACTGCTGATGATGATGCCACTGTGGCGCCTGCGGCATCGTCTCGGAGAGGGCGGCTTAAGTTGTCCATTAAACGCTACTCAGAAAAGACCTGTGGCTGTGTGCTGAGATCTGTGTCAGCTGAAACTCAGGTCCAAGCACAGGGTGAGCTTCTTATATGCAGAACACAAGTCAAGAGGCTTTTATTAAGCCTATTTTTTTTTATGGAATGTTTTTTTTAAATTAGAAAAATGCAGATTATTTGAAAAAATTTACTTGAATATCAGAATCTTCGTATATGTGATCCATCCCCTTTAATGACGGCATGCTCTGAAGCTGGCCTGGCCCCCACAGCCCCGAGGAGCCACGTTAACCCAGTGTGATTTGACATTGTCGCGAAGATTGTGATGTCACAGGGCGCTCGGCTCCCTCAGTCTTCAAGTGCTCTTATAAATGATCAGTGGGGTTGAGGTCAGGTGACTGCGAAGTGAAGTGTATAACTTATTTAGTCATGGAGTATTTCTTACGGAGTGCTGAGGTGTTCGAGGTCATTACCCTGCTGCAGGCAGAGGAACAGACGACTTCTCCATCGCCAGGGAGTCGTCAGTTCACTGGACTCGTCTCCATGACTCCACGCTGAGGGAGACCCTCTGTACTTAGAAGCCATTTTGAAACTTTCCCTTTCTGATGCAACCTTCAGTCCGATGCAGGGTTTTTTACCACTATCACAATTCTCAATAAACAAAGATCTACTGGAAATGTGAAGCACACTTTTCTTTTAAAGATTATTTATATAGGAAAGTGATTTATAGACTTAGATTATAAGAGGTGAACTCAGGCTGTAAGTTGAGTCTCTGATGAGTAGATCAGATTCACTCCACCGTCATCGGAACACCAAGTTAAATAGATCAACGACCCAAATTTAACATTTCAAATGTTAAAATAAATTGTTTATTTTATTCACATTTGATGCTGAACTTGAAATGGACCAGAATCTTAAAAATGTCCCTTAATTTAGGCAGCTTGTGTTTGTGCATATTCTACATAATTTCTGACTCCTCAAACATTCTGATTATTTACATATTTAAATGGTAATAACAGATATTTTTCAATGTGCTCTGGGACTTTTGCACCTCACTGTATTTAGTTGGTGTTTTTGTTCTGTAGCTCCATTAAGTCCTTTGGTGACTGTGAACTTGACTACACCTCAGTCAAGGAAAGGCTCCAGTAGTGATGTGTGAGTAGCTATTAAATGTGACGTGCAATTTTGGTGTCAAGGATCACTGAATGTATGTATTTTTCTACGCCCTCCTACCCTGTGGAGGTCAAAAACACAACAAAACGGCAGCACAGCTGCATTCTGGGCTACAGGCTCACTGTCTTTTTGGACAAATACCTGGAAAATACTTACAAGAGGTTTTTCATGCTGCAAAACAGAAATGAATCTGGTTACTGTATAAATGTGTCTGTGCATTGTGGTGCTTGTAGGCTTCATCCTTCATAAAGTGGAGAGTGTGCAGGCGGCTGACTTGTTTTCAGACGGCTGTTTGATTGATGACCCGAACTTCTTCTTTTTGGCTCGCTGTCAGCGGAACATCATTGTCACAACATGTGTTATCTCCTCCCAATCTGATTTACATGAGAGAGCCATGTATTTACTCCTGGTGGTCCTGCAAATTCAATACAAGGACATTAAACTCCTGATCCCCTCAACCTCTGGCTCCTTTAGCCCCAGCTCTGTAACATCATGAAAAACTGTCAGGCCTCACCGTTCTGCAAAGGAAGTTATATGAGCATCGGACTGTTTACCTGCATGCAGCCACAGCCTGCTGCAATGTGATTGGTCAAACCAGAAGCTGAAACCAAAAGGCTTCCAGACCCAAATTATCATCTGTCTCCTCCGGATTCTCCTTATTCATGTACAGAATCTCTTTAGAGAGATTATTTGAGCTGTGACAAAAATGTCCCCTGTCCAGGTCTTCAGAGTCCACAGAGTCGTCTTTCCTTAGCTTTGTGTTGTCGTCCATGTCTACCACAGATTAACAAAACTGAAACCAATTAAACACATTTACTTGTAAATCATTCAAATTAAGGTTTGTTTCTGCAGCTAGATTCTGCTTCAATCTCCTGCATGAAAACAGTGTCCGTTAAGCACATATAACTTCCTTCTTCCAGTGAATATTCCTAATTATGTTATGTTGCATAATGTGGTATATATACTTCCAGCCTATAGCAACAATTTCTGTGCACTTTCTCAACGTGCACTTAACAAACGCAAAGTAAACATGCCGATTGAAGTAAAAGTGCTGTTGCTGGCTTTTCCTCATGCATAAATAATATGAGGTGTCCAATAGGCGGCTGGAGAATCTCTGCGTGCACACGTTTTATTAACTGTGCAAAACACAGTTACGGTTAGAATATTCCACTCGGACACTGCAGGTCTGAATTAGTTCTGACAGTGAGCACACGGACCAAGCTGTTCGTATAAAACCTACATGTAGAGAACCTGCATCCTTTTGCCACAGATCAGCCCGGTCTGCGTCATTGCTTTTATTCTCCTTTCATCCTTCCTTTCCTCCTGCTCTGATTCTGAAGGTCCTCTGTTGACCGTGTAGTCTGTTGTGTACAGTACACACTAGATACCTAAAGCAGACAACATGCAGTACTCTGTGTACAAACACAGTGAGCAAATCCTTCTGTCAGATACTTAGTCCAGTAAATGATACACATATCTCTGGGGGCTCATGTCCAGGTAGTCCTGGAGTTTACCGTCAATGTTTATTAGCCCAGTAGAATCATCTCTAGTGATTTTTAGTGATGGCCTGATGTTTTGCCTGCTTCTGTAATCAGAAGAGAATTTCCCAGCTACCAAACATTTTGGTCTTTGACACAGTGATTTAAAAATAGACTTCAACACGCACTGCAGACAATCGTCGAGCTCACAGGATGAATCGTCATGTCTGCACAGACATGTCTTCATTATTTTTCTTGTTCCCAAAGAAAAAATAATGCATTTTTATTTTTGAGTGTTATACGCAGAAACTGTGAGATCGCGAACTTGACTAAACAAGTAAATCCATGTTTCAAATCCACCGAGTCGTGTGAAACAGGCAAAGCGGATCTATCTTTAACAGAACATGATGTACTTTATATTTAACTCCATCCCCATAATGAAGAGATGGAGAAAATAACTTTTCAGTGCCTTTATATCCAATGACATAGATTTGGCATCGTCACCCTGTGCATAAGAAAACAAGAAGTGGAGCTAAGTGGAGGTAGGCGGTGGTCTAGTGGCAGAAACTTGGACTATGGGCAGAGAAGGTCTCTGGTTCGTCTCTGGTTCGACTCCACCGGAGAGACAACAAAAGACGAACCTGGATTGATCTGTCCAAAAATCCAAGAGGATTCCCCTTACCCTGTCTAGTGCCCCTGAGCAGGGCACCTTACTCCCCCAACATCTGGTCCCCGGGCACTGTACATGGCTGCTCACTGCTCTGTGTGTCCTACACCAGATGGGTCAAAAGCAGAGATTAAATTTACCTACCAGTGCATGTCTGTGCATGTGTTTGGTATAAATAAACATATCTTATCTAAATCTTAAGTATGTAGCGGTTTATATTTAATTCTGACAGAGGCAGTTACAATCTGAGTAATTGAAAAGAACGTATCTATGTGAAGGCTTCTATTGCAGCAGCAGTTCTCGGCTAATGATGTTCTCCCAGTGACAGAAATGCTCCAACTTCCATTATTGAGATTATTAACCAAGCGGGCTGTGTCATGGAAGCCAGGAGAGGAGCAGGCTGACATTTGACCACTGGCTGGTGGCAGCAGTGGTTCCTCTTGTCAGAGCCATAACAGCAGTGAAATGCCACTGTCAGTTATTGCTCGGTGGTTGTCATGGCTTATGTGAAATCCATTTTCTCTGTTTGAATAAATTCTGTCAGGGCAGAAAAGACCTGAACTCCAATCTTCTCTGCCCAGCTTTTGACAGGGAGCATCTGACAGCCAATGGCTGCCCGACCTCCTCACAGATGAGACGTCCATCTGTCCTTGCAGCTGCCTGTTGTCTTCCTTCAAGGAATTTTTTGTTCTGCTTTAAAGTAGTTTGGGACCTTTTGTCCCGTCTCCTCGTTTGTTCTCCAGTTTGGAGAGTTGACGGTGAGATCTCAGGCGTCTATCTACTCTGCAGCATGTAATAAAAAAATAATTTAACCACGCAAGATTCCCCTGTTTGCTCATTAGATTTCTACATTAACGGTTCTGTATCGGCCTTGCGTGATGGAAGAAGTTATAATGGATTGATTCATTTGAACGTATATATGAGGCCATTACAGCCATTAATACTTTGGTAAACATCATTAATTTAATCCCCCTTTCGGTGATGTGCTTTCAGCATGAAATCTCACCATTACCGGATCTGTCTGCGGCAGGAATACATAAGGAGGGAGAGACTTTCCATCACGACAAATGCTCTCGACCCTGAGGGATTTCAGAGCTCCAACAGATATTTGACCTGGCAGCGTGCTCCCAGCCTGCACCCAGCACGTCTCACACTGCCACGGCTTTGAAGAAACTTTCCCTCAATCTTTTCACAGCATCATGACACTGCTCTCCTCTCTGAATCCGCCCCAACATCCCAAACTGGGCATCCTAACACGACCAGCAAAGTGAGAAGTCAGAACGTGTTCAGCTCCATCGGGGAGGGTCACACTGAAAGCTGGAAAAACTCCAGTTAACTCACTGAGCTGTTGCAAGGACTAAGAAAGACGGACATGTTTTTCATGTTTAGCCTTTTCATGTTCCATGTTGAGCTGTGACTAGAGTTGTTCTCATTTTCATTCTGTCTCTTGACCTCTGGGCCAAGTTTTCACCATATAGCCCTGATTTGTGCAATTTAAGCCATGTAATGAAAATCAGAGAAATTATTGTACTGTAAATGTCGATCTAAGAAAGCTCATGTAGTTTCTGCTGCTAGAATCTACTTAATGAGAACATTGTACATACAGCCACATTCTTAAAAATATATATGATTTTGTTATGAGTTGCATATATATATATAAAATACAATTTCCTCATCCATAATGTCTATCTTTATATATATATATATATATATATACATAAAGATAGACATTATGGAAAATACCGAATCATTTTCGGTAAAAGCTGTGTAATCTCAACGGCAATGCCCCGATCTCTTCCCACTTTTAAAAACGCATTAAAACCCACCTGAACAGAAAGACTTGTGACCTCTGTCCTACTTTCATTATCCCAAACGCTTCTACACTTATTTTCTGTCCTTGGTTTGTTTCCTTTCTTCTTTCCTTTCCTTCACTTATTAAAGCAGCCTTGGTCACATTGAGAGGCACAATCTAGATCCAAGTTTAGTCAGACAACTCGTGTTTGTAATGTTTGTTGCAGTAGCAGGACATGTGTATGTGTTTGGCATAAGATAAGATTACTTGATTTAATGGGAGTGATGAGCAAATCTACGACGACCACGTAGATAGATGTTGGGGTGGTGGAGGGTCTGAATCGACTCAGCAGCAGCAGCAGTAGTGGGGGTGGGGAGCAAAGTGGGTGATGGGAAGTTCTGATGTTTAAATCGATCGCTGTGCATTGAGAGGATTGTGGAGAGTGAGGCATGTCACATGATTTCAGCAGCGCAGCTCGAGTTGCTGCCTCAACTATCTCAGAAAGCACCGCTCCAAGTATTATTAACTTTATCTTACACACTTTTTCATGTGAAGACATATAGGGGATAATACTAAAAGTAGAATATAGGCGAAAACAGTAATTCATTGCATTCTCTAATTTCAACGAGGCTGTTTTATTTGGAGGATGTCAAAGCTCTAACAGATCTCTGCAAGTAAAAGACCAGAGTTTAAAAAATCTCTGCTAATTACAGACGAGATGTTAAGGATTCTTAAAAAACTGCCACAAAGCAGTTGCTCTCGGTCAGAAGCTTGTGTGTTGGGACTGAATTAATTTGAAACAACTTCAAATTCAAGAGGAAAAAAACTCAGTGAAGAAACAGCAATGTGGATGAATAATATGATAATGGCTTCCGTTGTCAGTGCAGATGTTTCAATGTTTTCTGGTAAAAATACCAAAGTGGTAGGACGACTTTATTCTGACAATAAAAGCTACTTCAGAAACTGTTGTTGCTGCAAAGAAGAAACACATTCTAAGACACGGCTGCTTCGTACACGTCTTCCAGCTCATCTACACAATCAAGGTTTTCCCCTCTGCTCATGGGTAGTGGTCAGAAAAACGTTTTTGCAGAACATGATGATGTCACACGGACATTAACTCTTCTGGAGAGAAAACATTTTCACTTATCAGACATTCCTGTGAAACAATGTCATAATTTGCACATGAATTCTTAAGTTTAGATTTTATTTTTTGGTCTTCGTGAACTTGTCCATCAAAAATCGAATCAATTCACTTTGAGTCCAAGTGATTCATAAGATTGGGACGGACAAACCAGTGAGATGTGAATATCCTGAAGTTCTATATTGCTATGGTTTCTTTTAAAGCATTTTTCAATCTTTTATTTCATTTTGAATCTCTTTCCATACACATACTGCAGTAGGTGTCACACTGTTATATATCTTTTTTTAAACTGTGACTTTATTTATTCCACAGATCCAAACTGTTGTCAACGCACTGTTTTTCTCCATTTCATACTTATATTGAAGACAAATTGCACGGAGCTGCAGATGAAAATAAATGTATGATCTCGGACTGTAGTTTCCATACATCTGCAGCACAGTTGGTGATAATAAATGAATCCCCTCATTAGATATATTTAGACAGACGTTTCTCTGAGATTATTTATAATTCAGTAATGGAGTGCTCGCTGTAGACACAGCTAATGCAAACTCTGACTCTAATCAGGATGAATTCCTTTGCAGTTTAGTGCTCTTTGCCACTGTAGTGTATTATATTAAATCACTGATGGGATAAAGTTCTTTTATTCACTCAATTATGCCCATTGAGTTACTTTGACTGCAGCTGTGCCATTGTATCACACTCATTTACTAACAAAGAGGATGCAAGTGGATCTGGAAACCACTGTGTCGCTGGTCTGGCCCTGACAGTTAATCCAAATGTTGAGTATCATTGCCAATTTCTCTGAATCAAGATTCCTTATATTTGACAGCTGGACCAGCTGATATTATTAAGTGGAGGACAGTGCCTATTATTTACAGTATCCCCTGCCGTCCCACTGTGCAGTGCACGCCTCTGTGGAGCTCTCCATCAGACATACGTCCTGCTGAACTTCATCATACATTAGCAGCATTAGCAGCCTCAGGAGGGCTGTGAATTGGAGATGAAGAGGCGTGGAGTGGCACGGACCTGTCGACCTGCACCAGGGCTCCGTGAGGCCTCACAATCCACCTCGACAATCCCCCAAAAGAAATCTGTTTGTGACCGGAGCAGCCGGCTAGTCGTGATTCACGACTGCATGCAGGAGAGAGAGAGACTCGCACAATGACTACAGCTCTCCTTCTCCTGTGACACCAGAACAAGCCCCCCTGTGATCCTCTAGCCCACAAGCCCCAAAGAGCATCGCAGCGGTCTGACAAAACAGAGCTGTCACAGCGTGTCTGTATCGAGACGCTCGCACACCTCTCTGTCTTTTCTCTCCCTCCCTCTCTCCCTCTCTCCCTCTCTCCCTCCCTCCACCCTGCGTCCCACGCTGTGGACAGAGCTCTCCGCTCTGCACACATTCTGCACCATGTGGCTCCAGCCTCATGTGTTGCTCCTGTTTGGACAACGCAAGAGGCAATCAGATCTGTTAAATGCGGCCTCACACTGGGCTCCACACTGATTGGTGTGTCAACACAGGCTGGATTTCGACTGCCTGCTCAAATGTGACTTTGTTTGTTGTGCCACCCGCTCAAATCCCACTCGTGATCTCATGAATAGGTGAGACTGAGCTCATCAGATTTGAGCATCCAGTGTGAACCCGTCCCAGAGATCAGAGTTTGTGGCGGAGAAGCCCGAAATGTTCTTCAAATACGATGCACAAATCTTTATTTTTAACAGAATTCTTTATTTATAAAACTGAAGAATACATCTTTTCTCTCTCAGCGACGCTTGAAACACAAAGAAAACAAAATGACATGTCCAATGTTGAGTGACAGGAAAGAAGGATGTGATCCAGCAGTTTAAGTGAAGAGGCAGTCGGTCTCTGGAGGACTCTGTGCTGCTGCTGGTGCTGGAGAGCCAGCGGCGAGAGAGGGAGGGAGAGGCCCAACCAAATCACTGCAATTAGTAGCAGAAGCAAAGGAGACTAGTGCCCCCCAGTGTTTGCTTGAAGTATGAATAGTGGCCGTCAGCTGCTGTGTGAACTATTTGCATTAAAAACCTCTCACCCTGCAGAAATTCCCCTTTTATGTGACAAGCAGACACCCAGTCAATTTGGAATTAAATTAGTTTTCGGTGCCCACACACCATGAAACCTCACCTTCAAATACTGAAACAATCATTTACATGGTTTGGCTCTCCGGCAGAGTCCCTGTTTCTCACGTTGAGTTGGTGTGTTTGCACTTGAAGCAGCTCTACCACACTCTGTAGTTCTTCTTCCATGACTTGACACGATGTCATGTAGAGGTCACGTAGGACATTGTGTCATCTCACCTGCCAGCTGGACGCTATCTGAAGCATAATCACTTTAAGTATCACAGTAGGGGAGAGCGGGGTAATGTGGGACATCGGGTGATGTGAAACACCCCCTGTATCTAGGCAACGGAAAACATTTGTGGTCATGTGACTATTATGTTTTCAAGCCCTTCCCATTCCCCCCTTGGGGTTGGTGTAGGTGAGTGGTAAGTATGTTTTTTCACAAAAAAAATTTTTTTGCATTTAAAAGTAATTTTTTTTGCTTTGAACTTAATCAACTGTTGTGTCAAAACAAATTGAATCAGGTAGAAAAACTTTAACACTATCATACATGTTGGTGAACTTCCAACAAATAAAACCATGTGATTGATGCTAGCTGAAGATTAGCCTGAACTGCTAAAAGATGTTGTTTTTCTAAAATTGTGGCTTCGGGGTAAAGTGGGACAAATGCTGTGACACCATGAAGCACAAGTTAAGTTTAGTCTTAAACATATTCTAGTGTTATATTACATTATATATGTTTTATTTTAATGTCATAAACATTGTAGAAAAGCCATCATGCCAAGAAACTATACACCAGGAAGACAACCTGGGGCCAAACACCCCTCGCAGAGATGGAGAGTGCAGCCGCTGAGGTCATGCAAGGAAAGAAGTCCTTAAGAAAAGCTGGAAGGGATAGAAATATTGACAAGACAACCCTCAAAAGATTCATAAAGAAAAAAGAGAAATGGAAAGTAAAATCAGTAGCCTGGGGTGCAGTAGCTGAGGTAAAGAGAATATTCACAGATGAGATGGAGGAGGAGCTTGCCAAACACTTGAAACAACTAGCTGACCAGTTCCATGGCCTCGCTCCAGTTAAGTGCCGTGAACTGGCATTTGAATACGCAGAGAAAAACAATATCCCTGTCCCTGCCAATTGGACAGAGAAACAATGTGCAGGTAACCTAGGGTGTGCAAGAGATCACATGAATCATAATAATCATAAATGTGCTTAATTGACCAATCCCCATGATTCTGTTACTACTCCGATATTAGTTTTGGAATGTGTGGTTGTCAGGATTTAACTATTACAACATATGTTGTTATGGTAGTTTTAAAGTGGAAAAAGTGAGTGGACCACTTTACCCCTAAGCTGGGGTAAAGTGGGACACAAGACCACTTTTTTTAAAACAATCATATTTTCACTGCCCTTTGTCCTGAAGACATTCTGATCATTTCCATTGCTAGAAAACATCCTGAATTAATTGGAAATGTTTAAATTTTACTGATATATCATTTTAGCTCGCCTAGAGGGGAGCAAATGTAAAAAATCTCCCACATTACCCCGCTCTCCCCTACAACACTGAATCAGTTGTGTAATTAAATTCAGTCAAGGCTAAGAAAGGGAAAAGAACAATTCACTTGAGAGCTCGGGCTTCTGGTTTCTCATTCATGAAGTCACTATGGTCCTTTCAGTGCTGATTCTCCATGGAGAAGCACTAAGACTGCTCTGACCTATATCAGCACATGTATTTTCTGCATAGAGTAAAACGTCTTCAGCTTTTCCTCCTCGGCGTGACTCAATATCCTTCATCGCTTCTGTGAAGGTTGGATTGAACCTGCCTCCGTCTCCCTATCACTGTTTCCACCAGCAGCGTTATCAGTGTGTGACATAGGTGAGCGGGGGAGGTCATGTGACCCACAGGGTTTAACCAGGGTGTCATTGTCCTGCATGGGATGAGATGTTACACACACACAGACTGCACTAATGAAGAGACATGACATTAACATGTATAACAAACAGCACAGCTTCGTAGGAACCTGCTCCAGAGGCCTGTGTGGATCAGCCCAGGTGAAAGGAAAAGGGACAAGGACCACGTGCTCTGACAAAGCGCCTGGCAGGCTGGTTTAATGAGATTTTAAGAACTTCATCTAAATATCACATTGGGCCTAATGAGGGATACATGCCTCCCCCCCCTCAACTGAAGTCCTGTCTCTGTGGGAACCGGCTTGTGAGAAGGTGGACTTTGCCCTCGAGGGGAAGCGACAACAGGAAGAGCAGCCGAGCAGATTCGGGTTCGTCACAGCAGAGGTAAGACACGTTCTAATGGATTAGAGCTGCCCTTCATTGATTCATGTAGAGAACCTGGTGTCAAACAGCAGTTGATCACTTTTTGACGAGCAGGAAAGCACAAGGAAGGGAGCGCTGGTGAGAGGGCTTCATTCATTATGTGACAGAAGGGATGTTTCAAGACTTCCCGGCCGAAAGTCCAACCTCATGTCATTTAAATAGTTACTGATATTACAGGAAGTATATTGTTATTGATTAGACTATATATTAATATCCATTTGAAACCGTTTTCTGGGCTCTGTCATTATTAATCTCGTCTGCATTTAGTGTGATCACTCTGTAGCTTTACAGAGTTTATCAGTGTGGAGCTAATTATAAGTTATGTTTGAATGATTCATGGAAAATCAAGGACTTTACACCCTCATGTCCTCATAAAACACATTTCCGTCTGTCCGTCCCACCTGATGACAACTGAGTTTCCTCCGAGATCAATTAACCACAACGTATTTGGCCATTAAATATACATCCAGCTCTATTAAATGGAGGCTTACGGACATAATTATGGATGTTAGTCATCGATGGCTCTCAGTGTTTGTGCGATGCATCATTTTTGTAATTACCCGTGTATTTGTGCCACACTGACATTGCCCCGTGTGCCAATTTACCATCCCTGATGAAAGCGCTGACACTACTCAGAGGGATGCTTTTGTGTCTCCGCCGTGACCTTAACTCGCCCGTTTCTCTGACCTTTCTTCTCCGTCGGATTTGTGCCTCGGTTGATGAAGAGATCTTGCGAGCTGTCAGCGGGATGGACCAAACCAACAGCACCAGTAGAGGGGGATATGGGCCTCGTCCCCCACCGTACTGCTACGAGGAGTCCGAAGACGGTTCTTTCACATGGGTCAGATATCAGGTTAGCGGTTTACCATGTATTTATATAGAGCTTTCCTCGTCTTTGTTTATCACTTTTTTATACAAGGGGCATTTTTGGGTTGAGTATCTTGCCGTGGACACTTTGGCAAATTTGGGAGACTAGGATCGAACCACTAACTTGTTGATGACCCTCTCTACCCACTGATCCACACCCGCCCCAGAAGGTGTTAAACTAAATTCTGGTTTCTCTACTATTTATTTTTGCCTTAAATGTACCTCTGTTAGTTCAGCATCAGCCAAAATCTCCCAGCACCAGGCTTTGATCATGGATCATTATAAAACCTTAATCATCATAATGTCCACACGGACTGTTTGAACATTTGATTAACCAGAGTTGACAGATTTTCTTTCTTTGATTCGCATCAACGTAAAAAACCAAGACCACACTTCACATCGTTTTTTTTTTTTATGATTTTATGATTATAAATTCTCTCGAAGACGCCTGACATGTAATTTAGTTTTTTCCTCATCCAGGTAGGGAAAGGACATGTCTCGGTGGTGTCCCCTCCTGGCCTCTATGATAACAGGATCCATTCTGGGGGAGCAGCAGGAGGCCCCCAGCAGATCACTGAAGCTCCCCCTGACTACTCTCACGGCTTGGAGGAGAGCGGCTTCAGCGACGCTGTTATACGAAGAGGTGAGAGCTGAAAGAAGACAGGAGCAGACGGAGGTAGAAACAGAAAGAGAGAGATAATAATGTTTATGTTCGCATGGTCAGAGCAGAAAATGGATGAAGTAAAATAAATTACTAAATTAAACTAATGAGCTTTTCAGAAATGTTTTCAAACGAGAGGAGGGAAGGCAGATTTGGTGGAACTGAATATTTTTGATAGAGGGTTGCAACATGAACAGCCCTGAACCTGCCTGTCTGCTTCACTCTGGCATTGTCTTCCATCTTCCCCCTGTCTGTTTCCCTCACTGTCTGTCATAACCTCGCTCTGTGTCCGTGTCAGGTTTCATAAGGAAAGTCTACTTGACCTTGATGATTCAGCTGCTGGTGACAGTCGGGATCATCTGTGCTTTTCTTTACTGGTGAGGCTCCGTCACACAAAGGGCGTTCCATTCTAAAAGAGAGGAGCCCACAATAGACACCCACCCATCCATCCACCTGCAGTTTAGTCTGTAACAGTAGCATCCTTCATCCAAGGGTATCACATTGTCGTGCCCACAAAAACCCAAAGCTCCATAAATATGTGAGTCGAGACAAGTTAGTGGAGAATAAAAGAGCCTTTCAACCACATCATATTTTAGCGCGCAGAAGTGTGAGAGCCTTATATGTTTTTGTATAATGGATGTGGTGGAACGCAGCTACTGTAATTTCTTTTCATAAATTGTGCTCAGCTCCCATGTGCCCAATGCTACGTCCTCTGTTAATATTTAATAAAATCCTTCTGCTGCCTCTATCGAATAGATGGTGCCTCTTTTAAACACTCCGCTCTCCCCCTCTTCCTTTCGTCCTTATCAAATAACAGGGCCACTCTTCGGGAATGGGCGTTGGACACCTTCTGGTTCTCTTACTGCATGATGTAAGCTTTCCAAAACATCCAAGTGAGATTGTCCACACCAGAGACACTTTTTCTCCATTTGTCCAGTTCTTCAAACCTTCGGTTCAGTGTCTCACCTGCATGAAATCCACAGGATTCAAATCACAACTCAGCACGGGAGTCTGAATCCCACTCTCAGCACCGTCCAGCGTGACTGGGCATAAATAGTGCACTCAGTGGATTCGCATATTGAACACAGTGCCTATTCCCCGTTGATGGCCGGTTTATTTGCTATTTACGACACACTCTATATTCTCTGTGGAATAGGGCGGTGGTGATGGTGCTCATCTTGACCTTGTCCTGCTGCGACAACATCCGTCGCCGAGTCCCCCTCAATTTCATCGCCCTGGGCCTGTTTGTGAGTAGCGGTACCAGCCAGCCATCAGATTACACCCCCACCACACCTGCTCAGTTTCAGTTTGTTGTTGTTGTTGTTGTTGTTTTTTGCCTCATATTTACTTTCCATTTGCCCCCCTCCCTTCCTTCCCTCTCTCCCTCCCCTCCCCTCCCCCCCACCCTGACTCAGACGGTTGCAGAGGGCCTGATGCTCGGATCCGTGGCAGTGTGAGTGTTTGTTTCCGAAGACGAGCCCCCGCCGCCGTGTCGACTCATTTGCACAATAACAGCCCCAACTCGATCCCTATCTGATAGTCTGTTCGTCAGCGGCGATGAAGCCATCCAACCCAGATAAGCTGCTGTCATTGTCGGTTTGCCAAATTAAAAAGAAAAGCTTATGGAATCAGATTTTCCAGCCGGAGCATCACAAACACTTCGAAACCAATTTTTCTGCCCCAGTGCCTGTGTACACACAAGTTACCTTTTCCATCTGAGAGACATTTCCTTTTTTTTAACAGCATGTCACTCGGTCAGCAAAGGCATCAGCTGAGGCCTGACTATCAATAATACATTCAGATTATCATATTTATAGGATATTGCCACAACTGAGGCTGCAGCTGATATGAAATGAACTTAGGAAATACATAATGCAGTGCGTGTCCACTGGGGGTCTCTGCCATTGCTCTAGCTGAGACATATAATACAGACTATTAAATGAGAAAATAACAAATTTCTTCCAAGGAAGAAATGTTTCCCTTTAGTATGAAAACAGAACCCTACTGTTCATGAATCCACGCGGCCTGCCGAGTAGTCAGACGTGGTACGATGTGGTGTCTCTGCCACCACACATGGGTTTGACATCTCTGTCTCCAGGTACTTTGCTGCTGAAGCAGTTCTGTGGGCTGTGGGGGCCACGGCGCTGGTGTCCTTTGCCTTGACTCTGTTTGCGATGCAGTCCAAGGTAAGATCTGTCACACACATTGAACTCAGCTTGCAGTTTTAGTGGAGAAGTGTAAATTTGGGAAACTGCGGCGACTTTTGCTTTGCAGTCACAACGTCCACACACTCAGCCGCGTTTCCCGAGCAGTCAGAGTGAAAAGTGTCGAGCCGAGCTGCTGGCAGTGTGTTCTCCGTGCGGCCATCAGCAGAGGTTTAGAACCCTGATGGGTTTGCTGTCCAGGCAAAAGTGTGATTACTGCTGAGATCAGTGCATTTGTCAATCAAGTTAATTCCTTGTGTCCAGGGGTGGGACAGAGTTAAACCTCAACCTGTCCTGTCCTCACTCTGGCTCCTACCATAAATCTTAAATTCAGAAATAGCCTGGAGGCTTTTTGTTATTTTATAAATCCTGTCCCCCTGGCTCCTTTCATTATTAACTGTCTAGTAACACAATCCTTTTTTTGAAATCAATTGTTTTTCTATTTTGATGTTAAAAATAATTTTCTGGTGAATTTGGTGCAGTGGTATGTACTTTAAAGGAAGGACAAACCAGTAACTTGTATTCCTAAACTCTCACCAAGTACCTTGTTGAGAATTTACTGTAACATTAGCAGAGCCTGTTCTGAACCTGTCTGAATGGAATGTTCTGTTCCCTGTGTTGATGCTGCTGAGCTACTTCAGAATGACCCCTTGTCATTAGTGAGTCTTTGGACGTTGTACGCAAAGATTTTTATAATCAGTCTATGGTGCAGAGGGAAGATAGAAAACTTGGTTTATCTGCAGTGAGGATCTTACAGTCAATGCTTTTCGTATAATGAAAGTGAATTGCTGAATTACTTTTTAGTGACACTATCCTCAGACCCAGGTTCACAGTTTTTGAAACCAAAAGCTCTGTAATTCAGCTCGATATAAAGCATTACAGCAACAAAAGAAAGATTGTGCTTTTACAGTTTGGACAAATTGCTAAAGAGGAAGTGATTATATTAATGTTGCTGCAGTTTATCCGAGGCTGCAGAAGAAAACATGTTAAATTCTGCAGCCTGACAGTAAACTTCCCTTCTGACTGCTACAGGGCACTGGTTGCCTGTTTACTCCAATTGTATTAACAATGAAATGTCCAAATTGCACTTAATTGAATAATGCACTTCCCGTGGCCATGGAGAATACACATGCAAAATGTCAAGCTGATAAGATGAACTGTTTGTGTAGATATTTGTTCCACTTACAGGCCGATGGCTATAAATAGTTTAAATTAAAGATTTTCCTTTTGGAAAACATTGAAGATTTGACAGTTTGTTGTATATGTGTGCACCAGTGTTTATCTTGCACAATGATGTCACTTGGTTCATAGTTGAATTAGTGCAAATGTTCAATTAGTAAGGGCGGGAGTGAGGAGACCCTTTAAGAACAGCTCCTCATGTATTGAAGCAGAAAGCGGAGCTGATAACTCGGCTCCTGATCACATCCAGGACGAAAGTTTTCAAGTGAGCAGTGAGGTAAAAAGATAAATAAATAAATAAAGAGACTGATGAAATGAAAGTGGCTGAAGTCAAATTGAATTTTAAGTCCTTGTTAATTGTTTCCCTAATGCACTTTGGAATTTCACACATTCTGCCACTGGTGCTTGTGCAGATATTTAGTCTTTGTGCTTGGGTTTGGTAAAAGGAGCGAGCAGGTGTCTAATGATTACAGAGAATATATGAGCTTTTAAATGCTCTTTGCTCGTGATTAATCTGAGGCAGGGAGCCATGTGCATCAGGTTTAAACAGTCTGCATACCAAGGGTGATACTGGGATATAAATAGACCCATAAAAGATATTGTTTTTTTGGTCGAGCGAGCAGTCACTAACACTCTTTAAGTTTATATTTTATAACCTCACGTTCACGCAGGGCTTTTTTTTTTGTCTCTGTTGGTGTCATATAAAATGTTTGGGCACGAGGTGATGAGTGATTCTCCTGATCCGCCTGCCATCTTCTCCCTTCAGTCGATGTGAGAAGGGCACGCAGGCCAAACTCCCACCTCCGCTCCCCTCCTCTATGCCTGCGCTGCATCTTGTTGATTAATTATCCCGGATCTTTGTATCCAGAATCGTTGGGATTTTCTTCTGTGTTAAACTGCAATATGTCTTCATCATCGAGTAATCTGCGGTGGCTCGCGGCACAGCTGCAATGCAGATGACCTTGAGCGGCCACCGGCTTTTATGGCAGTGATGAGTTTAAATGTTCTGTCTCCAGTTTTCTGTTTGAGAGGCTCCTCACATTCAGTGTCACTCCCTCTCTCTCTCTCTCTCTCTCTCTCTCTCTCTGGCAACAGTGGGACTTCACTGCAGCAAATGGCAGCCTGTGGGTGTTCGCCTGGACCCTCGTCTCCTTTGCAATGCTCTGTGCCATCATGCGCTCTCAGGTAAATCAGGGGGCCATTGTGTGTACTGTGAGAAGGACTCTGCAATGCATTGCAGCAGCGGTACAGTTAGAGGCAGACGTACAGCCTCCGAGCTTTTATTCCCACGATGTACTGGCCTTGACCTGCACGCTGAGCAGACTATAAAGAAGAAAGTGTGCACTCTCAAACCTTGCAGGAGTTTCACTGATCTCAGACAGATTTTTTTTTTAAAAAGGACACTTTTTACTGTTTACCGTGACTGCCTTAAGCAGGGGATGTGCAGAAATAAGCATTCTGCTGATTTAAAATAGCTTAACGCGAGAAATGAACTGGAACCAAAAATAAACAGGGCTGTCCTGAAGAATATTACGTTCACCATTTATCAGCCTTCACCATCATATTCACTGTACAGAGCAACTAGAGAGTAGAGGACAGTTAAGTGTTACTATACTGCTTCTAAATGAACGGATGAGACCTGAAAATAACATGACATTTTATGTGAGAATGTTTTTTTGAGTAACTGCTCCTCTCAATTGTGTAAGAAATGATCAACAATAACAATAAGTCTTTGTGTTTTTCCTTCATCAGTATCTTTACATCGCGTACGCCTGCCTGGGAACTCTGCTGTTTTCCTTAGTAAGTGCACTCAAACTTTCATGACAGTGACCTTTCTGAAATGAAAGAAGGCATCATCACCGAAGAAGGTTGAATGTCAAGTAAGTGAATGTGATGTAAGCTCTGATCCCCGGGCTGAGCGGCCTGCCACCAGCGTTTGTCACGGTAGTTAGTGTCGAGAGAGAGACTCTGACGTCCTCGTGCCCTTTCATTTAAATTATGCGCCGTGTAACAGCGGTGGGCTTCATTTTCACAGCTACCTCTCTGTGTGCCTTTGGCATTAACAGCAAACGTTGTGACCCTTCCCGTCAGCCGGTGGAACACACTGCGCCTGCACGCCGAGCGGAACAGGCTGTCATTAGACACTCACAACCACATTATCATTTAAACGGGCTGTTTGTCTGTCCGGCCCCCCCTCAGAGATTAGAGATACTACCCTGATTACTGTGACCACTGCTGCTCGTGTTGAAGCGTCTCATCTCTCTGTGTCTCTCTGCAGTACCTGGTGTTCGATACCCAGCTCATCCTGGGTGGGAAACACAGAAAGTATCAGGTGTCTCCTGAGGAGTATGTGTTCGCCGCCCTGAACCTCTATCTGGACATTGTCTCCCTGTTCCTGCTCCTGCTGTCGCTCATCGGCCTCTGCCGCTGACACCACACGCAAAGGACTGACATCCCATAATCAACACAGAGACACAAGACGACTGCTTTTGTTAAAATATCAAAATCTACAACTGGATTACATGCTTCTACAATGATACTGAACTAGGATTGACAAACCACTCTACACTCTTCTTAACATTTTTGCACACAGTTCCTTCTCTTGATGTTCACACATCAGAGTGAAAGTTATTATGCACTGGCATTTTATTAGGTGATTTTCCCATTTGATTTTGACTCTGCTGTAAAATATGTTGCCACCCTGATATCAAAATTCCGCCTGCTTAATATTCATTTCATTAAAGTTAACTTAACTGTTGTTTATATTTTGTGTTCTGAAGACTGAAGCTGGGATGGACGGCGAACAAAGAGAAACTGATCAGCCACAGTAACATTATCACTTCAAAGTAGCTCAGTCATCCTGTGAGCTGAGATGCGTTCACTTAACTTTGAAGTCTTGTCCAACTGATGACAAGTGTTGAGGGATCTGTTCAAATGAAGCTTGTGGAAAGATTCCAGAAACTAATTTAACTCCATTAAAGGTTCAGTGTGTAGAATTTAGTGAAATCTAGTGGTGAAGTTGCGTGTTGCAGCTGAATACTAAATAGAGATAGAGAGAGAGAGAGAGAGAGAGAGAGAGAGAGAGAGAGAGAGAGAGAGAGAGAGAGAGAGAGAGAGAGAGAGCGTGGTTGACTTCATTTGATTGTTTTTATCAGAGCAGTGAAACATGAACGAGAATCTTATGGAAACCTTCAGTTGTCTTAAAAACTCAAAAGGTGTTTAGTTTGTCCAGTGAGGGCTACAGTTAAAAAAACATTGCGGCCTCCGTAGAGAGAACCTGCTCCTTAAGTAAATAAACAGTATTTAAATATAAAGGGCTCATTCTAGGGTAAACAAAACAACAATTTCGTACATTTAGATGAAACACACAGGATTATTTTATATATTCAATTTCTGCCATAGATCATTTTCACCTACATCTTACACACTGGACCATTAAAAGATAGAACGTTCTTTCCTTCAGATAAAACTGTGACAGTGTTGTATGTATGAATAAGGCACACAAATTAAAACTCAACACATAGTTTATTGGCATCACACATCAAACTTTTTTTTTTTTTCATATAAAGAGGGAATGTATCAAGTATAGACTATGAAAGTGCAAATAGCATTTCAAGGATTAGTTGCTTTACAATAGAAAATCTCAATGTGTTACAAAATGTTATATGCCGTTTGAAAATAAATCACCTGGACATCAGAGGTGAAATACGAAGTACAAACTCTATTCAGACTCGTTCCCGTTTCATGCACAGCATAGTGTTACACAAAGCGGGACACTTGTGTTAGATCCTCCGTTTAACCCACTCAACATGAACCGAGTCCGACAAAGTTAGTCCAACTAACCTAATGGCACTCAGTTTCACAACTTCAAGACACAAGCGATCGCTACGTTTAGATTTACTGTGGCTCTCTACTTCTCCTCGAAAAGAGAGAACGGTCATTTACTTCAGTCTGTTCAGAAAGAGATCATATCATATCAGTTAATCATAATTGCGTTTTCTTTAGTGGATCAAGGTCATTTTAAATAACTACCGACCTCATATTGCAACTTTCCTCAATTTTTAGTGTCTGACTTCAGGTAAGATCGGTGACACACATACAGTGGATCAACAAAGTCGATACAGTGATTAGAGTTTCTAAACCACAGGAAAACCAACTGTTTCGAAAAGTAGGACAAGATTTTCTGCTTCACAAAAGAAATAAAGCCGGAGAAGTTTAGAGAGTGTGACATTAAAACCAAGTCATAGGAAATCTGTGTCACCCTCTAACCTAATACTTCTAGAACGAACGAAAAGCCTCATGCTACAAATATTTTCTTGAAGGAATAAAAAAAAAACCAAGAGCTCACGTCTGCAAACTTCAACCTTAATGTGAGAGAAGTAACTTTAAGGTAACAGGTGTTTTTCTTTTCTTTACACTGTAAATACTGTGTAATTAGCACTCAGAAGAATCACTTGTGAAAGAGGATTACATATCTGTGATTGACATAAAGGCACTGTGTAGAGAACCGTTTGAAAGAACAAGGGACTCCTCGTTGGAGCAAACACACGTTCACATTCTCTCGATGGCCGGCCGGGACGTCTGCAGGGCGCTGAGAAGGCTCTGCTCGCTTCACACTCACCAAGAGATTGATTACAGCGGCTCGGGCTTGATTGATTAATTCACCGGAATCTGAGTGTGATTGCTTGATTATCACTTTGACTGGCCTTTTTTTTCCTGCTGCGTATAAACAAGACGACTTCGCTGTCGACATCGTCTGTCACGCTCCTCGTTCCGCTGCAGTTCCCCCGTCCGTGGTTTTAACAGGAGTTTCAATGGGATTCAGAAAGCGCTGTTAGAAAGGTGCGTGCTGATTGATGCTCAGCGACCCCCCCCCCGGGCCAGTCAGCGTTTGTTGTTTTTGAAGCTCTCTTGACGTTTCCTATTCAAACTGTTCTCGGATCGGGGCTCGGAGATGAATGGGTGCTACCTCGTTCCTGCTCGTCTGAATGATGCGGGTGTTTCACGTAATGAAGTACACAACCGTTATGGTCTGGAACTACAGATTTACACAGCACACTACAGCTTTTAGAATTTAAATTTTCCTCAGTCGCAATCTCAAAAATATGGCTGGAGACTTTCACATTACCGTTTAGCTGAGTCATTGAGATTGTAAGAAGCAGGCACGACTTGCTGTGAATAATCCACTTGGTGACTGCAGACTGTGCTTTTGCTAGTCAGTGTTTGGCACCTATGAAGCCGGCAGATATGGGCAGGAGTGAGAACTCTTTCTCAGACTGCACCCTACAGATTGAATATTGGATATTAAACTGCTGCCTATGCACAAGGGGAAAAACCTCCCTCAGACCTGATCCAGACACATACAGTAGGCTTTTAGTCCAGTGGGAAAATAAAATACCTGCACTAGGATTATGTCTCTAAATCTCTCGTCTCCTAAATCTGCTTTCAGAAAAAGCAACTAGTTCATATTTCTATCAGCAGAGAATCGTTTATGGAGATATATCATTGAAATTCATAATCTCTCCTTCAGTTAGTGCTTTGTCTTCAGGAGGGCTGGTTAATGGGGGATAGCTTCTACAGCCACCACAGGAAAGGACCCGACTGCAGTGTTAGACTAAACTAAGAGTCTTAAAATACCTTCCCCCTCTGTCCACCAAAGAACCGACACATTCTTCATTCTGTTTACATTCCATCAAATAAAACTCTTCCACCTTGAGTGTTTTTTGGCCTTTCAAAAAAATAAAAAAGATCATGGCCGCCTCAGCCAATCATATCATACTAGGTGCACTTGGTCCTCCCACTCAGAGGAGCTGCTGCTGGGCAGCTGGTCGGATATAGAGTCACATTGCGGAGTGTCGACACGGCAGACCTTCGAGCCTCTGCGCTCTGCCTGGTCTCCACTTGGTTCAAGTGCACCCATGTACGGTAGCGGCATAGTTTCCAGCCCCACAAGATCCAACTGGGTCGGCCTCTCCGCCACGGCACAGTCCTTTTCCTCCATGTCACTCAATCTCCGAGAGCAGAAACCCACGTCTGCCATCACTTCCTGAGGCAGGACGACCACGCCGGCTTTCTCGTCATCTTGCGAGCAGCTCCTTCCGCCTGCATGTAGTGCGCCCAGGTTTGAATCTGTGTCAGAGGAGGTGGATGAAACCAGGGTGATACCTTGAGGATTCATGTCGTGGAACCATGCCATGATGTTTCCCAGCAGATTAGCATTTGCAGCCAACGCAGAGGACGAGGATGGGTCGTGGCTGCCATACGTATTTGAATCTATTGTGTCACTAGAAGAGGAGAAGAGGCCTGTCGACGAGTTGCTGCCACCTGGGGCCACTGGTATGGGTAGAGAGGCCCCATATGGCCGGTAGCGACT
This sequence comes from Platichthys flesus, assembly GCF_949316205.1. NCBI lineage: Eukaryota > Metazoa > Chordata > Actinopteri > Pleuronectiformes > Pleuronectidae > Platichthys > Platichthys flesus. Next base: position 9,657,871 of record NC_084955.1, read on the forward strand.
GTCATGATGCTGCACAGAGGCGTTACCACTGGTAGCAGCAGAATAATGGCTGCCGATGTTGATGTTGCTGAGTCTGGCCAAGTTATCTCCCAGCTCCAGCAGTTCTGAGCTGCTTAGGGAAGCTCTAGGGAGAATCTCGACACCGGGAGCCCTCTGCTCAAGCCTAGAAGGCAGGGAGGTGCCAATAGCGCCAAGAGAGGCTTCGTTGGCAAGGATCTCATGGCTGGACCCACTCCCAGCCAGGCCAGAGTCCTGGAGAGACAGCTGAATGGCCAGTAAAATGTTAGGGTCGTCGTCATCAAATGAACCGAGACCCTGCAAGAGAACAAAGGATACACAGTGTCACAGTTTATGCACAGTACCTGAAACCAGGCCACATCATCCAGTTACAGCACCAACAGTTTTTAAAGCTCCAGTTCGACTCAAATCTGCAAAATCTTTTTGTGGAGAAAGTATAAGCAGCAGCAGCAGGTTAGAAATGATGATCAGACGTGATATGCACCATCTACAGATAAAGAAGATTATGCAGTTGTGACCCAGTTTTTCTCTTTTAAAGTTTATGTTTTGCTTTTTGCTGTGAGTGTGAGTGTATGTGTGTGTGTGTGTGTGTGTGTGTGTGTGTGTGTGTGTGTGTGTGTGTGACTTTGAGGCCTTACATTTTACGACTCTGTAATGCCAAAAGGCTGAAAGCTTGGCAATGTTGGATATTTTTGCTGTCAACATATCCCATGAAATCATAGTGATTTAGTCCCACTGTGTTCTGACTTCCCAGTGCCCATGTTAGCTATGATGAATGAGGATTTCATCCGGTCGAACACTGTTATGTGTTTTATAGTTTTTGGACAATATCTAAAACCTTATTTTTTTACATTATATACATGATGTTGATTGACATAAAATCACAGGATATTTGACACCATACTTGACACTATACTCATACTAGCCTTGCTCTGTACTTGAACCATCTGTCAACTGGATTCTCTTTAGCCACACTTTATTTGAATTTCAACACTTGAATTGATCTTCTCTCTTTTGTATAATTCATCAGTCTGCAAAATCATAGTCGGAAGAAGTACATCAAACTTTTAAAAAGGGTTCTTTAAAACTGCCTTTGAAAGAAAACTAGAAGTAAAACTAAATTAAAAATGGTCAAACAAAATCATTATCAAGCCCAGAGATATGTCTTATCATCTGAAAGGTTTAACAGGCTGAGGTGATGGGTTGAGAGGAAATTGTAAACTGTGTCTCACCATCAGGGGACCATGTCTGCGTCCACCTCCGACATCATCTTTGGAGAAAAGGAGATTGACAAAACAGTCACATTCAAAAACCTGATTCTTTACAACAGCACTTTGATAGCAATTTCGCCCATTCAGGAAAATCCTTTCCATTCCAATGAAAGTGGGAGCCACCTGACGGAGCATGTGCATTCAGCACTTTTTCTGGAAATTCACTTATTCAGTATCTTTTTGAAATCAATTTATCCTTGTTGGAAAAACCGAACCAATTAGCTGGCTTCAGAACTGCAAACTCCGACCATCTTTCACTCCAGGCAGCCAAAAACAAAGCAGCAGCAAGATGGACGACACTGATGGATTGCAAATATTGGCTTGTTGAACTTGAGCAGCTGTGATTTCTCAAAATTGGAAGCTGCACTCCAAATTCCTGCATTAGTTGGAAACCGATGAGGATTGTAGGTGAGGGGGTGGGATGATAACACTTTAGTTTCCTGAACTTGCATATTGTAGCTCTAATGAAATGACCAAGTCCTCCACCAAGATAAACGTTAGAAACCCCAGAGGGAGAACGCTGTGCGTCCACAGCAGTACCTAAAGCGCTGTCGCTGGGGTCGTCAGGGTCGGGTGTGCTGCTACGCAGACTGGACATGTCCCCTCGTCTCCGCTGTCGGTGTCTCCGTCTGTACTGGAACTCTGCATACTCCTTATAGGATCAAGAAGAAAATGGCATTTCAATAACACATGTCATCAATTACCATTGTTTACATTCACTTTATGGCTTAATTTATCTGATCACTTGGTCCGTGACCGTCATCAACCAGATCAGAAAAACATGGCTCCTGTTTTAATCAATTCATATCCCACTCTTTTATTGATGAACCAAAGAATGAATAAGTCAATATATAAACGTGACTCTGATTCGAGTAGCAGAGGGCTTTGTTTTAAATCTGGTGTGAGGCTTGTGTTCGTGGAAGGATCAGCACCACGAGACTTCAAACTTCAAACCCTTTTATCTCCAGACCAAGCCTTTAGTCATTAGTCTAGAAAGAATCCAAGCATAACAAACTCCTACTGGTAAGGAATTGGTAATTAAGCAACAAGAGGCCTAAGGTGCAGATGTTTGAAAAAACTGTGTATGTGTGAGTGGGAGGGTATATGCCCAACTAATCTCAGAGGCAACCGAATATCAAACATGAAAGAGATGTTATTAAAAAATAAACTATATAAAGAATGTATTTACTTGCAGAATGAATTTGAATCCATATCCATATTTTGTCGAGGTTAAGTTTGAGTGACGAAAAAAAGAAAGTGAACCCTTTCAAATCAACTGGTCAGAACAACAGGCAAACTATGTGCTTCAGCCGGTAACACAAAAACAATCACAATGTTTTGTGTTTTTATTGAAAGATTTCCTGCACGTTCACAGAGCTGGTGGAGAAAATAAATAAACGTTTGGATTTACCAACTGGTTAGAGCGTCCTTTGGCAGAAACAACTGCAAACAAACACTTTGTGTAGCTGCAAATCAGAACTGCACGATGTTCAGGGGGGAATTTGTCTCTACTTTACAAAAAACTGTTTCAGCTCAGACATAATCTTATGGTGTCTGGCGTGAACGGCTCCCCTGAGGTCCTTCCTGGACATCTCCACTAAGGTCTGGGATCTGACTGGGCTACTGCAGATGGAGAATTGTCTCAGTTTAAATTTATTCTGTTGTACATTTACTTTGTTGTTCAGAAGAACTTGTGAGAAATTAATTAGATGAATTTTTCCTTGCAGTGATGGCAAGCTGTGTGTTTGAGTGTTCAAAAAAGAGAAGTTAGTTAGTTTGTTTTAGATTGAAAACTCTTGGAGTGTGGGCGGGCAAAAAAGTCCATGTTGGATTTAATGACGCGCTCACCCACATTTGCTTCCTGATTTGACTCAAGTACCAGCAGTGAAGGCGAAAAATTACTCGCAGTCAGCCACTGCTCCGCCTCTGTGTCAGTGCAAGAAAGGTAAACCCATGTCTTAAACTTTGCCATTGTTTTCTGGGACTAAGCAGCCAACAGCTGATTCCATCTGATTCCGGTTTACACCAACATGCAGTATTGATATAGCCTTAGTGCTTCATGTGCTTCCCATATAATCATGGCCTAGCTCAATCAGACTACAAAATATTTGGAGTTGTAGTTGTGTTGTGGAATTTCAAAATGCACTTTGGCAAACTTTTGGCCTCAGGAGGTTTGTTGTGTCCTGCTGTGGACAACACACACCTAAACTCTGGGCGGCTGCTTAGTCAGACGTTGTTGAACTAAATCATGTTTATTTATAGTTTGCGTAACTGTGGACGACTCATGTCTATACAGATTGAAATCTTTCTAACCCTTCCCAGCTTTTTGCAAATGAACACTTCTTGAGAAGTATTCGGAGATCTCTCCTTCCTGTTGGCCACGGTTCACAACAGCAGATGCTTCTCGTGAAAAAGCAAACTTTACATGTTTGTGTGTTTTTTTTTAAGTTAAAGTTGCTCTAACCTCTACACCTCCTGTCTGCTTTCATTGATTTGACACCAGGTTCACTAACTCTTGTCTCCAGTTAGCCTTGGTTTATGTCCGCAGCCTTGGGGCTCACATCCGATTCTAACCTACACTGAGAATGTTTCAACAGTGTTTTCGGTACGAGTGTTATAAGTATAAATAGAAAGATTGTGAAGATAGTAGATCGAAGAAAAGATTGTGTTTGTTCATTATTGTAACTCCGACCATATTTCACACACATATAAACATAAATTGGGCCTATTTACCTTTTTTTGCCATTAAATGTGTGTGAAGATTGTTCTTTGCATCAAAGATGGAAACAGTATATAACTAATTTAGCCATATACTACATAGAAACTGAAAAAAAAATAGAGCACTTTTAAGTAGTGTATACATAGCTTCAGTACTTGTAGTGGTCAGAGGTCAACTGAGAAAACACACGGCTGCTCTCTGATGTTAGATCAACATGAAAAGGTTTCTTGGACTGAACACACACATCTGCACATCAGCACCTCGGGACATAATCAACTGTATCCTCCGTTCAAACATCTCATGCCTTTGCAAAAGTCATTGAGTCATATTCTTATAATCAAAAGACTGTCACCCAAATGCCCTCTTTTCCATACGCTCTAAAAATAGCTCACTATAAAGTGATCTGCCGGCATTGTAAGAACCATGGAGCGGACCATCTGTAGCTGTGCCTGTGAGGTGGTGTCATCCCACTTTGATTATTACGATGGTGTCCCAATTAACTGCTGCAGCTGAGACACAGCCTCTTCATTAGGACAAAAGATATGATTCAAGAATTTTATGGTGTTTCTGGCATCTGGCAGTTTTAAATATGAATTTAATTGTCGATGAAGAAAGAATAAACTACTGAATGACTTTAATAGTTTAAATTACCTGGTTTCATTTAATTTGTGCTTACAGCTTCTACATGCTTTATACTGGCTTGAAAATGGCATTTGTCAATAAAGATAAATCAATAACAGTCAAGCACTGTTCAGGAAGCATATAAGCATTACGGTAGATAACCTCATTTGGCGTCATATCTTATAATTACAAAAACAACAAGATGATCAGAAGGGAGTTTTGTTCCTGATAAACAGCTTATAACAACATAACTGGACATTTTATGATTAGTAGAATGCTCCATAAAAGCACAATAGCTTGCTCTAAGCGTCCCTCTGGCATCGGTGTGAGTCATGTCTCTTGCAGACGAGCTGCTGCATCAGGTTTACTCTCTCGATAGCTTGCTGATTTCAGTTTGGAAATGGTAAAAACAGCACAATTAACACAGTGGGTCCTGATTTGAATGATACAATTATTTTTCCAAAACTGGCTGTTTAACTCGTAAAACTTAAGTAGAAAGATTCTTAACAAAGCTTTACTTGTGATTGCGCTGAGAAAACAGAGGGCGAAGTGTTTCAAAATGTCTTTTTCAAACTTGCAGATGAGACAAATCTTTCCATTTGTCTCAGTGATGATAGGGAAACAGCCGCTGTATGCACTTAACAGATGCGCACAATAACCAGAGAAGCTCAGATCTGCATACTGGTGTTGTATTCTATCACTTCAGAAGGAGGCACCACTCCCTCACTCCTCAGACACCAAGTCTGAGGAGTGAGGGAGTAGTTGAGCTGAGGGAATTTGTTCCAGATGGAAACCCTGTATGTTTCAAAGCTGCCACCGTGTATTAACCCGACATTAATAGAAACACAGAGTACTAACTGCAGAGTATTGACTTATGATCCACCATCGAGTGCATGCATCAAGCTGTGCATGAGAAGTAGGCAGGTCAATAATCAACCCATTATGTGGTCATTAGTTTTATGAGTGTAAGTGTTAACTACAAACGTCTGTTACTAATGTGCAATGATCGTGAGCAACCTGCTTAGGTGTTTGCCAGAGCACTGTGCTTTTAATCATTCCAACTGTGTGCACAGGGGAACACTGAACCATCTGGCTTCTCCAGAATATTAAATAACATGATGATCTTTGGGTCATCGTGGTTTGTCGGAGCTGTTTACGCAGCCAAAGCAGCATTATTAAAGATTGAGAGATACATATTGATGGAGGCTTGTATGTAACAATCATGATTCCACTTTCTGCAATTAATCATAACTGATTAGCTGTGACATTACCAGAGTAACTCTTGTGTTAAAGGTCATCCAAGTGTCTGCAAGCCCTGACATTTATATTCAACTCAAAACGGAGTCATTAAACCATGTCTTAGGCCTAAATGTCCTCTGATATCCTCCTGAGCCGCGTTCATGTTCGCACGCATCACACCGGAAAACCGCACACACTGCATCAAGCTCTCGCCCAAGGGCATGTGCGGGGTGACCTCTTTTCGAGTTGAATATGAATATCTGGGCTTGCGGACCACACAAGCAGTAAGGAAGCTTGTTGCGCTTCATTCTGTAGTTTTATTACGTCTGAAGAAGAGGTCACTTTTGGCTGCAACACTGTTTAACCCTGAAACTCCAGAAGTGTTGCATGGACTCACTTTCCCTCACCCTCCATCACCATAGTGGTGAGTGGATAATGAGCACATTTCCAGTTTTCATGAGCTATCCATTTAATGCATAAAATCAAAGGCTGCATACCAATCACAAGTAAATGTAACAATCACACTAATTAACCACCTAAACATGGAAATGATTGCAGATGACAGATGAGATTCAGGCGTAATGTAGCCGCATCTTCTGTTGGATTAACACAGATATGGGTGCATACAGTGGTGACTATGTTATTACTGAATCCAATTCAATTTCTGACAACTCTGAAAGAAAGTATCGATTTGATTTGAACTGGTTTGATGTTTATTTTACCACCCAGGCTAAACTCTACCTGTAGGTTTATCAAATTATTGGAAAACATGTTCAGACCAAGTGTCAGCTTACAAAGATCTGAACAACACTTATAATTACAATAAAGGCTCTGTAATGATTACCTCAGGTGATGCAAAGCCTAAATATTCCCAGTCCCACGTTCCGCCAGCGAAACTGCAATTGACCAAGACACACAACATTTAGCCAGAATACATATATGAGTAACTCTAAGTACTAAACACCTAATTAGTCTCATTTGATCATTTCAACTGGAGCAGTAATACAGTTTCTCTCTTCTATAAAGATGAGTCTGTATGTTACCTGCGCCTGGGAACCTCAGGAGAGTCATTGGGGGCCACACCCCTGGCTACCGAGGCCAGGAACTCCAGCCTCTTCTGCTCCACCAGACACGCCGCCCGGATGATCTTGTGACGCGGCGTCCGCAGGTAAGGCCGATTGACTTTTTGAGCCAGGTCCTCAGTAACCATCTCTAAATCAGTCTGAGGAGAGAAATACAGTTGGCTGAGAGATCTTTTAGCAAACTCAAAAGAATGAGAGGGTTTAGTGTCTGAATGTAATTAAACTTTAACTTAATGTCTAATTTATTCCAGATTGGGATGTTCAAGGACAGAGGGACTTAAGAAATAACCCTTCAAGTGAACTACTTTTACTGCTACAATGTATGATCAATCAATTTTATAAGCTTTTACAAAAATTATAGGAGCTATGGAAGCCTTGCATGGTCACTTTACAGAATTTGAAAAGCCAATAGTATTAGGTAAATACAAAATGTGTCTTTCCATGTGATTACAAATAATATAACTCTAGATCTTTTAGTAGAAGCTGAGATGTGCAGGTATAATTGGGGTAGACTGTGGAGCTCATGAGGTTGAAAGCTTTAGTCCCAAATCTTTAATGGCCCATACAAGACTGGCTGCTGTGAACACTTGTCTTTTTCTCTCAACACTGAAACCTGCATAAGCTCGTAGATCTCTTTCTTTGTGCTTTTGGGCTCCAGAAAGAAGCCGTAAGGATAAGAGCACTTGAGGATGCGGCGAGTCTTCAGAAGTTCTAGGACCGCATCTTCAATGAAGGTTGTGTCAGGTGGTCCTCCTTCCCCTGGGAACAAGAAGTAGAGTTTCAGATAACAAAATGAATACCTGCCTTTTGTCGAATACAGCCCTGAATTCATCCTAAATCACCTACACTTCGAAGCAGATCAGTGCTAAATGAGGAATTCTGCACAAAGCATACTGAGGAAAAGCTCCAATGTGCTAAGTGCGATGAAGGAACTGTTTCAAATGAATGATCTCTAGGGGTCTAGGTTGATGGGAAACAAGGAACTGAAAATAGGAAAAACATCCTCCCGCAGAGCCCCTGCCCCCCCACCATTTTAGATCTACACATGCACGACCATCATTAGAGACTGAGAATCCTTCTCAGGGCAACGTATCCCCAGGATTTATTGGCGCTTCTGTGACGTAGCGTCTTTCAAAGAGTTAGTGGCGCCAGCAAGCGGACATATGTTCGATCATCATGCTTAAACTAAACAGAACGGCTTATGGTTCACAAAACAGAGGGACATTAAAACTTTCTCATTGTGTCCAACTGCAGCTCTGTTGCTAGGTAACAGCAGTAGCTGGAAAAGCTGTTGAAGCAGATGATGGAACATTTTGTGGACCAGATCGTCTAATTTTGGTCCGGCCTTCGTGGTCTATGAAGGAGGCGGTCCTCGTGGGCTGCATACACCCCGTAATTGGGACACATATTTAGAGAACAAAACCTGCCATCTGTCACTATATGATAAAGGAAAACCTGTGCAACCTTCAACTGAACAAAACTCCACTAATCACAGAGTAATGATCAACCATTTCTATTTCTATTTCTATAAAGACTAATGTAGATACCACCTCTACCGTTATATCTCAACTGATGCTAAACAGGCGGACAGTGCTTGTACAGACGAAGGTTTACAGGACTCAACAAACTTTTTACACAAAGCACGGCCTTATTGCAAAATAGACACGCCTGCTGAATAATAACCAGAACCACTGTTGTTAATACATTATTGAAACACCTTTGTGTTTCTTCTCCCTCCTGCACATGTCCCAAAGCTCAGTATCAGAGGACCAGATTAAGATGTGTCTAAATGTGTAATGAAGAGTGATACTGTTGTGGCAGACTGCTGACTCACTTCCACTTAGGGCTCGACTGAGCTGCTCCATCTTCTCTTTGGCTGTTTTTAACAAGCGCTGCTCCAGCTATTGTGCAGAGGACAGAAGCTGTTTTATGTGTGGATTATTGGAAAAAAAACATCTTGAGAGAACTGTTGGACTAAACACTGAAGAGAATGCCAGATATGAGGCTGAACACATTTAAAAGTGGGCTGTGATGTCTGATGTATTGTTTCAATAACAAGCCCAAAAAAGTAGGACAGTCTCTCCAGTATTATTATAGATGTACAGGATACAGAAATATTGAACATTTGACAGTATAATGCCTCAGAGAGCCCAGCCACATATACAGACAGGTGCCAGTTAACATCCAATGCATGACTGTGCCTCATACAAAGCAGACATCACATCATTAGAAGGCCAAGTCAGAGGTGGTTACCTGATAGCTGTGCTCATGGTTCTTGAAACGGGTGTAGTAGTGCATAAAACGGTCGAGTTCCTGAAAGCTCTTGTGTTTCTTCTCTGCCTGAAAAACCATGATGAAACACCAGTCACAGTCAATAAACTCCAGAGAGTGTTGCTCCCCCTCACAGGCGTGTGTAGGTACTCTGGCTGAGACCGGCCCAAATAAGTCAAAATAAGTGAGTAGAGCCAGAGGTGAAATCAGTGCTTGTGATTGGGAGGGACGCTGGTGCGGACTGAGAATGGACTTCTTCTTTTTTACCGTTGATGAAGGTACGGGGGTTTGACAAAGGTGAATGCATATGTTTAAGTGTTCATGCTAATTTAAGCTGCATAGAGTACATGTGTAAGCAAACTGACAAGCACAATTCTTTGACATTTTCAAATATCTATGTTTGTTTCAACATACTTTTCCCAACAAAAATTTACTTGGATTAATGTTTCAATCGAACTGCTAATCTTGGTGCTTTGTTACACCATCATGTTTTCGCTTCTTTAAGTTGAGTATAAACAATGAGATAATTGACAATCAAATTCATTATCAAGTTCAGTTGAAGCGTTTATAATTATATGCAGTCCTGTACAATAAAATTATTTCTGTGCTTTCCACTATGAATATAGTGCTTTTAAGAGTAAAAAACAAAAAAAAATATCAAAGTAAGAAAAATATAAATACGTACAGTACCTGTGCTGATGTTTCTTTAGTGCTGGGTAAAAAGTCAATGTAAAAAAAAGGTTGTAAAAAATGTATCTTTATCAGTCTATTGTGGTGGTTATTTATTTCAAAAAAATGTCAAGGGGAACTCCACCAGTTTAACACATCAAAGTCTGTTTATAGGTCTTACTGAAACATATGGGAAGAGGTTTTTCTGTGGCTCCAGAAAATCACATTTTTCTGATCTGACAAACTGCCTGGGGTGATGTCACTTAAGGTAGGTACCCCTAGGGCAAAAGATTCCACATTTGAGTATGTATGACGATGAGAGCTTGCTTTTAATTCCTGCTAAAGAGCCAAGGCTACATTGCCCTCTACCGGCATAACCCATCCAAATCGCTGGCCAGACTGTCAGATATGTGTGTGTGTGTGTGTGTGTGTGTCTGTCCGTGTCTCAGTGTGTGTGTACCTCATCAGTCATGCCCTTTGACTGCTCTTCCACCTGCTGGATGACCTCATAGCGGGTGCAGCGATAGTAGCCTCCTGTTGATGAGCTGTGCTTTTTCCACTCTTCCAGACAGATCCAGCAGAAGTCATACTTACACTACAGGGACAGGATGAAGATATTAAGACTTCAAACTGCTCTTGTCAGCCATCACATCTAAACTGGTGAGCCACTTACAAATACTAGACCAGTGACTGTATAATGAGTAGATTTCTATTTTATGATGAAGTTTTAAAATAAAGTCAATGTGTTCCTTCTATTACTGGGTCATGGTATGTGAAGGTGTCTGCGAACACACACATGATTTATATATATTTTCACATGATTGTTCCTCCAAGTTAAAAGACTGATGAATCTAACTAACATACTGTGACTACTCTAAATATTATTTAGCAAAGACCTGTGATTAAAACAAAGTCTAAGTCAGCTGATGGTGCTTTCAGTCATTCATGTCTTGAATTCTCTACGACCTAAATTAAGGTCTACTTAGAACCATACATTTATTAAAAGCAAACTCAATAAAGATCTTTTCTCTCAAACTTTTAGTTACGTTAAAATGTATCTGTATTACTATTGTTCCATTTGAATAATCGTAGATTCCTTTCTTTTGTATTCCCATTTTACTGTAATACCTTCTGTTATGTTTTTGTTGACGATTTTTATTATGTTGCACATTGATTCTATACCAGCTTTGAAATCCCTTCATTCCTTATCTATACCTCAAATCCTTTGTAGGAGGAGGAAGCCAATCACAGCTGACTCAGGGCAAGTTGTTGTACGTGCTATACAAATGAACTTGACTTGCCTGTAAACCCAGTAACCTGAGATTCAAGATCTACTTGTCTGTCTCAAGCTTATTGCTAACAACTAGCAGTTTGAACCTAGCAGTGAATCCTGAGCCTGCTGTCACTTGAAGGCACCCCACCTGATTTGAGATCAGAAATTCCCATTGCGTACGGTAGAACAACAGAACACTACAGCCCCTCCAGTCCACAGCCTATTGGGTGTAAGTGATTTTGCTCCCTGTGCAACAAGTAATTCTGGGAGAGACAAGTTAGCCAGAGCGACACAAAACCCTAAAGGCTGAGACCTCTGTTGTCCTGGAAACACGCTTATATGGTACTTCAGAAAAATCAATGAACGGCAGGGGGACACAAATGAAAGGACACAGAGACACAAAAAGACAGTGTGTGAAATGGAGAGACTTAAGATAAATAAGTGTGAGGCTGCACTGGAGGGAAAGAAATGTCAACGAAACGGACAAAGAGATGTTCCTTGGCAACACTGAGTCCTGTGTTTCCAGGCAACTGGGGTACAGCCATTTCTCAACATATAACAACAGGTCAAGAGGATGAGCCCTCTGTGGCCTTTCAGCTTGTGAAAGCTGCTCCATCTCTACCAAACTAATCTCCATCTCTAGTCAGCCTCTTTAACCAGGACAGAAACAGTGACAGGGCTGTCACAAAGACATAAGGAGTCTGCTTGTGTGACTGCACTGGGCTGCTTTCATGGCCTGCCCTCCAGCAACAGTGTTTGTCACAGAGACACAGTCAGGCATCATGACGCTGCGATCAGTCTCACACCGTCTGCCTCCACCACTCAGCGAGTGTCTTTTTATCTCCATCACCCCTGTTTTACTCTCTGTTGTCTGTCTCAGTCAGATCGAAGCTCCTGACTGAGTACAAGGCTTACTGGCTTCCCGGCTGTTTGATGGATTGTTTGTGAACATGACAGTATCATAAGCAAATGCCTGTAAAGGGGATTTTTAGAATGACTGCGAAATACAGAAGTTGACTTATGGCAGCTTAAATAGGATCAGGCTCCTTTTCACCTTTACAACTACATCTCGACCCAAAAGGACCAATTTGTTGCCTTTGAAAGACATGCTTTAATGCTTTATAAATACTTTGCTTAAGGGTGTTAACAGTGTGTCCCTTGTGTGGAAAACTTAATTTTCCACTCAACTGTTTGTTTACACAGAGGGTATTATGGAGCCTACAAATACTTAACTGTCCCATGTAAGTTATGTAAATTATTCTGTACCCACAGAGAAGAGCAACGGCATAAAACAAATATCTGACATGAGGTTATTACATATAATGAACTCCATATATGAGTTCAATATGATGTCAGACCTTCATTTTGTACTCTTGATTAGACAACCAGATTTTCTAAAGCTGCTTAAAGGTTTCCCCAATTAATACAATTGATCCCTGTGCTGAGTGCTAAGCGAGCAAGAAAAACAAGCAGCATGGCCAAAGGCTGAAATGTAACTGTAATTCTTATTGCTGCTGGTTATCCCCACCAAGGAGGTTATTATTAATTGGTGGAAGGATGCAGAAGAGGTCAGGAAATAAAACTTAAAATGTTGGTGCAGATCCAAATCAGGGGGCAGATCCGGGCATTTGTTTTCACTTTCTATAACATTGTTTGGTTGGTCTTTTTTCAATCAAACAATGCTTGATTAAAAAATCTGGCATATTTAAAGGGACTGATATCTAAGTGTACAATTTAGTGCTGTTTTTTTTTTTTTAAGAATTATTTTTGGCATTTTTATGCTTTATTGATAATGCAGAGAGAGACAGAGTTGAAATGGGGCAGAGAGGGGAGTGACATGCAGAAACGACCGCGGGCTGGAATCGAACCCGGGTCTGCTGCTGGCCTAGGCCCATGGGGGGGACGCCCTACCAACTGAGCTAAGGGCGCCCCAATTTAGTGCTGTTTGATTGAATTTAAGGGAACTGTTGGGCCTTGGTAGAGGGATGCAGTGTACTGAGTGCTATTCTCGTTATTCAAATTATGTTTTGACAAGTAGGACTGTATTAAAATGTTTAACAACTGCTTATTCAGGTAGTTTCCTCACTTAGAAAACAATCTCATTACAAGTTGAAAAACAAGCTAGCAAGAATAGCCCCTGAGATACACTTTTCAGATAATTACGAACTGCATTAGTAAGACAGATATGTAAAGCGTTCCAGACAAACTGACCTTAGCACACTGCATGTGGTTGCAGCCCTCATTTTTTTGAATCGGAGACTTGCAGTTGGCGCAGGGCTTGGAGTTACTCATCAACCATAAGCAGTTGGCTGCATCCTCATAGGCTTCGCTCACACCCGCCACTTCAAGAGGAGGAGGGACAGGTAAACAGGACAAATAAAGGCATGATCAGACAGAATGCAAATGGCTATTAACCATGACATCTAAAAAGGTTGCTGCACTGAGTGGGAAATAGTCCTGGCTGACTAATATTGATTGCTCATACATTTTGCTAACATCTCCCAAGGTGCTCATGCATCAATCCATTCTCAAAGAGAATAATTGTCCATTATCACAGCACCTCAGATGTACCATTTGAAAAATGCTGAGATAAAACAGAATCTGGGGGAAATGAAGTGGAAGATGGTCCCAAAACAACAAAAAAAAGCTTTTTATCTTCTGACTGTCATTTAAAAAAAGTGGCATTTACAAACAACTTGGACCTTCCTAAATGATAATTTTGTCTGCTCACAGTCCAATTACTGCTTCAAGACATTGCATACTTTCAATGAGTTTGTAATGACTGTGGTTTAGTTCGCGAAACTTGACTATCCCTTGACTGCAACACATAAAATCCAGGAAAGTAAGGTGAATGGCTAATCAAATAAACTTCTTGGACATCTTTAAAAATAATCACGAGGGGCCATATTCATAAACATGCTCCCAGAAAACTTAAGCCTAAAAATGTATAGCGAGGTCCTCCCTCACTAGAGTCCTTCGAGGGTCCCAGATACATATTTTTTATCTTTTTATGAGATTACTTTATTTATTTATGGCTATTGGGACATGAGGAAGATATCAACAAAGAAGTTAAAAAGCTTTTAAAACAACTTACCAACCCTACCTTTAAAAAACATTATCGCATTGACACACAAGCGCGCTTCACTTGCTTACATTGTCATTCCCTGTTGTTAATTAAGTACTTCTATCTATTTGATATTAAGGATTGTTGATACTATAAATGATTAAAATTAAAATATAGAATTAAATAGCTCATTTAGTTCTGTGACTGCTTGCCCATCTATTTAATTAGCAGTGTTTGTTGGCATGTAAATCTTACATAGCAAAAAGCAATAGAAGCAAGTTAAAGTACCAGAATATCTAACTGGACACAGGTTTGTTTACTGTTAGCTCAATTAGCTGACAACCATTAAACCGTTTTTAATAGGAAAACTTAGCCCCGGAGTTAACGGCCAATCCCCCTGATTGTGTGCACCAGTGAAGAGTGTAGAGAGCAGTATTGTGTGCTGCAGTATAAATGTGAAAAGGCAGCCTGCAGCACATTAACAGGATTCTTCACACACACAGGTGTTATACCACCTACAGCTGATAGCAAACTTATCTTAAATAACTTAATAAGACCATTTTCCTATGCTTAGGAAACTCCATAGCCTCTGTAAAGTCCTACTCAGAACACTTTTTCGCCTCAGGAGCTCTCTCAAAGTGCCCATATTGTGCTTTTTGTGGTTTTCTGTCTCCTTTAGTGAGTCATAGTGCTGAAAAGCACTATGGGTAACAAATGCCAAAGCAGTACAGTACAAGACAAACACATATGACGAGCGTTGCAGCGTGAAGACTTATTCTAGTGGACTATTTCAAATTAATATTTTAAACCTGTAAATGACCAAAATATGGGCTTTTAATGACTAATTACCCTTTTTGAATATTAATAAAGACATAAACGGAGATGTAATTCTTAGAAAACATCATTATTATAAAACGTTCACTCGGAGCAACTAGGAATCTTCATGAATAGAGCCATAGAAAGTTTAACAATATGGTGTCAAGACTGAGTAAGACAATGTAAATAGAAATAGAAGTGCATAGACTATGATTTTATTCTGGTGTATAAAATACCCAAATTATCATAATTATTGTCAATACTCACATTCCTGAGGCCTCATCTCAGTGACTTCCTGTTGCCACAATTTCCAGGTGTCACAGTCGCAGGGCTCATGCGCTTCACCTTGACACTCCCTGTAATACACACAGACAGAGAAGGGCAGACATTATCACCAGTGACATTAGAAGACAGTCAAATTCATTAATTAACATCAATTTGACTTTTTTGCTTAAAATGAATTACTGCATTGAACTATTAAAGTTGGACCTGTGTCACATCCAGCTCCATAACCAAACGTCAAATCAACCGAAATCTGAACCTGACAAGTGAACCTAATGGACACTTTGAGGAACCATATAGCAAAATAAGTAAGTTAAGTGTTATTACACAGGGTCTAGGCCATGATATGACAGTGAGGGAGCAGTCAGACCATTTTCTGGTCCCGGGCTGGGGGTGAAAGGTTTAACCATGTCCTGGATGTAGACTGGGTCTGATCCATTCGCAGCACGGTAAACCAGTACTAGTGTCTTGATGCGGATACGGGTAGCCACTGATGTGAAGGGAGCGGAGGAGCGGTGTAGTGTGAGAGATTTTCGGTGGTTAAAGACCAGTCGAGCTGCTGCATTTTGGATGAGCTGCAAAGGTTGCATAGCATTTGCAGGTAGACAAGCCAGGAGGAAGTTGCAGTAGTCTAGGCGTGAGATGACAAGAGCGTTGACCAGAACCTGTGCCGCCTTCTGAGTGAGAAAGGGATTTATTCTCCTGATGTTGCTGCAGCAATGTTAGCAGTAAGGCAGAGTTGATAGTCGAGTGTCACACCCTGGTTTCTTGCGGCCTGGTGGCTGCTGCAAAGTTGTCAATAGTGATTGTAAGGTCAAGGGTGGGAGAGCACTCCCTGGAAGAAAAAGAAGCACGGTCTTGTCAAGGTTGGTTTTCTGGTGTACGGACATCCACTGAGAGATGTCAGTCAGACATGCTGAGATTTTTGCTGCTACCTGTGTTTCAGACTGGGGAAAAGAGAGAATTAGTTGGGTGTCATCTGCATGGCTGCGGTAGGAAAAGCTATGTGAGTGAATAACCCAATCCCATTTGACCCCTTCTCACTACACTCTATTTTGAAACGGAGTCACAAGGGGTAGTGGTTGAAATATTCCCCTACACAATGGGATAGCCCTTCAAGAAGCTGTTACATCATCAGTTGTAGTCGCCAACCTGACACGTCATCAGTAGTCGTCGATGAGTAAACTGATGAGAAAAAAGGAGGGGACTCAAGATGTAAACCTTGAGGGACCCCAGTAGTGAGTGGTTCAGACACAGATCCTCTCCAAGTTACCCAGTGGGTACAATCGTTGAAGTAGGTTGTGAGCAGGGAACGGCAGAGCCTGAGACACCCAGGTCCTGAAGGGAGGAAATAAGTATCTGGTGGTTCACTGTGTCAAATCGAGCAGAAAGGTCTAGAAGGATGGCTACAGAGGAGAGGGAGGCTGCTCTAGCAGTGTGAAGTTGCTCAATGACAGCAAGGAGGGCAGTCACAGTGGAGTGGCCTGCCTTGAAACCAGACCGGTGAGGATTAAGAAGGTGGTGCTGGTGAAGATAGGAAGAGAGTTGATTAAAGATAGCACGTTCCAAAGTGCTTTGGAGAGAAAAAGAAGAAGAGACAGGTCTGTAGAGAATAGAATACATAGTTCAGCAGTTAAAAAACACATGCGGTACTTTGATCAAAGTGCTTGTTTCAGATCTGTTCTGCTCTGAACAATTGTATTTCAATGCTATCAGACTGTAAAATCATTTTCCTCATACTCTCAGGCTCCTTGAACTGCTGTTTGGCAAACTTCAAGCAGGCTGTTATATGCCTTTTACTCAGAGATGGCTTTCACCAACCACTCTGTCATTTAGAAATGATCGATGGAGTGCTGTTTTTTTGAAGAGATGGTTGCCAACAGAGCTCTCTCTGTTGGAGAGGCCACTGTTGGCTCCCTGGAAATAGCCGTCCTTTCCTCTGTACTTGAGTTTGACATGACACCAAAATCTCAGAAGAGTCTGGATTATTTCAGTCTTTTTCTGTTTAACAATGTCACAGCACTTTGGAAAAATGACATTAAAAATGACAAATTATCAAAACATGTTTCTATTTCATCATATTGGGGCATTGTGTAAATAAATTGAAAAGAAGGTGAGTGTATTCTCTCCCACTTAAACATATGTAGACGGACACGTGTAAAATTTCTAGTATTTTTCTATAACAAAATAAAATCCTATCTGTCTTCTTGTCAGACTGACAAAAAATGTATTCTTGGCTTCAAATCTTTTGTTTTAAAAACCTCTATAATTACATTATCATTATAATTTCTTGTGCAGTTCCCGATCAAAACCTGTCTGTTTGGAATGGGTTATTTCGCTTGGCCTGGGGTGATGCTGGTTGCAGCTTTCTTTCAGAAACTTCATAAGTGACCTGCAGTAATTGAGCAACTTCAAAGTGACACTGAAGCCGCACCATGGCTACTGAACAAAGAGCCGTTCACCTGTTTAATTAGAGTTTGGTCTACTCAGTAGGCAGAACCCCAAAATAGAGAATCAGTCCTTGTTGTGAATGCACCTGTTGTTGTTACGTACGATGTCCTAACGGCTGTTACAGAACACTGGTCACCTGTTTATTCAAAGTTTATTGATATTGAACACATCGCGTGTCAAAATCACGCCAAAAATGCACTTCCTTGAGTGTAAAGCCAATGAAGCCGATAAGATTCTCCAGTTCTAATAGGTGTTCAATATATACAGACAGACAGATAGAAAACGAGATAGAAAGTTTATAATAATAGAATTTATATAAACGTCTACATTTTCAAATACAATGTGTTTGCACTTTACTGACCAGCAAAAGAGGTGGCCTTTGCCACAATCTACTGCAGGGGCACGAAGAAGGGGGAAAATAAGAGGGTCGGAGGTGGAAGCTCCAGGACCCTGGGTGTTGAGTCTCACAGCCCTTTCACACCCTGCCATAGGACACCAGCGGATTGCTGGATTGTTCTCCACAAATGCCTGTAACAGAAGAAAAATAAAAAATCAGTTTGATGGTTTCTGTTCCTTGTTTCTACTGTACCCTGAACTACAGGAGTCACGTGTTTTATCACTCGAGGTGACACTTTGATTTCAATGTTTTGTGCAGTGGGGACAGCGTTAAAGGAATCTGTTCGCCGTGAGCACGTCTGATCTGATCTGGTTTACCTTGATGTCAAACTGCAGGTATCGCCTGTCCATCTCTCTGGACACCACACTCTCTATGACTTCCACAGGTACTAGCTGGTAGCAGTCAAAGGCCGGGCAGAAGATGTTATGGGCTTCACCCTCTTGGATCTTTAGATTTAGAAATCTGAAAAAGAATGATATATACTGCAGTGAGCTAAGGGTGGTTGATATCCCAAATGTACTCAGTGTATTATAGCTTTGATGCAGTAAAGGACTATAAGGTGCAGGAATGAGACTTTCTTTGCAGTTTTGCTTCTCTCACCTTCAGCTCTCTCACTCACAAAGACACACAAAAAACATACATGTACACAAACTTGCCTGCCCATCTAAAGTACTCTGTCTAAAGTACAAGTGTATGTGATATATAAAGGTGAGACATGTTTTTGTATAAATAGGGGACATGGAGAGGGCCTGGAGAGAATGAAAGACCTGATTTGCCAAAGAGATTTTATACATGTTGAGATCAGGAGCAGTGATGGAGGATGGGAGCAAACAAACTGGTTTAAAAAAGAAAAAGCAGTGGATGCATCATCCGTTGAAGAAACAGCAGTTATCTGTGAAATATTCAGCAAAACTGAAGGAGGCAGACAGCACCACAAATTTGTTTCACCATTTGAAATTCCACCCCCTACTGACTGAAGAATGCCTGAAACTGTATGTGTCCACATCTCCCTTTGAGGGATACAGTCACACCACCATGACAAATAGTTGGTAACTGTATTGATACCAATATTGGGGAAAAACTGAAGTTACCACAAGCTTGTCACTTGACTCAAACATGAATGCTCAGTTGTATTGAGGGGCAAAGAAACTTATGTTCTTCTAATCATATCTGTTTTGGTTTATTTATGTCAAAAAAAAATTATGTAACACAGAATAAAGTTATTTTGATTAAAATGTTTTTTTCCTGCAGAAGCATAGGTTAGTACACAAGAAAACTTGCTTTTAAACCTGGGGACGGAAGTTCAGATGTTTAAAAGTCTATCTGTGCCATTGCTTGGTTTGACTGAATATAGTTTTACTAGTATTAGCTTAGTTGTAATTTTCCCTGTGATTTTAAAATTATTCTAATAGATGAATTAATGATATAAATAATGATATTTTAAAGCAGATATATTTTTAATGGTCAACTGGAATCATCACAGTGATGTTGTTTGTTTGCATCGAAGGGGTTAATCAAGCAGGCGAAGATTTAAAAAATGTGTAAAAAAAATATCACCAATATGTCACCTAAATATAATTTATGTCATAACTCCCAGCCTTCCAAACAGCCATTGGATAAAAAGAAAAGCATTGAGGATCAGTGGAAGTACATTAAGGACATAGCAAGGCAATCCACAGAAGGCCAAGCCAAAAAATGTCTTACCCTTCCCAGCATGCTCTGCAGAACTCGTGGCCACAGGACATATCAACAGGTTCTTCAAAGACAGAGATGGAAGACATGCAGATTCCACACTGTAAGACAAAAGAAGAAGATACTTATTGGTTAAAGACCGTTTAGTTACATATATCTCCAATAAAAATGAGTCATTCGTAAATCTCTCTGTTTCAATTTCTAAAGGTCCTTCATTAAAATCGATGCATTCAATTGCATCACACTTTGAATGAAATCCCACACAGCCTTAGTGAAAATTCCTGA
Source organism: Platichthys flesus (assembly GCF_949316205.1). Lineage (NCBI taxonomy): Eukaryota > Metazoa > Chordata > Actinopteri > Pleuronectiformes > Pleuronectidae > Platichthys > Platichthys flesus. Next base: position 9,678,021 of record NC_084955.1, read on the forward strand.
CACGGTTTTCTGAAATTTAAAAAACAAGATAATAGGCTGACGAATCTTAAATATGTATCAATAACACTGAACCGAAGGCCAAGATGATGACCTCTCCTTTTGTTTTGGAATGGTAAGATATTGAGTTTTGTAGTGTTCACTGAACAGAAATCATCCATTATACCATCCTTTCTACCCTTCCTCCTTCACGTCATCAAGCTCACCACTAACAAATGGTTAAATGGTTCTTGGATCCTCGTGTTTGAAGGTGCACACCAGCTAGAGCAGTGATTTTCAACCTTTTTTGAGCCGTGGCACTTCTTTTACATTTACAAAATCCTGGGGCACACCACCAACCAAAATTACGCAAAATGACACTCTATGGCCTAACACAGTACATATAATACATATAGTTAGTAGACCTATTTTAAATGATACAACACCCACCGTGGGCCTTCGCAATGCTTTGTTTTAATTAAACAGTTGGATTTCCCTGGTCCGCACCAGTTCTTTAGTCAGCTGCTAGGCGCCAGCCGAGGCGCACTGCCGGAGGGGCCCCCGAGAAGGGCCCGACACACGTCCAAAGTCACCGCTTCCGCCGGCCGCCGTACCCTCCAACCGGTCCCCGCCTTTTGCACCGCCGACGGACACTGCCCCGCGGCCCAAGAGAAAGAAAGCCCCTGCACCACTGACGCCGTGAGGTGCCGCGGAGGAGAACACCCCCCACAGAAAAAAAAGTTTGAGGCGTGCCGCACACCGAGCCTTTGTTGGTGTGGAGAGAAGGGCTGCAGACGGCCCCAGCCGAGGCACGTACCCAGCGGTTTTACCACAAATACCAATGAACATCGGCCAATGACATCGGTGAAAGTCAGGATTATTACCTATGTGCCGATGTCAGTAAACAAGGGGAATATAGGCCGCTACCGATGTTCGGCCGATACATCGGTGCAACACTAGATATTTGACAATTTCCCACGGCACACCTGGCGATCTCTCACGGCACACTAGTTGAAAATCACTGAGCTAGAGGTACTATGGTCCAGTAATACGCACAACCTTTAAATACTAATTAGATACTAAACATCAGATGAATTGTTTTCACTCTCACTGAATCTTGAGACAAACAGATACAAATGACAAATAAGACAGACCCTCACAAAAAATTTAAAGGATGCAGTGCACTTGAACAATGTAATTATTGACTTGTGGAGGGGAACAATGTGACATAATCAACCGTAACCTTTAAAAAGGCTCTGAAGTAGACCCGGTCGATTGGCCCAGTTCAAGACATGCCCTCTCAGAGCCATGACAAAAGATAGTGTCAGGCAAATGCAGCTGGTAATTTCTCACAGAGCGATTGGTAAATCAAGTGTGTCAGCTTCAGCTATCATCTATCAGTCTAGTTCACATTTTGAAAACACTGGATTGAAACATACAAAGGTTAAATGATCCACTAAAGAGATTGGACACGTCTAATTTCCCCCACAGATGTCTTTTTAAAAGGCTGAAACATCCTGGTCAGCAATATCAGGAGTAAAACCATATAAAATTACAGAAAATTATGAAAATTACAATACAGTCTTCGGTATTGATTGCAGACATAACTGTTTACAAGTATCACAACAAGCACAACCACTGAGATTTTGGATGGTAAGAAGCTTGTGATGAAGCGGTTTTTGCAGGTTGCACACAGTTTAGTTGCTGCCAAAAATTAACCCATATCTTCAAGCCAGGCTCTAATCAGATGAAACGAAAGTGAACTTTGCCCTTCTATGCTGCTGACCGCCTCTGGGACACTGATTGTTACCCAGCACACTTGACACCCTTGTTGGCAGTCTTCAAAGCAAATTGTGAGCAGCATAAAATCAGCTAAAGGCCAGGGGCCTCATTTGAGATCCATCAAAACAAACTTGACGGGACAACGTGCACACCCGTATGGAAACTCTTATCCATGCGTACAAACACTTTAGAGATGGGGAAAATTGCCAACCCAGATGGTGAGGTAGCAAAATGTGATTAGAAAGAAATTAAATGTGAGAGAGGAAACGTTATGAGGCCTCTTTCACTTCACATCACACGTTACTTATAGATCAACTTAATCGTAAAACATTCCAACCAGCAATGTGATTTGTACTTGTGCTACTGAGCCATATCGATCTAATTAGCATCTTTCAACTGGAAAAGATATTATCCAACGGAAATCTCAAATCAATTTCTGCTCGGTGTTTCAGGCACCGGCTCACCATCACATTACACAGCCACCAAACATAGAGGAGCAGACCGGACTGTACTCTGTATGGTCGGCTGTGGAGTTCTCGCACAGTGTGTATAAACCAGGCTTGAACGAGAATGTTTGAGTCCTTTCAATTAAACTATGTTATTAAAGCTAACTGATTGAAGTATCAACATTGTTTGTAGAAATCCTTTTTACCAACTGTATATTTTATACTGAAAACCAGGTATTATTCATAATGAAGTCTGCTCTGAAAAATAGGGATATAGGGATATCCCAGACAAAGTCTAGATAAGGTTGTGAGCAGTAAACAGGGGATATTCTGACTCTCTAGCAGCTGGGGGCAATAGGTCTCCATTATGACCTTGCATATTTGCATATTTACAAACAGAACTTTGTCCAATGAGGTGTTTGCTGCAGAGTCACATTTCAATAACTCATGCTTGCTTGTTAAAAGCGAACTAAATATTTGTTTTATCTTTGTTTAACAAGGCGCTAAAATGTGACTTTACAGATCACATTTGATATGAGTTTATGTTAGCTGCAGAGTAAAACTAATTAGAGACAGCCACAGCAACTGTCATGCAGCCTTTCTTTAAATGTACCATCAGTATTTTATTTTCCAACGTAAATTAATTTAATGACTAGTCCCTTCATGTTTAATGTAGAGGGTTGCATCATATCTAATTTTCAGTCTAGATTATTGGACTATGGAGCGTTTCAATCTTGCTAATAAAACTAATTACTAATACAATTTTTTGGAAAGAATTTTAATACTCTCTTTAAGTTCAGAGCTTGCCACAACATAAGTAACAACCCACTGTTTCTCTGAGGAGAAGGGGGTTGTGCTTGTGTTTATATTGGTGAGGGAGAGCACTGGCATGAATACTAATGATTACAAGGCTGGGAAATAATGCAGCAATATGCAGAAAGACAGGTGTGGTGATGACATTTTAAAGAATTCAGCAGAAACACTTCAGGAAATTGGTTGCACCATGGGACTCAATTTAAATAAACATTGTTGCACAGTTTTAACAGGCACTCTGCTGGTTGCTTTAAGTGTAGTTCCATGGCTTTATCCTTGCTGAGGAAAACCTGCTGCTCACTGAAGCTACTCATTCTGTGCTTCAATTTCATCTGATGGCTCTTCGCTGATGAGTACGGTTACATGACACACTGAAGATTCTCATATATCATGTCTACTATTGGCAGTTAAAAATATTCGTCCAAATGAAAAAATGGTCATCTGTGAAAAAAAAAAAATCTCAGTGCAGGGTCACTATAGCTGATTCAAACATGCACTGCACTCCAGATAATATACTAAAATTATCAGAAAATGAAAATACAAATTTCCAAGTCACAGGCTATGGACAATATCTGGAGATTTTCCTGCCAACCCCCTCAAAAACTTGCATGAGCCCATGAGAGCAGGAGATTATCCGAAGGTTACACCTCGAGCAAGTGGACGATGATGACGTGTCTGACAACACAAATATCTTAGGGATGAGCAGGAGGTGCCATACATGTAGAAGATGGAAGTCATTAATCCGCTACTTCCTACCTTCTGTATTTTACGGACTTTATGTCTGAAATTGTCTTCAATGGCAAATATGAACAATGTCACCATAAAGAAACTATGCACAACTTTCTCATTTGCATTTGTCTTACAAATGGGGCTCAACACAGATGTGGCTTGTTTGAGGGTAAGCATTTAATTTGACTCTCTTAACAGGGAACCTCAAGACATCTCTTACCAGCGAAGACTCCTCGTCAGTAGGCATGAGGCTGATCTGGTCTGGGGAGGAAATGGAAGAGCGGGTTGTGCGTGGCGTCCTGGGCGAGGGCAAGGTGTCCCAGGCATTGCAGCCACTTGGAAGTGGGTTGGGCATCTGTACCCCTGAGCGTTGGCAGCATTCTTCCGCATTGTTCATCCAGGCCTCTAAGAGCTGCTCTCTGTCCCAATCTGTTGCAAAAGAGTAAAAACATAGAGTAAAAGAAAGAAAGGTTAAGATGTAAACAAAACAAAAAAAATAGAAGCATTATTTAAGTCAATTAGAACCCCATTTGTTTTTTATTATGAACACATGAAGAACAAAGGGGCATGAAGAATGAGGTTGGACAACCGCCAAAAAAAAAAACAAAGTCGAGTGTGCTATCAAGTAAAGCCTGGTGCTTATTGATAAAAAGGCTCCTTCAACACTTCGCCTCAGCTAAACTCCCACTTCAGCCACACAAATGTATTCACATGAAAACTGTTTGTTTCAGTCCATCCCATACACATTTACGACCCATGTAAGACTATTGTGAGATTTGATAAGCGCGTAGCTGAATCCACCAAAGCTCACACAAATCCCACTCCTGTGGCAAATCTACCATATAAGCCCTTCAAACAACATAGACCTGCTGCCATCTGGTTTTCTCTTTCAGAATAGCTGTTCAATCTCACATTAGCAGAGCAACAGCTTTGAGAGTTTTTCAGTATTAATATTGAATGACTTGTGGACTGTGCTGGAGCCCAAATATTCTGACGAAAAAAGTCGCTGCCAATAATAAGAAACATGACCCGGTCAACTGTGCAATTAGGCCATTATCAGCCTCCAGACACATTCCACTGCCAATCAAATGGCTCAGACTCTAAATGGCCTGGTTTAGATAATGAATATTGCAACAATTTGCTCCATGATCGTTCAATTAAAACTCATCAATGAGTGTGACCCTATCTTCATGCTTTTGGCCATTAAAAGAAGTCTGAATTTAACATTTTCACATTTAGTCTTAAATATGAAAAATTAACTAGGAAATGCAAATTGTCATAAGTACAGATTGACAGGCTCACAGCTTGGCAAGAACCACCACTGTGATAAGAAAACCGAAATTAACGATACATAAGTCCAAAAACCCTTCTCCTAGAGATTAACAAAACTCCTTAACTTTCCATCCCTATTTAAGAGACAGGAAGCATTCCCACGATAGGGGTGAATAAATATAGCACCATTCTGGGGTCACTTCCCCATCTCTAAGCTCCTAAAAGTATGTCTAATATGTAGCACACAGTACACATGGCTCTACAGCCACTCAGCCAACTGAATCAGAGAGTCGAGTATTTAAAGACTGAAAATCAACCCAGATCTCTGACACATTTAACTAAACTAACAAAATCTGAAGTGAGTTAAATTAAGTAGGGTGAAGATTCCCAAAGGCCTAAAATCAAATCGCAAAAATGTCTGAGTATTGGACGGGCTTCATCCACATTAATTGAGGTTAAAAGACATTTGACTTGGCAAAATCCTATGTGCTGGACATTAATACGAGCTGAACTATGTGCATGCGTACAGAACGTTTCCCTGTTAATGTGACTGTGTTAAACTCTAGCCCTTTACAAGGTGTGTAACTTGGCTTTAAATTCATTGCCACCATTACTTCACACCAATAGATTTAATAAGGCAACTTAAATTTTACACCCTGTGTCACTCTCGATTTCAATCCCATACTTTATTCTCTTCTGGCATTAAATCTATGCCACAAATGCACACAGTTTGCTTGAAAGCAGTCATGTGAGTGACTAAAAGACCAGCGATTAAATTCAGACATATTGCATTGCTTTGCTCACCTTTCCCCATGATTTATCAACCTCAACCTCAGTGTGACACTACTTAATGTGGGGTGGATAGAAATCAGGCTGCCTAGCTTATATTTAGAAATATAAAATATTACTGATAATATAACTGACAATATAACCGACACATAATGTATATTTGTTGCATAATATATGTTTTAACTCAAGCAAAAAACGTCCCGCTGTATGTTGTTTTAATGAGAATAGAGTTGAAGAACATATCAAATCAAAAACCACAGTAATCAAAACTATATCAGTGATAGCAATACAGGTAAAATAGCATAAGATTAAAAAACTGTGGTTCAGCTTGTTTGTGAATGTGCCTGTATCTTTTCCTCGCATATTTGGTGGAGTTCAGGCTCAGTAAAACTGCATTTAGAGCATGTGACAACAACATGCTCCCATGAGTACAATATAAGATAAAAACATTTTGAGTGTGCCCCTTCGAGTGTATGGGATGAACTTTACATAGTAAATTAAATGTATCATTAAATGCTTGTTTCACAAGTAAACAGTGAAAGGAGGGCTATAAGAAATATAACATCTACCCAAGGTGTAGCAATGTTGAAAATAAAGGACCAGCAGACTCAACCTTGTGAGTTACTGTGTGTGTATCTTTGTGTGTTTAATGGTACCATGGGCACGTAGCAGTGCCTCTGCAGTGAAGAGGGGGGCCTGCAGCATGTCAGCTGTCTCCACTATCAGCATGTCCTTCAGCCTCCGTAGATCCTGAGGCCGCAGGCCCTCGTATATCTAGAAGAAAAAGGGGCAGGGGAGAGGAAAGGACAAAGTGAGCATGGAAGGAGGGGATGATAAATAAGTTGAATAACAGAGGAGGAAAGGAAGGTAAGGGGGACAGAACCAGGAATTTAACAGGCCAAGTTGGCAGAGAGAAGTAATGGAGGAGCAGAGGGAGACAGATGGTGAGACCAGGGGAGGAGGAGGGGAAGGAACGAGGCAAAGGAGAGAAAAGAATTGAAGTATTAAAAGCGAATCAAATATAGATGATTACAGACGCATGACTACGTCAGTGACTTATGATGATGGGAGTCACATGCCTTGAGGCAGGCTATTTTGTGTGACTAATGTGTGTGCGTGTGTAATCTTGTACAGCTATCTTTGTAAGGACCAGTTTCAGTCTACAACCTACGGAGTGGGGACATTTGGGGAAAGTGAGGACCTTTTTGCAGGTCCTCACTTTGTGACCCCATTTAATGGACTGGATTTTGTTTACACAAAATTCAAGCAAATGTTAACACTTTACCTTTTAAACACTATCAACCTACTATGACTGAAACTGGTTCAGTTCTTACAAAATTTAAAATGTTTCCGTTATTTACCAATGTGTATAAAGTTATAAAGTTAAAGACTCTCAAGCGGAAAAAAACGTTATTTAACTGACAAAGGAGGTTCTGTATAAGCACTATCTATGTGTGTTTTTTTGTGTAGGTTTAGAGAAGAGTTTTATCAATAACAAACAATAAAGTTGGGTGATTGTAGAAGAACTTGTTTGGGATACGTTTGTTGACAGTGACACCAGTTGAGGGGAACAAACTGAGAGCTGTGTACCGACTGCCTCTTAGTATTTCATTCTCTACCTCTCTTCGGTCAAGGGCTGCGTACTCTGCCTCTACACCCTCTGCCTCAGGGGCAATCGAAAAGACCATCTGCGACTCCAGGCATAGGGCCAACTCCTTGTGGTGCTGCTTCTCTGCACAGTCACACGGAGTCTCGCGGTTTTCATTCTCCGCAAACAGGTCCGCCTCTCTCTGCACCAGGAACTGAGACGGAGAAAACAAAGGGGAAAATCTGTGTTTAAATCATTGGGGGGGAGGGGCACTGTGTGCAGGACACTGTTCTAAAGCTCATTGGTTAGGTATGTATATTTAAATACATTAAATTATAAAAAAGATGGACCCTGATTTTAAGGTAGTTGAGAGTAAGGGTACAAACATATGTCAGGAAAATTGATCCCAACCAATTTGATTTTAATTAGTGCTAACAATTTCAACAAGTTTCACTTTATCTTAACTCAAACATTATCACGTTTAGATATGCAGGCTCTCTTAAAAGCAGTAGCAGAGACAAAGCCTGTTTTTGATAGTTACAGCAGTGCTTTGTTTCACAATTCAGCTGGAAGACAAAGATTTGATTCTTCTGTTCTCCAGTGCTCTAATCAGCCTGCTGGAGGTCCTGAGAACGCACAGTGGCAAACCAATTGCACGTCATCTGGAACTGTCCACAGGCTCCTGGAGGCAGTTTTTAAATTGAAATGTATTTTACTTTTAAAAGCATCTACCTTCGCAATCTAAAAGAACTGCATAGTTAAAAGTGAGATAAATACGTGCTGAGGATGTTGTAGGTAAAATGTTTTGCCAGAAATGGCTCAAAAAAGCGGAACAAACACTAAATGAAGGGAGGGACACAGATCACAATGTATATGAGGAGAATCTTATCAAGAAGCCAAGTTCATATTTTTGGCGAAAATGTATCTGAAACAAACTAAAAAACTCTGACTTTATAAAGTGGTAATAATCAACAGGTGCAACATCAATATAGGTTGAAAGGAAAGTGTATAGACGCAAAAATGTGTGTATGTATGCCACCTAGGAAGTATATGTATGTATGTATGGTTGAGTAAATATGTTTGCTCAATTACGAATATCCCATGAACAGTATAAAGTTATATATCAGTTTACTTCTCGTGTGAAATTTTAGCTTCCCACAAAAAATGTGTCCAAACTATTCTTAACATTTAGCTTTTTGCTAAATAATGTAGGATTTCTGTCTTTCCATCACAACAGACCTACAGGGCTATATCCACATGGTGTTGTTCTGTACTGCATAAGTTGCAAATTGTAATTTGATAGACAGAATCTCACTGAACAGCTTTCTGGGAAAAATAACAAACTTACATAATCATGAGTCATGGAAATTAATGCTATAGCACATTGTGAAAATCTATGATTAGTTTTGGAGCCATAGTTGAATCCAACTGATGTTCATATTGTAAACTAAATTCTTCATAAGGATTGCAAAGCAAAGTTTTATGCAAACTCCTTTTTCAAAACTAAACTTGTGGTCTTAACGAGGACAGATACTAAGAGAAGCAGCATGACAGCTTAATTTATCTGTCTGACGTTTATATGTGGTGTATTCTGCCCCAGGGATTAATAAAGCCGTTTTGTGCTGCACACTCTCTTCCCAAAACTCACCAGGGAGGTATTTGATCACACTTAATGGAATGTATGTGAGCCTGCAAATTACTGTCCCTTACCCAGGGTCGCGACTGGATCTAACACAAGGCCACACACCAGCCACAACAATACAAATATTCACAGCACAAAGGGGCAAATTATGAATAATCTATCCATCCATCTCCCTTAGCCTTTTATCTTCTTTCCACTCAAATGGTTCCCTGTCTCGTGAGACTCTTCAGTTTCCATCTATAGAGACATTGATCTAAATCCCAAATCTAATACTTGAGAATATTTTACCCAAGTCCAGACTGAAAAACCCTACCTCCACACAGGTCTTCACCCCTGAGCCAGCGGCATAGTGCAGGCAGGTGTTTTTCTTGTTGTCTGTAGCATTGACATCAGCACTCTCGTATTCTCCGTGATCCAGCTTTGCCCCAGTCCATGCCAGGATGATTTGTAGGCATTCAGCCCGACGCTGTTCATCATCGTATGGCCGCGAGATCCGAGGCTGCAGTGCCCCCTCTGAGATCAGGATCTGGGGCCCCATGCAGAGGAGGTGCAGAGACGTCTCATTGTGCACATTACGCTTGTTAGGATTTCCATCTTTGCTTAAGACAAAATACCTGACAGAATAAGACAAGGACAGGAAAAACTGTTGTTTAAATATTATACTTAGAAATAATATTTGAAATGAAATATATAGAATTACCTAACATCAACCGTGCGGAACTGTAAATTGAAATTATCCAAATCAGTCTTGAGCCCCAGAATTTTGGAGGTTTGTGTCAAAACAGTATCAGAATCATAATTATCCATCCGGAATCTATACAGACATGTATTTTGCACCCATTTCAATTGAATGTCACCCGCTGCCATTTTTCACACACCCTTGCAATTTTTTTTAGTTAGGTATGGATGCAAATTGAGCAAGCCTTAAATTTGTGAATAAAGGACAGGGCCTGAGAAAAGACAAAGACAAACACATGCAAGGCTGTTAGCTTGTCGGGTGGGAAGCTCTTGGAGTCCCATCCTATTTCAACCCAGCATGTCGCATTCCTGAGAGCTGCTAACAGATGGCTATGTGGAGAGACAGATGGGGTAGGGCTATATGAAGTCGAAACATGAAAAATTCGCTCTTCTGATGCAGCAATAAGGTAATAGATGGGACCAGTTGATTATCATTACAGTGCCATAAAGTAAGAGGAATGCTGAAAGCAATCCTGCTAGGCTGAACGGCTAAAACACAGGCAATAGAATGAATAATCGAATTTATCAAAAGAATCGGTAGCATGGGGACAGCAATTGAGTGCTGCATCTATCAACCGAAAAAAGACATACACTTTTCCCTAAAAAAATGTGAGACTCTGAAGGTGTCCATTATATCTGCTTGTTGCTTTGTCTGATTTTGTTTGGGCTACATCCTGACCTGAGTAGGCGTGTCATTGCGTGCCGGGCAGCATAGTGCAGTGGAGTGTTGTGCTGGTAGGACTCTCCGTAGGTAGAGTTGGGATCCAGAGCCTCCTTGAACTGGGGGTTACTCTCATAGAGTTGGCAGGCGAGCCCCTCATCCCCATTGATGAGCGCTTTACGGAACTTGGTCGCCGTGTTCCCCATCTCTTCTCCTGCTGTGGGTTCAAGCTCGGACTGACACAGCAACCTTTTGAGTTGTCTTCGACCTGCTCAAGTCCAACTCACCAGCATACTGAAGGTCCTAAAGAAAAGAGGAAAAACAAGGTTAAATTCCTTTGCGCCTTGGTTTTTTGTCCAACGATGCCTTGCTCGAAGAAAAATGGTAAAACTAAAATATAGCCAGCTAGTATTTTTATCACTGTTTCACAAATATCAGCACTGCGTCCTAAAGTATGAATCACTTCCTCTCCCTCTCAACCTCAAGGATGAGACATGCAGCTCCAAGGTTGCACGGTCTGCTCTGCCACAAGCCTGTGTATGCATCAACACTGCGCCGTCTACCACCTCCTTGTGATTCTCATTTTTTATTTTTTTGTAAAGAATAACCAAACATTGTGCCAACAAGCTCACACAGAGAGAAGGAGAAGACTTCCTCTGGCATCACCAGGTGCTTCCGCCTCTCCTTGCCAACGCTGCCCATCCTACTGAGGCAAGGAGTCATTGTGAAGCGAGAGATCATCCACTCAACAGCAACATGCAGCGAGTCAGCATTTCGCTTCCACCAGAGCACCATATGGTCATGACTGTTTGGTCAGTGTGATGCTTTATGTATTTTTTTTAGCTGCAGCACAAATACACAGTACACATCACAGGATGCAATACTTCATGATACTAATATTCATGAACTATCACCACCATAAAGATCCTTCCACTTGAGTTTGCTTTGTGATATTGTTGTGTACACAAGCAAAGGAGAAAATGCTCCATGAATACCTCTCAAGTTTACCTAATCTCCAGCTCTCAATAGGTCAGTCGGTGTGAAGGAAACGATAAGCAAATGTCGACATTCCACCGACCATTTTCCACAGTTTATATAAACAGTAAAAAGTGGATGGATCTAAATAGTTTTCATCTTATCAGCCAATCCTTTATAACAAAAGTAATATAAAACTACATAAGAGAAAGTTCCTGCATGTCACAGAACGGAAAATAAGATAATTCCAGATATTTATCTTAACCCTTGGTCATTTTCACTCACTGTAACTTGAGGAGATTTCAGTGTCACTCTCGAACACAGTTAATATGATTAGCAACACATTGACTGTTTATATGGACAGCAATATTTAACAATTGGCATTAATCCGAGACTGAATATTTAGATTATGATGTCTACATGAGTTGCTACTTGCTACTAACATTTTTCATATTCATTCATATTCCTGTTTACGTGTTGCAGAGCAGTTTGATTATGACGTCAAGCAGAAAGGGGCGAATTCCCCACAATGACCTTATTCGGGTTAGGGTAATCAGAAATAGATGTTCACATGGAAGTATCTTATTCAGACCATTGTCTTTATTGGGTTGTAAGAGAATATTAATGTTCATGTAAACATAGTCAACGACTTCTCTCCAAATGAGAAAGTGATCTCAGACTTTCAGATCCCAGTGAGGATTCAAGATTTGGACATGAAGCCTCCTGCATTGACTTTAGCTCTTTAACACCAGATCGCAACTTGTTTACATGTTGTCTAGTTATGAGCGGGTGCTGCCTTAGTCCAGTCGTGTACAGAGGTGGATAAATCATTTACTTAAAATTCGACCATCATTTTTCCACTGTCAAGTTTCAGCTCTTAGAAAACACTCTATTTAAATGTAAAATAAAGATTGGTGAAAAGGGGGCTGGACCAGAGTGGGACAGCACTTTGCCCCCCCCTCTCTGTAAAAGATTTATCATCAATCGCTACACTGACACAACTTATAACTTGTTCTTTAATCAACCATCACAAAACTAAATTCTGTTAACTTATATAAATGTGTTATAACATTCACTTAAACTATCCATTCCTGAGTTCATTTGTCTTACAGCAGCTGAATCTGTGTCAAGTTGGTGGCTCGTGAGGACAGATCGGTCATTAACACACACAACACAAACAACACACACAACATCCCACCTCGGCGAACACACGTGTAAACACCTGATCTCTGAACACACTTATATAACCTGGTTAACGCGAACCAGTGAAGCCCTCCGGCTAACTAATTAACTAATGGGTAACGACACTGTCACCAGGGCTGAGTAGCACCGAGAGCCAGCGGTAGAAGACAGGCGACATGTCACTTGTCACTAAACTCCTGCACGCAGGCCTTTCCCCCCCCGTGTTGTGTGCTGTTTATCGTCCTGGCTAGTTAGCTCCGCCTGGTAGCCGCGGCGTTCTGTTGTGTTAGTGGACAGTCCGCCGTGTTACCTTTCTGACGAGTGAACACGTCCACCGGCTAAAAGCGAGACCTCGGGTGACGGCAGCGGCCAAGCTCCGGATAGCAGCCCCGGTGTTAACCACTCAATCCCGCTTGTTAAGCCGCTGAGTTATTCACAACTACACAAACACAACAACGTGACGCTAGCATCTGCGTCGGCGAGAACGTCAGCGCACACGCTAGCGGCGCAGCTAGCGAGCTAACGGGGCTTTCTGGCCAACTCGAGCTAGCACAGTTGGGTAAAGTCGCGGTGAACAACGAGTAACAAGTATGGGGACTCACACACGCGGTGCATGGCGCTGTGTCTGCGAGGTGACCGTCAGTGGCTAATGGGAGAACACTGGTTCTCTGCTGTGGTTCCCTGTTCTATAATGGGATGTTGTTCCTGTCAACTACTCTCCTGCCTGCCACTCGGGTTGCCAGGTTTCAGCACAGGCGGGGAAACATGGACCCACTGTCTGACAAACAGCTGAAACACCCCCCCGACCAGTATGACCAGGTTATTACACATCCAGTACAGGACTTTATTTTGTGCTGTACTGGTTAAGCAATGGACAATCAGGTTTATAGTATATCTTTCAACCCCATGTTAGTATTCTCTCTTTATTCCCCCTAAAGGCTCAGCATCAGTTTGCATGTTTTTTTATTTGGCAAAAAGTACATACTTAAGATAAGATAAGATAGGAAGAGATAATCCTTTATTAGCTACACAATGGGGAAATCTGCAATATTACAGGAGCAAGAGTCCGATATAGGCATCAGTGAGTAATAATATGTGCAGTGTTGTGCAAGTTCACACCTCTCATGGACTAGTTCAAAGTCCAGTTCATTTCATAGTTTTTAGGTGGAAACTGAGAATGAAAGACTTAACTTGTTAAAGAAAACCTTATCCATCAAAACCCCTTGCCTTTACTGTCGGAATGTTTATCAGACAGTGTGTAAAAATCCCTCAGATAGTAATAAGGTGCATCGCATCTCGGATGTAGTTGCTCAGTCTGCGTCTTTGCTTTCTCTTGCCCTCTGTGTATGAGACCGAGAGCTGTTGTGCTGCAGGTATGGCCTGCCTCTTTAAGGAAAGTTTGTAGTGTGTGACGTAGTGCACCAGGGTATTGTGGGAAAATACGCTAAAAGTGTGTTTATAAAGAGAAGTGACGGACCTCCTAGAGCGAGTGTTGCTCCTGCTGTATATCCGAGAAATAGAGTGGCCGCATTCCAAGTAAAGAAACATCTCCTCCTCCTTATTCAGGGGCGGCTCCTGGTACAGGCGACATAGGAGACTGATCTCTCATGACGTGACACATGCAATTTAAAACAATACATTAACGTCACACCATCATTCTCTTAACCCCGGGGACGCACCGGAGGTAGAAGCGCTGCGAAAAGCAGTCCGCCTCCTTTCCTTGCCCATGTTAAATACTTGGGCTGTTCGCACCGGCAGCGTAGTGCCGGGAAGAACCAGGAAGCGCCGCGACCACACACAAAAGCACATTATCTCCTGTGGGGGGGTGGCGGCTACAGGCTTGCGTAGGTCTGTCACCTGTGAAGACCAGCATCATTTACCCCTGAACCAGCGCGGAGAAATAATGATGATGAAATGTGATATAAAAAATGTAAATATAAAATTTAATATAAAAAAATGTAATTAAATGATATATATATATATATTTTTTTTTAATTAAATGAAATGGGGGGAAAAAATGCACGCGCACACTCTGCGCAGAAGCCTACTGCGCACATCCTGTGCAGAAGCCCATTGCGCACATCCTGCGCAGAAGCCTACTGCGCACATCCTGCGCAGAAGCCCACTGCGCACAAAAAACAAAAACACTGCGTGCAGTTTTTTTGGTTTTTTTTTATAAAAATGTCCCTGTTTTTATATTTAATTAATTAAAATTTACATAGTGTAAGATATTTTGCAATTAATAGGAGAAGTCCTGCCAATATTAAGAGTTTAACATAATTGCCAGCTTGAAAATGGGTCTCTGATCCATGAAGCTTCCTTCTACCAAGTTGCGTGGTTCGGAGCCGAGACACTGGCCAGAGAAGAAAACACTTGGAATACGTTGCTTGTTTGGTCTGCATATGTGTGCCATGAGTGATGGGTAACGTAGTGCGACGTCGAGTTATCGCGGACATTTTACGGGCACTGAGCAACCACATGGTGAAAGCATTCGATTTATACAGCGTCTCTCCTGAGGAGAAAGTATTGAAATGTCCCGAGGGTCAGTGAAAAGGTAGGGTTGGGGCACGTGACAGTTCTAGGCCAATGGCTGTTGGGTTTTGTGGGATGCCAGGCTCTCATTGGCTGATGAGTTTGCGTATCAAGGGTGATGAGGAAGGGGAGTGAAAAATACAGTGGTGGGTGATAGGAGTGTTGGAGTTACGAACAAGAAGTGTGTCGTGTTCGCTGGACTTTAATAAAGTTACACATAAAGAGAGGTTTCCTGTCGTCTATAAGCGAGGACGCTACAATACGAACGTGTTCACCGTTCAAATTTATTATTTGTCATTGAGTTGCGTTCAGTTCATCATTCTCATAAAGGTGGACGCGTTCAATGAGCGCGTTCTTTTGCGTTCGTTCATGCACAACACTGAATATGTGACGTGCAATACCTGAGTGTAAGGAAAAAGAAAAAGTGTAACAAAATATGAACGGAGTGAGGTATATACAGTGTAAAAACAAGAAAGAATGTTTACAGTAAATGGATGTAAAATAACCATTGTATGAATATTGCAGAGTTAAAGGTTCAGTATGTAAGATTTAGTTGAAAGGGATATAGTGCCAGACTCCTTACTGGTCTCAGTCTCTGGCCTGGGACCCTATCACACTGAACTGATGTCCCTGTCTGTGACTGTGACACTTTGATTCTTTACAAATAACTGTACACATTGCACAATCCTCCCCTTTATCGTATTGTTTTATGTTTCATTTCCCCCCCTAATTTTATATTTTCGGTATCAACAATTACTCAAACACGCCACTCCAAATTCCTTGTATGTGTAAACCTACTTGGCAATAAAACCCAATTCTGATTCTGAAACTGATTATAACTTCATTCTAGTGATGTTTTCACTGGTGTTATCATCTAAATTGTACAAATTGTTTTATTTCCCGAGAATGAGCCCTTTATATTTACATTCTATATGTTGTTGTTTTTCGACATCTGAAGGCTACCGCAGGTTCTCTTTCATATTTGGAAGGGGGAGGGTGAGCTGAGGGTCATTCAGCCACAACATGCAAAGTGTCTCTGAATTCTACGCACTGAACTTCTCAGAGATCTGAACCACAGTTAAAGTGCTGACCACAATTGGTTTGTGGAGTTCTACTGTGAGCAGACCTGGTTTGACAATCTCACTGCTGCAGGTGGAAACGACTTACAAGCCTGTCCTATCCAGTGTGTAACAGGTTCCCATTCACATAGTCGGAATTGGACTCTACACAGAAAAAGGTATGAATATATATGAATAAAATACATGAACAATACAAAAAAATACTAAAATTGTTTCTGTTTGGTAATGAGAGCAGACTGAAGTCAATGTGACGTCACGACACGAGTCTCCATCACTGTTCAACAGGCTGCCGCTTAGATGTGTATGGTTGTGATTACAATGAAAGTTCACTAGAGGGCGCCACAGTCCACAGAAACCAATAATAGGACATGAAGCTGAGATTTTATTGCATTTTATTTTTCACCTCTTAACTTTTACGTCCTATTATTTGATTTGTTTGACTTTTTTTAATTCTTTCTGAATGTTTATTTTGTAATGTCTTATATTGCATTTTTTTACTATGCCTTTTACAACTTTGAATTGCCTTGTCCTTTTGAAATATGCCTCGTAGCTTTTCAACACTCGAGACTGAACGAAAGTTAATTTAAATGATGTCTACCAAAATGTGTATGGTCGATTCTAGTGGCCTTATCCTCCTTTGCCCCAACACACAAGCTTTAGCTTATGTGTGAAATGGACTTATCCAATGTGTCTAACGAAATATCTTGAGGTTAACAGGCAATCTTAAAGTGTCTGAAAATATACACTAATGAAAAGCTTCATATTGTATGAACACATAAGCCCATGTGCAGCATGTCATTTAAACAGAGGAACAGTGTCATTACTTGAAATAACCACACATCCTCCATATACAACACGTATGCCTTTTATTATCAAATATCTGGACATTGCAATGAAGGTACATATAGCATAGCATTCCCACATGTCAGTGCCCAGAATTCATATCCACGGGCCTTCAATAAATAATCTGTAAAGACAAAATTTCAGTGTGAAGTCAAATACAATGATGTATGCAACAAACACATAACATGATTTTTTTTTTTTTTTCTATGAGGAAACTTAAACGATTGCTTTGGCACCTTCAAACTTGCATCTGCAGAGTTACATACATGAGGGGATCAAAAAGTAAGCCCATAACTGAAAGTGGCAATTCACCCGTACGTGTCTCTTTTTTTTGACTGTGTCCTTAATGCTTCCTGTGTCACCACAGACGAGATAAAAGTACTTTTATTACCACTGAGAGAAATTCTGGGTGCACAAAGTCCCCAAAAAACTGAATACTATGTTCACTGTGGCAGATGAAGAACAACCAAAACAACAACATGAGGCCATATTTTTAAGGGTTTGTGTAAAAGGAATAATAAGCTGCCATGGCTTTGGATGAGGGGGGGTCCTTGCCATAGGAGCTACTGTTGGTGGTAGCTGAGGCCAAGTCCTCACACTTAATGTCAGAGGGAGAGTCCTCGGTGCCCAGACCATTGAGAGACAAACGCCTTCGTTTGCAGGCCATGGCATAAGAATCAGCCTTGTCGAGGGAAAGAGCTAATGACTGTGTCTCTGTCCAAGAGGAGATCAGGCCTCCGCCGTCGTTCACGCCCTCCTCTATCTGTATCTGTTTAACTTTGTCTGAGTCTTCTAGCAAACCAGCAGTGGGGCTGGGTCTGGGAGACCAAGGCAGACCCGTCGTGACCTTCCGCTGATATGCTGCCCTGGACCCCCATCCAGCAGACATGGCATTGAAAGGAGAGTCTGGGTAGTAGCCGAGCGCGTGGGATGTCTGCATTGAGAGTGATTTGATACCATAAGGAAGCAAGGAGCTTGAGTATTCACCATCATAAGGTGTCAGATCGAGCTTGTTGCTGGTGCCAGTGCAGTTTCCTCCTTGTTGCATGGAGGTGACAAACCACCTCTGCGAGGCTCCGTCTTCAGTCTGAGGTGAGAGGAGGCTGTTTGTCTGTGGTACTGCTCGCTCGCTGTTGTAGAAGCGATTCTGCGGGAGGTTGTTGACAAACTGGTCCTGGAAGAGGGGCTGCATGGTGTAGCGGGCGCCTGGGACAATCTGGTGGGCACGTGGAGAGTCGGTTGGAGATGGGGTGAGGCGGTCATTCTCTGGAACTGTGTACATCCTGGAAAAATATGTGTACTTATTATGTTCAGGTCAAGAAAGGTCAGTGTCTGACTGGGTGGAAACAATGGCGTGGATATGTCTTTCAAAGCCTCCTGTGGACAGGTGTTGTAAACTAGCATTTATGCTAATACACTGTAAACAATGCATCTGGTTCGTCCAATGACATTGTCATGTCCATGTCCAAATCAAATCAAATCAAATCAAATAAAATCAAATCAAATCAAAGTGAGCTCCCGCACACGAAGGAACTGATTCCAAGTTGTTACATTTAGAGAGAAAATCACAACACAGTAAGACAGCTGATGCTATAAAGCACATCATTTTATGTAGGCCTTTTGTAAAAATATTCACACTCATTCATAGCTTATGAGGAAACGTATGACAATTACTCACGAATCATAATTATCTCTGAATCCTTTGGCAAATGGGTTGTGATCAATCTTCAGCTGTGTGATCTAAAAGAGAACAAGGCAGAAGAACCAGCAAAACACTGTTATTTAAAGAACCAGCAAGGAAAGAATATAAAATAGAACAGTGAACTATCTATCTACCACATGTCTATCTACCGCATGCATGTCAACATAATCTGAGAGTTGATTTAAATATTAATTATTGTCCATTTACAGTTAATGAGAAATTACAAACAATATGCAATAAGCCTACTGCATAATGATTAATTTATATATATTTCGTAGGCTAAAATATAGAAGAAGTGTGTGTGTGCGTGCGTGCGTGCGTGCGTGCGTGCCTGCCTGCGTGCGTGCGTGCGTGTGTGCGTGTGTGTGTGTGTGTGTGTGTGTGTCTGCTTACGTCAGTGTTCTGGTAGGCTGTGACAGCAATAAACTGCGTCTCTGGAAAAGTGAAGCTCTGAGTTTTCCCGTCAGTGTTGACGTCCTCCGCTCCGTCCTCCGTCACCTCCACGATGTGCAGCCTGGGCTGGTACTTATGCAGAGACTGCATGATAACCATCTGCAAACAAAACACCCGTTATAATATTTAAAATGTAAAGAAATTTGAATAATGCCGCAACTTGTATTCGTTAAAGTTCGTTTGCACAACTTGTGTCCTGCAAAATATCCTCATATTCTCAATGGGAGCGCTGCGTAAAAAAACTTTCAAATGAATTTCCAAACTTGAAAGTAAAACGTGAAAAGACCCTGCGCTTAAAATCGTATATTAACATGCAAAAAGACAAAAGAAAATTACCTTTACTTTAAAAAAAAAAAATCACAATTAAACAGAAATGTTTTACATATGATTGTTTCAAGTTTGCATCTGTATTTCAAGCCTTGGATTATGTAAATGCTTCTCTAACCTGTGAAGTACTGTGACTGGTTCCTTTGTTGTTGGTGAGTTTCAGTTTGCTGAAGGAAATTTCTTGTCTCATCCAGTGGGCCCCTGTGTTCGGAGACTCTGGGTGGATATACACTTTGTTCCCTGGAATTAAAAAAAATACATTTTACATCTTAGCCAACGACAAATACAAACTTAATTGAATTTATTTCATTGAAAAAAAAAGGGGTTCAGCTTGCACCTACAATGTATTCGAGACCTAAATAAACCCTATTTTGTCTGAAATTACACATTCTTTGCAAATAGAAAATATGTCAATTACATGCATGCATGAGCCAATTTTAAACATTTCCATTTCATGAAATGATCATGATTCAAGTTAAAAAAAAATCCACATAAATGCCTCATATCGACCTGGATCGGTACCTTGGCTGCTGTTGTCCGCCTTCCCACAGGTGACCCACTTGCCACCTTGAAACCTCCAGTGGTTTGGATCCGCCAGCACCACCTCCACGAACACGTTGTAATGCGCCGACAGGTTGAGACCAGCGATGTTAAAGCTGAGGAACGGGAACATCCGTCTGCAAACACGCCACAGAATTAAAACAAGTCCTCATAATTACGCATTGAAATAAAAGTTGGTTTCATGCCCATCCCTGCGGACCGCCCCTGCCTCCTCACCTGCCCTGCTTGGTGATGATCATCTCCGTCTGGTGCCGGTGGAACTTGAACCACAGCGGCCGGTTGCAGAGGTAAACCTGGGCCCTCATCCCGGGGCCGGTGGCCGGGAGAGGCATGTTGCTGAGAGCCGAACCGGCGTACGGCGGGTAGATGCAGCCGGGGCTCTGCCCGAGCTGGTAGGCCGAGCTGAAGTGACTGCGGCCGGTCGCGGAGGGAGAAAACCCAGCGGGAGGCAACACGGAGCCCAGGTGGAGGGATGAGGGGTACCTGCCCGCGCCGGATGGGGTGTAAACCGGCCCACCGGGGGTGTAGGGGATGAAGGAGCAGGGGCTGGCTGTCTCCGGGCTTTGTTTTGACACTGATGGAGGGATGTAGTACCGCTCGGCACCAACCCCGTGCTCCGGGTATCTGCTGCGGACGGTCACATCATCCCCTTCCACGGATGGAGACTTGCGCCTCTCATCCGATGCCTCCTTAGTGGAAGAGAAAGTGCTGTTCTCTCCTTCACCGCCTAGCATGGCTGCTTCTCTGGTGTTGGCTTAGGGGTCGATTCCTCTCGTTGATCCCGGTTGACACCAATCTGGCCCGAGGACTTTTCTTCCCTGTCAAGAGTCACTGAATCTACTTTATTTCAGGTGTCTCCCGCCTGCACACAGTCTCGTCTAAATCCTGGAGACAGACACAGATTGGGGTTAAGGACGGTCTGAGCTACACATATAACGTCATCAATCTGTTGTCACCAACTCTCGAAAGGCCTAATTGTGTGCCAAGCGCGTGAAGTGCGGGTAAATGTTTGAATAAAGAGACACATCACCGAGGCTGAAGATCCTAGTGGGCGTATCAGGGTGTGGCTGTGAAGTCTGATCCCAAAATTTAAAAACATGTCATCTTTGCCTGATGGCTCCATACCTTCCTTTTTATTCAATATGTGTATTCATTTATTATAAAGGACCTTATCTTTTTTGGATCTCAAATTGCCCTGGAGAAACTAAATCTGCAACGTGATAATGGTTAAAATGGTAATAATATATACTTCAGACTGGTGACCTGTGTTGTATCCAGCTGATATTGAAGGAGCCGCCTTGAATTAAGAGTCAGATTCTTTTAAGTCAAATAACAAACTATAGATTCAAGCTTATATATTTATATATATTTTAGGGTGTAGTTTTCTAACTAAAGTTAAAACTCCCACCTGGACTAAAACCATTGGCACATTTAGATAATTTATGTGGTTCACCAGAGTAAATTAAATTGAATTCGGCTTTACATTTAATCATGTATGGTTAAAAAATATTTTTGGACAAAATAAAACTAATTGTGAGCACACGTGCGCCTACACGGTGCTGATAATCCCATATTATTATTCAGAGTTAATGGATCTGCGTTCATTCACATCTGATGCGGTCCCGTGTCCCAACGGGAAACCCGACGTGAAAAGGGGAAATAGCCAATTATTTTTCCGTTTGAAGAAACCTGTGATGTTTCGTGGATCAGACAGTTCAATGTGAGAAATGACAACAAATAAATCAAAACGACCCAACGAGAAAAAAGTAATATAAACATGAAATAAGTATCAATTTGCAGTGAGACAAAACAAAAACATTATAGTGTGCATTAACTTCCTCCAAATAACTTCAAATTTAGTATCATTTTTGTGGTGTTTCAGGAAAATAACATTGTGATTTCTCGCTGAAATAAAATGTCTAAATTATGAAATAAGCAGCATTTATCAAATCCAAGCGTCAATTAAAAAATGACGAAGAAACTCTGACTTACCAAGTGATGTTATTCCCGTTTCTCTTTACAAGTCAAGTTCAAGACGCGCACATATAAAATATATCACACTAAATAAAAACTCGGGTAACGTCAACGACCTGCGGAGCTGAGTCCTTAGCAGCACATGGCATCATGTTGTGTTTGTGGTCGAGGAGGGAGCCAGCTGGGAGATAAAAACCCGAGCCATGTGGAGGCGGACTGATCCGTGCGTAAAGGCGCACTCCCGCTTTCACCGCTGCTCTCTACTTGTGGCCATGACGCACCGATGGCAGCCTATTAGCAGACTTTCCTCTGCTCCCCAGGGGAGGGGCAGGGGATCCTCGGCGTCACAGTCAAGGTGTATAAAGGGCGAGGAAGCATCCCAACCCACCCGTGACCTGTTTCCGTCCCATCAGAGACATCAGTGGAGGGAATATTCCCATCGTCTGGGCTCTGGGTGTGCCACTCAACAGTGAGAGCATAGTGACCCTACGAGTGCCCCGTGTTGTCATATAACCTGGATCATTCTCATTACTGTGCAAAGACTGAAGAGAACTGCATGAAACCAAAGTCTTTCTACAGTTACAAAATTAGCTCTAAAAACTTTCCAAAGCAACAAAACAGTAGAGTCCTGCATGTCATGCTTCAGCCATTGCAGTGTTTTACCTTTAACATGTTGTAAGATGTGGCCCACTGTGAAATAAGAAAATGTACCTCACTGAAAATAATAAGGGCATTAAATGGAGTAAACTGCTTTATTTTTCATTCCTAGTTTTGCCACAGCTTCACAGATTGAGTTTTCTTGACTTAAACTACTCAGAGTCTGAGCAATCTCACCACAAACGTATAATCAAAATGATCACTCACGTCATTGCTGAAGGGGCTGAAGAGAGAAATAAGTTAAGACTGTTTTGCACTTATCTTCAGTGACGCTAAAACAAAGTGAGAACCTTATATTTATCATCAGAAATATCTGTATATGAAGGTAAACGAGTTGACCCTCACATACTAACATCACTGGGCTGAGTATAACTGCTGCTGATTTGTCAACAGAATACACAGTGGAAGTATAGTCACAAAAGACTTTAAATGGGCCCATACCAAACTGTTTCCTCTTCGATAGCTCCAGCTCCTTGGGTTCAAAGCAGACCAGTTTCAGACTACACATGATGTTAATGGCTCACCTTTCAGCAGCTTAGAGACCCGCTCCCCTCACAGGACCAGACGCGATCAGCTGCTGCTGCTGCTTGGCTGCATGGTGGAGCGTTTACATGATAAAGACAGTGAGAGGATTAGTGAGGCAGGTCCCCACCTCTGAAATAAACACACTGACATCAAACAAGACAAATCAACTGTTTGGGTAAACTGTTTGAACAGCAAACAGTCTAAAGCTAATACACTTTCTGCTGATTGCACTGATAAACTAATTGAGTGCTTGATTATCTCAAGAAGTCATGAACCTAGAGTAAGAATTCATCTAGTCTGTGTGCAGTAGGTCCTGTTTACTACTGTTAAATGTATGTGTATTATCCACACAGAGAACAATAAATGTGCTAACTGGAACCAAAAATCTTTGGAGTGATTCCATAGAATAAAAAAGAACCCCTTAGCAAGAGGTCCTTTTAAGATCCTATTCTGCAAACAGATCTCCAGACTCAAAAACATGTCTGTGGGGCAGCCTGGACACAACTGGTTCAATAAAGAAGCTCTTTTATAAATGTCCTCAAGCATTTGTAGCCATAATATTCAAACTCAACGGATATGGTTTTAAAAACGTTGGCATGTAGTTATTGGCCATTTCTTGATGTTCCATTTAGCTTAAATTGATAACAAGGTATTATTAATGTCAGTTTGGAGAAGTACAGAGCATTCGCTTTCTTTATTTAGCGAACCTCCATCCGACACACAAACACATATGGTCACGTGCTCTGGTGGTAAAACCAATGAGTCAGAAGTGAGAATGTGTGGTGTCCTGAAAAGTTTCTATTGCACTTTCTATATAAGCTTCTCCTGTCCCAGTAGTTCACACTCGCTGACTGCAATTCCCTCCTTCATGAGTCTCCACTCAAAAAACGTACATCATGATTGGACTGTTGAGGAGAATGACGTAAGTGCAGAGTTTGACATGAGAAAGGTTTTCTTTCTGCTGGGGACGGGGACTCTCCGTTTGACACATGTATGTACAAATATAATTCTGCCACATCACAAGTGTGGAGCCAGTCACAGCCGTACCACAAGTGTGATCGAATGATGATTCAGACGGAAAAACATGAGACGTGCTGTACACATACAGCAAGATTTCTGAATAATTCTTTATGGTGTAAATTAACTTTTAGAATAAAAGCCATTTAACATACAAGTTTTTACTCAATGCAGGGTTTTTAAATGATGTTCTATGCTGATAGAATGTGTGGAGTTTTGTGGATCTTTCTTTGTATTTTTCAGCGTTTGACTTATTTGTCTTACTCTTCACTTCAGGCACATTTAACCTTATTAAATGATAAATTAACTTTTGATGATCACGTAAAGAACTTTACATTTAACAGACACACAAAGACACACGGTCACACACACAAACACACACACAAAACAGTGCAATTATATGCAGCACCTCTTCTATCACCATCAATCACACCCTTCAGGGTGTCATTCTGGGTTCCATATCTTGCTCAAGGACATTTAGAAGCGAGGAAGAGCCACGGCTCGAACCATCAACCATCTGGTTAGTGGACAACCCACTTTAACTTCTGAGCAACAGCTTTGCTCATGTTAACTAGCTCTCCGGAAACATCACTTGTGTATGGGACACACTGCTGTTTGGCTGCATGTGTTCATTGGGCAGACTGAGTGACTGGCCTCCCTCCTCACACGCACCGAGCAGCTTCCCCTAGCTGTGCCTGCTTTTTGACACATCTAAAGGGCTGCGTCTGACATCTTGCCATCCTGCCGGTCACCTCTCCCGCAGTGCTCATACCAGGCAGGAGAAAAGCTGGTGACCTGGCCATCGCAGACCTGCCCTGGGCCACTGGCCCCCTGCTGGCAGCAGAAGGTCTGTTGGTCTGACGCCATGCCAGGATCTCTGCCCGCCACAGCGTGTGATGTCACAGCAGACACGTTCTGAGAGGAAGGATCTGATTGGAGTTGAAGGTTTGCCTTTCTCGTTTCCTGGGAAATACCCTCTCAACAGCCTACTGACATACAAACCTCATTGATTATCAATTCAATTGATTTTAGTTAATCCTTACTGTACTTGAGGGTTATGGGTAGAGGTGAAAATTGTAAATATGGGCCATGGATATACACTCATTCTTCGGCCTTTGTTGCTGATCACCTGATATCACAGGTCATACAGAAAAACAGAAATATCTTTACCACTAATGTGATGTCATCTGCAAGACAAAAGTTTGGTAAAAAAAAAGAACCAACGGATGAAAATTTGCTATTTAAATGTTCACAATTTATCATAGGAGTTAGTAACCACTGCATAAAGAACAGACTTCATTTGTCAAGATTTTTTATTCCCAGATAAAAACTGAGCTTGAAGAAGAATTACACATTTGTAATGTCACATATGTATTTTAATATAACTTGATTAATAAATTATTAAAAAGTTAGTGGTGGGACATTTTATCAAAGCGCTTTCTATGAAATGTTGTGAATGCCATCATAGTAAATAATGTTTTTTTTTACTATGTTATACTCACAACTGAGAGTTTTTGCAGCGGGGCTTCAGATGGCAGAAGGTGAAGGCCTCAAGTGACCTCTTCCCCAATCTCCCCCCTACGCTTACGTTTATGGTTCGATCCTACATCCTGTTAAGAGTAGCAGCAGGAGCGGACCATCACATTTGGTGCTCAGCGTGGGGGCGGTTGGTGAGCTGTCATGTTCCAGCTATCCCATGGAGATACACTTCTGCCTCTCTGCGAAGATTTGGTGTTTTCTCATTTGCATTTGCTAATGAGATCCCGTTTGCATGACTTTATACTGGGAGGCTATCTCTCTGAATATCTCTCTACAAATACAGGAGGAGTGTGAAATCCCATTTATCTAACCGTTACTTACCAGTTAGTCCCATTAAGATTAAAGATGTCTTTTGCAGAAAAAGAGCTGGCTGATAAAATAGCATTGAGGTGAAGAGGTAAATTGAGTAAAATTGTAAATATTTCTTAGTGGTCCTCAGCGTCTTTTAGTCTGGATTTCTGAATTTCTTCTTAAAACAAAAACCACTTCAGAGTACTCAGGATAAAACGGATTCACCAGTGGAGCAACAGCTTCACAGTGAAATTTACTGTGAAAAGCTCCTATGCTGACATTTAACAAAGGAAAATAACAGATTGACCCAATGATGTTGTCCTATCTATAGTAGAGGCTTTAAAATGTGTCCAAACCTAAAGTAGAACATTATTTATCTTTTCATAATGCCTATATTTGCCCCATGAGCTCAAACCATTTCACTGATGATCAAGTGTGTGAGCCTCGTCAGCTCAGCCGGATCACAACTTCTCGCAAGAGATTCATCTTCCCAGAAGCTTTCTTCAGCCAAGAGCCATGACTCCCACAATCACTTATCTGACAGGAAGTTGTACAAGTCGAAGGCCAAAGCCAATTAAGTCTTCTTCATTATCACCCAATCTGTACTGTTAAGAATGCCTGCCCACCAATCTGCCAGTGTCACCCACCCCCTCCAAAGAAACCCCATCACAATCTGATCTCGGGTCACAATTGAGAGATTTTGCCTCGATGAAACTAAGTCGATTCTTGGAGATGGAGATGCCTTTGAGGTCAAACATCAACAAGTTCACAGGAGTGATAGAAACACACCTTTAAAGTCAGCTATTGCCTGAGTTTCTTTTTTCAGTGCATTTTGCACTTCAAAGCTGCATTTTACCTGGCTGACCTCTGACCTCCCTGTGAAAGAGAGAAGTCACCTGAACCCCAGGCTCGAAATTATCCAGAGGGGCTGTATGTGAGAACGCAAATGACCGAGTATATTGTTCTCTACCTTTTCTGGAACTTATTTTTGCCAGACCCCTGGTAAAATGTCCAGAAAATGTCACAGTGAGAGTGAGCAAGCTGGGGATGCTTCTAAAATTCAAAAGATATTAAGCTTTAAAAAAAAAAGTCTGTTCAGAACAATCTCCTGTTGTGTTCTTCACATGTGAAAGGTCAAGTGCTGTCCCAATTTTTCCGTCTGAAAACGGCTCTGGAGGAATCCCTACAGGGATATTATACACATTGATTAAGCAAACATATAGTATAGCTGGTCAACTGTCTCATATCTATGATATTTTAGAAGAATAAATTTAAATATTAAATTTAAACAACTAAAATCCAAGTCTATCAATCACTGTGATAAACCAATTCTCTCAAAGAACAAAGCCTTTGTTCATATTGTTCCGACGAACATCTCTTTGTCCAGTGGGGTGGAAAGTATATGTTCTGCATTATGTCCCCTCTCCGATCTGATAGGACCCTGAGCATGTTTTTCTCATATGGGGAATCTGCTGACTGTGGTATCACATTATGATTAACAATTTAACTACGATCCCCTTCTTTCCCATTGTTATTCCACAGATGACTACGAATAAGAATGTAATGCCGGCGACGGCGTGCAGGCTTCATTAGATTCATTGATTGATTTATTGTTTTCCATGGTTGTAATCACTTCCCCCAAGGTAATTTGTAAGCTCTTTATGGTTCAGAGGTATAAGCCTGAGAGTTAATTAATCGGCTTTGTTTATAAGTTTGGAAGTAGAAAGGCCCCTCTGAATCGGTAACTGCTTGGAAGGCAACAGTCTCTGTGACCGAATCCCATCTTCGCCATGACAAGAAAAAAGCATCAAAACTAAGCAGCTAAACAGACCTAATTATTTCTGGGTGATATCTGGATGCTTGCATTTTCCTAGATTTGTGTCTGCCTTGCTAATTCTCTTCTTGTCAAATCCCAAATAAGGACTTTAATATGTTTCAAGAGACAAACTCTTTCACATTAACACATAAATTGTCATTAAAATGCAATAATCTGACACTCCACACAAACACTTTAATTACAAAAAACACTATATTTTCAATGAATTTGACATAAAGTGACAATTCAAAACTTAATACTTCTGTAATCATTCCTACAATCCTTTTTACAGTGTATGCTCACTCTGGGAACCATTTTGGGCTTCAGCCCTGTATATATATATAAAAAAAGCATTGGTACTCTAAACAAATTATTTGTAAATAAATTATCTCCCCAGAATTAAATGATTCTATTTTTGTATCTGCCCCAAATTTGTGTCACTGTCGCTGCTCCGTTCTCACCCACAAACACAACCCCAATGATATCATCTGGCCTATCGAGCTTGATTGAAGTCCCAGCTCCCTTTAATTGGCTTTTTGATGGTATGTGAATGGGAGCTGCTGTTTATGGGTTAAGTGCATCTTGATCAGAGCTTTAATCCAGTCATTAGCAGAGGAACATGAGGTGTTGAGAGCGGCGAGGAGAGGTTGATAATTGAGAGGCTGCTTCCTTGCTCCATGCGCTATACGTGTGAGCATGTGTGTGTGAAGGCTATATGAGTGTGTGTGTGTGTGTGTGTGTGCGTGTGTATGTATGTAAGCACTCGTTTGATTTATCCTGGAGAAAATAGAAAAGATAACAGACTGAGGGAAAATATTTATATTTGTCAATGCGGGTGACATTTTACTCGCCCTGATAAAAACCTGTGTTTCATACTTTACTGTGCAATCACATGTTTAATATAAGTATAAAATAAATAGGTGTACACTTAGGGGAACAAAATGCAAGGAATTCAAAGATCAGAAAACAAAGCACCATAGTGTTTCCATAGCAAAATACAACTACCACAAACAAACTGTCTTATTTATTTCATTGTACATTTGTTTCGTGATGAAAATATGTACCACTACATACAAATAGATTGTTATTGTCTACAAAACACCCAACTCCTCCATTCCTGTCCCATTCCTCCCTGTTGCTCAGCTGTCAAATTCTCACTGAGTTTTTCTCACTGTATATTTTAGCACCTATCCCCTGTGTGAGGCCTGTGTTCTTCCGTACCCCCACTCTTTTCCCCGTCTCACTCACACACACACACACACACACACACACACACACACGCATGCGGATGCACAGCGTGTTGAATTGACGAGTCTATATTGAATAAACATGCTGCTGTTAGATAGGTTTCCTAATTTGCATCATCCTTTGCAAAGTGTATTTTCCCCCATTTTCAGTGTGATTTATTGCAGACTTACACACACACCTACTGATCCTTTAAAAGCACTGTCAATTGCTCACAAACCTCCAGTGCTAGTCACCTTCTCAGAGGATCATCAACAAATAAAACACAAAATGTGGCCTTTTCATACTTTACCAGTGGCATGGAAGCAGCGTGTGGTTCAGAGGAGGTATATTTAATACGTGTGTCTACCAAGACTGTATCCAGTTTGGATCTGTTCTTAAAGAACCCTTACACTTTATTAAATTAATTTGCATTTCATAACTTCTATAACTATATTTCCTAGGTTACCTATATGCACATTGTGTAGACAGTATTAGCTTTATTTCTTTTAGTGATTTAATTGATTTGTTACTTGTTAATATCAACTTGGAACATAGCCCCTGAGTCACCGGTGTGAGTACATCTCAACATACTTCTGGTTTGTGCAACACCTCACTGCCCTGTATGTATGTGTCTGTGCATACATACGATGCTTTGTGTAACACTTTAGGGTGTGAAAGGTACAACGAGAATAAGACTACCGTGGGCCGAGTTTGACCTCGCCCAGTTGCTTCCCCTCACTAGAGTCTCCCTGTGTGAAGGTGTGAAAACATTTACAGGCCATTTACAGCAAGAGATGACACGTTTACCCAGGTCAGCAGACACACACGCACACACTCACACACACACACACACACAATTTGCAGTCAGTTCAAGAGACTAACAGCGCCTCTCCATGATTCTGACTGAGGAGAAAGAAGAAACCCAGCTCTTGTCTTGTTAAAGTACCTAATTGTAGTGAACTATTTTTTTTTTATAACTTCTCAGAGCGTATACATGCACATACACACCGGATGCACAGCACTATCTCCAGCATTACTTTCCTTCACCATAGGACCGACAGAGTGAAGAAACTGTAATGTTGCACTTCATGGAGCCTGGACAGTGCTTTTGTGCCTTCAAAAGTCATAAATGGGATTTTACCCGAACACGCGAATATACACGCTGATGCCCCTACATAGTTACGTCTGAGGTGTTATTAAAAAAAAAATTCTCTTCTCTTTTATCCATGAAAAAATTATCGATCTTGTGCTTTGCCTTCTCTACTTGATGGTGTTTTTTTTTCTTCCTGTCATAATGGAAAGTCTCACCGGCCATTTCTTCAGCCTATTCTTCATTTGGAGTAATTATAGATGGAGAGGTAAAAGATGTCTCCTCCCCCCCCCACCCCCGATCCCTTTCTTTCTCCATCCTGCCTATCTTCCTCTCCTCTCCTGCGTGCATTCAGAGGAGCTCTCACCACTGCATTCTTATTAGGGACATGTCTGAAAGGCTCTCCGCAGCATGTGGTGTCCTCTGACCGTCCACTGCGGCTGCTTTTTGTTGGCATTAACAAGCCAAGCAGCCGAGGGTAGCTTTTCAACAGCTACAAACTTTTCCTTTTAGATAATTAACCGCATTCAGACACTCAGCGCAGTGTGGGCTACGTGCGTGGAGAAACCTAGAGAGGATCATATTCTGGACAGAGAGAAAGGGTGAGAGACAGACGGGGAAAAAAGACAAGATGTTCTCTTTTGGTGTTGTTCAGTGCGAGTGGATTCTATACCAACCTCCTATTCAAATGGTGTGGTCCTCGTTTCTGTCCCCCTCGTCATCTCCGTCCTCTTCATCTTTTCATCATGATGGACCATGTAATGAGGGAAAACTCTGGTCATTGTGGAGCGGTCAAAGGTTTGCCGTCTTAATGAATGAAAGAAACACAAGATGGGCTGAATGCTCCCCCTCATTCCTGTTTGCCTTGCTGCAAAAGCTCCAGGATGCCTCCTGAAGAAGGCCTCCTCCATCCATCACCGTCTCATCTCTTGTTAAAGGGGGCATAAAGCAAAGGCAGAGGGGAAAAGTAATTTTCTTCTCCTGCCTATCCATTCTTTTGGTGGGCTTCTGCCACTTTCTGCTGTGTACTTTCATAAAGCTTATAATTATCTTGGTGAGAGCCCCTCAAGTGAGAACGAATGGAGTCTTTGTACCCTTCTCTCTCCAGTCCTCTCCTGTTTCTGGGAAGAAGGAAGTCATATTAACATTTGGTCTGTCCTTTTTACAGATGCAGCGAGAAAAGCCAGATGTGTCTCTGAAAAAATCCCATTCAACACAACTTCATTTGACAAACGGATTTTCGGATGCACTGCTGAGCGTGTCAGAACAGGACAGGGGGATGATGAAGAACCTGGAGGGAGCTGTCAAACTTGAATCTCACATTTACCATTTACCCTACACTAATTAGCAGACTAGCCAGTTTCATTGCAAGGTGCAATGTTGTACAAAACTAGAGAGTGTAAGAAATGTGCTATTACAATTATCTTTTTGTTTTGTTACTCCTTTTATTTCAAATTCTATAATAATGTAAAAGCCCCAGAAATCCTTACAGGTTCAGGGACTACCACCAGGCACAGCAATAGCAAAATATTTACTGACCTGGCAGCAGAGATGATGTTTTTTGGGTGAAACCACCATCAATCCACAACCTTCCTCCACTCCCTCACCCCTCTCTCCATCCCCAACTCTTTCGGCTGATTACTCCTAATGTAATTTTAATTAAAAACTGTGGTGTCAAAGGGTTTAGCCTGCCTGAGAAGCGGGTGCAGATTGTGGCTCAGTGGCAGACCCCTTCACTTGCTTGAGAGGAAATACATCCTGACATTGCTCGCGTGGTGCCAACACAACCTGAGCCAGGATAAGCAAAAAAGGCTTTCTGGTCCATGTGGATGTGGATATGGAGTGGTGTATCCAGGCAAAATGGGATTTCAAATACCAAGGTT
This sequence comes from Platichthys flesus, assembly GCF_949316205.1. NCBI lineage: Eukaryota > Metazoa > Chordata > Actinopteri > Pleuronectiformes > Pleuronectidae > Platichthys > Platichthys flesus. The sequence goes on from NC_084955.1 coordinate 9,710,130, forward strand.
TATTTAATCTATAGTAATACAAATAAAAATAATGATCAATTGCATGTTTTTGAAATAATAAATACCTGGTTATTTAAGTATATACAGTAAGACATGCTAAATATGAATTCAAGCCATGAATTCACCAGTTGCGTTGTAACCTGTTGTCGCCATAATTAAAAGATAGTTAGTATCCTTCCTCGTCTGTCACACACAGCAGGTCTGGTTAAAGATGAGTAAAGCAGGAAGTGGAGGGACCGATGATAAAGTCACAATGTCTGATTTCTTTAACACATTAGAGGCTCACACTAACTTAACCATCAGTTATTCTGGAAAACTGTCAAAGATCACCATTCCCGACACATATTTACAGTCTTGAGTCAATTAAATCAAGAGGAGAAGATGTGACTGATTCCTACATGAAGATACACTCTGCTGACACTGACAATGAGTGCCACCTTGAACATTACACGGGGGTGACCCGAAGACGGCGCCCCACAGCAGGACTCAACAGCAGAGGTCTGCCTGAAGGTTTGTAATCCCCTAACCCGAGCTGTTGGATTATCTGCTCTCCACCGACCCTGAAGAGGCTCCCCGTGGCTCGGACTTAAACACTCTAAAAAAAAGAATCTCACCTCCACACTCCATCTGCCGGCCGAGCGACGTCTTGGAAGTCAGAGATACAGAGGAGTGGGGACCAAGGTGGAAATCAGAAATCAGAGCCTGTTCACCTCCTCCCTCTCGCTGTGGCTCTGCACCAGAGAGGAGCCTCTGAGGAAGACATACAGTCTGACTTTAGCATTATGCTCATCAGATTCCCTTGAAGCTGTTCTACTTGTTGGAGTAAAGACTTTATCTCCCACATAACAACTGATATTCCTCCCCTTTTATAAGTGCACTTATGGATTCTTTGTTATATTTTCATGAATAAGATGCAGCAATCCTACATCAACAACTGTCTTTCTGGAGACTCTTGGGGTCACTGTCAAATGACCCTTTAACATTCTCTGACAGGGGCCTTGCTTTGTGGCCAGTTTGTGGACAGTTGGAAGAGCTGCTGGTTGGCCCTGCGCAGTGAGGCATGTAGTAAGAGGGTTTAACTTTGCTAACCTCCTTCTGCCAGGTTCATGGGGCCCTGCTGCTCGGGTAATATTGGCTCAGTGTTGGGAGTCCGTGCCGCTGCCATAACAGCCAGCATGCTACTTGGGGTAGTGAGCACTTTTCAATATCGGGCCAACTGGACCTGGTCAGGGCTTAGTTACTGTATTATCTCCCATGGTCTCTTGAATTTACCCAAATATAAAATGTATCAGATTTTGTACAGTATTTTATAGATTATATTGTTTCAGAACATCTTTGTCATCTTTCATGACGCAAAAAAAAGATCAACAACAATGAATGAATAAGAAATACATCTCGTGGAGTTAGGATGTCTAACTTCAAAATCTGACTTTCTAGACCCCTGAATAAATTACAACATGCATTTTTCTATAATTGTCTCTAATTGTTTTTGAAGAGGCTGAACAGGGGGTGGAGCCACAAAACAACATGTGGAAGGATGTTGATTTTGTGCAACCCCTCGCTGCAGGTGAAAAAGGAGAAGAAGTGTTTGTCTTGCAGATAAAGTCAGTAAGTGGATTAATAAAACTACCTGTTGGAAGTGTAGTGTTTTACCGAAGGACTAGTTTTGCATGCTAGTTTTGCATGCTCATCGTTTGTTCTCTTTTTACTCACACCATAAAAAAAAGAACAGAAGGAAAGAGAGAGTATATCTTCCTGAAGAGGTTCTCAAACTGGGGGGGAAGCTCCCCTGGAGCCATAGAGCTACTGGGAATAGGGACCCTAAGTTGAATTAATAGGATATATGTAAAGAAATTTAACATAAATAGTTTGTTTATATGATTATGGTGACCTTTAATTCACTAAAATTCCCTTTGGATCCTTTTGGGGTGGGGGTAAAATTTAAAAAACCCTATAACCATGGAGTGTCGGCCTAAATTGAGAAGTATACACATATTGTGTATGTTATGAAAAGTGGTGATAATTAGAACCATTTTGGCAAATGCAATGTCTTTATTTTGTTTATGCTACTCAATTTATTGCTTCTATTATTATGTGCCCACTTGCATTTTGTGAAAAATATACAGTTGCCATCCACTGTACCATAGACCTGTTCAGAAAATGAATTTCAAATATTTGTTGAACAAGAATTCTCTTTGCAGCGCTATTTTATTTGCAGGATGAAAAATGTCAGATATAAATTTGATGTTTTTCAGGTTTGGTCATTCGTATGAGCTGCACTTGGCCCTGTGGTGGATACTTGGCTTAAAACGGTTTGAGAAAATCTGCCGATATTAAAATCTGCAGATGTCCACCTAGTGTCAGGAGGGATGGGAACAGAAAAGTGGTCTGTTTGCTGGGGCTTGGAGATGAGCGTGTCCATCTGCCGTTGGGTCTCAGTCTAGGAGAGCGGCTTAACCAAAAAAAGTATGTGCAGTGCATACAGGTGATGTTCGCCTTCTTTGTTTTGTCAGTTTCTTTCTACTCGTATATATCAACATTTTCTTTTGAGTGGCCTTTGACTTGTAGATGAAAAAAATATGTCTCCTCCTCAGAGGGAAGTTGCAGCCTTAGTGGTGTAGTCAGAGATCTGTGAGAACTTCAGACGGACCATGGCCCTATCTGATGGTGGTGGGTGTAGGTGTCAAGGCTCATACTTGTGTGTGTGGTTTTAATGTGGAGGTGGGAAGCTAATGCCTGTTGTTTTTTTTTGTGTGAAACTACTTGTGTTTTTATTGTGTTTCACTTGAAGATGTGTGTGGGTCTGTGCGTGGTGGCCTGTCACTTTGATTTGATTGTTAACAGGTGGGACCTCTATGCATGGGAACCTGACAGTGAGTGTGCGACATAGCAGACTGTGGTCAGGCTTATTGTGCTCAACATGTCTGGATGCAGGTTCAGATTCCCTGTGATTTAGTGTTGATGTACTTCGAGAAGTGCTTATTTCATTCTTTCTTGTTGTTTCAGGCAGGAGATTTTGTTCAATGTGGAACCCTATACATATTTAGAAAAAGGGAGAAAAAGTAAATCACGTGTTTCATTATTATTGTTTCCTATACTGTGTATAATACATAGACTCCTGTTTTAACAGTTTTCAACCTTCAGATTGCTTAACTTGGGAATCTAACATCAAATAAGATGGGACATTTTATCAAGTAAATGTTACACTCACCATTACTTCTAGTGCATTTACTTTTTACACTGGGACAGATATACACATATATCAGGCTAATTAAGGCTCATTATCAAATTACTTTTAATGCAGTTCCTAAGTATAATGGAGGGACCCAATTATTTAATCTCCATTATTCTTGACAAATAAATAAATAAAGTAAAACCACAAAATTAACAAAAACAAGGTAAAAGAGTGAAGAGTAGAACATCTTACTAGTGCTGTCCTTATTAACAACATCATATAATATAACATTAAAATATGTAAACAGAGTTGAACTGGCTGTTCTTTGATAGTTTCAACAACATAGCAAATTAAATAAGTTTTACGAAAGGAGAATTTCTTACAGGACTATTGAACTATCTTTCACGCAGCTGTTACAGTTAACTGTGAGCAAATAGCAGTAAAACCTTGTGAATGTGGGATAGATAAATGACAAATTATTTTACGACTATACTGTTGTAAATATAGAGGGGAGAGCATGGCCTAGGGAATAGAGTGGGTGTTCTGCAACAAGAAGGTTGCGGGTTAGAATCCCACTCTTTCCCATCTTCATGCCTAAGTGTCCTTGGCAAGATACTGAACCCCTAAAAATTGCCCCTCATAAATGCTGAGTGTTCTTAAAATGTAAGTCGCTTTGGACAAAAGCGTCAGCTAAATTACATGTAATGTAAATATATATATATATATATATATATGAAAGAACATATTTGGTTGTTACTTTTCATTAATAGTAAATACTAATAGCATGTATGATGAAGAGTATTAGAATTATAATTGTTTCTATTATTACAATGGTAGCTATTATAATTATTATGTTAATATTATTGTTATTATTATTATTATTATTGACATTACATCCCTTTAATAGGCAGGTGCTCAGTTCAGAACACGTTATATACCATCTATCGTAGAGAGCAGAACTGGTACATTGGACACAAAGTCTATACCCGTCCCTGGGATTTGTAGTTTTTATACCCCCCAGTTACGTCAGCGGAAGTAGTTTGAGCAGACGTGAGCGAGGTCACATTGGACCTGTGTTGTAATGTTTTGAGAAACACCATCGTTATGGAGGCAGTTAACGCAGGTATTGTACATTTCTGTTTGAAATACAGGACATACTTTTATAAAAAGGACGTTCTTTACGTACTTTACGTAACTGCTGAACGGTTCTCTGTGGTACAGCTTCACTCAGCTCCGTGCGTTCAGGAAAAACTGCTGTGTTATCTGCAGAGGTAGCTAGCTAGGTAGCTTGAGTTCAAGTGGCTAGCTCTGTGCTCCTCATGTTGACATGACGCCGTTATGAATGTAATGAACACAGAGATGCGTCGTGTTTCTCATTATAATGAACGTGTACGGGGATTTGAACTGGGGCTCGTGGGTTCTCAGTGTTTACATGTGTCTTTTCTTTTCTCTCTGCCTCCTCAGAGGAGATGCACCTGAGGCACGTGGAAACAGACGTCCTGATCCCCAAGATGATGAGGGAGAAAGCCAAGGAGCTCTGTGTGGAGAAAGTAGAAGGTGTGTGTGTGTGTGTGTGTGTGTGTGTGTGTGTGTGTGTGTGTGTGTGTGTGTGTGTGTGTGTGTGTGTGTGTGTGTGTGTGTGTGTGTGTGTGTGTGTGTGTGTGTGTGTGTGTGTGTGTGTGTGTGTGTGTGTGTGGGAGTGAGGGAAAAGCTGACACAGCATCTATGTCATAAGTTCAACTCATTCATGAAAACACGACCACGGCCTAGCTTAAGGTGGTAACATCTTTAATCAAATGAGTGCAGGCAGTATTTCATTAAGCTGCAGTTTCAGGGTTCTGGTATTTTGACATGTCCACTGAAACATGATTAATGTGATTGGTAACTTCTGGGCTTTTCCTTAAGAATACAATGGAACAGCACTCTTAACTACTAGTTTCCCATGTGGCTGACATCATTGTATCAGTATATTTTTCTGTGGTGCACAGTTTAATGAATCTACCTGTTTTGGCCAACAATTAATGCCAACAAGCTCCAACTTTGACTTTGACTTGAAACTCTGGGCTTCTCTCCTGCCCAAGTCGTCATCCTGCAATGTGCCTCTGGAGTCATCTTATCTGGATGCCCTCTTTTAAGCAGGGTGCAGAGATGTGAATGGTTTCCCTTGTATAACTGGACTCATGAGGATGTAAACTCTAAATCACACTGCAATCAATGTTTCCCGATCAGCAGTCTTCTGACATCTTTTTTGTGTTATTTCCATCACTAGATACTTTTTGTGAACGGGAAGTTTCAAAATGAACTAAATACTGTATTCAAAATGTGAATGTTTATCAGGTCTCTCTCTCTCTCTCTCTCTCTCTCTCTCTCTCTCTTGCTCTCTATCTCAATAATAGACCTAAACCTACTATCCAATTCTTATATGGATCATATATTGTATGATCAGGTATGCCATTTAGAAGTCACAAAGAAGATTACATCATCAGTGTAGTGATGTACTAGCTTATGAGTCTACAAATCTACAGCTTATTTAGATCAACCAGTCGTTCATTATCATAGGGTATAAATGTAATTCTTGAGGACTTTATTGTGAAATGGAAGTATTGCGATGTACAAAAGTTAGCGTTGCCCTACTGGGGTATGTACAGCGCACACACAGGGTGTGAATCGCTCGGTCCGGGCTTTTCATTAGGTTTCAGCTTTCTTGTGAATCGTCCAAAGAGCTTCACACTCAACACTGTGGTTACTCTGGCTCCGGAGTGATACACCTGCCATGACATGGTTCGGTCCCCTCTCCCGTCAGATTGTGCCATCGTAGCTGAGTTCCACTCGTAGGAAAGTCCTGTCATGTTGCGTGATGTAAATGGTCCGGGTGCCTCTCTGGCTTTGTTGTGTAGTTCCCCGATGTGTTCAAATTGGACAAACACAATACAATGATTTCCGTTCACAATTCGTATTTATTCATAATTATAACTTAGAGGATGAGCCGACTTTATTTCAAGACAAATATAAACGATAATAATGTGATCATTAACTCACTTTTACTTTTTCTTGCTTAGAAAATAAAACCCTGCACCAAAAGAATTTCAGACAGTGTTTTCTAAAATTATGAAACAAATCTTTATACAATAATATTTGTTGTTAATTATTGTGTAAAACTGTTTTTTCCAAAGCCTTATTATCCTCAGTGTGAGTGAGCAATGGGTTAGCATGTCATATTGATGTGAGAGGATTATTGATTTAGTCCCCAATTCAGATTTTTACTATTGTTTTGGAGATCAGAGATTTTAACTAATAACATTGAGTTGTTATTAGTTAAGCATCACAGCATACTGCCACTTGGCAGTTTGGTTAATTTTTATGGTTTCAAGAGAAATAATGAAGATTTTAGGTGCCTGGAAAATTCAAACTGTGTTTCAGATTATAAGAGAGGATATGAGATTACAATGATATTAGTGTTCAACTTTTGTTTGGACTGCATTAAATAAATAATTAAAATAAGAACGTCGGCCCATTCACAATGCTTTATGTCTGAGAATTTGCGACTCCATAACTCCCATTTAATAAATAAAAAAAGAAAGAAGATATATATCCATGTAATCATGTCATTTTAATCACTAAACTAAACATTCTGTCTATAGCCAAAAAAAAAAGTTACGTACCTGTCTGACAACAATGAAGATCTATGTTCGAGGCCTTTGATGTTAATTCTTTCTCAAATTTAAACTTTTGGTTGATGTTCTTATACCTTCACAATTTTGTAGATCACTCCACAGTCTTTTTCTGTACAAGTGTATTTGTTCTGTCCCATTAAGTTTCTTTCAGGCTTCGTGATCCTTTGCTTGACCTTTTCACTTTTGAGTTCTTTGACTGTTTCCTGCCGCTGTGAACACCGGCCTCTCGAGCCCACTTATTTTCTTCAAACCAAGGAGCAGGCCAATTGGCAGCACACCAGCTGCTGCTTGATCTGCATGGAAGTGGTGGCTATAGCTCTGCTCACACGTGCACTGTCTGCTTCAGCAACACCTCAGCCCCTGACACTGACTGCATTATGTGGTTTCAAGAAATCAGAAGCCAGTGTGTCATGCTCTTGCATAGGGGCGATGCAGATGCATGCCTGAGGTGGTGGGACATACAGTGGCTGTGCGGGCAGTGGAAACTCCCCTCGCATTACTAGCTTCTCGTCCCACTCGTTTTCACACCTCCATCCTCCGCCCTCTATCAGCTCATCCTGTATGTTTGTGTCGACACTGGGGTCCCAGTGTCTGATTGTGTCTTCTAAAAAAAAGAAAAAAGAAATCTGTCTTTCTCTCTGTGCGCCTATATGCCTGTGGTCCCCACACAGCTGTACAGTGAAGGCTTTGTTGTTGAAAAAAAATACAAATACGAATGACCCGGACCCATCTTTTTAGTTTTGATTTACCGGACGTGATTTTTCTGTTTGTGCTGATGATTCATGTCGGTATTCTCACGTTTCACGTCTTTCAAAAACACTATTTGATCAACCCGAGCATATAATTAGTAGCCGCTTTCACACTGACATCTACTCTGGGTTCATTAAGTCTGTTTCTGGATCTCCAGACTCGAAATATAAAAAAGAAAATCGAATAAAACACTAATTTAAAAAAACAAAACAAAGGAAAATGCTTTATCCGTTCATTATCAATTAATTTTTGATTGAATTTTTCTGAAAAGCACAATCACTGAACATTATGACATACATTCTGTTATATTGAATTATGTATTGGAGGTTCACACCTCAGGCCCCCCAGCTTCTGCTTTGTTCCAACTGCCAAACTGCATTTCTCCATCTTTAAAAATGGCACACGAAACAGCCTAGAAGTGAAGGGGCCATCACACTTGTGTTTAGAGGGGCCTATTGTGATATATTCTGATATAAAGCCAAAAAAAGCTATAAAGTCTCATATTTTTGCATTTGGTGTAGATGCGCTCAGAGAGGCATCTCCTCTGCAGCCTCTATTAGTACCATGGGACAGGGATGAGGCGTTCTTTGATTAGATTAGTCGCACTGTTGTGCTTCTCTAAATTGGTTTTGCTGTTGGTTTTTTTCCTTCACATCTACATCCTGATGAAAGTGTCTGTGATAACCATACTGATGGCACTGATGGAGGTAATTATAATGTCAGGTTTTAGTAAAGGGGACATGGGAGGGCAGTGGTTTTAATTAAAGACTCAAGCAAGAGCTTGCTAACAAGGTGAAGACTCAGAGTCTTCAGCACCTTGTTTACAATGAGGACCTCGTAGGTTTAATATGGAAAACAGCAACGGTCATAGCACAGTGTCTATGATGCAGCCTTTCACATGGAGCTTTTGATTTGTATAAGTGACAATCACCATATTTGTTTTCACTTAATTACTTCTGCAAAAGAGATTGTTGTCCCCCCTGTTGTTGATTGGTAGGTTTGTTTGTTTGATGGTAAGCAAGATTACACAAAAATGTCCTCAAAACTTTCTGGAAGGATGTGGAATGCATCCGTAGCGAATTCATTCAATTTTGGTGCAGATCGGGGGAACATCCAGGAACCTTTTGTTACTCATTAACTTTGCAAGATTAGGTGTTTTGTGTAAGGTTTTGTTTATCGAGGGACTAATTCTTAGATTATATGAAAATAATCCAATGCCATATTTACATGCCATGGGTGTGTGTAATTTGCTTGAATTTAAGGGGAATCTTGTGCCTTGGCATACAGTAGGTATGAGATCCACAGAGTGACTTTTCGTTTGTAAAGGTATTTTATGCCTTTATACAGGACAGTGACTGAGATGCACTGGAAAGGCCTGAGCTGTAATCTCTTTAAACTGATTCTGAATATGCAGAAGTACACGATTTTCGAGGCTTAAAAATCTTTCTGATTTCTGTTTCTAGTTTGACTGATCACCTTGGAGAAGGCTTTGGTCTGCTGCACATAAACAGTCGATGTGGAGAGCAGAAGAAGCACGTTGACGTTATTTACATTCGTTTGCAGGTCGCTGTTAATAGAAATTGGCCAAAATGGCCCTGGAACGAAAACCCCGTCAAAAAGTGTCTTCTAGTACACTCGTCTGATAATGTCTGGCCTGAGATTTCTGGAAATACTAGAGTTATTGTTAAGACCCCTTACCAACCCCAGGCCTCATTGGGTGCTGTGATCCGCGAAGCACAACCTATATTTAATTATTTGTGGGCAGATGAGGCGTGTTTATATTTGCGGGCGGTGGGCTGACTGTTTAAGAGCCAGTGTGAATACAGGCTGACCACAGATACATGCACTTTGTGGCCAGTACCCATCAGTGAAGGAGGAAACATGGGTTTCAGGTTGATAAGAGGCTGGGCAACGTGTTCCATAACCAGGTTCCTTCTTGTGGTGGAGTCTGAATATTATGTGCATTTTGGCGTGCTATTGTTCATGTTGAAAACCACACACACACGCCTGCACGCACGCACACTTTTTTTATTTTTTTTGCTAATTTCTCCTCCATCCCTTGTTTTTTTCCCTCCAGCCTTCGGAAAATGCTGTAGAGAATCTGGTTTCTTCATGGTGTTCAAGTGTCGAGAGGAGAATTCAGCGCTGAAGGAATGTCTGACACAACAGTGAGTATTTTGCTGTTTCACCCTGCATCACTTGCACACTTCAGTGACTCCCCATGTGTTATCCCACAAACACCTTGTGCTAAGGCTTACCCAGTCTCTCTCACCCTTGCTGACACACTAAACTTTTGCCCATGAAGTCTCAGTCGTCTCGAAATCATGTCATCGCCGGCATCGTCATAATCAGACCAGGCCACATCCGGTTTTAAAATAACTTCTCTTACGTCTGTCTCCCACCAGCTACAGGGACCCTGTGTTTTACGAGGAGTGCAAGCAGGAGTACATCCGAGAGAAACTGGAGTTTATAAGGACGGGGATCCCTACGAAGAACAGGAAACAAAAACTCCCAGTGAGCATGTAATGAACAACATGACACCCAAACAACTTCCCTCCTCCGTACCGAGGATACACGGTCATCTGACCGGCCTCATTTCTGTTAAAACACACATGGGATCTGTAACTGAAGCTGCTGTGTGACAGCTACATAATCAATAACTATTTGTTATTTTCTGTATATTTGCAAAATGTTTTCCACAGATGGCTGCCACTTGTAGAATGATCTGCGTCACATGACTGAATCTGCAGCATTTACATTCAATTTACCATGATCTTAGTGATCAATGTCACTGCAGCACTTTGGCTTTGGAGGAATAGATGCAGTTGTCAATAGATTGATGGTAAACATTTGCTGTTTATTGCAATTACTACTTAGTGATGAGGAGTGTAGTATGTTTTCACTGCTTGGCTCCCCACATCCTCATCTACAGTAATATGAACATCCTTAACAAAAAGACACAAGCTCAGACGTGTACTGTGTTTATTAAAGAGAAATAACTAAACAAAGCCGGTAAGAAAACTGTAAATGTCAACATTGTAAATATTCTGTGGCAGTAAAGTCTTCGTGAAATGAAACTATGAATCCTTCATTTATTCATTCAATTTATTTCCGATAAAGTTTGACCATCTTCTGTAACATGTTATAAATATGAAATACTTTCTGATGAGTTAATTTACAAATGTCACCGGTAGAAGCACCTATTCAGAAGTAGGTGGATTTTTTATCTCTTTTGAAAATGTCAATGTCGAACATTGGTAAAACCACACTGACGGAACAGTCTAGAGCTAAATTAACTTCTTAATTTTAAATTAAAGATTTTCAAGGATCAGAGCACTCTATTTAAAAATGTTTTTTAATGAATGAGGATTAAAATCAAATTTGGTTCATGTTCTATGACCATCATGATACCTTTGCCTTATTGGGTCTTATTGTTTTATGTGAGGTCTCTTATATCTGCTGTGTTGTACCTATGTTATTCCAAAGATGGCACGGAGTAATGGGATAACTTTGTAATATACAGCAATAGGCTGTCTATTATTCTCTTTTTTGTGACAGCAGTTGAAATCCATTGAAGCTCTTGTTATTTTAAAGGGTTAGTGCAGTAGCTTTACTTACTATGTGAAAATATAAGTAGACATTTCTCCTATGAAGGTAGATTTTCTTGAAATTTAGATTTTAAGGTGATGGACAAGCATTGACAAAATATATTTTTTCAAATTGCTTGTGTGAAACAGTTTAAACCCATAAGGTATTAAATTCACAGGTTGTTTCAGCAGCAGTAGTCTTAAGTTAGACAGTAGGAATTGATACTGTGATATGAGGTGTGAAGCAAAGGTCTGAAAATGTTGATGTAGACAGGAAGTCAGAGAAAGAACGTTATTGCTGGTTTCAACTGTAAAGTAGCTAGAAATGCCAAAGCCTACAGTTTATTAAATGGGACCACAGGATTGCTAAAAATATGAATGGAGACACAGAGCAGCCTCACACGGTCACTTCCTTTTTCATTTTGTTTAATCGATCATATTTACAAACAGTCTGAAGTGCAGAAAATCTAAAATATAATCCGTATCTACTGTACATTGCATTTTGGTTTGCAAATCGTTTACAGAAGTATGAAACTACTGCTGTAAAATAACATTTGTAAAAATCAAAAAATAAAAGACCACAGCTATCATGAAACAGAATGCAGAAGATGGGGAAAAAACGAAACCTTATCCAGGGATCTCCAGGCTCTTTGTGCACCTATTTGTCAAGACGCGGCTCATGTTTCTTCAGGCTCATGCGCTCATTGTCCTGCCACCCTTTCAAACACCTCTGACAATGATCAGATGTGTTGGAAGTTGGAGAGAAAACAAATAAACAAACTAAAACCTATGGTCTGGAGTGCAACACTGCGTTTGGCAGAGTGGTTTAGATTTACACAGATATGCTCAATATTCCTTCTGCTCATCTTGTATTCTACTCCCAATGCGTTTTCTTTTAGTGCACTCGTCATCTGACTTAAAAAAAACAAAGAAACCAAAGAGAAATGACCATCTTATCACAACAACTTACCTTGTACTGCAAAACAAATGTGTCAAATAGTTCAACATCAGCATGGTACAGAATTTAGATACAATTCCAAACAAATCTCTCCAAAATACAGCAGAGTATGGATTCTATTCCATGAGTCCTTCAAAATAAAATTCCCGCAGGAAAAACACCCCACAATACAGAGCCTTACATATACACGTCCCTTTACACTTGAGATGAAACATCACAAATATTGTTTGATAGTAGTTATGAGAAGATTGATTATGTGATAACAGGCAGCTTTACAGAGGCTTGTGTTACATGTGAAATTACCGTGGGAATAGTTAAACCTTTTTCTTGTGCCATAGCAGATAGAGTGTTTAACTTCAGAAAGCAAGTCATCTTTAGTCAAGTATCATTTGCAATCTTCTCAAAAATCTCAATGCTATGATAATGTGTTTGGTAAGCACGGATCGACTGACAGCCTACTTTGATAATGATCTATAAGGACTGATATGAAAATAATGATTGAGAAAAAGAGTTTATTTGGTAGCAGTTAAAATTTGGATCAAAAATCAGTGATTATCCAACAGGTAGGTGTTTGTCTGTCTCCAGCACAGCACAGACACAAACAAACCAAGTCCACAGACCTCAACGCTTTCTCCACTTGACCATGACACATACATGGGACTAGGTTCCTTGTTGACTTTACAGCGATCAAATGTAAAAAGACCTGCATTTGATTAAATGCAGTTTTACAAACTCTACTACTATGTGTCCAGCTGTGGCCCCCGGTGATCACTGGCCACTGTGAATGGAGAACAAGGCCCTTTAAGCCCTATTGGGTTCATTATGACAGGATACAGATAACAGGCGGGCGAGAGATGCCTGCGCACTGATCTGCACACACAGGCACGCGCTGTTTGATGTGCGTACATAGACACACAGAAGTTCAATTGCTTGTATGCATGCTTGTGCACACTTATGCATGTGCATACAAGGACACTATACTCACAGAAAAACTATTAGTTCTACCGAGGGTCTGTCCTCGACTCTCCCTCTGCACGGTCAGATATGTTCACCGATGCAGTGCGCACAGAAATCAGTATGTTTACATAGTCTTGACCTCGAGAAGGCTTCCTCTGGCTTCAGTTAGTTCCCACAACTGGTAGGTCCGGTCCAGCTCAGCCCAGAGGAGTGGTCTAATTAACTTAAGGCAGGTTAGGTGGTAGCTATGTGGCAGGGTTGCAGAGTCCATTCATTCATCCTTTCATCATTTATCCATCCAGTTACAAACTATTTCATAATCACCTATTATCCCATCAAAGTCCCTCTCAATAGGGCTTGGCCCACTCAGTGTTTGGAGGGCTCCTGGGACTGCAGTTTCCCATTAAGGATGAGGAGTTGGATGCAGCAGAGTGTCCCTCCCAGAATACGGCGTCACTGGGCTTGGGGGGACTGGGGAAGGACCTGGAGCTCTCATCTAGGGAAGCTTGGTTCAAGGGAGGTGGGGGAAGGCCGGCCGAGCTCCCAACCAGAGCCTCTCCCGAGCAGCTCTGGGAGGGCCAGGGCCCGTTGTACCAGCAGTCCTCCTTCAGGCTGTCTGGCAGCAGGGGGCCCAGCGGGCCACCAACAGGGAGGCAGGGGCGCCCAGAACACGAGGGGAGTGGGGGGGCACTAGGGGGACGAGGCACTGACACTCGAGGGACTGGGTGGTTGTTTTTTTCCACATCATCCAGACACTGGACTGGAACCTTTGAGCCAGCTGGAGAGGGACAGGAGGAAAGAGACAGAGTGAAGAGTAGAAGGAGCGGAAAAATGAGAGAGAAAGAAAATAAAATGTCAGATTTGGTTGAATGAACAGCGGCAAAAGACATTTGTCTGCTGAGAACCTGATCACAAAGTGATTTGGATAATTTCATGAAAGGAAGCTGCAGCATCAGTGGTAATATTTTCATCTTATTTTAAGAATAAAGGTGCAGCCTGATGGAATTTACAGGGACTGTTGGGCCTTAGTGGAGACATGTGCTCTACTAAGAGCCATTATAGTTTTTTAATTTGTACATTTTTGGTTGCAAAAAAAACGTTTTCTTTACTTTGACTGCCTTTGTACTAATTATAATTATTCACTGAACTTGAACTCCTGCAATTTTTTTTTTTCTTCCTATATTGTACCAATTACTGTTAACAGGTGAATTAAATCTAGGTAGCTATAGTGAACAAAAGGCATCGTCATAATCAAAAGGCCCGACAGTATAATAACAGAGCAGTGGGGTATAATCTCAATCTCGGTTTAAAAAAGTGGCTTTATTCCATCCGTCCATGTTACTCTTCCATGAGAGCGCCTCTTGAGTCTAGCATTTGAATAAAAGTGATTCCAAAGGAGGAACATTAGAAGAATACAGATGCACAATACGACTGAATAAATACACAGCTCCCCCTCGTCTCCCTCTCCTTGTCACTCCCGCTTCCCTTATTTCTCTCTCCATCGGTTTCATCAAAGTTACAGGATTACCCTCTTATTCAGTGGAATAAATAGTCCAAGATTTATTTTCCTGCCATATTTCGTTCTAATTTTCACCTCCTGGTCTCCTCCTCTGACACTCAGAGGGTTTCAGCAACAGAGGTAATCTGTTCCCGGGTAGAATACATCAGCACAGAGGGAGGGGGCGAGGTAGGACAGACCATTTCACGACATCCTTTATCAAAGTGTTTGAGTGCTAAGATAATATGTGCAGTCTCATCACACCCTTATACAAATTATAACAAGGAGCAGCAGAGGGAGAAATTTTCTCAGTTAGGAGTACTTTTTTATAAAAAGCCTTCCCTTATGTGATGAGAAGCAGTATAGTAAATAAGCCACATTGGCTAGAGCAGCAAGGCTTAAATCCATAAATCTGACACTAACTCACACTCAGATTAAAATAATGTATTAACATATCTGTTATAAGTATTGTTCATGAAAAAAACTGTGATATATAAAAGATGTCCAAATGTCATGAGTCAAAGATTTGTGGTTTTTAATTAAACTTAAACATAAAAACTAAACGTGACGGTTAAAAGAAAATATCATAGTCCCACTCCAGTCTTTTTTCTATATCCCATCATACATACCACACCCCCTTAAAAATTATAATAAAACAATTATCTGCAGTGTTACAGCAGTAACATACACAGGCTACACATGAACTAATGCTCCTTCAATATCAACACTTTTATTTCTATATTTATTTCACCTCTTTAGATTGACTACGGGTGGCCTTAAAAGTAGAATTATAAGCAAGCTTTATAAGAAGAAGAATATAAAGGAATATATACAAGAGAAAATATACGATAAAATGGGACAGATATTTAAAAGGAGAAATTATTTAAACCAAAGAAAATAGTTAGCTGTGTTTTAAAGATAAAAGTATGAGTACTTTAATTAACATAAATCTGGAAGAAATCCGACATTTAAAGATTCTCACCCCTTGTATGTGAGTGTTAACCTGTGATAAATTGCTATAGGGGTATATAGGATATACAGATGCTCCCCGTGCTGAGGAGGTGTGAAAAGGCAGCAGGGGAGCAGTGCTGGTGGGTTAGCACATTCACACAAATTGCGATTTGCCCTGACAAGCCCATGGTCTCTTACCTTGTCTTATCTCGCCGATCAACGGCCTGAGCTTCCTGATCAGGCCTGCTTGGTGCTTCAGCTCCCGGCGGAGACGAGTGACCTCACAGTGCATCTCCTGGCACAACTGCTGCATGCCCCTCTCACTGCGGATCAACACATTATTTGATTTACACATTATATTTACAAGATTTCAGCTTTTCTACACAGCCTGTGTTGCTAGAAGCGTCCATCTGTCGGACTGGATCTCGTTCAGCAGAGGATGAGAAGAATAGTTTGGCACGAAGTAGCTCATAGTTACCATTAGCTCAGTCATTAAACTAAAGCGATGCTCAATTTCACCTGTTTGTTGCGATTGCAAGACGTAAATCTGTCACAAAAGACATCATTTTGGTCCAAAGTAGCAGGATGCCTGATTAAAGAAGCCTGATCTATTTACAAAATTACAAAAAGATCCTGGAGGGGCCTGTTAAAAGACTTTGCAAGATGGTTTGTCTCTGTATTTAACACATTTGCTAACTGTGCTCAACAAGCCACAGATGAGCTTCACAGATTTTTAGCATATTCACCTGAACGTTAAGTTCACATTTTTACAACATAAACATTTTTAAATTATGAAGCACCAATTAAAAACGCTAACAGAGCCATGGGCTGTATTCAAACGTGGCAGCTTGTTCCTGAGGCCAGCAACACCTGCAGACTGTCCTATCCACACCTCAGGTAACAAAACATCTCATCAACACTTTAGAGTCTTAACTTCAACCACCTGCCAGAAACCCCAAAAAAAAAAATAACACCACTCTTTTTGAAGACACAACCTTAATGCACCATGAGCAGAAGCTTCTTCCTGAAATCTAAGCCAGTGCTAATGACAGTAACTAGAGTGATTTCATGTGCTGTCAAGCTCCTAAACACTGTAGGGCAAATCTGAACTATTTCTAATGGAAACAGGTTCAGCTGCGTATCATAAGATTGTATGCAGGCAGGAGTTCAAATGTATTAAGCTGCACCCTCCTCTAGTGGCCAAAGACGACAACTACATCCCACAGTGAACACAGGAGCAGAGAGGGGAAACTAAATTCACATCTTGTTTTGTGCAGTTAACTAATTAAAAATTAAAAAATGATCTCAAACTGGCTCCTCGTGTTGATGCTTATATTTTTCATAAGGCCCAATATGGTGTTTTTTACATTCCCAAAACAAACATTACCTTGCATTACACTTTGTGTCACAAGTCATGTCCAAGTCTGGTCCATTCAGGCCTTGGGGTTCCTCCTAAAACAGAGGGAAGTTATGTGAAACATTTCCATCAGGGTTTGGTTGTTCACATTTTCATTGATTTCTCAGAGAATAATTCATGGATCTGGGTGGAAGAAATCTGTTATGTTAAGGGGAATGATATTTATGAGTGTATGCAATTTGATCCAAATAACAATCTGGATCTAGTGTATTGAAATGTGGTTTCTTTGGCTGACTGTTGGGCGTTGGCAGAGGTATGCACAGCATCAAACGCCATTTTACTGTAAGTACATTTCCATTATCATTTCCTAGAACAAAACATCAGACTCCTTTGTACCTTCAAGCCACACACTTTGTGTACTCTTTCATCGTTCAGCAATGAACTTTTTTTCCTGCAGTTTTGTAGCCATCCTTCCTCTTTTCTTCTTCTCAGAACTTCTTGTGTCACTCTGTCTCCCTCTCTGCCCTAACACCTCTCCTCCGCTGTTTTCCTCATTTCAAGTTATACCCCTCATCTGACGCTACCTCTTTTACACTGTCCTCTTCAGATCTCCTTCTCTCTGTACCCTTCATTGTCCTGATCCTTGCTCTTTGCTCTACAGCTTACTCACCCCACTTCTCCCCAACAGTCTGCTGTTTTCCAGTGTCACTCTCTCCAGCTCCTCCTGCAGTTTATGGATCTTCAGCTCGGTGCTGACCTGGTCCACCTGCCAGTAGTCCTGAGGGCTGTTCAGGCTCTTCATCACTGCCCACACACAAAATACAAGATGTTGAATAGTCATTGATAGCAACTGAGGAAATGATTCAACTCATTTTTGTAGAACTTTTGTACTTGAAATGTTTGAGTGTGAATGCGTCCTATTGGTACAGAAGAGTTACCATAATTGTTTCACTAGTAGCAATCTCTGAGCCCATTGGCTACTGTCTGATGACAAATGAGCCTCTGGGGGCAACACCCAACATTTTGGGGCTTTCTGTGAGGACATCGGATATCTGGGCCAATTCTTCAATTTACCGTACGTCATTTACAGAAAGACTAGTTTCTTTAATCTCATAAAAACAAAGGTTGTTTTAGTCCCAGACGACATTTTGGCTAATCTCCATCAACAGTTATCTGCGTATGAACATAGACACATTGAAAAGCAAATAGATGTGATAGACTAGACACAGAAACCAGAGGGTTTCCGGCCCCAGAGTCTTGTTCCCTCAGATTCTGAGTATTAACACGCTGAACCAGTTTATATAGATAACAATGATAGTGACTTTAAAGTGACAGATAAATAATAATACAGATTCGACTCTGAACCTTTATGCAATCATAAGCAGCCATGCCTACTGATAGTAAAACTACTCCATTACTAGTAAAGGTCCTTCATTTAAAGTAAACTTGAGTAAAAATATGTTGCAAAAATGTATTACATTTTTCTGAAATAAAAGTCCCTCCTGTGTTATGGCCCCTTTAAGAGTTAGGGTTATATTACTGGGTTATATTACTGGATTATTTGTAAGGGCGCAATCATTTGTAAACATATCTTTTGCAGACGGGTTTTACTAAGCTCTGCCCAGCTGTTGTACACAGTACAAAGCAGACGGGTGTGCTCCACCTGTACCTTGGCTGGTCTCCATCTCTGTCCTCAGCTGAAGCAGTTCCAACTCTTTGGCCTGCAGCTGCTCCGTAAACAACCTGTCAGTCTCGCTCTTCTCCTTTTTCTGACACAGAAAGAGAGGAGGGGGTGATGGGGGAGTCAGCATTCACAGCAATGGAGGAAACTCTCCCAAGTAAGATCAGTGCATCCATGCTGTATTTGTGGAATGTTATCAAATGCTTGACAGTTCTAGTTCAGGTTAGAGTTACAGAAGAACAATAAGTCACAAGACCCACTCCCTTTATTTGCTGTAGACTTAAAAAACTTGCATTGTTTCCAGGGCAGCAACATACACAATCTCAGAGTCAGGATCAAGTGTCAGTTTGAGGAAGGTTAAAGTTGATCTTTAGACGCACCAGTTTGTTAAGCTCCAGCTGCAGGTCTTCCTTCTCTATATAGATACCCCTGTAAGCACTGAAAGCCTTGTTCACGTACTGGGGACCCTCTGATGGAGGCGCATCTGGCCTGAAGAGCTACAGGGGCAAGAGAGGAGACACAGAAGAGCAGCGAAGAACTGAAATAAATTTTCATATATTTTTAAAAGTCTGTGGTAGGAAGTTACTTTCCTCCCACCACATCCTCGCTCAATTATGCTGCAACGGATAAAACTAAAACTGATGGAGATTAAGAAAAGCTTTTATGCCAGCATGTAGTGCAGAATTTTCTCTTTAGCAGATCATCTGTATTTCGGACAGTTTCTTTTTTATGGTTCTCTCTGCATTGTAATGGATCCTGTTTTTTTTTATCTCCAATCTCGGGAGCCTTCTCTTGCAGAGTGTAGGGCTCCAACACATTGTTTGGCAACATGCTTTTCCAGACCTCCTCTCTGATTTTAGACAGAGCCGATTTATTTCTCATTGCTTTATAGCTTTAACTGTAGGCCAACAATGTTAATGATGCTGGCGTGCACACTCTACCAGAGGCAAGTGTTCTGCCGTGTGGTTTTGAATTTGCTGACTTCTCCCAAACTTTCTCTGAACATTTTCGTAATTGTCCAGAATTCTGAAATCCAGAAATTTTTTAAAACAGTCTTCATTCATTTCTGTCTTCAACTGAAACTTCATAAACCTCTCGCTGTTTAGCCATCTGGATGAGCAGTATGTTCTTCTCCACAGCTGTCCTTCTCTCTCTTCTTCCTATCTTGCCTTCTCTCTCCCTCAATCCCTAATTCCAGCTCATTTTGCATCTATACCTTATCCTCCAGCTGCTTAACCCTCTTCCTCAGCAGGGTGTTCTCTCGCTCTGTGTCTCTCAGCCTCTTCTTGATGTCCTCATAGGCTGTGACCAGGGCGAAGTGGGAAGCAACAGATTCGTCGCCAGCACACACCGACACAGGGCTCTCGCCAGCAGTGGTGAAGGCTGTTTCGTGTTTAAGAATACAGATGTCATCATCCACGGCCAGAGGCTCCATGCTCGCACAGGCCGACGCTTCGACAGACAGAAGACCTGGGGACAGCATTAGAGTTTCATTAGCTAAATTATTAATTTCCTTTCTGTTTTTATGGAAAAGACAAAACCATGACTGCTTACTAAAAATAAACATTAGTTGATCGTGCTTAAGTTAGGACCGTCTCTCCTAAAGCATGAGGCAAAAATGATATTTGTTATACAATTGATCTGCTCATCTATTTGGAAATCTTAAGGTCAGCGGTCAGTGATGCGCTTATTTTGCTCCAGTATTATAACTTTACATAGTTGATGCTTGAGTTACGTTGTGAGATGACTATTTCTTCACAAAATCCATTGGTGCAGGAACTGGACACTGCAGACATTTGGACATGAGCTATCAGGAATTAAATGTTTAAACAAAAAACTTCAAGCTTGTTAAAAACTAGGTAATTTACCAAGGGTAACTGTATTTTTAGCTGCTAAAAATGTTAGTGCACCAAGTGTGTTTTGATAGAGCTATTCTTCACGCAGGAGTTCAGAAAAGGTCTAGAGTCGACTGTAGGTTTGACCACAGTGAATGGGATAGATTTTATTCAGCCCTGCATGTTAGACACTGTCTTTTCTCATGAATGTTTTAAATGTGGTTTTTGGATGTGCTCTGCTACTCGTGGCATCTATTTGCCCATCTGTCCATCCTGGGACAGGGATCCCTCACTGTCACTGAGTGTCACAGACAGAGGATGTCAGAGGACGTACGGGTTGTTAAGCCCTATGAGGCAATCGTGAGTTGTGAATACGGGTTAGACAAATGAAATTAGATCTAATTTGACCTGGATGAGCTCAGTATCACCATCATCAAACCAGCCTTACAATAAATGGTGAAAGATTTACTCAAGCTCCAGCAAACTTTAGTTTTATGGCCTATTAAAACAATCTATTCCACAAAACCTTGACATGTGTAAACATGACCAAACCTCTACATTTTATTGCAGACACAATCACATATTGGTAAAAGGGAGGGAGTTATGAACGATGTCATGTTAGTATGAGGCTTCATGAGATAAGTATGCCTGCTGTTTAAAAACAGATCTTAACTTGGATTGTGCTCAGGTACCAACACTGGCCTGTTGATACAGGAGGTGACTGAGCCAGTTGACTCCCAGCAAGAATATCAGCACTCCACACCATCTAACTGGGAGAGATTTTACCTGTTACCTCAGAGCAGCTAATGCTACATGGTGATGATGGCCGTGATGCAGCAAACACCGATGAGCCAAGTTGTTCACACTAGAGGCCGAAGCTCTTACTGGAGTTGAGCCTCTGCAGGACACATTGACAGGGCTGCTGGATCCACACCATGAATAGAAACCAATAGAGACATGGCTGACTCGTGAGGAGGACTTCAGACAGTGACTCCAGCAAGTGCCCCTCAAAACGAAAGTGATGCTGAGTGCCAACACAGGATACGAAGAACAACGCCATGTTGTTAGATTTAACTGGATACAGCAGGAGAGCTAAAAGCTAAAAGGATAACAACGACATCAACCGAGAAATCGTGTTCACTTACAGTCACAGAGAAGCGAAGACATGTAAACAATCACCCAGTCTCGTTTGCATACGAGGCTATAACGTTGTGCTGTTAGCTTCCACGAGCTGTGTTGACAGCCGACAAAACACAATGAGAGACGGTTATAAAATAAGCTACGGAATAAAAGCAATAAAACAAGCCCACCAGGCAATGATCTAAACCAACGTGGAGTCGATACCTGACGTTACAGCGACAAGAGCGCTCGATCTGTTATGCTGATAACAGTTAGCTAGCAGCTCCTAGCTAGCGTCGCCTGGCTATCTGTGGCTAGCTGAAGCAGAAGCAGTCGGTTGTTTTCACCTCGGGACTCGCACTAACCGTGATAGACGCTGTCCTCAGTAAAGTGCCGGTTGACCACGCGGGGTTGTCATTGATTGTCGACAAGAGGAGACATGTTTCCCGTAAACAAACAAAGAGACGCGGCTGGACACTGTCAGAACTGACAGGTGAGGAAACCAAAACTTCCGGGAGTCACTCGGCTGCTGGAGCCCCTTTCAAAATAAAGTGCGAGCACGCGAAGGAAGCTCGGTGGTGAACTGGACTGTGGAAGGTGAGGGAAACATGTACTTTCATTAGATTTAGTTTTACAATCTACTGAAGAGGAAGTTAAGTTTGATTAAGACTGCCGGAAAAAAAAACATATTGTTACATAGTTAGCTTTTATAATGAGCATTAGATAACTCTTCTAACTTCACACAAGCTATGTAAGCAAAACATCAAGAAGCGACCAGTAAGCACAGACAACATTCAAATATGATAAAGTAGACGAGTTAAAAACAGCCCATTGTCGTGATTAAAGTTTTCCATGAGGCGCTAATGGCTATTTCAGATTTAGCCCATGTTTGCTAACTTGCTAAATTGTCATTCCACAGTCGCACACACACAAATATATTTTTAATCTATTTTTAATCTATTTCTCAACGAGAGAACATTAAATTGAAATGATTAATTTAATGCCTGAACTCAGTTTTTGGCAATTTTTATGTTGACCTGGGACATTACATTGTTTTTTGCTGCTATCTACTTAGCTAGCTAACACTAGCTAACCAAGCTAGCTAATTACCTTTAGCACAACAGCTGAAATAAATGTCACTTAATGTCAGCATTTTTTTTTTTTTTTTTACATTGGCACTGATATTCATCACTTATTTGTTGTTTATTTTAATTTTAATTAATCTGCTTTTGAAAACACTGTCCTGTTCTTCATTTTGATGTTTAATTCTCTTTTGGTTTACAGAAAGAGACTGACAAGTGGTATTAAAAGAGGTAGGTGACAAATATTCGATTTTTATGACGATATTTGTGATCAGAAATCATAAACCTGCAACTCTCAAAAACTGAGTGATACTCCAGATATACGTCATTGACATTTCCAACAGAAAATGCACCAAGATGTTTCCCTTTCAGAACTTTGGACTTTTTCTAAGATTGAAATCTATTTACCTCCAGGAGGTTATGTTGTCCTAGGCATTTGGTTGGTGTAGGTTAGCAATATATATGTATATATTTTACATTTTCACTGATTTACTGGGGTATGATTAATTAATCTGGATTAAAACCATCAGGCTTTTTTTTGGACTTACATCTGTCAGTGTGTGAAATTCAGTGTAGCCTGATTTGTTCTCATGGAGGTATGGATCTACTGAGTACTGTTCCCGTAAGTTGAAGTGATGTCATCTGTTCAATTCTAAAAGTTATAGAAATAGTGGAAAGACAGTGTTAAATATACTAACAACTAAGTATACTGGCCATCTTTGCAGTATCGACAATATTTAATTAATGTTCTGATCCCTTTTAAAGGACACCTGAGTACGACATGTGAAATACAATAACTGGTCCATGGCTGCAGAGGGCGCTGCAAAGAACAATGACATGTCAAGAGAAACCAGAGATCTCCATCTTGAAGACTGAAGCAAGTAAGCTCAACACTTGCACATGACAGCACAATGTGTTTTGGACTCACTTCGTTGTGATTGTGGCGTACTCCACTTGTTTTTGTTTGGAGATGAAAACATGTTGTTTAATACACTGTGAAGCTTTGATTTTTTTCCAAACATTTGAAATATTAATGATCATATATATTTTTTATGAACCTAATTTTTCACAGGTCAGAGTAAATAGGTAATGTTATTGGGGTTTTCATATTATTCTTGATTTAAAGATGACATGGTTAGGTATAACTGACAATGACATGTAATTACTTTTTCACCATCATTTAAAGAACACATTGTCTGGAGTTAAGTTTATATTAGTTGTGATTTATATGCAAACATGAACATTATATATTTTTTTTGTCAAACCTATTTTCCTTCCCTAAGCGATACCTATAAATCCTCTTGTTTTGTTATGTTTAATCCAAACATTTCAGTATGAAATATGATACAAGCTGCATTTCAGTAAAACTTGAATATGTTTCCTTGTTTCAATTTAAAATAGTTTTTAAAACAGAAAAAAAGATTTTGTCAGTGTCCTCTGTTCCCTGGTGCTGAGAGGTTTGCATGCCTGCAGTATTGCTGCAATAATTCAAGTGAAGAATTCTTTGAAAAGTCTGCATTGAAGAGGTGGGGGCTAGTACCAGTTAATGTGCATACATTTCATTATAGTGTTGTCAGTTGCCGAGCAGCTGTTAAAGGGATAGGTCACCGAAAAATGTATAATTCACTCATTATCTACCGATGCCGATGGATGGGTGGGTGAAGTGTTTGAGTCCACAACACTTTGTCATTATTCAGGGGTAAACAGTGTTGCACCCAAAGTGACCACTTCTTCAGACGTAATAAAACAACAGAAAAAAAACACACAAATATTCGACTCGAAATAGAATCATTTACACTGCGTTCTAAACCTAAAGGTCCACTACTGAAAGTAGTGATGCTGTAGCGGACGTAGTGATGCAAACCATTGGCCGAGAGTGTGTGTGCAGTTTTATGTGAGAACGTGCCTCTGAGGAGAATATCAGCATTACATTTTTTTAAGGTTGTATACTTGTCTCTGTGGACTCTTAAGCTGGCCGTCTTTTACCTGGTCTCCCATCAAAGCGATTACCTCAAGTACGAGGAAGAGTCAAAACATAAATAAAACTTTCCCTAAACCCTTCGTAGCCTGAGGAAAAATCCAATTTGCTTTACAGAAATGCCTTCAGTGCATTGCGATCTGAGTTAGGAGCTGTTACATCAGACGTTTGATTCACGGCGGTCTTGATAGCTGTGTTGTTTTCATCCATGCTCGTTGTCATATTTCTTTCGATTCTGGCTGTGGCCCAGTTATTCGACATTCCTAGTGTCAGTTCTGCCTTCAAAGGCAGCAACAGGTGCAGTTGTCTCTGCAACAGAGAAAACAGCAATCCGGGAAAGCGCTTTGAAACTCCCAACAAAAGTTGAGATATAGGTGCTTAGTCAGCGGTCTGGAACGACGCAAGTAAAATACTGCTGCGTTTAGCTCGGTAGTGAGGACGGTTTATAAAGTGTCTATCTACACATACACACACTAAAGGTATGTGTGCATCATTCTTTCTATACTGCTAGAAATAATGACGATCAATTTATTTAACTTCACAGGGGTTGTATTCATTTTCACTATCCAATTTAAGATGTCCGCTTTATAATCTTATATCCAATATTCAGTGTTGTCTTCATGGTTTTACGCCATTATATCTTATAGCTTTGTAGTCCTTCCTTTGCTCAAACAATTAGGCAAAATATTGACAATTTGAGCTGAATCTTTTAGGTATGCCACAACAAAACAAAAAAGTTTCTTAAGACTTGTAGTTATTTAAACATAGTGTTTTTGTGGCCCATCATACTTTGCTTTCAGTTCATCACATGACGTAGTCCTCATAAAGATCTGTCACTTAACTGTGTCCTTATTTAACCGTGTCATGTTTAGCAGGGCAGAAGAGTTATTGTGGCACGAATGACCTTGTTATTATTTAATGTGCTCCAGCACACTGTGCACAGCGTGGCCTGGTTTGCATGTTGTCATTGTTGTTGTGACAGATTCAGCAGGAGTCTGAAGCCGACATAGAGGAGGATGGTGAGACCTTGGTCACGGAGGGCTTCGTCTTTGAGGCCGCGGCCAGCAGGGACCGGCTGAGGAAGTGGGGGGGGAAGCCAGTGCAACACTTGACTGACACTTACACCTCAGTGGTTTTTATCGCACAAGGTCGACAGTTCAAATGACAGTACAAACAACATGATTTAAAATGATGGAGAGGCTAACGTTTGACATGTGAAGCTCCTCACATCAGATGGGCGAAACACTACCACACCATGATTTATAGAAGAGGAAGGCCAGTTTACAATGTTCCAATTGGTTCTAAATGTTTACGGGTATGAATATTCATTGTTCTAAACATAGTTTGACAGCTTTAACTTGCCATGTTAGGCTCAATGTTTCAGACTGGATATAATATTATTGGGCTATATTCAAGGAGAGAATATTGTAAGTTAGATTTCCACTGTTTAGACTAATGTTGTTGTCTTTGCATTATTTACCCTACTCCTGTTAGTCATTTCCTCCTCAGTATTGTACATTTTGCAGTTGCAGCAGAGTGTTATGAATGGATTAGTAGCTCTCCGGCATTCTCTACACCTCTGCCTGTTTTATTACATTCTGCCACTGTTGTTAACGGTAGAGCGGGTCCCTCAGCACACTTCAGAAAACTGTGTAGGTTAGATAAGGACATGGCTTTCTCTTTGATTACAGAGCTGTTAAACTATTCAGTGTCCTTGCTGTTCTTACCATGCTGTAGATCATCTGGCTCCCTGAAAGCACCTCAGCTGCTCTGATTATAGTAAAGTTTCACCAGCCACCATGTTCTTTAGTGCAGTTGGCTTGAAGAACGGCACAATAAATAAAAGTGACTGTGCTACACTATTTTCTGGGGTCCATAAGAAATCTTAACATCTTATAATTGAATAACCTTTAGTCAAGACCTTTAGAGTTCATAAATACAGTTTACTGCGTTGGAGGGTGATTATGACAGCACAATCTCTTAGTCTTTAATATGTCACTGTTTCTCGGCCCACTACAGGGATGTTGGATGTATTTTGTGGGAGGGGATGCTGACCACTTAACCAGCCGCACATTACAGACTTTACTGCACCATTACATATTTTTTCTTGGTGACCCGCCCAGGTCACTACTATCTAACACATGATTGCTGTCTCATCCAAGGCTCTCATTTCAAATGTATATTAATTGAGAAAAAAAATGAGAAAAACCAGGAAGTTCAAATTTGATTTGATACAATTTAGTTTTTATTTATTGCAACATACCACAATATACATTATCTTAATATTATGGAAGTCATTTTAAACCATCTGTGATGCTTAGAGACACCAGCCTGTGTCTCCTTTTCCAGCTGTATGTTTTGGTCGAGACAATGGGTTATTTAAATATATTTAAACCATCCTTGGTGTTGTGACAATACAAAAATCAATTAAATTCATCTTATAAAAAGTGCTAAATTAAAAGTCATCAACAGAATCCTTTCTATGCATAATTTACTTTCTTAAATTGGAATTTGGAATTTTATTTGTTTAATTTGTTATGAGAGTAAAGTAGTAAGATGGGAGAATCTCTTTTCACTACTGCATAGGCTATGGAGACAGGCTTTTCAGTTTTTACAATCACTTATGGCTATAAAAGAATTATGTATGCTTTGGGGAAATATGAAAGACAGAAATTAAAGTCAGACAAATTTAAGCATCAAGTCTTAACGTTTTATTTCCATTTGGTGCAGTAGTTTAGCGAAGGCAAGCTGTGGAAGTTGGGCTGTTCCTAAATACAACTATGGTCTAAGTAGTCCCCTAGGAATTTGTCATAAGTTTAAAATTAATTCATAAACTTGTAGCGATACACTTTTAGTATATATATATATAATGTGATGTTGAGAAAATAATGTCACTAATAGAATCACAGTTTTTCTTCATGATGCTCTCTGCAATTTTACCTAAATGTTGAAAATCAATCAATGAAAAATCTAATTTGTTGATATGAGAGGTATTTCTTTGCTGCTGCAGCCTGCTGCACATTAAAGTGTGATTGCAATCACCGCTTAGTTAATTTATTGCAGATATAGCACCATTAGTTTATTGACTTTCAATTCCTATTTTGTAAATTAATTGTAAAATAAATCCCCTAGATAATTAAGCTATGATGTAGGAATCATTCACTCCTGCCTCACTAAGTTTCACCTCTCATTAAGTGGGATAGTACTGTGGGCCGTTTGGTGAACAAACGAGATCCACTATTAGATGAACAAGTGTCAGAGCATCAATGGAACCAATAAACACACTCAATTAAAATGTCTGTTGAACGATTAAACCCAGAAATTTACCAAACATTGACATACTAAACAGACTGACATAATATATGCAAATAAGGTCATTATTATGCATGTGCTAGTTCAGTGCCCAAATGAAGTGCTTGTTCGGAGTACTCAGGATGTGTTTGCAAGCATGAGCTCTATGACAACATGTTACAGGAATAATGGTCACTTGAAAAATCTAATTAGTTTTACATTTAGCTGTAAGCTATAGTAGTCACTGGGACCGCTTAAAATAAATGTAGTAACCATTCAAACCCATAGCAAGACATCTCTTTACTGTCTTGTTGATCAGAGGAATACTTGAATAAGAAATTATTTGGATTTATATTGTGCAGACAAGCACTCACCCTGCATACACAAACACAGGCATCCTGTAATCAGCCCAAGTGGTAGAAAAGGTGGTTTAAAAGCATTGAGCAGATGCTGAATCAATAATGACAGAAGTTGCAGATTGACTGTGTTGACATATTTTTGTCCCTAAAGTGGCACATGGATTATTCATGCTACAGCCCATGTAATTAGATGTTGATGGGAAAGTCCAAACTAGGGAAACTCAAGCTCTTGCTGTTTTTTTTAGGAAATGATTCATCAGACGCTCTGTGCTTAATCATTTGTGACAATGTTAGGAATTTGAACCCTTCAAACTGAGAGGGCCGCAGCGGCCGCAGATTAACCGTGCTGGATTGGATGGTATTTTATAGTGCATGACTGCAGCTGTGGTTTGTCTGAGTGATCATCTCATGCTTGTTTTTGATATTAACATCTGCTGTCAATAGATCTGGACTGATGCAGCAAAGAGATGTAAATTCAGACACGTGCTATAACCAATGTCGCCCAAAAGGGGGTGCTGTTTCCTTGTCATTTTGCTTGATACTTGCACATAGTGCTTGTGATTATAATGTATGACAAAAAGAAATTCAAAGGCATATGAAACCATTACAAGAGACGTAGTGTGGCTAAATGTTTAACTCTTACCCAGTTGTCTTTTATAGCCTTATGGAACCTCCAGTTAGAAGATTATGAAATTAGTGGAGAATACAGACATGGAGAATCCAATCTCATTTGTCTCTTGGCAAAGGAGGACAAGTTTGCCTGTTACAAATCACCGGTGAGACATGGCGTGGTCACTTTATACCCTCTGTGATCCCTTTCTCTGCAATATAACAGCCCATCATCCACCACTGCACTGCTGCAGTTAAAGTTAAGATCAATGATGCCAGCGGTACGGTCATATATCACAGTGCCTGTCTCAGAGTTATTTCACACTGCTGAACTAAACTTCACCAGCACAAATTACACCTACAGTCGACATGACCCCAGTATTTCTCTCTCTCTGTTGTAAAAGCAGTGGGGAAGTTTGACAGCGGCGGATTGCATATGAAGACGACTTATCGCCTATCAATAGTGTGCTTGGCCGTGGTTGGAGGAATAGTGTCGTTAACTTTTGCCGGAAAGAGGCAGTGTGGTGATTTTGCAGCCTGGACAGGCTTAATGAGAACGAGGCTTAACTAAACATTGTGCGGGATGCTTAGCCTCGGAGTGCTATCGCAGAGTTCACAAGGATGCTTGGCAACCCACAGGGTTTGTGCATGTTGTTTTTTAAATTGTTCTCAAGTAAAGTGCACTTGCTTGCTTATTGATTCATTATAGACCCTGAAACTGTGCCATATAATCAGGAACTGGCCTTCTTTAGACAGCACAGAGGTTAGTCATATCCAAGGCTGTGTTTCGGTACAGCAGAGGGCATCCCTGTAGACCGAAAGAGCAGAGCTGCAGCCAGGCACCCAAGGCCCTTCCTTTGTTTTTGCTGAGCCAATTAGGGAGAGATAGCGTCTGCTGTGAAAGGAGAACAATGGCTTGTTCAGTCTGTGTTTAGGTCCACGAGTGTATGTACACAGTGGCAAGAAACAAGTGTATGAACCCTTTGGAATTAGCAGGTTTTCTTTTTTAATTGTTTATGAAATGTGATGTGATCCTAATCAAAGTCACAAGGACAAACAAGCCGAATGTGCTTGAGGTAATAACACACATACAAGTCTGTTCGTATATGTTGTGTCTTAATCAAACACACCCATTAAACATTCACAGTGCTGCTGGAGGAAATAAATGAATGCGTAGATTTAATAACTGGTCAAAACCTCCTCTGGCAGCAACAACCTCAAATATACATTTTTCAGTAGCTGCCGATCAGACCTGCACAATGTTGAAGGGGAAACGTTAGACCAGTCATCGTCACAGCTCTGCCTCAGCCCACATATTGTTCAGATGTCTGGTGCGAATGGCTCTTTGACGTCATTCCAATGCATCTTTACTGGTTTAAGATTTTGGCTCTGACTGGCTGTCCGCTCCCAGAGGCAACAAAGTCACCCCAAGTCATAATGCTCCTGTCCGTCCTATGCTTCACATTTTGGATGATGTCTTCATGCATTTTCTGCCACTCATAACGCTAATGCTGCAGTTTCATCCCAAATGATTGTGTCTAATTAATCTCCATTAACAGACTTTGTCAACTGATGAATATCTGAGCTCTTTGAAATCCCTTTCTAACCCTCTCCACTTTTCTAGCATTATTGAACGATTCTTGATCATCAGTCCCTTTCTCTTGTATGGCTTGTTTCACATCAGCAGATGCTTATTTAAAAGTTGAACTAGGTCTAACCTCCACCTCCACTGAAATTGACCCAAATACCTCTAAATCACAGAGGCATGGCTGTGGAGGGATTGACACAAACTTGCATTTAGTATGGTTCTGTGCAATGGTAGAACATTTAGGACTGAGGTAATCAACATTTTAAAGTAGATAATGAACATTTATATCTCCAGGTGTCCAGTAGTATGCATATTTGGAAATATAGTAGAAAAAATACACTTAAGAACCATACAATTTACTGTTGCTCTAGCCCTGGTCTCTGTTATTGTATCGTCATCCTCAACACTTTAAGGAAGACATGTCAAACTCAAGGCCGCAATAAAATTAAATATGCCTATTTTAATCAGTTTTCATACGATGAACGTGAGTGACGTCCACTCCAGACAGATTGAGCTTCACTCAAGTTGACCCTAATTTTTGTAATCATCATCGTATCAGGCCATCATGTGAAATACCAGGAATGAGGAGAAAATGTGTGTGTGTGTCTGCTCCCAGACATCGCGCGCGCACACACACACACACACACACACACACACACACACACACACACACACACACACACACACACACACACACACACACACACACACAGTCCATACCCCGGGACTCCGTGAACTTAGTTGAAAATAAAATAAATGAACTATGAACGTGAATTAGCTAAATTTAAGTGTGAACTGGCACAACACTGCATATTTGTGTGAGCAGCTTTTCTCTGTGATGAAGATGAACAAAACCCCACACAGGAGACGTCTCACTGACGCACATCTTCTCTCCCTCTTGAGAGTTTCAGCAGCACAGAACCTAAATCCAAACATTAATGAACTGGCAGCCAAGAAAAGAAGCCAACCATATGGCTCTGGCACATGTACATAAAAGAAGAATGTAGCCTACCCAATTATGTTTTCTTTTTGCTCTTTATCAAATATCTCGTCTATCCTGTTTAATAAATGTTGACCCTGTTTGTCCCTCTCTGTGATTAAGTTTGACACCACTGCTTTAAGGCTTCTGTAACGTCCTGATTAACCCATGAACACTTATTAGAGAATATATGACAAATGAAATAATAAGCTGGCTTAAAGTATGTGTAGATGGCAAACCTGGCATACCTTACCAGATTTTGAGTAGGAACTGATTCAAGAGATAATACATGACCTGAAAGGTAGTTATGAATATGCATCTGTACTGTATGAGTTGAGTCATAAAAGAAAGG
The DNA here is from genome assembly GCF_949316205.1 of Platichthys flesus. Lineage (NCBI taxonomy): Eukaryota > Metazoa > Chordata > Actinopteri > Pleuronectiformes > Pleuronectidae > Platichthys > Platichthys flesus. Next base: position 9,741,910 of record NC_084955.1, read on the forward strand.
AACAAGAAAGCCCTACCGCACACACACACACACTCACACACACACACACACACACACACACACCCACACACACACACACACACACACACACACACACTCACACACACACACACACACACACACATACATACACACACACACACACACACACACACACACACACACAAACACACACACACCAAACTGGCAAATATAGATTAGGAAGGCCTCCTGTATTCATGTGCTGAGGCACATACAATACTTTAATTTAAAAGTCTCTGCTACTGACAGTCAGTTTGTGTCCTCACTCCAACTTCTCTGAAACTTTTTGAGATGAAGTGCTGTGATGATTTCTCAGTAGGCCGTAACACTTTATCTCTCCAAAAGACCTAGAGGTCATTAACCCCTACCGGCTGTCTCGAGCTGTGCAGAGTTTGATGGCTGTTCTTTTCTAGCTCAGGAATGAAAAGAGAGGTGTGTGTGTGTGTGTGTGTGTGTGTGTGTGTGTTTGTATGCACATGTTTAGCAGAGCTAGCTAGCACCCCTGGCTTGGCCAGCCGGCTCCACCATATGGCCACATTTATCATGGATCTCACTGTTCATTAAGATTGCCCTTGCTGGCTGCAGAAGCTCTGCTGGGGGGCGTCAACCTCACCTCAGTAATGCTGTGGACGACTGACTGCAGTCCACTGTAATTTTAGGTGTGAATACTGACAGGCTATATGCGGTCAAACACAATTACCTAAGATTATTATGCCTCATTTTGAATTTAAGCATAGTAATTATTACAGTGCAATTTTAATCCCGTTATATGTTCTTCTAATTGAATAGTTTGTTTTGACTCTGCATTTTGTCTCTGCATTTTGAAGCTGTGCAAGAATACAAATATCAATTGTCTGTGGACTGTTTCACACAGTGCGCAGATCTCCCACTCAGTGTGACACAGTTTGTTATTAATCAAACAGTTTTAACCAGTTGTTTGACTCTCCGTGTGCAATACTTTGTAGACAAAGTTTTTGGTTGAATATGATATGATATATGTAAAGATAAGTAGTTATGTGCTACCTATAGATTGCATTGTATAACACGCAATAGATCATCTCATCCTGATCATGTAAATTCTTTAGCAATTGCCAAACCTCTGCCTGATCCAGCATCTCATATTGTGAGTACTCAAAGCTTTCCTCTGTCGTACATAACAAAACAAACTGAATCTATCGGGATTTTGGACAAAACAAGACAAAATAAAAATTTCAACGGGATGAGACTTTTTAAAAACATGTTCCTATATTTTTTAGACAAAACAATCCATTTAACCTATTCTACTTATATTAACAAGGAGTCGGAGAAGCTTCATTTGTGGCAGCCCTGATGACAAACATTGATTATTAACAGTTTTGGTCTTTAGTTGATAGTTCCCTATATAAGAAACACATCAAAACGCTGTTCTACTTTGAAACACATGATTCATATGTAACGTTTCCTGTCACATAAAAGTGAATAGAAATTTACATTTTAGACATGATATATTAATCAAGTGCAAGTAGTGCTCTGATTAAAATATCAGTCTCGCTCCCGAGCCCTGAACTGTGGCGGTGCAAAATAATTACCTGAGTGGGGGATTTTTTTTCTTTCAGTTTGATCTGCACTCGATGTAGTGTGTCAGGCAGTATTTACATGAGGCACACATCATCTTTGACTCTCTGATGTTGGCTGTGTTCTTTTTGTTCAAAGCAGACATGACTCCTGTTTAAAGATAGAGAAGCAAAACAGGTCTTACAGTAAGATCCAAAAGTCTTTAACCACCTGAACCAGAGAGCTGAAAACAGTTTGCTCAACGATACAATAAATTAACTGGTATTTTCCGTGGTCGATGGAGTGTGGTGAGGAGCCTGGAGTGGAACTGGTAGCACTGTACGGAGCGGTGAAAAGTAATTTGTTTCTGTCTCTTTATTTCTTTGTTTGTTTCCTTGTTTTCGTTAACACAATCAACAATTTAACAGGAGTTCTGCCTAATTGTCATGACTGAGGAATAAAAGTCCACTCTTGTTTTTTTCCCCTCTTAAAGGTAACATTATTAGTTAGCCCTGCTGAAGATCTGGATGTGATCTGGAGTTTAATGGATGGACAATGTCCGTGTGGTGGATTGATGCTTGTCACAGGGAGGCTGTGGCAAAATCTGATCACTTCAAGATTTAGGAACAGGATAGAAGACATTTTGAAAAGAGAAAGAGGTTCTGTCCAAAATACCTTTCCAACACCTATTTAATTCACAATATCTTGTACAAATGATGGATGCATGCTTCTTTCTGCTGACACAAAGCATTGCATTGTATAAAATTAATGACACAGATGTAATAATACAAAATGGACTTTTTGTTGGCCGAGGCTGTTAGTTTATTTTAAATAATAAATAAAAAACGTGATTACAACAAAACTTATTGAACTTGAATTAAGAAAACAAACGAATTTCTACAATTTCTACTAATTTCTACATAAAATATAAACATAAATGCATTTCTGCATTGTTTATTCTGTAAAACAAGTTTTCCTATTGGCAAACATAAATTTAGAAACCGCTTTTTCCCTGAAAGGCTCATATCGGCCACGTTGAATCTGTCAGGCTTTATGAGTTAGGAGGGCAGGGACTTTTCACCCAGCTGTGATAAGCCTTAGCGATAAACCTCCTGTTTGAACTTTTTCCAAGCTAGTATACTGAGTGTGGGATTTGAAATACACAAATTTGAGCAATGTATGCCTACCCATGGGTTTACTGGGCTCGATCAGTGCGGCCATTGTGATTCTTCCTATACCAGCAGGGCTCATTGGCTCCTCGTGGATTATAGGGACTGTGAGGCCAGCTGTTGTTTCAGTGCGTCCCCGTCAAGCATCAAAACATCAAACAGCAGGCATGACTTAACTGCCCTCGGAAGATCACACACTGTTGTTGTGCCTGTCATTTTTATCCCAGGAAGAAGTCTTTGCATTTCTCCCCAACCGGTGTAACACTCTTGATTTCCTCTCATCCTGCCTGTCCGTCTTCCTCTGTCTCCTCTTGACGGTTTGACAGTGTGACAGCAGCGGAGAGATCTCTTCAGTCTTGTGGGGGGGGGGGTGCTGGTGGTGGTGGGGTGTCAGCAGGAGTGAGATGTCTGTCGTGGATCCACTGATTGCTAAGTGTGTCGGTGTGTGTCCATGCTCCTGTGAATCTGAAGCCTGTGTGTGGAACTTGTAGGTGTGCGTAAGTGTTGCATATTGAAAATCAAAGGGGGGAGTTTGTCAATGCCTTTATTCGCTTTTTATAAAATTGCCTGTTACTTTATCAGGCTGCAGTGATGGAGAGATAAATATATTTGTTAAGGCAGAGGCTTTGTCTTGAATAAAGCACCTTTATGAACAATGCCTCTGTGGTGTTTGGGTTGTTGCTGCCTCTCAAGTTGCAAAAGCAAAATCCCTTTTCATACTCTGCATTTCATTACCCCGTCCATGGAGGTTAGGTTTTTAAAGCCCGTTTGCAGGATTACACAAAAATTACAAAACAGATTTTTATAGTAATTTGTCAGAACAATGCGGTACGGGTCAGGAAAGAACCCATTACATTTTGGTGCAGAGCCGGATCAGGGGTCCAATGCAGGATTTAGTTTTTCACTTTCTTTAACATTGCAGAAGATAATTTTTTATCATTTAGTGAATTTCGCATGAAATAATCCAGGGATCTTAATGAAAAAAATCTTGCATACTTTTTTTGCAGCTTGATTGAATTTAAACAGGCTGTTGGCCCTTGATGGAGTAATGTGCTCTACTGAGTCCCATTCTATTTTAGCTTTTATTTTTGGAGAGAAACACCAGATACTCAAATGTGTTATAATGTGCTTCTCAAAGAGGTGATTTGTGTGTCTAACTTGTGGGATTATTGAACTACAGAGGGGAGCAGAGGAATGGTTTGAGACCAATATCTTATTTGATAATGATGCCTCATAATCCTTGTTTTTAAATATATTTATATAATTCAAGCACTGTTTTTACTGCTTTCACCTTTCTTTGTTGGAGTATTTTCTGTCCCATCATTATTCTCTTTAAGCATTTTCAGACATGAACTGTGGGTAAAATCCGAAGATTTGGGTCTAGACTCTACCCGTTCCTAGCCTTTCACACATACACAATGCAGTGGAAGGTTCTCTGCACAGACGACAACAAGTCCTGCACATTATCCCCCGCTGTGTTCTCGAATCGAATTCCCTTATATTGGAGGCCAGGCCGAAAAGTCTGCAGAAGCCTCTTACTTGGACTATTCGTTTACTAATGCACCTACTCTCAGTGCATGTCTGAAACAGCTCATGTCTATGTTACCCACTGGATCCATGTGACATTGACCTTTTGAAAAGTTGACTTATTTCACCTCAAAATGTCTTTTACTTGGTGGAATCAGCAGTCCAAAAAAAACAACTTCACAGCAAATGCAAATACCCTCAACAATAGTATTGGTTCCTACAGTATATTCAGGTTGCTCCACAAAATGGTGGATTTGTAACCTGCTAAAGAATATCCTCTGATCAACAACAGCCAGTTTGTGTAAGAAGGATGTGACAGGATGGGAGAGTTTGCATTAAGAGATCAGAGCAGCTTGTAGAGCTCTGTCATTATTAATCCAACAGCAGTGTTCATATCCTGTCTTTTTCTTGCTCTCATGTTTTATTAGTTATACTTTTTATTTGGTAGCCAACTGTACTGTGTACTACACAGTATTTGTTAATACTCAGCTATTCCACAACTAGCTTCAGTGGGAATGTTTTCAAAAAGAAAAATATAGGTGCAATGGCTTCTGTGCTCAACAGAAAGAAAGTTGTTGTTCTCAATGTTGTTGAGATGTTGTCAGCTGGGAGAGAAACATGCCAGGGCATATGAAACCAGTGGAATGAGAGGATGTGCGGACACAGATAAAGATGAGAGCATATGACCTTGGCATAATGTTAATGACAGACTTGATCCAACATAACCTTCAATGACAAAAGAAGCCCTTATTACCGCTGAGAGGGGAAACCCTGTGATGGTTGGTCTGCGCTCTCAAAATGATAAACTGATCGGATTTTATGTGTGTGTGGTTGTATGTGAAGGAGTTTTCAAGCGCGGTGGAATTTCCCCCGATCCTTATATTTCTATCAGTGGAATTACCCCTCATGACACCTGATGCTACACACACACTTTCACACACACACCCACACACTTACACAATCTCACCCACACACAGAGAGCCGTGTTAAAGTGACAGAGATTATTTGTCTGCTTGTATCTCATTCATCCCAGCCTTTTTGATTGGTCAGAGACGTGCTCCAATGCTATCCTTATACTGAAACAGGAGAACCTGCTGTCAATATATATGAATTTAACACTCATGTATAAGGAGCCTTACCCTTTGTTGTTGCAACCAGTGGCCAGAATTATTGTCTGTCCCCTCGTTCGTAAACTTCATTCCTATGACCATGATATTTCAAGAACGCTTGAGGGAATCTCTTTTATTTTGGAGCAAACGTTGGAGGTCAAATGTCCTCTCTCTGTGACCTCACAGTCCCTTTATCATTTGTGAATGTGTGATCTTGACAACGCCTTGAGAGGATTCTTTAAAATGATATGATTTTATGTAATTATATTGGAAATAAATAAGTGGAGACTGAAACTGGTTGATGGAGGCAGACAACTTTGGGGCGGTAATTCTAGTAATCTTTTAGAAAAACCCAGAAAAGGATTTTCATTTGCACATGCAGTTACTTACTGAAAAGATAATTTGGAGCTTTCAAACGGCAGTATTTTTCAGCCCTAAGAGACATATCCTGTTACTTAGGTTTTTAACAGGATGCCAAGACAGAGCAATATTCAAAATTCACCAATTAATCGCTTGGTTTTCTTTATTTCTAGTCAGAGATTCAATCCAATGATACGTCAACTCTAACAAGATACAAGGAAACTTCACATAAGCTTTGTGTGAATTATTTTTCATATTTTAGAAGGGAAGTCCAACATATCTTTGTTCATAATCCCTACTGTGAACAAACAGAACTACATCTAGGCATATATTCTTATGTTGATTCTGTGTCATTAAATGCCTCGGGCTTTTCACTGTGCATGTTTTCTATATGGAGCTCTAATCAAAGCCAGTTGCAGCCGTCCTGCCGGCACCCACACACAGTGAGAGACAGTGGACTGGAGTATGATGTTATTTTCCAGGCTGAGCTAATTGTCTCTGGGGCTCAGTTCTCTCCCTCTCTCCCTCTCCCTCTCTCACTCTCTGTCTCTCTCTCCCTCTCCCCGGTTGCAGTTGGACTTTGCTCTGTTACACAATGCAGCCGTGGGTCCCCGGGAAGTCTCTAATGAAGAGTTATGAGAAGCTAGATGCCTCTTGGCTGCAGAGAGAGAGAGAGAGATGGTGGGAGACCACTGGGAGAGAAACGGGTAGAGATGGAAGATGGGAGGGACGCATGGAAGGGTGAAGAGACGATGTTGAGAGAAGAGGAGAGGGAGAGAACATGTAGTGAGGCTGGAAGATAGATGGGGGGAGCACAAGAGGCTATGGGACCGAACTCCCCTGGAAGCCCCTGGAAGCCAAAAGCCTGTTACTGCAGTAAAACCGGACCACGTTACATTAGCACATATAAATGCCTATTTTAATCTAAATAAAGTCATACATTTTGCATCATGGCAATGAGAGAAAGTTGGTGTTCCAAAAGAAAAGCATATGTGTTGCTTTTTTATTTCTGGCCAGCATCGTTTTTTCCAGTCCTTGGGAGTTCTAACATGAATTATCCTCCGACTTTTACAAGTTGGGTGTTTATTCTTCTCTCCCTCAAGGCCTGCCTGCACTCATGAGTCTCTTCTTCTGTCCCTCTACTCTCTTTATCTATCCATAACATCTGCTTGTATAGCGATTACATTTGTAAATGTTGTGAAGCTTTTTCCTTCCTTACACTTTTCTGCCCGCACTGTGTTTCGGTCTGTGGGAGGCAAGTATCTTGTTTTCACTTTGAGCCACTCATGGTTTTCTAAGAAACATCTGAAAGGTTAGAAAAGCTAATCGCAGGATTTATTCAGCGTCTGTGTCTATTTTCAAACATCTTAATGAATAACATGTCCTTGCATATAGTAGGCGTCTTAATAATGTCACCTTTTTGCTTGAGAGAAGTCCTTTTAAATTAGCATGTAAATATGAATTGAGTCTCACCACACAAGTCAATTGTTTGTTATTTTGAAGCAGTGGTCAAGCTCCAACACAGCTCAAGCACAGTGAGATTTTAAAAGATATAGTATAGTATTAATATTGAGTGTTGACTCACAAAGGACATCGAGGAAAATCACAGATCAGCCACCGTAATTTCTTTCATAGGTGCGTTCATCCACACACAACTGTCCTCACATTTTTTAACTGAATTGTTTACATCATCCGACCATCGTGGTTTATTTGGACTTTTTACATTCAGGTACAAATAATATACCCTAGCACTTTCACCCCTACATAGATCGCAGGTTCATGAGTTTAATTTATTTTCTCTTGCCACAATATTTCTACTAAATGATCATGAAAGCACCATATCAAACTGACGTGACCAGCCAACGTGATCAAACCTGACCCCAATTGATTATTATTTCACAATTTATCCCGAAACCAGCTCGACAGCAGGTCAGGCAGAAGAATCCTGGCAGTTCATATGGAGCCTTCCCGTAGCTTCCAGATTCTTTGTTTAGATTGTTCACAGGAAAAAAGAATCGACAGTTGCCATTTATTTTCAAGTTTCTCGCCTACATAACAAAAAAGCTATTCTCCCTTGGTTAGAGCTATCTTCCCCCTATAGTATATGCATGACAGTGCAGCCTCAACCATTCTGATTTCACATGGGGTTGACCGGGTCAGGCCTTTGGAGGGTAGGGGAGCCTCTTTCTGTCCCTTTTCAGGAGAGAATCTTTTCTTTAACTTCTTCTTCTCCCCGGCCGTCACTGGAGTCTAAATGTCAGCCAGCCCGGGAGAGAGGCAGACAGAGGAAGAGAGAGGGAGATCTGCGGTCTGCTGGGAGACAGCCATTGAAAGCATACATGATGACACACTTCCCCCATTCAGCCTGATGAGCTATTGAAAAGCAAGATGACATTTCGCAATAATACACCATATAGCTCCAGAGTTTAGTGAGATGAAACATTATTCATAAATATGTGATGTCTGGCATTTATTGATGTTTGCTGCCAGATTTGCTGTCAAATTATTTTCAGTTTCAGTTCGCATTTTATTTGGGGGGGAAACACTCTGCACCTCGACAAAGTGATGAACCATGACAGAGAGCTGTTATTCTGGGCTGTACAACCACATTGTTTAGCCCAAGGAATTTAAACGCTCATAGTGAATAATATGAAAAGATTCATAAGACAACCCTCCTACATAATTATGAAAAATTGTCTAGTATATCTATGTTTGAGCAGACTCCTGTGAGTTTCGAGGTGGCAAAACAATGAGAATTTAGTTCAGGCTTTAGCTTTGTGCCCTAGTTACTGTGGAGATTCTGCTACATCAGCCTGCACACAAGACTGCAAAATCAGTTTTAGGTGATGAGAAAAAGAATGATTTAGTTGACGTGGTTTCCCAGGAGAGAGTGTTTGAAAAACTCTGAGAACTGCATCTTTTCCAGCATGTGCACGCACATGTCAAGTGGAGCCCTAACAATGCAGTGATTGGGGAAATCACTGTGGCTTTTTGCGAACCACAGGCAAGATCTTGCTGCTGTGCTCGTCCTCTTTCCTCGTCTCACTACCTTCAATTTTTACCCTTTTCACCTTCCTCCCTGCGTCTCCCTCTTCCATCTGTCCTCCCTCTGTCAGAAGAGGAGCGCGTGTTATCTCCTTTTATGTCCCCAAATCAGTGTGAAGTCCCCATGAAGAGTAGTAGATTAGCGCCATTCTCATCCAGATCATTTAAGCAGCTGCAGCGATGGTGGTGCTGCCGACATCTGAAGCCTTTTGTCTCCTGAGAGACACTCTGTCTGTTGGTTGAATTTCTGTCGCTTCAGATCAGCCCAGCTGGAGAAACACCAAACAGGCACATTTTATTCGCCACGGGCTCTCACGGATGTTCTGGCTACACAATGCTGGAGCCGCAGTATCAACAAAGTATTGACTGTTGCATTCGGGGGAACAGAGAGCGTACCTGTGGGACATGAATTAAATTTCACAGAGGTAAGGGGGGGCTTTTTGAAGAGGGCAAAATGGCTGTTAGTGTGAATTGTCTCAGCGTGTTGTCGTTGAAGTTGTTGGTTTTATACTCGGTGGCTTCAGGTGCAGAAAAAGAAAGACTGTTGAAGTGATCATCACAGACGAGGCTACCAGTGAGGCTGGTGTGAGCAGTGTCGAATCAAGGCTTGTAGTCGTGGTTATGCATGCTTGTGTAAGGGTAGACACCTGTAGATGAAGCACACAATAATAGTGTAATTGATCACAGCTCCGTCATTTTTAGGGTTTTATTATATCGCTTATCCCTCTCGCTTTTCCAAAGTTATATGTGCTTAAGATTGCATGTATCATCTCAGCTTTCTGCTGTCAGTCTATGGCATCCTGTTTTATATGTCAGGTGTCTATTATACAGAGGAATAAAAGTAGGATGGAAAATTCTCTGGTAAATACTTACAGCAAGTTTTTATTTTGACATTCAAGTCTTATTGAATTGTAATGAGATGTAGGGGACAGATAAGTATTTTATCAAAATGACTGCCATAAGCTGTGACATCAATACATTTACAAATCTGATATTAGTGGCGAGAAAAGCGTAAAGGAATAGTTTGACATTTTGGGATCGATACCCTTCAAGAGGAAATATGTAGCTGGAGCCAGCGGCTGGTTGGCCTGGCGGACCATGAACACTGGAAACAGGGACACAACCGGCCTGTCCGATTGTTTTGAAAGAGTCTGAAAACTGATGTCAATACATTTTCTGGTGGTTTCGTTACAGACTGTCATTGTGTCTCTTTCACATTCTCTTGTACTTGCTCACATTAGATACTCTCACCCTTGACACTTCCCATATTGGCTCCACACCAAAGGGGAGGAACCACCAACCTATTTCAACCTATTTGCTGTCGAGAAAGACACAGCTACTGTGACATTTGGAAAATCACACTATAGAAATGAGTTCATGCACGACTATAGATGTTTTTTTTCCCCATGAAGACCCATGTTTATTTGTGCACTTTAGCAGTCTGTAACCATGGCTACAATGAGCAACAACATGAATGACAAAATTCATGAACTATGCAAGCAAGTGAACACAATGTACTACTACTGCTACTAGCAACTGGTTCAGCTAGTGGCTGTATTATAGCATAAAGACACACAGACATAGCCTCCTTACTTCTAATGGGAAGTAAGACTCTTGTTTGCACTAGAGAAAGTGTATTGCTCACAAACCTACAATATACTTTTTTGCAGCTTTTTGGTTTCTTTATCCAATAAATAGGCACCATAATGTAAGATCAGTGGACATACGTTTATTTCCTATTGGTGCTTTAAAGGATCAAACAAATGTTACATCTTGGGTTTGTCATGGAGTTTTGTTGTAAATGAAATGCTGGATATTCAGGGTTGTCAAGTGCGGCTTTGGAGAGCATTTCCAATGGATCTGATACAACCAAAGGATTTTATTTTTTCATCATTTCAGCCCTGTAGTCAGTGAATTCAGTTGCAGGGCATGAGCCAGCCTCACTGGCAGATCTTCCGGACTGCCTGTGTGCTGTTTGTGTTGGGTGGGTATTGATTTTGTGTTTGTCCTGGTAAATACTGTATTTTGGAGCCCAGTGCAGTGCTTCACTGAAATCTGGACAGAGTTGTTGGATGGCAATAGAGGAGAGGGAACGACACACATGGGAGAGGGGTAAAAGAGTGCAGCAGTAATACAGCAAGAAGTAAAGGAAAGACTTAAATTGTGTATTAGGGACAAAGGATGGGAAGGAAAGTAGATAATGGAACCGAAAATTAACAGGAAGCGTGCAGTGAAATGGTGAAAATAGATAGTGGAGTAGAAATGCAAAAATGTAAGCAGAAAATGAGGAGGAGGAAGAAGAAGAACATGTTGGACTGTTCACTCTTAACTTGGAATACAAACACATTCACTCCAAATCACCTCCAGCAGATCAGACGATATCTGTGGCCAAGTCATCCACTATCCTCCTCTCCTGCTCCCTCCCCTTGCTGTACAAGAAGTTAATTACAGTGATAATTTAAACTTGTTTGTTGTAGTCATTATTACATTCAAGTCCTGCAGAGGACAAAAGTTAAAGAAGGAAATAACATGTAAAATCTACATAATTATCAAGCTTTAACATCAAACAATGTCTCCATGTCCACTGATGACAGCAGACACCATTAAGACGGTATAAAAGATAAAGAAAAAGTAATAAAGATAAGTCTGTAATTAGTATAAGTTGTTGATTGTGGTGTGTCATTTTATGAAAATTATACAGTGAGTGATAGGTCACCCTCTTAATGTTGCTTTGTACTTATATGAGTACTACAGTGAGTAACTTTTTAACCTTTAAGAACAAGGTTTGTACTTCTTTTTGTCCTCCACTGCTGCATCAATTCCATCCATCATCTGTTCTAACTCACAAACTGCATACAGATCTATAAGGAAGTACAACTGCAACAAAAAAGGCCATCAGTGGGAACCAGGATTTTAAGTGAGACAGAAGTATAGCCACAGTTGGAGACTGTATTCGCAGAAGTCCTGACTAGAGAAATTGCAGACTAAGCTTATCCTGAAGCACCACTCAGTCTCACTAGAACCCCGAGGAGGCTTTCAAGTCTGCTGGGATGCCCCCCTCTCCATTTCTTAAATGATTTTACTGCAGTTACATGGCTGTGTAAATGTCAGCTGACATGTGGGCGAAACTCCATTTAAAGCTTGTCAGAGAGATTTACCAGGGTATTAAAAACTTTGAAATGTGCTGTTTTTTAAAGCTGTAGTGATGTGTCGTACACCTCCACAGCTGCGTATGGTTGCAGTATATGTACTACTGTATATTTACCTCTGCACAGACCCCCGCTGATCCATTTTCACTGTGCACTCAAATGGAACAGGATATAGTTTATTTCAGCCTGTAATTATATGTCTATTGTATGATGAAGTACAAATAATTAAATTGGCAGATGTACTGTTTTAGAATCGCTTTAGTTAAAAGCGATTAATATTGAGGTGAAGCTGTACTATGAGTCATGATCACAAGAGTGACCTACAATTCACACTATGCAGGGCCGGTATTTCTTTTCATTGAGACACTGCAAGTTAAAAAGCCTGCACAGGAGCTAGGAGGTAAATCACTGACCTAACTAGGGGCTGTCCATTCCCCTCGCCTCAAGACTCATGTGATACATGCAGTATCTGGTGTTGGCCTCTTTTGGTGACAAATATGTCCTCGGTTGACTAAGCACCAATGGGCCAGAACGAAGCCATCACTGACCCACACTTTCTAGATGAACCATGCTCATATGTTCCACACACTGCATAGCTAGTCGTCTGGTGAATGTGGTGAAATTATGACAGCAGTGTCATTTTTATGATCCTTATTCTAGAATTAGGGCTGATGCAACCGAGCCAACTGTGGGGTTCTGTCATGGTGGCTGCTGTGAGCATCATAAAAGTCTCCCTGGTGCCTTGACACACACACACACACACACACACACACACACACACACACACACACACACACACACACACACAGACACTGTCTCTCCTCGATTACGTGCACACATAGCAACTGACTGTGGATTTATGGTGTGTGAACAAAATAGCGTTTTTTTACGAGGGGCTTAGACAAACAGTATTTGGAGCCAATCGATCGTTATGCTGTACATTATCCCATTTGATGGAACACATTTCTCTTTTAGCCCCTAACACAGGCAAGTACTTGAAAAGACCGGACAGTGGACCAGACACAGACTATCTACTGAGCAAAATCTGCAGGAGATAGACTTTTCTCATCCTTCAGTTTTGTCTTTATTAATAAATGCAAACATTTGAGAGTATGTTTTGGATGTACCTAGACGTATTAATGGAGCCAGTACAAAGTGGAGTGTTGATTATTTTTTTGTGTAGATTCTTATCGTTAACAAAAGCTGGAAACAGTGCACCTATATGGCTACCAGAATACATTTTCCCATAATCAAATCCATCTGTCACCTGCCCGTCCTCCCCTCCCTCCCTCCCTCCCATAATGTTATATTGATGTTACCAGAGATTCTTTGTCTGCTTATATCTGACATAAGGTTCACACACCAAACAAAACATAACATTGTTGCACTTTTCAATTTGGTGCCGGCACCTCACTACAAGCTTGGAGTCCTAATCCAATAGATCTGTGGTTTCTGAACAATTGCAACTCTATGGTGTTCAACTTGTTACTGTGTTTTTGCAGAGTAGTTGTGTCTGACTTTTAATTCAACAGTAATATAAAAAGCTGCAATTAACTCCTGCTCATCATTTGATAGGCACTATTTGCTAATGTTTTTTCAATGGAAACCTGTATTAAGGAGAAAAGATAAGTCTGTTTGTAATAATTGTTTTTTCAGACATTATGAACTTTAGGAATGTGTGATGCTATCATTATTATTTTTCAAATATAAAAGATTAATATGAGAATAATGGATCCTAACTGGACATGTTCATAGTCAGATTTAAAAACAACTGATACTGATATTCTGTCTCAGACGTTATTACATTACATTACATTACATTTCATTTAGCTGACGCTTTTATCCAAAGCAACTTACAATAAGTGCATTCAAACCCGAGGGTACATACCAAGGACGACAAGAATCAAGAAAATACAATTTCTTCAAATAAAGCAAAACTACAAAGTGCTATAAAGCAAAACTACAAATTGCTCTTTCTTATAAAAAAGGAAAATGCAAGTAGTCACCCCTCTTTCCCTCACTGTGCCAGTGTGTCCATCGTGTTTTCAGTGTAAACAAGGAACCAGTGGCCTCTCAGAGCCGTGGAGAATCCACCAGGGACAGTGAAGAAGGGTTTGGGAACATTTCGGCGAGTTCAGGCTGGTCAGCCTCTCAAACACAGCATGACATTCAGAGCACAACAACACAGTGTCACCTGTGTGAACACATCAGATTTGATTTTGCTAGGACTCCAATGCTGATCATACTTGTTACAGTGGCAGGGTTCATCCATCCTTGTCAAACTGTTATACGCTGTACCAATGGAGCAGGCACTCTTACATCTGACTGGCTTGGCTAATTCAATTAATGCAGCAACATTTGATCAAATAAAAGTCCAAGCCTGGGACCTTGATTAAATACAATGGTGTGGGGAAATGCCCATATGTGCATGTTTCAGTCTGCCTGCGCCTACACAGCTGAGTGAGGATGAGAACATGGATGGTGTATGTGTGTGTGCGTGACTGCAGGTTCATGCCGAAAATCACTTTGTGTTTTTATGCTTGCATAGCTGTTTGGGTGTGAGTGTTTTTATAACTGGTTGCTAGGCAAAGGATGAGATAAAGCTTTTAACTGAGACACAGGAGATTTCCAATTTGCTCTTCCGCTGAGCTGCTGAATACACAATAGGCAGGAGTTCAGTAAAGTTCACCTTAACCACTTCTGACTGCTTACTCAATGCTACATGAATATGGATTTGTGTTACTTTATTTCACAAAAATATGAATTAATAATTCAAAAAACACCTTGTGGGCAAAACAAACAGGCAGCGATGTTCACACACAAGGTAAGGGCACATATGCCTCCAAGAGTTTGAACTTGACATCAACAAAGATGGGGGACAAGCTCAAGCAGAGGTTAAACTCACTAATTTGTACACATTTATTCACAATCAGCACACAAATTTTTTTAACAGGCACTAAAAGGGTTATTGCTTATTATATGTGAATACAGCTAAATACAATATCTTAAAATCTATACATGAAGAAACTACCAGCTCAGTAATGACATAAACCTTTTCTGAAAACTGCTCTTGAGCGATACACCCAAACAAGACATCTCCAGCAAACTCTGATTCTCTTCACATTGAAGAGGATGATCATGGAGGATGAGCCTCAAACAGACTTGGAAGTCCTTGAAGTGTTGGCTGAAACACTTAGACAGCAGAAGACAGAATGGGTGCTTTGACCTTTTTCTATGTCATTAGAGAGACATAGCTCACAGCACAGTTTCCTGGCATCCTCGTGGACTGAAGCAGCCAGTCCTGGATGTCTGCTGGTTTTTGGGGACCCCCTGTTAGGATACTGGCCTCCTTCTCCCTCTTTGACACTGCCGGTTCCCCCACTTTTTCCTGGTTAATCTCAGTGTCTGCCTCTTGAAAGTTAGTTAATTGGGGCCATTGCAACCAGCTCACCACCCTTGCTCAAGCCATAGTACAAGAGAAGTTCTATATGTTAATTTATCCATCAGCAGGAGGACACCTGGAACTGTGGGAGTACATACTCAACACTGACTGAATGTATTCATATATTATTGTTGGATGTTAGATTGGAGGAGCAGTGCTGAGTTGTGGCTTCTGGCATTGACCAGGGTCCTCCTTAATTGTCTTGTTGTGCCCACAGTGCATCTTTGTATTATTTGATTAGTGCTGGTATATAAAGGGGTCGTCAATGGTCAAGTTGTGGTGAGATAAACCAGTCAGTAGATAGTAGTAGTGTAGTGGAAGTGAGGGTGATGGAAAGCCGACCATCGTAGAACGCCATTGTTTTAAATGGGTAAAATATTGTGTCTAACACTTTTTTTTGTGTGCTGGAAGTACTCAGTGCCTTGAATGTTTCTTTTTTCTCATGTTGATCTGCTTAATGAATACGTCAACCTTGGGGTGTATTCAGTCTAGTCAGATATAGCTTGGAGGGTTGTAAAAGCATAGATAAAAATGAGTAAGTACAGCCTTGACATGTGAAGGATGTTCCGTACCCAAGGTCAAGGCACAGGAGAATTTGCTGCAGGCACATGAACATCAGCCTGTCTGTAACAGAGGGGGTCACTGAGACAGTTGACCAGGAGAGACAGTACTTCCATTGGACCCTATATTAGGTCCAGAGTACTCGCCAGGAGCAATTTTATTGCCATATGACAAATGGCAGAGTCTGTGTATTAGGTCTGCACAGAGAAATAATCCACCACAGGCCATGTCACTCTCCTTAAACTTACAATGAGGCAATGTAATACCTTTCTCTCTGTCAAAGATGTAGAATGAAAAAGAACAATTCAGACTGGTGGTTATAAAATCACCTAAGCTTGACTGGGACCTTTGTGATGACCAGTCTCTTGAGGCCAGGGAGTAGCAACCACTACACACCCACAGTGCCAGCCTTAAAATGTGTTCAGGTACTGGACCAGTTCATTCTGTTTCCATTTGTTTTTTAGCAGGAACCCCACCAGTGCTATAAGAATACATGAATAGGTTGCTTCACGTTTGTAGCTTATATATTATGCTGCTGCCTGTTGGGAGAAAATCGTCATCTCCTGTGACAGCTGGCAGTGGTGTCACACAATACAGTGCTTTGGAAACATCTTGGAACAACAAAAATAGATGACCTTCTTACTTCCCCTCTGCCTACAACCATGTTACTAGCTAGAATCTATTATCTCTTTTCTCGTAAATGATCTTTTAAGTGATTACATTTTTATTTTCTCCTCTGTACGACATTCCAAGAATATCAAGCAGAAGATATAAACTTAGTGCTGCCTTTGAGTACTCACCTACAGCGTAACGTATAAAACAATATCTGGACTGGCTTTTATAGTAGTGATGCAGCAGGTGTGCACTGAAGGCAGATTCTGTTGTTTCTTCTGCATTCAGCATTTTTTTACACTCCTGTGTAACTAAGAGTAGAGCAAACCCTCTGGTACTGTCAAGGCTCTCAGTTTTATTCCTATTGGTGCAACTCATCAAACACATGAACAAAGTATGGCAATGCTCCACAAAATGGTTTGTAAAATTTGTACAAAGTATGAGCTATCTTACTTGATTTAAAATTCATCCCATTGATTAAGAGAATCCTACTGCCTGTGACGCACATGTCCGTGAGATAGACAACTGCTCTCCACTCCTATTAGTTTCTCTTGCTCTTCGGTTTTATAAAATCCCTTGATGTCATTACTTATCGTCTGCTCCTCTCTGGGAACTAGTTTCTTATGATTTTTAATTGCAACTTTCATCCCAAAAAGTGTTGGCAGATGTTTGCAGACCTATAACCCTAAACTAGCTGTTTTCTGACCTGTTGACCTAGGTCCTCAATTTCACCACTTGTTCCCTCAGGCTAACCTTAATTACACTTTTATGATCTCTAATGTTGTCTGTTCTGCTCTTGCAGACGGAGCATCTCTACTAGACTCCTGACATTACCTTCAACATGACGGGCATCCATTAACCAAACGCCTGAAAGCAGTCCTATCAGCATTAGTGTGAGCAACAGAACAGGCTTGTTGGCAGATTGAGTGAAGTTCATTGCTGCTGATCCAGTGTGGAAAGGTTACTACGAGCCAGCCACTTGTTATATGGCCTGTTCTGAAGTCAACTCTCCCAACTGCAAACCACTAACCAGCCACTTGTGATTGAATCTTCCTTCCCCGCTCTATCTGCAAATTAATGCATGTACCATTTTTGCCCAATTAATGTTGTTTTTAGCTAGTCCCAACGATACATAGTGTATAGTTCATCGAAAAGTTGTCTACAACGTGTCTCGAGTGTATTATGCTGTTGTTTTGTAGAGCTGTAAACCTGTCTGTCCAGATCATTCAGGACTGATGTTAAAACCAGGAGTGCACAGGTCTGTATCCAGTTTAACCTCAGATCTTAGTGTTAGGTTTAAATGTATTTACCACTTGTCAAATTGATTCCTCAACTTCAGCTGCGTATGAGATTATCTGAGTTCTTGGCTACTTTCTCTGCTGCAAAGGGTCCTGTTGAAAATTGTACCAGTGAATTATACACAGCTTTGTTTTGTCTCCTGGATTAAGTTGCCCCTCACTGAAATTAAAGGGTCAAATATGTGCTTGGAAGCAAGCCTGCAGGAGAATGGAGCACAAATAAATCAAAATCAGAAACTCCAGACCTCCGGTTGGCATTTAATTCAAAGAAACCTTAAACAAAAATGATTAGGTCAATAGATTAGTTTTATTTTTGCAGCCATTCCTCAGCTTTATGACACATTTTCCAGAATCCTTCCCTCCAGTATAATAGTTGAGATTAACTACAAAGTCAGCTCTTCTCAAGCTTTAACTGCACTGTCTCTAAATAACTATTGGCAAGTCACAAACTTGACACTCTTTCTCTGTAGTACTTTTCTATGGAAAGAGTTTTTTTCTAAGCGGATTTTCAATCAACCTTCAGGACCTGTCACTACACTGAAACAGCAGTTACTAAAGTGGTAAATGAAAACCCTCCTGTAGACTCAGATTCCACGTGTGTGCTCCTTCTACATGACACTTCAGCCTTTTTGTATAGATCGTTGTATACACAGATTGGGCATTTCTGACCTGGTCTTTACCTCTTTAAAGTCCTACTTATTTGACAGAACAGCGGTCTTTACACTATAAATACAATATCAATTTTTTGGGATATATAACATCCCCAAGATCAGAGATAGGTAAGATCAGAGCCCCACGGCTCAGTTCGGTCTAGACTTGCTAGAATGAAAAGCTGTTATGATTTGTTGCTATATAAATAAAATCGTCCTGACAAAACTACATCATGTTTATGATGTTGCTCACATTATTTTAATCAGCATAATTAAGACTTAATGAGTTTGTCTTTCCCAAGGTGTTGCATGTGTCAGTGTGTTTAGCGTCTACATCTGCCAGTTATTTGAAATGTTGAAGATCATGGTGCCGTTAAATACCCCAGGAGAGCAGCTGTAGTGCCATTCTCTGTTTATCTTGTTTCTCTTACCTCTTATCTGCCCCACAACCTTTCTGTGATCTTGTTCCTCCCTTGCTCCTGTCTGTTTTCATCCCCTGCCCTCATTGATACCCTCCACTGGTCCTCTCCTCTCCACCTCTCCTCTTCTCCTAGAACGTTCTTCCTCTCCCCAGGTGACAGGGTGATGGATTAAGCCCAAATAAACTCGTTCATCTTTCAATTAGAGCCAGTGTTGAGGCGGTGTCAGCCATTATGAAGCTGTCTGGAAGAGTGGGAGCGAGGGAGTGATGGAGAGAAGAGAGGGGGAAAAAAGGGGTGAGAGTGAGTTATGGCATTAGCGTGAGAGAAAGAGTTAGAAAGATGTTTGTGAAAGACGGAGTGAGAAAAGAGGTGAGAGAGGAATAAAGAGGGTGTTCCATGTTTGTGTGTTATTGGTTGAGTGAGCAGATCCAACTATTAAAACATCACTCCTGGTCTTCCATCAGAACAGAACTCCCATGCCTGGCAAACCACCCACAGTCTGGCTCCCCACGTCATCACCAGCCCAGCTTGAATTTTTACGCAACATTGCCTTTCACTGATTTGATTTTTTCCTCTTTTGTTGTCGCTGTTTCTTATGAGTCTGATGAATTTGTACCATGTGGGTTATTCACAGAATAGCAGGGCTGTGGAGTGAGTATGCGGAGAGACCCTGTACTTATGTACAGTACCTGCATGTGGGTGTGAATCAGCAGTCGCATTTGTCTGCAGATGTGAAAACTTAATCTCACCCTCTATACTGTCAGAAGATTGTGTTTAAATACTATGTATGTACATGGAAGAACACAGTGGCATATCAGTAGGTTCTTCTTTCTCCTCCTTTTCCTCTACTTATGTTTCTTCCTAAGAGAATATTATCTACAGTCAGCACCTAGGGACAAATTCTTCCAAGGTATTACTATAAACACATCAGGACTCCATCATCTCCTTTGATTGTAATATCATGTACTGTAGGTAGTACACAGGTACAAGCTCTTTGTCTTTTTTGTCTTCTCCTTCTCGTTCGAAGCGAATGTTGCGGTCAACACACAGGGACACGTTCATCTTCCTCTTCTTCTCCTTCCTCATCCTCAACCTCCTCTTCTTCTCCTTCGAAGTGAATATTATGTACTGTCGGCACACAGGGACGAGTTCTAATGAATTTGAATGAGCGTCTCAATTTATTTTCCATGTTTTATTTATTTTTCAGGGTTTGGGGAGTAAATTGAATCGACGGCAGTGATGCGTGCGCTAGTCAGGAGCAATATAGGGACCTGCTGTTCTGATTAAGTTCCTGTTATGGAGCTGTTCATTATTGATTTCATTTCTCCTCACTTCTCCTCCCTCTCAAATTCGCATTCGCTCCATATCTCTTTCTTCTCAGCAGGTCTCTCCTTCTTTCTCTGTGCCTCCTCCTCTTCTCTCTGCTGTCAGCTCTCATTTAAAAGCAGCAAGTAGCTATTCATAAAACTCAGTTTTCTTTCGGACACAATTTTTTTGCTTATTATTTCCCTTTGAGTAATTGAGCTTTAGAGGTTTTCTTAAATATACTGTGAACAGGAGCTCTGTAACGGGAATGCTCTCTTTGCTGTGATTGGAGAAAAGTCCAGAATCATGTTGCTTGGCTGTTTGACTCACTCCTGTAAGTGGATTTGACAACAACCATGGTTTATTCACCAGCCAGTTAGATGCAGAGCTCACGCTTTGAGCTGAGTATTATTTGGTGAAGCACTAAATCCATTTTCTTTCTGCGCTCTTAAGCTAGTTGTCCTAGAGGGAAGACTAATGGCGTGTGTCTTGAAAATAAGAATTTGCACATTATAAAAAAAAAGCTAAACATTATGTTTGTAGTTTGTAAATATTTCAGCTCATGTGTTGGTCTTTGATTTCTCTGTTGTCAAATGTGATTTAGAAGAGAGTTTTTCTGCTTCATGCACATATAGACATCTCAGTAGACCTTTTACTTTGTCTTTACACAGAGATGTTATGCAGTAAGACTTACACTCAGATTCTTAGCTCTGTATTTATTAGCACCCATATTTCCCCAACCATATATCCTTATAGGACTGGCACCCAAACCATAATATAACATATGTTTCCAAAACTGTAGATGGGCATAGCTAGGTCTAATGTTAGCATATCTAGCAAATGAAGCTAAACCTTAGAAACCTTATACACTCCACCAGGAAGGTTATGTTTTCACTCGTCTCTGTTTATTCGTCAGAAAAGTAAAGCAATAAGCACTGAGCTGATTTGCTGAAAACGCTGTGTATATGACCTTGCTATAGGTCTTGCTATAAGTCGAATATGAACGTAAGGGCTTGCGGACACTTGGATGACACCGCGCAAGCCTAAAGGCCTCAGTAGGCTTCTCCGAGTCCGTTGCGGACTGACGGACGGACGGAGCGGACAGACCCTTTTTGATTTATAGTTCTACGAGCCTTTTTGTTGTGAAAACAATTCACCGCCAGAACAGTAGATGGTGCAACGGAAGTCGAGCTTAGAGAAGCCTACCTCGTAACGTAGTTATAAGCAGAAGAAGTCCACGCTGGTTTATTTACGTCCCCCCGGCTCCTCACACACAGTGAACGATGGCAACTAACAGAAAAAGGATGTTGATGACGCAACAGTTTTTGCTGAATAAAGTGACACCCAGCGGGTCAAAATGCTCATGTTATCGTGTCTTAACGCAGCGGTTCCCCAGTCTTGTTTCCAAACTGCGTTGCTAATTCATCAGCTGCAACAGCTTGAAGCTACACGGAGGCAGCTAGCTTCCCCCCAGCTTCCACACACAGTCAGCACGGACACCCGGTACTAACTACTACCGAGTGTTCGCTTCTAACCTGACAGTGTTTGAGAAACAGTGTCATGCAGCCGTGGGATTAAAGTCAGCGGGTTTTTGAGCTGTTCCCACCGCAGTTAGCATGGTGGCTAGCCCGCTAGCCCCGTTATGAAAGTTCGTTATAACTGTATGTGACCGTACACACATGCCGTAAGTGCTCTAACCAGCCTCTGTCAGCCGGAAAACACCGCTGTCTTAACACACTTGTCACATTAATCATAGAGTCGTAGTTGTGATTTTGGTTTATTGTGATGTAGGGAATGGAACAGGAAGATTGAGGTCCCGAAATGCTGGCGTGAGGCCCGGAGAGGGCGTTCCACGTTGGAGAAGGCGGTCCTATCTATCCGTGTCCATCAAAACGGAGAAGCATACATTGGCCTTAAAAGCCCACCAGACCTGGCTTAAGCCTGAAACATGCTTCTGCGACTGCGTCTGCGTCTTTTCACGCCGCTGTGGCGCAAGACTCGTTGTCATTCATGCTTCCTGTTACGTCCCCAAAGCTGTCTAGGGGAAGGGACGAACAATTAGAAAATAAAACCGGGAACCAAACAAGGAAGCCAATACGTTTTAAGCTTTAACAAGTAAATAAGGATTAATTGAATAAACACGTTAACAAAAAACGCCCTTCTTCCAAAGGAAGGTGGAAAAGGAAACACCAACCAACAAACCACAATAAAGCACAGAACACAAAGCACATGGTCCACAGCTACCAGCACACAGCTAACAGCACACAGCTAGTCTCCCTGCCACGTCTGATCTCGGACGGCTGCCTCGCTCACTGTCACTGTCACAGCTCACCAGCTCACCGGCCCACTGGCTCCTGAACTCTTGCCTCTCCTCACTGGCACAGCTGAGGGTCTTTATTAGCCACGCCCTGATGACAGAGTGGCCTCAGCTGTGCCAGTGGAGGTGCTTGTGAGGCTCCCACCTGGAGGAGATATGAGAGGGGGAGAGAGAGAAAACACGGCACGTAACACTTCCCCAACCGTTGCACGTCTTACAAAGCAATTCCGCGCCAGGACACTAGGCGGAGTAATGCTTTTTGTCGAAGACGACCTGAGAGACGCCTTCTTTGTGGGTATGGCAATCGTAGCAGACCAATCACAGCCTTGCGGGCTGAGTGAGCTTGCGGAGCTTTGCCGTAACTTTTTGAAAAATGGGGCGACGCCCGTAAGCACGTAAGAAGGGATACATAAGCACGTAAGGGACCCGGAAGGGCTCTTGCGTTTACAGGCCCGTGAAAACACAGAAGCATGTTTCAGGCTTAAGCTAGCAAACGTTAGCATTTCAGACTGTCCCTGAATGCACCATGTCAGAAGATATCGGAGGACATTATGTGTTTTATGTTTTTTTTTATGTTTAAAGATAAATCCCTTATAACTTCACTCACTGTTTCCCCCTAAAACTCTAGAAGTCTTTTGTAGACTCAAGGACTATAGCCACCCCTCCATCAGCATAGGGGTGAGTAGATAATGGGTCAGTTGTCATTTTTGGGTGAACTATTCCTTTAAGAAATACTAACGTCAATATTTCATTCAATATTCAACTTATAGTATGACCAAATAACAATAGTGTTTGCCACAGTGTGGCCTTGGTGGATGTATGCACTCTATTGGGTGCCATTCTAGCTAATATTTTCATTATTAAAACTCCTCTCTATCTTTAAAATGCTTCTATTCAACTACAACTATTCAACTTAATTTAGGCAAAGACTTGTGGGATAAATTGCTTCATATTCTCTATGCAAACATAGTTATTTGGCATGGTCCGAAGCACTACAGTCTAATAAGGGTGGATTTGGCATCAAATTACACTACATGTTCTGTTTAGTGTATTATTTCAATATAATCATTTTCATGTGCAAACTACCTATGTGTGTAAGTACTTTCATGAATGTAAAATATTCCTCCCACTTTATCACCAATGAACCCACTGTGAAAATATTATGGATTTGACAATTTTTTACATCATAAAGGCCATTATAATATATTCACAGCTGACACTTTGGGAGGCTGTAGCTCAGGTAGAGTGGAACGGCCATTAATTGTAAGGGTAAGCCCCGGCTCCTTCTTTCTACATATACTGTAGTATTGAGGACTTCTTAGCAGGAGTAAGATCCAAACCTGTTAGAATATAGTCCATGAGAAACGAAATTCTTTATGTGTTGCTTTACGGCAACAATAGTTTTGGTTTGTTTGGCATCTTTTGATGGTAAGGTGCAAACCAGTATTTTCTAAATCTATGGAATCTTTTCTCTGTTGATCGCAGGCGAGCTTGATTGTGATCTGGAAAAAAACATATGTCAAAGTCACTGCTGGAGCTGGAGCCTTCATTGTAGCCAAGGAACCTATTATTACATCTGTTGTGTGCGGGATTAAGAAGTGCAGCTTCAGTGGGGCCTGCAGCTGTGTGGAGACTGGGCTTTCGTCTGGAAGCAGACTGAGGGCCTCTTTCTGCTGGGGTTATTATGACTAACTTCCTGTAACCCAACCTCTCCATGAGTCAAGAGCCACCTCACAGAGAGAGGAATGCAGCGACAGGTTCCATGGAAAACTGAATAGGGGAACCTGTTGTTTTAATGAGTCTGGCTTTTTTTCCGGACTGGCTTGCCGTTTTACTTACTGGCAGTGAGGATGGTAAATTTGATTGTGCAATTTTTTTTTCTGGCTGATATTTAGACTTCCTAGGCTTTTTGCTGATTAGTAAAAGCTTGCTGCTTGGTTTTTTAGCTGATGGATAATCTTAAGTTTGGCTGGTCATTCACGGTGGAATAAATTGTTGTCTGCACTGTACAGCTCTCATATTTCTGGTATTTTCAGCACCTCATATATCATTCTGATATATGAATGTATATTGTTCATTAGATAACGACATTTGTGAGCTAATCCCAAGAGTACGGTGTCAAATTTAGTTTTGTCTGGCAGCCTCAATATGCCTTTTATAGGAACCACCCTTTGCAAAATTCTGGCCTTCTTAACCTGAGCTATGAGAGAGTGAGAGCAGCCTGCTGAAACATCTGTGGTCTTGGCTGGGAATGAATGACTATGGAAAGACTGGGATTAAGGAGGCTCGTTTGGAGCTTTTGGGTGGGGTGACGAAGAAATTGGCTGAGACTGGGGCAGCTTGAGAGTTGGTAACAAGGGTGTGGGGTTAGGTAGGGGTAAGAGTGCTGTGCTGGGAAATTAAGGGAATGTTGGGAGTTCAGAGTTCTGATTCGGGTGAGAGGAGCACTGAGGGAATTGGGGTGAGGAGGGATGGACCTGTGAAGGGGGAGTTAGTGTTGAGAAACTGGGGTTCAGCCTGGGACACAGGCCGTTGTCGAAACTACAGCAAAACTAAAGCCTACTGCTTTTACAGTCGGCGCCATAAATGACATAATTTGCACTGGCACTGCACTAGCATCGTTTGGCTGCACCACGACAAGAGTGCAAACTCGTCAGTTTCTTCACATCTTAATGTTCCTAGGTTTGTGTCATTAATTAAGGAGCATAGAGATAACAGATGGCTCCTGGAAGGAGATTGTAGACTGTTAATACAAAATACAAAGTTTTTGTCACAGCAATAAAGCTAGACAAATCCGACACAGTGCTCCTGGAAATAGCAAGTCAGTTTCAGAACTGTTCTGTTTGTGTCTCTGTTTTAACTGTTCTCTACGGTGGCCCTGAGGGCTCAACGAACGGCAACTCAAGAAAACACATGCAAGTTGACAAAACACCAGCAAAGTAAAAAAACATCTTCAACAATTTCACAACACAACACAACACATTACAGCAACGCGCTGCAAAAAGAGAAAAGCGCTGCAAATACCGGAACGAGCTGCAAATAGAGAAACGCTCAGCAAATACCGGAACGCGTTGCAAATACCGGAACGTGCTGTAAAAAGCCAAACACGCAGCAAGAAGAGGCAACAACACTACGAAAGTCTTTCCAGGGGACACCTAAAAGTGATGGACACGCCCGGATGTTGTTGCTGCAGCTGTTTGGAGTTTCTAAAGCCAGTGTCCGTCTACTAAGTGAACGTTAACTAAACTGTAAGTTTTTTTTGGTTTATTTTCGTAAATAATCAACTTTATTACTGTATACTGTTAACCCCCGAGACGTGTACGATCTCAAGTGTCATGTCTTTCGGAGGAATGCCTCCTCAATTGTATGAGCTCGAAACATGCCGTCTTTTCCTGTTAAACTGAAGAAACAGCGCTAAAAAGACAGCCCCTGTTTAAGAATAATTCACAGCACTTAGCATTCACATTCTTCCTTTTCTCCAGGCAATGTTTTGTCCATATTGTGGAAACCAATTTGTTGGACGTAGTGGACGTTTTTGTGGCTCCTGTGACAGCAACATTGAGTTTTTGTCACCTTTTGCAGAAGATGGTAAGCTCTTCACTAGTATTTCAGTTTAAATTCTTTGTCTTCTTTGTGCATGATGTGGTACTGTGTTAATGAATGCTGTAGACTTACTTTTGTAAGTAATGCCTGTGAAGGAATTATTCTTCTTGTATGTTAAACCTTCCTATTTTAGGTAAAAGGTGAATTAAGAGTGTTTCCCAGGCCAACCTAAATGGAACAGGGCAATAATTAATGTTATTAAGTACATATGTGTTTGCCCTGCAAAGACATGTTAAAATGGCTGCTGTGAAAAGGGCCTGTGGTTAAATGCTCTTTACACCATTGGTAAACCCACACAGGTGATACAAGTATGCATCTAGGTTTCTGTGTTCTGACTTATAAGCTAAATATGCTTAAATACAAAACAATAGTGGTATGTTTACATCATTGGTAAAGAAGGTAATATTGAAGATGAGGTTATCATTGTCAGTGAGACTTTGATGCTAGTAATGTTAAATGCCAATCCAAGTTAAAGTTGCGCACACATTGAGCAGACTATTAGCACTTCTGTCCATCCTGGGAGAGGGATCCCTCACATGTGACTCTCTGAAGATTTTACTATCTTTTTACACTGTGAAAAGTTTTTTTTGTAGTTTTTCCTTACGCTTGTTTTGGGTTAAGGGCAGAGGTTGTCGCACCTTGTAAAGCCCTATGGTAACTGTTTTTTGTTTATATAGCTCTTCTCTAGTCTTGATGACCACTCAAACGCTTAACAGTACAGTTTTACATTCACCCATTCACACACACATTCATACAGTGCATCTCTTCGCAGCACTTTGTTAATCTATTGGGGGCCATTCTGGGTTCAGCATCTTGCCCAAGGACACCTCGGCATGCACATAGGTCAGACTGGGGATCTAACTGTCGACCTTCAGGTTGGAGGACGACCACCTTACCCCTCAGCCACGGCCGCCCAATGGCCGTGGCTGTTTTGATTTGTGAATATGAGCTATACAAATCAAATTTGATTGATTGATTGACTAAATACTTTATACTATATGTGTGCATCAAACAGTTCACCTGTTTTATTCTTTCTTGCTACTGATACATTTGTGTTTTTCTTATTAGATTTGTCTCTGCATCCCTGCATTCCTAATGACCCTGTTCTATTTTCCCTTCTGGTCCAGGACCCATATTGGATGAAGTCACGGAGACAGGCCTCATCCAAAAATATTTCTCAGACGGTCACACATACTAGGTGATCTTAGATTTTCTTGGAAAAAAGCACAACATTTTTATGAATCTCAGCGCTTTAAAGAGGAGGCTAAAGGAAGCAGACCTAACTAGGAGGACAAATTATACTCCCATTGCCACTGTGCAGGCCACTGTTGCACAGGAACTGAGATGCTCTGGTCAGCTGTTAGGTTACAGAGCCATGTGGCAGACATTGCAACAGAAGTATCACCTGACAGTTAAAAGAGATGATGTTAGGCAAACCATTGCCAGACTGGATCCATCTGGAGTTCAACTTCGCTCTAGGCTCAGGTTTGTCAGAAGAGGATACTTTACAGAGGGACCAAACCAAGTGTGGCATGCTGATGGGTATGATAAATTGAAACCCTTCGATATTGCCATTAGTGGCTGCATTGTTGGCTTCTCAAGGAAAGTAACATGGCTCATGAGTGGCAGCACTAATAACGATCCAGGGATCATAGCACAGTATTATATGCAGTGTGTATCTGAGTTTGGACAACTCCCAGAGCGCCTTCGCACAGACTGTGGAACTGAAAATGGCACTATGGCAGCAATACATTGTGCATTAAGATCTCAGCATACAGATGACTTTGCAGGATCCCTCAGTCACATGTATGGCACCTCAACGGCAAACCAACGAATCAAGAGTTGGTGGTCTTTCTTCAGAAAGCAAAGGTATAAGACTTTTAAGGTCAATTCCAAGAACATGTACAATGCTGTGAAAAAGTATTTGCCCCCTTCTGGGTTTCTTATTTATTTGCATATTTGTCACACTTAAATGTTTCAGATCATCAAACAAATTTTAATATTAGACAAAGATAACCATAGTAAATACAAAAACAGATGAGAAACAAAGTAATTGACATGTATCAGTCTGGAAAGTTACACAGCCATTTCTAAGGCTTTGGGACTTCAGTGAACCACGGTGAGAGACATTATCCACATATGGAGAAGACTTGGAACGGTGGTGAACCTTACCAGGAGTGGCGAGCCCACTAAAATTACTCCAAGAGCGCATCGACGACTCCTCCAGGAGGTCATAAAAGACCCAGAACAAGATCTAAGGAACTGCTGGCCTCACTTGCCTCAGTTACGGTCAGTGTTCATGATACAACAATAAGAAAGAGACTGAGCACAAATGGCATCCATGGGAGTGTTCCAAGGCGAAAGCCACTGCTGACCAAAAGAACACAAGGGCCTGTCTCACATTTGCCAAAAAAACTATTGATGATCCCCAAGACTTTTGGGCAAATATTCTGTGGACTGATAAAAAAAAAGTTGAACTTTTTGGAAGAGTTGGGTACTGTTACGTCTGGCGTAAAAATAAAACAGCATTTCATAAAAACAACATCGTACCAACAGTCAAACGTGATGGCGTAGTGTGATGTTCTGGGGTTGCTTTGCAGCTTCAGGACCTGGATGACTTGCCATAATTGATGGAACCATGAATTCTGCTCTCTAAAAGAAAGTCCTGAAGGAGAATGTCTGGCCAGTTTGTGACATCATGCTCAAGCGCACCAGCATGTCTACCTCTGAATGGCTAAAAAAAAACTAAATGAATGTTTTGGAGTCGCCTAGTCAAAGTCCGGACTTAAATCGGCTTGAGATGCTGTGGCATGAACTTAAACAAGCCATTTATGCTTGAATATCATCCAATGTTGCTGAATTAAAAATATTCTGCAAAGAAGAGTGGTCCAAAATTCCTCCACAGCGATGTGAGAGACTCATTGGCAGTTATCACAAACATCTGATTGCAGTTGTTGCCGCCAAGGGTGGCACAACCAGTTATTAGGTTTAGGGGCCAATTACTTTTTCACAGAGGGCCAAGTAGGTTTGGATAGACTTTTTCACTTAATGAATGAAATCATCATTTAAAAACTGCATTTTGTATTTAATCTGGTTATCTTTGTCTTATATACAAATTTGTCTGATGATCTGAATCATTTAAGTGTGACAAAAATGCAAAAAAAATTAAAATCAGGAAGGGGCAAATACTTTTTCACAGCACTGTATGTAATGCTGCTATGTAGTCAGTTCTGTGTTTTATGTGTTTTCACATGCCAGAGGTTTTCAGCTGTGTCAACATTCTACATTATAAAAGAATAACAACACTACAAAGACTTTATCATTCCACCATTAGGACTCAGTTCTGGATTGATGTCTTCAGTGACCTGAGAGAGAGGCACCTTTTCAACGGCAGCCATGAGCACAAGTGCCTCATACGGTATGCCTTCCTGGCCGTCTTGCAGAAAGAGCTTGATGAGTAGAGACAACTTTGGAACAACCACACCATCCGACCTGTTCGTCAATCTCGTTGTCCATCGCGTAAACCAGAAGCCATGTACCACCTGCCTGACAGGTTTGTATTTACAGTATGTGCTATGTGACTATGTTTTATAAATATATGATTGCATTTTCACTTGTGTTAATTTGAACACAATATGTGTGATGCCTAAAGCAGATCAAGTGTATGGTGAGATACTCTGCAACTTCTACAGGGTCCTGCACTGAGACTTTGCTTACACCCTTGGTATACTGGCCCAATATGACAAATTCATCAAATGATACTGTTACACAAAAACTAAAAATTACCCTTCCACACCAGACCTACATTTAAAATGTACAAAGCAAAAAGGTGAATGTATCTTATAAATACAAAAAAGTGCCTTGTGGTAGAAGCTAATATAATGACTTTATTTGTCTGAAAGAGCTTCTGTCAAACTATAAATTAACTTGTGGCTCATTTGTCAGAATTTTTTTTCACATTTTATGACCGCTGAAAAACAGACTTAGTTTGAATTATAATTCTTATTTTGCATTTTGCCTTAGGTTTGACGGAAGGGAATGTGGATTCCCAGTGTCCCAGGAAGCCCTACACCAGTTTGATGACTTTCTGCCAGCTCCGCGCAGTCTGTGTGGTGATGTTGATCTCCAAAGTCATTTTGCAGACTTGGAGAGACAGAATGGGCTTGCTCTACCACTCCACTGGACAACTGCTGTTGTGAATTACATATCACTCAAGAATATGTCTGGACTTTAGAATCTTCAGCTCCTGGTTCTGCAACATAATTTGACTGGTAGACATAAGTGTTATGTTAATAAATTATTGTAAAAATAAGTAACATCCAACAGCCTTGTGTATTTGTCCATTTATTTGTTCTGTTACATCAGTTTCTTTTGTCAATATTCGATTTTGTCAACACAATGAATATACCACACATGGAAAACCCTGTGGTCTTTAATGAAAACGGTAACATGTAAAAAAATAAAACCGCTTCAAGATGTTGAACAGTGTAACAGTACAATCAAATGTTTAAACTGAATGTGCCTCGTTTTAATAAAATAGCTTGAAACTTTAACTAACAAATTGCAGGCTAAAAACTCAGACTGATATGAACATATCTGCATCTCTTAAAATGGTCAGAAAATAAGTGGCACATTTGCAACATTTGAATATAACAGCTTAACATCAACTTTGGTGAACATTAACAAATTGCAGGCTAAAAACTCAGACTGATATTAACATGTCTGCATTCCTAAAATGGTCAGAAAATAAGTGGCACATTTGCAGCATTTGCATATAATACTTTAACATTAACTTTGGTGAACCAGGTTTTGGCCTTTAAATAAGTACTTGCTGGACACTCCAGTGACCAGCAATTGGTTTGAGCTTTAAAGAAGCCCAAACCCAGGGGCATTTTGTATGCCAAAATCCATGGCTTCTTAAAAGTCTTCATAGCTTTGTAAGATCGAAATCTTAATTGTATTAGAACATACATTTGCGACAGGAAAGCGTGAGGTCTTTTGAAAATTCTGTGGCTGTGGCTGTATAGTTGCAGGAGGAACTTCCCTCAGCCCGGTCCCAAACATCAGGACATCCTCCAAAAATGGGCTTGCCTGTTTTTCCGGCAGGGAGGGGGGGAGGAATTTGTTAGGCATTTGTTGTTTTAAGAATAGATTGTGACAGAAAACAACTGCTGCAGTTAAAGTTTTATATCTCACTGTTTAATGCATTGATGATTCTGCAGGTCTTATAATTTTGAAGTCAATACCTTCAACGTAGAGCAGATAATCTCGCCAGTAGCCCAGTACTCTGGCCTCTTCCTGACACCTGGTGCTACCAGGTGGACTGAACTCCACCTGAAAGATGTTTTCCAAAGCATCAGTAGTCAGTTTTGTCTCAGTTTAGCACATGAATGAGAAGAACAATTGTTACAATTGGCACAGCTGAGGGTCTTTATTAGCCACGCCCTGATGACAGAGTGGCCTCAGCTGCGCCAGTGGAGGTGCTTGTGAGGCTCCCACCTGGAGGAGATATGAGAGGGGGAGAGAGAGAAAACACGGCACGTAACAACAATGAAGGATGCTGTTCCAGTGCGTTAACAAAATCCAGCGTCGCTTGTATAGACCAATATGTTATACCTCTGGATGGAATGATGGTTACGGTAGATGAAATACCACTGAATGTAATCCTCCAGAGTCCTCATAAATCGAAAACAGCCTGCTGTCTGAAGCATACTTGAGTGTTTTTCTGTGAGACCCCGGACTTCCCTCAGTGATGTAGTGCTCTTTATCTAGTGAAAAACATAGAGCAGTTAACAAACCATCTAACAACGGCTTCAGTTCCCAGTCAGAAAAAGGATCTCTGACAACAAAGTAAACCCGTGAAAATATTCTAAATATAGCGTTCACTTAAATTGATAAACATTTTTTAACGGTGGCTAAAATCCATTCTGACCCTGTCTACAGCAGGAATAAGTATCTCATACAACCCTACTTCAAACAAGCCAAACTATCCCTTTAAGGCTGGGAGCACTCATCAAACAGTGGTTTGTAGTGGATTTGTTTGGATATCTCACTGCTGGTCAGAACGGTATGTCAGTATATTGGAAGAACGGATTATCTACAGGCCTTTTATCAACACATAACAGCAGAATATATCTCTTAAAATCAAATTTAAGGCATTATATTAATAACAGTGAATTGTGTACATTTAATTCAAAGACAGGTTTGAAAATAGTTTATCTAGTCTATTTTTTATTTAGAGTCCCTTTCCACATGGGAGTTCTCTATTACAGTACTGTCAAACAAACTATTTTTCAGCCATGGAGGTATCAATTTATCTTCTTTTGTGTTGATTTCATGATTTCTTGAAATTGCTTAACCCAGCCTAACAAAGTACCTCCAAGAGCACTTCCTCATCATGTATGTCCTCAATTGGAGCCTCAATTATCTTAGATTTACCAATGAGGTAGAGGAAGAGGTTTGGGAAGAGACAACAAGGCCCTGGACCGCCATTGACACAGGATACGGCAATCATTCTTCCAATCTGGAAGTTTTCAACCTCTTCTACAGATACAAAATACAAATATTGAAATGTTAGGACAAATAACTTTGCAACATTATAAAAATGTGACAAACAAGGATTACCTTTGCAATCAAATGACAGGTATTTGGCGTTGTCTTTGCCGTCAAATACTCGTCTTGTCTTGATGGAGTCCATCAAAAGGGTTAGAAATTCTCTGGTAGGCCCACCGGTGTCCACAGCGTCTTCGGTCAACCCAACATCATCCGTGAATTTCACCATTATAGTGTAGCTAGGGTCATACGATGATCGCTTAAACCCTCTAATGGCACCATCCCAGACATTGGCCCGGTTAATATTAAATCTGCTACAGGACTTTGTGTCAAGTTTCTGTGAGAGATTTAGGACCACGTCTGCAGCTGTCAGTCCATCACTGTAGTATAAGAAAACAGTCAGTTAACGGCAAGATAATTTTAAGACTGTCTCTTCTTAGATGTGTGGATCATTTAAAATATAACTAAAACTTAGTTTTAGTTTTTTAAGGGCTTTTTACATTACTCGAAATTACTGTTCCACATGACCATGTTCTTCTGCAGAGGGACAACTGGGGAGAACAAACTTCACAGGTCCTTTAAGATTTGACTTTGTTTAATAAATCCTATGACTAATGAAAGCAACCCAAAATGTATTCAGTTGACAAAATACATAGTTTGTCTGAGGGTTAGAAAAATAAGGAAGGCTTAAGGTAAACAAATATGTGCTGATAGTACTTCTTATATGTGATAGTACCTGTGATCCTCTTGGAACTTCTCCTCTTCCCCAGAATCTGAGGAACTGCTCTCAATTACGACAGGTGCATATATATATCCGTGTATGTACTGTGGAGGGAAGGTAAAAGAACAATTGCCTTTTGAAATAAACTGTGAAATACAGTTTATCTAGTCTGTGTCTAGTATTGTATAAAACAATAACAAACTATGTCGCTGTCCTAATAATTTTTACCACACTGAACATGTCAGAATAAAAAAATTGCAATGGGCTGATCTACTGAGGTGATCATCTGCTGGGGCCTTGACGCACTCTTGGTCTGTAACATTGATAAGACCAAACATCACAGCACAATCAAAATAATGACTTATCATTTATATGGCTGGTACAGGGACCAAAACAATGTGTCAGCAGATATTTTATCAAACCCTAAACTTATTCATAGCCATAACACCGAATCAAACCAATGTATATGCCTCACCTGTTGTCTAGGATATTTTAATGGATTACAACTGCAGTGTAAGCACAAACATCTTGAACAAATAATCCCTGAGATGTACCTACCACTGTGTCCGAAAGAGGTGACATATTGGGTGGCACCCTCACCACAACTTCATCATCCGCCTCGTTTTCTGAATTTGAGTCATCTCTGTGACCTTGCAGAAGATTTTTATCATTAGATCGTTCTCTATTTCAAATTACATGTTAAATATTTAGGCTACTAATTACTTTACTGTTGCTTGAATCCCACAAACTCAAAACACACAAAAAGTATTTCGATTTGTTTTACATGTGCATACACTGTATTTCAATACTTACTCATGACCTCAAGGGTGCAGATATAAAGTGTGAGCCTTTGGTACACGTTTCCAATAGCCTCTTTTTATTTTTCGATTTGTAAAGGGTGTGTCAGTCCCTGGTATATTTTTAACTTGAGAGCCATCCGGATATAGCAAGACATATTCTCCATCTTCCATATCTCGTTTGAAATCTTTCAGTTTTTTCATGGCAACCGCAAAAAAGTTGCTCCGCCGTCCACTGAGGTTCCACATTTACGGGAAGTGTTTTCCCACTTACCGGCTTGAGGCCATGTTTTGTCTGGTTCATGACCCCAACCGAAATCTAGATCAAAAATCATAAAAGATGGAGGGCATAAGGTTAAGAAGGTTGAAAATGCAAAAGTAATGTGTCCATCACTTTTAGGTGTACCCTGGAAACACTACCGTTGTGTTGTCGCCTCTTCTTGCTACATATGTTGATTGTGTGGGATTTGGTGTAAAGGAGACTATGAATTAAGGAAAAGACTTCGTTGGAGCACGACCTGAGATATAGCTTAGGTTCAGTGAATTTGGGTTTGTGTAAAAGTTATGTTCAGGTTTTTTTCTTTGTCTCTTTTAAGGACCACAGTGGGAGTCTGATGTTGAAAAATGCCTGATCTTAGCTGAGATAGATGGATTACAGATAAGTTGGAATACAAACACAAAGGAATTTGGACTGAGCTGCAACACAAGAGTGGAGTTGGCTTCACAGCTGGGAAGGGGGTTTTGGGGAGGACGGGTGGGGGTTATCGGGGAGAGTTAGGATGAGGGTCATTTGATGCTATTTTGTCCATTCCCAAATTCAGTAAGGGCTGGATTTGAAGGAGATCTCTCTCTCTCTCTCCTTCTCTTACACACAAACACACTACGAAGTGCACAAACTCCTTTCATCCAAAGCCAGTTGTACGTCCAACTCTAGAGAGACTTTTGGGAAGAAGATATAATGGACGATAGGGAGCACAACATGACTCAGCCACAGGAATCTCAGTAAACCCACCGTGGCTGGCTGGACTATAAAGGGGGGGGGGGTTGCAGAGGAAGTGCACATGTATGACTCCATCTCTCCTTCAGTTGTCCTTGATAAAATCCAAGTCATGGGAATGTAACATTTATTGTCGAGTTGATTTTGGGAACTGTTGATCTTGACCTTTATCCTAGTTTCCCTTTAGCGGCTCTTAAGTACCCCTTACTAATAACCCCAAATAAAAGATAAAGAGTAAAGATTTGAACCATAAACAGACTTTTTTCTTTCAGCTAAACTATGCATGAGCGCAAGCCATGGAAAGGTTGGCTTGTAGCAGTTGTCGGGCAGTGCAGGTTCGTTTGTTTGTTTTGTGCTTTGACGAGAGGGCAGATGGGAGGTGATGGGATGCATTGCTTGCATTTTTCAAAGTGTAGCCTGCTCTCGATAGCTTTCCCAGGATTGCCAACCCTAGCTTTAGATCATCTGCTGGAAATGTCACAGCCAGCACCCTGATCCGCTGAAAACACATTGCCACGGCAACGGTCACATTTGTTCTACCGTATAATTTGGAGGCTGGAGTAGGATATTTCATAGTGGTTAAGGTTATAATTTGTTGCTCTTTTATATTTCATATTCAACAATCTAATAATGTAATATCTCTGTGTCACATTAAAAACTATGCTGGTGATGCTACTTGTTCCTTAGTAATGTTGACGCTTTTAGAAGTAAGGTATGCAAATTAGGTAAGCTTCAGGAGCAGTGGTTTCTGATACAATACCACAGCTTATATGAGATATACTAAGGATTAAATATCCAACGTGTCACACTTCCCTTCTTTTGTTCGTTGGCTGTGTGCTGCTACTGTGGCTGTCATTGTCTCTCTGCTGGGGTTTTTAGTCTGTTGTCCTGCCAAGCTGACATGAAGGGGCTGAGAAACAGGCCTGGGATCAGTTTGAGGCTGAAGTCCAATATGCTTTATTCCCTCTTTGCTACTGGGCAGACACAACTGGAGGAAAGGAAGTAAAGGGTCAGACGGGAGGAAGTTTTATGGAAAGCAATTTGTGGCTGCTTGACAACCAAGAGATTTAGAACTGATTCTTTACATCCGTACATCATCCTCTTGTCCAGAACTCCACGCCAGTGCACGCACACAAACACAGACACACACACACACTCACACACAATTCAAGACAGACACAGGTTATGAGTAAGCACTTACTATTAATGTTGGTCATAAAACTGATGTTTTTGATAGAACAGTGCAGCTTTAATCTCATTGGTAGCAGAAATCCTCCTTAAATGAGTAAGCTGTCTGTCATGTCATAAACTGATAAAGTATAATGCAAGAATTACAACATAACTGAGAACCTTAAAACAACCTTAAAAAGTTGTGACGCAACAGACCATT
The DNA here is from genome assembly GCF_949316205.1 of Platichthys flesus. Classification (NCBI taxonomy): domain Eukaryota; kingdom Metazoa; phylum Chordata; class Actinopteri; order Pleuronectiformes; family Pleuronectidae; genus Platichthys; species Platichthys flesus. The sequence goes on from NC_084955.1 coordinate 9,778,490, forward strand.
TGATGTTTTATCAAAAAGAACCGTTTAACGTTTGATGCCACTGGCTGTGACATACAGTACAAGTAAGATATATATCCTCTGTTAGAGGATTCACACTCTTGTGCCAGTCTGGTAGTTAGGGGCGAGCAGAGGAGTGTAGAAAAGTGCTGACTCATCCTTGAGCTCCTGGTATCCAGTACTCTCCAAACTTTCATAGTGTTGCAGTGACCTTGACCAACGTGAGTCGAGCAAGTTTCTGAGTGACTGAGGAAAATGAGCAGTGGAAAAGAGAGAGAGAGAGAGGGAGGGAGGGACCCCTCCAGCCTGCTTCTCGACAGATTATCTGTCAACCCCCCACTGGTCCCCAGACTCATGGTAAATGCTGCACACACACACACACATACACACGCAGACAGACACACGTACACACACTCACGCTTCGTAGAACACATGCACACACACATCTCACCAGCCGCCTACCTCTGCAGCACAGCTGAGCGTCTGACAGTGAGGTAGTTGGTGGAGAACGCAAATATCTTCTCTCCTCCCCCTTTTTTAAACTCCATCCATCACACCCAACGCACCACTTTCCTTCTCTTCCTCTCACTTCCTGCACTGTCTCTAATGAATTATCTTTAATCTCTTTGGTAACCTTCCTCTCTTTCTTGGTGTAGGTCCATCATGCTCTCTTCCACTCTCGTTGTTTGTCCTTTTCCTCTACATTTTATTTTGTCTTCTATTCGTCTTTGTCTAAGTTGGTTGAGATTGAAAAAACAAAACATAATCAGGGAAAAGTGAACACACACTAGTCGGTAATCGCAGAACAAGCTGGAAGCGTTCATCATAATAGACATTTTTGAAGTACTCTAACAAACATGTGAATCCAGGCTTGCCTTGAATGGCTGTTGCAAAACTTCAAAGTATTGATTAGACCACTCGCTATTTATCAGCGCAATTGTGCACACATGAGCACACGCACGCACACACACAGTGTTAATCCAGGGGACGAGAGAGAATTGTGGTGTCATGGTCTGGTCACAGATCACAGACAAGACGTTGCCTCAGAGGTCTCATGCAGGCCTATACTACTCTTCAACAGACCCCTGTCTTAGGTCCAAACATTTGAGCATGTTGAGACTATGTTTTTCCCCAATGTCCCAAAAGGGCAGGACGATATAGCCAACAATTCTACCAAGGGAAAGAATTTCATATCAGTCGAAACTGATAATTATTTTACGGTAAATATCACATTATAACTATATTTAGTTTAAAGACAATTTTTTCCTCATATAAGTGAAGTTTGTTATTTTTTTACCTCTTTATTAGCGGATAATGACACTTGATAACCCCCCAAAAAAATGTATGTGCGGTCGGTCAATTATGTGTGTTACCTCCTGACTGTGTTTGCACACTCATCAGCAATATATTGATCTACATTTATCCTTTGTTGTATTGCTTTGATTAAAACTATATACCAAAAACTATTTCCCCTGCCAAAGAGGTTATGTTTTCACCCCTGTCCAATTGTTTGTTGTTGAATAACGTGATTTTGGTCAAGAGAGAACTCATTGAATTCTCTTGCAGATACGAAGCAGGACTCTCCAGATGTGAAATCAGGTGCAGCTTGTTTATAAACTGCTGGACCTTGGCAGAGGTACGCGCTCCACTGAGTGCAACTCTAGTTGATATCATTCTATTTCCCAAACTACAACTCCCTTTATATTAGTAAGTGACATACACACTGCAAAACATTTCAAGTCAGTTAATCTTGCAAATGAAAGTTCACTGCTGCCTTAAAAACACGTGTTAACTCAACTTGAGGTTTATCGTTGTTTCAACCCAGAAATTAAAGTTTAAGAAAACTGTTAATTACTTGTTGCGAGTTAAAACAAATAAATATTAAACTTCAGCGCTACAAGAACTTTCCTTAGCTAGTTGAACAAACACACATTTCTGCATTATTGTAACCTACAGTTTTGAGTTAAAATAACTTCCTCTGTTTATACAACTTCCCATTTCAAGTTAAGAGGATTTCAATTTTAAATTTGTTATAACTTTTATGGTACATGATAGAACACACAGAATTCTTCCATTTGTCCAAAAATACAACATTTATTATATATATATAAGCTCATACATTGGGTTCTCATATATTGGGTTCTCAAACAGATAACATGCCATCCAACTAGGAATTAACCACAGTGTCAAAGTCAGACAATGACTAAATCTGAGATAACAGGTTCATTAAAACCTCAATATGGTGAAAAATGCTGAACACTACCAACTAGCTGTTTACCAGTTTCAACCTTAGACAAGTGTGTGTGTGTCTGTGTGTGTGTATGTGTGTGTGTAGGGGGGGGCTGAGAGAGAGCCAGAGAGACAGACAGACAGACAGAGACAGACAGACAGACAGAGACACACACAGACAGACAGAGACACAGGCAGACAGAGACACAGAGAGAGAGACAGAGAGAGAGGCAGAGAGAGAAACAGAGAGTACAATAAGGCAAATGTGAGAAATGATATACAATGACACAATTTGAGACAACAGGTTCATTAAAACCTCAATATGAAGAAAAAATGCTGAACACTGAACATCCACAACACGTGTTAATTGAACAGTTTATTTCTAAGTCCATGGACTCTTGCTGAGCATTGGTCTGGTTTAATGCTCATGATGACCTCCTGAAGGAACTCAAACGTGTACCTCATATTTCGTGGGTACTCAAGCTTAAGGCAGTAGCTGGCTCCAAGTAGCATAGCAAAGGCAGTGGGCACATCTCTGATGTCATGTAGGATGATCTTCTCCTCTGCTACGACAGCCACATTAAAGACATCCAAAGGAAATGCATCCTGTAGAGGACCTTCATGCCCAATCAGTAGTCCAACTTCCTTTCCTGCCATTATCACATCGAGGGTTTCGCCATGAGCCTGAAGACTTAAAGACATACACATCTTAACTTACATGTCCAAGTTTAAAACATAATCGCCATTCTAATAAATAAAGGCTATAACTGTCTAGTGAGTGAGTGAGAAAATAATGGGACTGAAAGGCTGTGAAATCAACCAATGATAAATAAAATAACTCCTGCAAATGTAATATAACCCAATAATGTCAGAACTTGACCAATAATGTAATAAAATGTCCTGGCTGATACCGTAATACTGGTAGGATCCAATAATGTATTTTCAACAATGTAATCCCACCTGACAGTGTTATAGTTTGTGTTTTAAGAATTAAATTGGAAGAATTATACATTGGATTTGAAATGAAAGAACATTGTGAGGAAAATGATGCTTGCTTTGGGTATGGTAAAACCTCTTATGAACAAGACAAATGTTGCCTTAGCCACATTTAAAACTAAATCTAAAGAGTGTACTATAAATTGTGTGAATATAGTGTCTTACATCACACATCCTGATGATGTTGGAGGAATCATCTGAAAGGTAGTGCGGGAGACCAAGTAGGGCAGCTGTTCTTTGGTTTTGGTTTGTGTCCTAAAAAAACAAATAGGTAATAGTAGGTGAATGCAATACACAAGATAGAATCCTAATCTCTTAGTATCTTAGTACTCTTTGATAGTAAATATTTATCTACACAGTACATACCTCCTTTTGAAGACAATTCAGAATGCTGCTCAGGGCCAACGTCCTGCTTTGTACAGTTGTAGAAGACTGGGCACCAACTCATCGAGTCCACCCAGAAAGGACTCCAGCAGGTCTTTGGCAACAATTCTGCGGAACTCTGTGATTAACTGAAGCAGATAGACAACAAAAAAACAAAGAAAAGGGCATGAGTGAGGGAAAATAATAAATTATAGGTTTTCTATGCTGTACTCAGTTGGCACAGAATAACCTGTCTCTCACAGAACAATGCAGGCCATCTGTCCATGACAGAAAAGATGAGCGGTTCATCACCAATTATCTCTTGTCTTCGCTGTGAGAACGTCGCAGTCATCAATTCATCTAAGTCCTGTAAATCTGGATCCCTCTTCTGCATCTCTAGAAGCATGGTCTCACGATCCTTCTCTGATTTAACTGCAGTTTTTCCCTCAGGTGGCTGTGGCAAGTAGTGGATCTCTTCCTTTTTTGACTTTTTGACTGGCTTGCTCTTTTCTTTTCCTCTTTTTCTTTTATTTACAAGAACTTCAAGGCATCCAGCTGCCATCATCCTCTCACGGTAATTGCCCATCTTGAATACCAAGCTGAATTTCCAGCAATACCATCCTTGACCCGATCCTGGCTCCCTGAGGCAAGGGTGCTTGACAACCAGAGCTTTGGCTACACTTTCTACATTGTTTTTAGTTGTATAGGGAGTGATTTTGGTTATGTAATCAGCCAGTCTGTCCAGTATTTTACTTTTCACACTCTTTGAGACGACCATCACAGTTCCGTCATTGGCATAAGCATAATTTGCTACCCTCAGCTGAAACTCAACATCATGGGAGAAATCTGGAGTAACAAATGGATCAGGCCATTCTGTTAAATCACCACTACTGGGGGGACTGGGACTTGTAGTACTACTGCTGGACAGACGACAGCTTGTAGTACTCTGGGAACTAGGGCTTGCAGTATCCAATGTCAAGTCAGAAAGCGGATCAAGAAACGTGAACAGAACTTTCAGTGTGGCTCGTTCGGTTGGCAGGTCCTTCATGTCTGTCAAATTGCAGAGCTCGTTCCCAAAGCCTGGATCTTCAAACTGTAAAAGGAAGTTCCCTCCGAGGCCCAGAGTGTTGCGCAGTACTGTACACAGCTCATCAACTGATGGGGGAACATCCTGTAGGGTGACACGTCTTATTTCCTGAGGTGAGACAATGACTCGGAGAAGCATCGCTGATGTGGCACCAGTAACTGAAACAGAACAAACAAGAAAACATTTGGTAAAATAGTAAAAACTCTATCCTGTTATGTGGTCCAAAGAATAAGTGTGTGTTTAAATGTTCCACATCCTCCCCAATCAAAGATTACCTTAATGTAACATGAATGTCCTTGGAGTGATGAGCAGCTTTCCTTCAACAGGGTATGCAGCAAGGGGGGTGTAGTCATTCAGATCGTCAGGATCAACAACCACAGTTGCAGCAGGGTCTCTTCTGGCAAGCTGGTAACACCTTAGATGCTCCAGGAAGCTCGCTGTGAAAAGTTCCATGATGAATGATATGCCACCCATTACACAGATCTCCAATACTCTCCCAAAATCTGGCAGTCCACATGTCTGTCCAACTGAGAGCACCAATACTTTGTCCCCTTTATGTAAGCAATGGAGGTGAGTGAAACAGAGTCCAGACCTTCAAACTTATTCCATATAGCTTCTCTGATGGCAGCATCTAAGATGGCCACAGAAACAGCTGATACTTGTCCCGTCTCGATGTTTTGCTTGAAAACAGTTGGCATCTCCAAATAATATGACAAAATAAGTTGATGTCTTTTGGCCAAAGTGTGCAGAATATTTTTGAAGTTGCCAGTGTTGTGAACCACTTTTTTAAAGAATGAATGTTTGCCCTTGAATCTTATTGTCCAGAACTCATATAATGGTTAAAATTTCTTGATAAGAACAGGATAATGTTCAAGAAAATGATGTTTGGGACGTAATTTTGTACCAGGAAATACTTCTCAAAGCAACTGTCTGTAGTCAGAGATTTTGGCTTGAAGGTAGCACAGGGTTTCTATTATGAAGGAGGGGCTTGATAACAGTTCCACAATGTCTTTCAGTTCAAGGAGCACAGACCAAGTCTTTTCACTCTCTGGAACATGGTGGCCAATCAACAGTGGGAAGAATCTCAGAACGGCCCAATTCTGGTGACCGTTGCCACCAATAGTTCTTTTTTTTTAGAAGTTTGTTTGTAGCATCTGAGGTCTGTTAGTTTTGTCAGAAAACTAAATAGGAAATTATGCTATCCTATCATGAAGGTCATTCAATGTGAAAAAACTTTTTACCAATCAAATCTGAAATACATAAGCATAGTTCCACAGGTACAATTCCTTCCAATACATAATGAAGAAAATCAGGTGGAAACCCTTTTGCAGGATGAAAGTGGGCACTTTCAAGGACAGACTCTCTTCAAACCATCAACACATGAGGCATGAGGCATCAGTTGTGATAAGTACATTAATGGCTTCATCGGGTTTTCTCAAAATAAATGCCCTACTTCTGACATCATGCTGCTGAATATCTTTAAGGCTAGCCAAACAAAATCTACAAAATTTCTCAACATTGAAAGACTTTTGGTATCCTGCAAGGGAGTGTGCGCCCAAGTTGTCTGCTGAAACATATACAACACTACCATACCACAGTACCATAGGAACTATGCTGGTGCGTTTCAGTGGATTGTCATGTGCACACTTTCCTATGAGAGTCTTCATTCCCCTGTGGAAATGGATACAGCAGTTAAGTAGCGAGTGTCTCTTTTTTTCTTGAGTGGGTAGAGAACAGAATGAGTCAGTGGGTTGACATAAAGAAATGATCAGGTGAAGTGTGCAGATACATGGCAAAGACTGAAATGAGTCCCACCTCATGCACTATGATGATCATTGCACTAACCAACTCAATAACCACGTTAGGAATTGATGGATTTTCTGGAACCAGTTGCAGAACAAGTTAAAGGGAAGAGACACTGTACGTACACAGACAGAGATTTAGAATACAGAGGCCTGATGCGTCCTCCACCATCTGTGATCATTTCAACTATTACCAATCGTATTGTTTGTTTCACAATGTCTTAACAGCTCCCTCCTCCATCTTTCTGCCAGCTTAATTCCCCCTGCTATGTGACAGGTAGATGTATTGAAGTATCCCCTGCTGAGCCGCCACAGGAGGTGGAGAAGAGCAGATGTGAAGAAGCACTGTCCAGAATTTAAGAACTACAGTTGAGTTTCCAATCTGTGCCAAGCACCATGCGAATGTTGATTGGGTGGTGTTGGTGAAAGCAGCTGACACTTTTACAGACGCTGTGCATGAAATTTAATTTAAAATCTATCGTGGGGGCCGTGAGTTGGTTATGTTTATTCTTCCCGGTGGGTAAGCGGGTGGTGTGGAGATTGTTTTTGATCGAACCAGATGATCTTCTGACTCATCCTTGAGCTCCTGGTATCCAGTACTCTTAGTTGACAATGAGTAAATTCACTCATTGTCAACTAACCTCTCTGCTGATGGAGGGGTGGGTGGTTTAATAAAGTTTATCTCTGAGACTCCAGAGGTTTATTTTTATAAACATACACACGTTCATATGCGAATGAGCTCAGAACACCACTGTGCTGCACTGCTGCGAAAAACAACCCTCAGTCAATCACCATATTAAATACTTCCAAACCGCCACTTACCATTATCAAGATAAATTATCAAGTTAAAATCAAATAATCATAATTACAACATCCAACCTGACGGAGAACCATAAGAGCAAGAGTAGTTAATTAATAAATTGTTTTCAAATGCTTTACACACAGCATTGTTCATTGCATTGAATCGGATTAATCTTTTTCTATATGATGTTGCTTCCATATGACATTATGGGGTCTTTTCATATTTAAAATTTGTAAATGCAGGGAAAATGCAAGATCATGATTTACTAAAAAAATTATTTTACATTAAGTGTATTAACTATACTGTCTGACCTTGGTGGCCAGCATTTTAGAAAGCCCCATTCAAACCCCAATAATCATCAAATTGCATATAATAAAATCACAAAACAATCATTTATTTATATATTGCACAGTCACATCTAATCAAGTATACTTTTATACATTTGTAAATATAAACTAACTTTTTAATTCATGACACTTTTCACAAAACCAAAGCTGTAGCTGTTTCACAGTGAAGCTTTTAATTTCCATCATCGTTCCCACATCCCCACAGGACTTCCATGTCTCTTTTTATCTGATCTATATGTGAAGTGCAGCACAAAACTTATTTTTGGAAGAGGGCTCTGAAGCAGTGTTCATAACAGGCTGGTAATGGGAGTCACAATTTTGAACTGAACTGTGTGTGTGTGTGTGTGTGTGTGTTAGTGCTCGGTGTGTAGAACAAAGATAATTGAATGTAAGTGGTGTCTATCAACTGTGGTCATATTTCTCTGTGGCATTGAAACCTACTGGAATTTGAAAAACTCATTAGCGGTCCCACTTCAAAGAAAAGAAAATTCGATGTAAAAACTATGCTGGAAGATTCCCACCCTCACTTAAGTCCCACTCTGCACAAATGATCTGGTGAATGGAAAAAAAAAGAATTGGTATATGATTTTAGAGTTCCTTGTACTTTCCCTGTGCTGTGATTGTGCAGTTGTGTGGCTGTCTGTGCTGGTGTGAAAAGTATCTTCTCACATCTTGTCTGAGCAAAGTGCATGTTTTCATCCTTGATAATTAGCGTGTCCAATGGAAAACAGGAAGCTGTTCCCAGTCTGCGAAGATGAAAGCCTGAGCTGTGTCCAGTGTTTCCTCCTTGTTGCATTACACTGGAGCTCCACAGGCTTTCACAATGAGACCTCTGATAAAGAAGAAGGAAGGAAACAGAGAAAGTGAATAACTGTTCCAGTGATTCACTGAAATATCAAGAGAAAAGCACTCTCAGTCAGAGGTGTAAAAGTACTGAAATATTGTACTCAAGTAAAAGTACCTTTACTTTGATGAAATTTTACTTACCCATCTAAAATTCTACTCAAGTAAAAAGTAGTTAATTTAAAATGTACTTTAAGTAAAAGTTACTTAGTTACTTCCAACAAATTGATGGGGGCTGCTCCTATACAGTGCAAAAAAGGACAAGGGGTCCACCTTTAGAGCACTAGTCTATAAACCTCTTGTTGAGTTTGAGCAGCACCTGATTTTCAAGGGTGAGTACGCATTCAAAAGAACACGTTCATTGAATACGTTCATTTTTATGAGAAAGTTGAACTGAACGCAACTTAATGACAAATAATGAATTTGAACGGTGAACACGTTCATATTATCTGAGGTGTAGCTAAAACGTTACAGAATGTTTTCCTTCTCATGAGGAGAGACACTGTCTAATCGAATGCCTGCACCATGTCGTTGCTATCTTTGTTGTGTTTATTTGAAAAAAATGCAGTCTTACAGGGCAAAATACCATCTGTATGTTGCAGTTCCGTTTTTGTGGGAAATCGTTGGGGGGGGGCCTTGCTTAGAGCGCCAAATGTGCTAGGGCCGGCCCTTTGTAGCGCAATGATTCTCAAACTGTGTGGTGCGGAGTCATAACAGGTGGGGCGCGCGACCGGGAGGGGAAAATGCGAGGCCGAACTAATATTACAGCCGAACTAATGTTTTGACGTCCACATCTCTTTAACGGCGATACAGCAAACAAATCGGTCTTTCTCCGGAGCCAGGGGTCTGCAGCCGCTCTGCAGGGGCTCCATGTGCAGTGTTGTGCATGTCTCGCATATTTTTCGCCAACAGTGAACTTTATGATCAGTTTTCATATGTTGAACGTGCACGTGAGGGAACCTCATCCCCTCTGCAAACTATGTTAAACTATGTTGTTTTTTGTATTCAGTAACGGATGTAATTCCAAAGTAGCGAAGCACAATACTTCAGTCAATTCTACTTAAGTAAAAGTGAAATTACCCATTTCAAAAACTACTCAAAAAATTACAAAGTACACAAAAAAACTACTCAATTACAGTAACGCGAGTAAATGTAATTCGTTACTTTACACCTCTGCTCTCAGTTCAGGAAGTTTCAAGAACAGAGTTCTGCAGAAGGTGTGCCAGGTTATTTGCAATTAATTATGTTACGGTCTGTACAGCATTTTCAACAGATTTTCATCAGTTTGCAGTGGTGCACAAACGTAAATTGTCTCAAGCAGTGGTGGCTGGTGAAACAATTTTTTGGAGGTGCAAACAAACTGAAGCAAGACTCAACAAAAAAAAAATAACACACAATTCAGAGAGATGTTTAGGTCTCGCAGCAAAAGTAACTCAGTGACATCGGACCTATCCACCAATCATGTCAGATTAAAAAAGTTGTCAATCAATACCTATTGGCTGTAAATAAAAGTGGGAGGGTCCAGGGCGCAGAGAGCTGCGCCCGTTGACCATCTGCAACAACCAATTAAAGAGCAGCCTCATGTCCGATGGTTGATTGTACGAGTATTTATATATATTTATATAAATATAATTAAATTATGTTTGACAACTTTTTATATAGGCTTTTTTCCACCGATTTATTTGTCTATGTTGGAGGGGTCGGTGGTGCCCACCACCCTTTATCAACCAGCCAACACTGTTGACTAGTGTGTCTTGTTGAGAAGTTTAAGAACGCTGAGTTTTAAAAACAGAATTTATCATTTTAATCAAAGCAAATGGGAGACAAAAAATAAAATGGCTAACAGCAAAACTAATATAGTTAAACATATAAGTATTTAGACATGCAATTTGTAGAGTGCAAACAATGTTTGTGTTATCAACTAGGCTGACACTTGTAATTAGTTGGCAGGCTTGAGCCAGATTGGATTTACTTAAAAAGGATGTGCACTAATTTAATAACATTTAATTGAGGTAAATATTATTCTAATGTTGTTTTTTCATTACTATTCAAATCAACATTTCAATGCTTATGTTTAATGAACTCAAAACGAATGTTGTTTTTAGATACTGCAGGAATTATTTTTTTTGCCATAAAATTGCAACAGTACATATAGTGCAACTGTTGCAGTAAACACAGATGTCATTACATTTCATATCAGCTTCTATACTTTCAAGTAATACAATTATTTGGTTCATGAGTATTCAGTGTAAACAACCTCTTAGTAACTTATATATAGGGTTTTAAAAGAACAGAGTGTATATTTAAATAATTAAAGTTATAAATGCCTCCCCCGACACATTTTATAGTTTATACTTATACAAGTTGATAAATGAATTAAAACCCAGTGGCCTGAAGACTTTTATAATTAAAGTGGAAAGGATTGTATTTTGTCATGCTAACGTGACAAGTGGCCGAAGGGGACAACTCTCCAAGTCTAATTAAACAAAGAACCTATTCATAATGTGCCATGAAAAATGTATTATGTGGCCCAGATACACACTCCACAAACTTCACCTCACACTCCATAAACTTCACCTCACCTTTCTACTTGTGAGCTGCTCAGCTACAGACACTCTGTTGTACCTGTCTGCCCTCTCAGCACAAACCGCCCCTGATCCGTTTTTTAATATTTTCTGTGTTTGAACGTATTTGTATGTTGCACCAGCTTTATTTTTTCTCCAGTTTTGGTCAATCAAAATACTTTTTACTTGTGTGGGTTTAGTGGACGCACTTTGACCTCCCCCAACAGTTATGGCTTATGTAAAGTGCTCTTGAGCAAGGCACCTAATCCACCTACTGCTCCGGTTGTGTGTGCTCAAAGCTCAGAGTCGATATGTGGGTGTTTGCAACTCACGGATGCATCTGTTTTCTTTCTGCTTCCTACTTTTCATTTGATGCCTCCTTGTGCTGGTGACAGCTGTGCCCACAGGCAGTTTTGCCAATTTAACGACTTTGTTGCTAGATTTAGCAACTTTTTACCTTCCCTAGCAACTAAAAATCGTATCTAGCAACTAGCAACAAGTCTGGCGACTTTCTGCAACTTCGGCAATCTCTATTTGTTGAGGAAGGTTCTTTAAATTTTGCACAAAGATTAACCTGGACTCAAGGTAGAACGGCTTAGTTCATCCTCACCTTCATCCAATTTTAAGGGCGTGATACATCAGGAAACCTGGATGGAAGTTCATTACACCAGCCGCAAATCGAACACTCAAACTGAAAGATTTACTATTTAGAATGTGGTTTTCAATGTCTTACTAAACACTTTTTTTGACCATTATCTGAATACACATTTCATAATGTAGCTTAGTGTACCTGACGAACGAAGTAGTACTAAACAAACGTTAAGGGTATTTAAGCCACCAAGCACCCTGTTTCCTTTAAGTGTTAAGAGTTTAAATATTGGTTGTTTATTTTTTCTATAAAAATGCAATTGTTGATTTTCAGCATGAATAACTGTTTGGATGGTGGGAAATTGGGAGTTTGGAAAACATGCAGCTACATGTCCAGCAAGTGAGAATGTCAAGCTATTCCAACAATTCCACAATTGGTATGAAATTCAGTTCAAACCACACTAGAAAGATTGAAGGAAATGACAATTCCAAGATACATATAGCTGCATTGGGGATGTTAAGTGAGAGACTGTGTATCACAACAGTTGTTTTGAATATACTGATATGGTGGAACATGTCCCAATCACACGGACAGTCTCTTGGTGATTCTGGGGCATGTGGGTACATAGTAATATGTCTTCTGTGTGATGACTCCTGCTCCTCCCTGTCAGTTTTCCTGTGTGTCGTGTGTATGCCGGTTTCTTGAGGGGAGGACGCACCTGTTCCGCAAAATGGATGAGCAAAAATGTTTAATGAACTGCCGATCAGCACTAATAATATCACCCGTTGATCCAGTAGCATTCAAGCATATACTTACTTGTTGCTCCAACATTAAGCAACAGTGTCCCAACATTTGCCTTTCTTGATGTTGTCTTTATACAACATGTTCCGAGGATCATACAACTCACTGTACTTCTCCACTTCAATTATTAATTTAATGTCATCCATGTTGAAGAACTTCTCCGCTGTTTGCTCCGTTAAATGTCGGTTGTGGAGGGTAAATTACGTATTCTCCACTCAAGCCTATGTGCGCTGAAGCGTCGCTTTGGCGTTGCTTCAGCGTCCGGTGTGAACCCGGCGTTAGTAAATAACTCACAATGCATCGCTTAACGTACGTCACATACTACGTTGCTCTGATTGGTTGTAGGTCTATCCAATTGAGACAAGGCATTTTTTTTCCTGGTTTGGTTGAAACACGCCCCATAATCACAGCCCAATGGAGCGGTATCAGACTCACATTCTGACTAGGATTGTGAGTATGACAACGTCAGGCTAGGGGATCACCACAGCTGGGCTAAAATGTTAAGTTCTTAACGTTGACTAAATGTTGGGGTTGTTGGGAGTTAATTTCCCCTGTATGGCAACTGCTTTTAAGAACAATATTAGGATTGTGTGAGTATTTTCTTCCAATAGTAAAGTTCAAACTGGTCGAACTACAAGGCTTGACTAAAACTATAACTTAACATTTTTTTGTTTTCATCTTCGCTCAAACTTCACTTCGAGCATACCAAGTCACCTTGTCATAGAAAAGAGTCTTTAAGACATTACTCTGTTGCCCCTCATTAGAGCTACAGATGGACAAGTGACAAATCACTTAGGTACTAAGACTAATTCCAGTGCAGAACTTCCTCTCGTCATTTAGGGTCAGGGTCTATAATAATCGCACCCCTACGTAGTGGGGCTTTTCCCCTGACACCACAAAACCGATTATGTTCCAAAATGCTTCCTCCTGTAATCAATAGTTGCTGACTCAGTACTCCTGACTCCTGCACCGAACCAGACTGTAAGTGTGATGTGTTTCCTCGATGCATATTAAAACTGGGCAATTAAATGCCACAGCAGGATAAGGACGGTATAACTTAATGGCTCCTTTTTACTGCAGATGTTCGGTCCTTGCCTCAGCCCCCAGTGAGCAGTATCTTTATATTCATCAACAGGGGACAAGGTAAAATATTGTTTTCACAGATTTTTCTTTTAAAGTTAACAAGGGCAATGCCTGACATATTTTGTGTTAACAAGGGAGATGCTGTCCCCCCACTGGCATTGCCCCTTATCTGTTAAAAGCCACCAGTGTATGAAGCAGAAACCGTCGCAGTGAGGAATGAAGGCCACTGAGTTAAGCTTGTTGAGTTTAATGGAGCAGGAAGGATAGAGTAGAATAATGTCCGAGGGTGAGCCGAGCTACAGGCCTGTCAGGTATGACAGGGAGGAGAGAGCAAGGTTGTATCCTGTATATATACTACCATTTTTTAAGCACTTACTCCTATTAATATTACATTCAGTACTGTGTTTTGATTGTTTTAGCTCCGTACCGGAATACATTTACTATACATAGGAAACATGTCCATGCATAAAGTATAAGTCATCTGCGTTTGATCAAGGTGCATATTGGAAAATGTCACTTTTCGGGGAATTGCCTGATTTCATTATCATTGGTGTCCAGATACAAGTGAATGTTGGTGCATGTGATCTTCTTGTCCCAAACTGATGTTGTTTTGTCGCTGTTAAGATTTGCCTGCACTGTCGTCGCTCGAAACGTTTACCTTGAGGGCGAACCGTCTCTGTTTCCATTTGTTGATTTGATGGTTGAATAAAGGAACAGGTTGACCGGGTGCTGCGCTGAATAGCAATGTGTGTCTTCATTCTACAGTAGCTTAGGTAGACGTACACAGTGTTAAGACAACATCGGCTATTGAACAATAAGATCACGCCCTTCAACATTTATTGTGTCATATGTGTACAAGGAAATTACAGTAACATGTTTAGATGAATTATAATTATAATTATGCATTGACTTAAACAGCAAAAACAACCAGAAAGATACAAAATTTTTTACTACATTTCGCAAAAAATAAGGAAATGACTGTGCATGCTGATTGTCGCTGTTGCTAGTTGCCCTTATCATTAAATCGGAATCCTAGAAAAGGTCAAATGATAATATCCTGCTATACTTGTTGATCTCATGGCCTGATTTGTTTTCCCAGTCAGATGATACTATGAGCAGACTTGAGAAAACACACACTGAGGGAAGACATTTGGCTCTGACGATATGGTAATGCCAGCTACATGTTGTCTTTAGACACCAGTGGTTTATGTGTGTGCGATGGTGATATGGGGCAGATGTCGCAGTTGTTAATGGTCGATTTTATGTCACATGCAGTTTGTTGTAGAGGTTGAGCTGCAATTCTACTGATTGGTTGTAGTGCAGACGTGTCTGTGGAGGCAAACAGATCACAATGAAAGGGTTGGTTTGTTTATTAAAGTAGAGACTGCTGTCATCCTCTACTCGCCTCTCTTCTCTTCTCCTCTCTCCTTCCCTGTCCTCTCCTCTTGTCTCCTCTCCCTCCTTCCCTCACCTCTCTTCTCTTCTCCTCTCCTCTCCTTCCTCCTCTGCCAGATGGCTGCTCCTTAATCAAACTCTTGTACCTCAGAGAGGTAAACACATTACGCTGCCCTGATTACACTGACTTGGCGAAGCGTACCGGTTGAATGTGTGTGTGTGCGCGCGTAGTCTTTGCATGTGTGTGACAGCAAGTGCAAATGTATTGGGAAAAGGTAAATGGGGGGCGAGGGGGTCCTTTCCAAAGTCGCTGCAGTGGGTTATGCTCATGGGTGCCCTCACAGTCTTATTAAGAGCTGCTCCATCTAGAAGGGAAACACACACACACGTAAATGCACACAACATGAGTGCAGGAAGGATTGCTTAGCATATACAAAGAGAATCACTCATTCTCTTAATCTGTCATTCTCAGAGTAAACAATCAGCCCACTGTAGCTATGGGAACACTTACTGCTGGAGGCCTCTCATATGGCGACTCTTGTCCGTTCGACACTGTGGTATAGTTTAGTTATTCCTTCCAACAATTGAAGCAGGCACACTGCTGGCACTCATACATTCCTGTAAAATCCATAAAGGCTGCTGTCATAGAATCCAGCAGATTTGTAAACCCCTGGGCTTCATGTCACACAGTAATGTATGTCTAGCTGTGAAAACACTGACTTCGAGGCGAGCCATGCAACTTGCTTTGGCAGGGGGAACAAAGCAGAGCGCGGCTGCTCCGCTAATAGTCTGGCAACCCAACAGTGTTAGAGGCAAACAGGATGGTTTTCACAGAGCTCGATGCCCGAGCGACTGCGGTGGGGCTCTGCACTCTCTGGGCTCTGGAAATTCTGAGGAGAGAAAGTGGGAATGTTACATGCTGTTGAGTTATAATAACAGTCAGTCACCGAGAAAACTTCAGCTGATTTTGTTTTATTGACCACAGGTTTTTAGGGCAGGGCACATATTCCAAAGAAAGAGGGCAGGGATTCAGGTGCTAAGGGGTATTGGCTTAAAGGTGCACTACTTAAGAAAAGTTTTGGCATGTTGTTGTGGGATGAAAGGATTTCCACAGTAGTGTAACTTTACTCGAGTCACCAGCATTGCAACACTTGGATTAAACATTATTTATATATTTACCGGGGTAGAATAAACAAAAACTGAGAATTTGGTGCTATCCTGCGGCTTGTTTCTTTCTGTGGCTGCAAATAACAGATCAGAACAGTTATAGTCAATCAATGCCTAATTCAATAAAACTAATTTTAGATGTACAAGCTTTCCAGAACCCAAAGAAATGCAACTTACTCTAATTTCACAAAAAATGGAAATGTTTAGCCATTTTGAGAAAAAATGCTTAGATCATTATCAAAATAATCACCGATTAATTTAATGTGAGTGTCAATTGTTTCTTCAGCCTCAGATGTAGATTAACTGTGTACGATCTAACGCAACCGCGCCTACATATCCTCAGAGTGAGATTCTATGGAGTCCAGTTTTCTTGGTGGGGTCCATTGTAGAGGTAAGGGGCCGAACAATGTAGGTGGTGTATTCATGTAGGTGTCGTAGGCCATAAAATGATTGCATCTACGCAAGTACAATTTTCCATAACCAGGCAATTTACTACACAATTTCATAGAAATATTGTAATAATACACACATGATTAAAATAACATTGCGTTGATGTAGCCATTGTTTTTGAGGAAGTGTGGCATTCTGCTTCTACATTTAGGCAATAACAGTAACATTAGGAAAAATGTGTTGTTAGGGTGTATGTGCGGAACCATAATAGCGGGAAGTTACTGCATTTCATATATCAAAATAAGCTCAGATATGGAGTAAAATCATTTTAATAGAGCACCGCAATGATGTTTAGTCCGTGATGCTCCACATAATTAACAGTGATGATACCGGCCTTTGATGAAGCCTGATGAGATGTAGTGAAATCCTTCATGCATTATAATTTTTTGTGGTGTGCAACAGCGTAGGCGTTCAGAGAATTAACAGCATGAATATGGATGCTGGGTTAGGATCATGAGAGTAAATGTGCTTACTCTATTGATTAAATCTCCCATCAGTCACCTGGCAGCGCGGTTTCTCTCTCTCTCTCTCTCTTTCACTCTCTCTCTCTCTCTCTCTCCTTCTCTCTCTCTCTCTCTCTCACCCACATCTCTCTACTCATCTCTGTCAAGGCGGGCTCAGTGGAGTGGTTAAATTGTCCATAGCGCGTAAACGCTCGTTTATAAAAGCTGACAGACGTGGCGGTCGTTTGCTGAAATTAATTACCCCTCGGAGCCACAGTGAGCGTCGGCCCTAGTCAGTCAGTCACGGCCCCCCACCTCCCAGGCCCAGTACCTGCAGGAGTGAAAGAGGGAGCAGGGAGGAGAGAGACCAAGGGAATGACGATGAGGTTTGCAACAACGAAGGGATGAAACTGAAATCGAGGAGAATGAAAAACAAATAGTTGAGGCATGTACTTTTTTGCTTGAATAAAAAACCTCCAGAAAAGGGACACAATTCTAAGTAATGAATAAAAGACAAAAAACAATGTCGGCATCTGGGCTATTAATCCACATTTTTAACTCTAATATCTCTCCTTTCTCTTATTATGCCGGAGCAGAAGATCCATGGAGAGTTTTGCGCTGACGCAGCCCGAGATGATTATGTGATACACACCATAGTGATATCAAACCAATCAGAGTGTATTCATCTCCATCTAGGGTAACTTAATGAACTCCAGCACTTTCTGATGCAACACTTCTCCAACATTAATAAAAGCTTCATCTCCTGTCCGATTTGCATAATTGTTCAAATGAATCCACTGATGTGTTCTTTTTAATAAAGTGATGAGTTGTGTTAAAGTGTGATGTGGCTTGCTGTTGAGAGGAGAGGAAAAGAAGGAGGGGAGGGGCGGGGGAGCGGAAAAGGAGGATGGGAGGAGCGGGATTTGCAAGGGGCCTAAGGTGATTTGTCACCATTTTGATTCAGTAATGTAATGAAGCGTACAGTGTTGTACAAGGGGTTATTGGTTTGAAGTGATTTTTCATATGGCTTATGTGGCTACAGAGATAGTTAAGAGTGTGTTCCTCGCAGTGTGTAGCTCGGCCTCTCCCTGGTGAGCCCTGATCTGCCTGTGTCACTGATTGAGACATTGTGTTCGCCGTCTCTTTGTTTTGTTTTAGTCCATTACCGACTCTGAGAGGCACATTTCAAATTTTTCAGTACTGCTTCTCCCTGTTTTCCAGAGGTATCAACCGGCCATTGTTGCAGTGAGATTACCTCTTAATACCGTTCCACATAGCAAGAGTGACAAGATGTCGATGCTGCATCGAATGACTCACTACAAACCTCTCTGTGAGGGGTCGTTACTGAAATCCCCCCCCCCACACACACACACACACATGGCCGGTACCTATTGAAGCGAATCACAACTTGTCAATTTGTTGCCTGAGCTTTGTACCGACATCGTTTCTTTCCTTGAAGAGGCAACATAAACATCACCGCACCTGCCTACATTACATTTAAGTCTGGTGGCAACACAATCAACCCAGCACATGGCTCTGGCAGCACGTAACGTGAAAGCTAGACGTTGAAAGTGTTGCTTGATTTCACGTGAAAGGATTCGGACACCTGGACTCGTACTAGTTTGAAAATGATTCCAAATAAAGGGAGGAACACGGCGAACTTGATGAGGCACGTTGCGTTATACAGGAGTGACTCCAGGTCAAGCACATCAGCCAGCAGTGTGGGTTCCCCCGGCCCGGTGGTAGGGAGACAATTAATATCGAGTTTTGAGTTATTTGAAATACTTTGATATATCCCCGAAATTATAATTAAGTGTTAAATTATTGTAGTAATTTTTGTATTTTTATTATGTGATTTTGCACTTTTATATTTATAATTTAGGTTCAGTATACATTAAACTGTTAACAGTTTGTAGTTTATATTTCAACTTTGAATTTGCCCTAGCATTACCAAAGCGATTATTATTGTTGACAAAAGTATCAGCTCTGGCATTATTAAGTCACCGATACTGTTTTTAAAAGTAATAATTTTGCAGAGGTGGCAAAGCTGGTTGCAAGCTCATCTTGTAGCATTTTTTACTGGAACTGTAGGCTACTGGCTTTGAAGCATTTATTCGCTAAGATAATGTTATTTCTTGACCTGAATATTAAAAACTGAGATTTACTGTCGGTTGCATTGAGCGGCGCCCTCCTCATTATCTGATATTTCTCAAGACAGACACTGTGAGCAGAGCTGGTGGAAGCTCTCCACCAGGGGAAATTCAGTACTAATAGAACTTAAATATAGAAATTGGAAAATAACTCTTTCTGAAATTAGTTTTCAAAATCTGATTACGTGGCGGTTATGTTGATTACATTGTTCTCCTGTAATAAGCCACCGCATTGACTAAAATAAATTTAGGACACAGGAGAGGAGTCACGGGAAATTATTTTCAAGTTCCATGTTGTGGACAAAATTCTGAGAATATAATGGCAGCTTAATGTTTTTTTTACAGTAGCGTAGATGAGATAGCAGAGTAACCTTAGGCATGTCCTTATCTTACGTACACACAAATAAAATAGGAATACTGAGATGGAGTGGCTGCAGCAGTAAGTCCAGCATGACTCAGGGATGAGATATAGACAACTAAAAGTCAGTATTTACACCCTGTCAACTTGTCCGAATAATGACAAAATTCTGAAATATTACAACGATTGTTTGTGAATTGCCGCAGCAGACAACTGTGGTAGCAATATGCTTCACACACAACATTCACAAAGAGAAACATTGATAAACTTATGTTTTTCTGCTTCATCATTGAGAGTTTTTCTCCTCTGAAAGCTCGGGGTGGTAAGTCTGGAAAAGCAAGAGAAGGCTACACTTTGAAAATATGCAACATCCCCTTCTATTGGCCAGTCAAAGCAATGCCCCCACAACATATGAACGTGCACTGCCTGACAACTGCTAGTAGCCGACTTTTCCGTGACTTATTTGCTAACTTTCGGTTATTGTCTCTCCTTCAGTGGTGTATGTCTCCTTGGCTTAACCCTCTGTTCATGCGCAGTGAGAGCAGGGGCAGGATGTGTGCAGGTAGGAAGGTGAGTGAGTAATTTACTGTCCAAGAAGAAAAACTCCTGCTTAAGGTGCTTATCGCTCTCACTTTTCAGATCATATTGGTCCTTTGCGAGTGACAATGAGGAATAAACCCAGTACTCCTGGCCTCCTATGAAAATGTGTTTTTCCCCTCACATGTGCTTTTTCAGAGGTGAAGTAGGGCTTAATGCTTGGCCATATGGACAACAGGAGCCAGGCATTGAAACACCAACCGTAGCATTCTACCTGACGCTTCTACCTGAACTGCAGATTCCCAGATTCAGGAACACACTGTAGTTTACCCACTCTGTCATTGAAACCATCTTGGTTGTAATGTAGATGTTAACCCACTCAATGGTAAATTGCCTAAGATAGTGTTTCTTTTTCCTTAATGTGTTCAAAACCACAATTCTTCTTATTCGATTCCGTGGATGAAAGAAACATAAAACAGTTTATTCTACATGCTCTGCAGTCTCTGTTCCCGCATGCTGTGTGTGGCAATTGGATGTAATAGTCCATTTACTACTGTAAATCTTCCGTGTGCAAATACCACAGTGTGTGTTTGTGTTTGTGTATGTGTGTATGTGTGTATGTACATGTGCGACGATATCCTGGCTAGTGTTTTCCTTGAGAACCGACCAGAGCAGCTCCTGTGGAATAGGCCTATCAACATCATGACCTCTTCTGTTTTCCCAGCTGTATCTGAGCTAAGACGTGAGGCTTTACTCTTTTTTTTTTGCTCTGGCTCAGTGTTTGTTATACATCTGGTGGTCAGCGATGAGAGAAACACATGAGAGTCACAGCATGGCCTTTCCTTCTCGGTTTGAAAACTGCTTTGATGGCCGGGGACCTCAAGAACCCACAGTGTCAATGGCAACACTTTGATATTTCGCTCCAGCTGTCAGTTTTTGTCTGGTATTTTGTCGAGCACTCGACATGGGAAGCGGCGTCTTCGCCAAGAAAAAGGTCATTTTTTTTGCACAGACATGCAGATGCAGCAGACAGCACATGGAGTCCTTACAAAGAAGCAGATAATTCAATTTGTGCTTAAAATGCAGTTGGAGTCTGTGATATGAAATTAATGCAATCAACTATTGTATTTACTGCCACCATTATGACTGTATTGTCACTAACATGCAGCTTTATTGTGGCGGCAGAATATAGAGGGAGAGATGTAAAGATTGTACTCACATAATAGGACTGTACCTTGCAGTCGGAGGAATCAATTCTCTCTCTTTGTTTCCCCGAACTGCGGCGTCAGCAGAATCTTAATTTTTCATGAAAACTTTGGCTGGTGCGCTGCTCATATATAGCAGACACACACACTCACACACACACACACACACACACACACACACACACACACACACACACACACACACACACACACACACACACACAGCGACCTAATCTCCCTGTATCCCTCTGTCGTTCGGCATTCCACGCGTTCGTGCTGTTGAATGAATGTATAACCATCTTCCATCAAACTGCTAAGCTTTGTGCGCATACAGCCCTTCTGACGGATGCAGGACGGCTCACTCCTGAACTACAAGTGCAAATAATCAATATAGCCTGTTTTATAATTTTTTATGTCGTGCAGCGGCCCGACACCATGCTTAAGTGTTTCATTGTGAAGTTCAGGCTTCAGATTACTGCAGGATGAGCTCATGCAGTGACTCCTCTGACAAGTGGGGGCCATGGGAACGTACAAACGATGTGCAATTATATTTACATCTATAGGGACTGTTTTTATTATTTAAATATAGTCCTTGGAAACTGAACCTTATGATCTCTAGTCTACCAAAGTTGTGTATCATGGGGTTGTCATACAGTAAAGTAGCTGATTGACTATTCCACCACCTCTACTATACATTACATTACATGTCATTTAGTCGCATTTGTCCAAAGCAAATTACATTTTTAGTACACTCAACATTTATGAGGGGCCATTTAGGGGTTCAGTATCTTGCCAAGGAATCTTCGGCATGCAGATGGGGAAAATTGGGGATTGAACCGGCACCCTTCTTGTTGGAGAACGCCCACTCTACCACCTAGGCCACACGGCCCCTTGACAGCAGTTTTCACACCATGTTTGTTTTTGCCGTTTAAGATTATCTTTGCTCTATGAAACGGTTACAGGTTTCATGGTATACTGTGGTAAAGCTTCTGATTGGTTAGTTGTACCATGTCACTCTTGAATTACCTTTATTACCATAGTGATTAGGTCGGCGTTGTAACAGCGTTGTAATCCACTGTTGTTTGTTTAACAGACTTTAACGTAACAAGCTGTCAACAGTCTCTCCTCCGCTCTGCTTGTTAGGTTGTTGTTTACACATGGTTGTTCATGTACATTGATATTTATAAATCATTTTTGATTTACTAATTCATGTTTTTATTTGAATCTGTATCATGGGAAGGTGTCATTATAAAACAAAAAAAAACAACCTTCTTCAGCAAGCTAACGCCTTTCTTCTTCAATGTCGACGTTTGCACAATTTATGCAGTGTTGGTGCTCTATTATTATTATTTGTGTTAATGATACATATATTATTTAAATATAAAACTTGTTGAAATTGCTTCAGTTTTTTTTAATCGGTAGGCTACTTTTTGAACATGTGAAGTACTTGATAGACAAAACCATGATAGCACTAATAAGTGATAATGTTAGTCACTATATTAGTGATACAAAATTTCATCTCCCAGTAATTTTTTCATTAAGTTTTGCAGCAGATGATGGTTTGGGCTGGTCATGAATTTAATAATCCTTATAAAACATTTTCTCTTAATCGTATTGACTAACTATGGTTAATATGTTTGAGTCTTAACTTCTTATTAACTGACAGCTTCAACCTGACTCCTACAGATGTGCTCTGGCTTAGTCACTTCTTGACTTCCAGTTACAACAGCAGCTTTGACTCCCCCGCATCAGATGTACGCTGAACAGCCATTTACCTGATGACTTACTTCCTGTCTCAGTCCTTTGGGCGGTAGAAAATGTCTGCTGCTGCTGCTGCTGCTGTTACTGGAAATTATGATCATAAAACTTTCTATTACAGGGTTCATCAGATGGCTTTTAAAATCCATGTAAAAGCCACTGGAACTGCATCAGCAAAATTCAAGGTTATACTACAACAAATATACAGCAAACAACAACAGATCAGAGAGCATATCATCCAGAG
This sequence comes from Platichthys flesus, assembly GCF_949316205.1. NCBI lineage: Eukaryota > Metazoa > Chordata > Actinopteri > Pleuronectiformes > Pleuronectidae > Platichthys > Platichthys flesus. The sequence goes on from NC_084955.1 coordinate 9,801,700, forward strand.
TAGAGCAACTCTAATTGCTCCCATGGGAAAATGTGACCAATGCAGTAATTAACAGCAAGAAAAAATAAATAAATAAAACAGCACACCACCTTATTAGAAATAACAGATATTTAGACAATTAGACAATCACATAGGTTGACTAGTTATGCGTACGAATAAAATGATAACTGTATACAAATCACAGCATGTAATGTCTGCAGTCCTGTCAAAACACTCGGCTCAGTCCACAGAATAAACAAACTCAATTTGTCACATGGCTAACAAGGCAGTACAGATGAAAATGTGATTCTCAGAGAGGAGTCCAGGCTCGGGGACAAGGAGAGAGATAAGTAAAACATTCTATTGATTCATTGGAAACCCAATCATCAAGCTGGTGGCAAACTATGGGGATACACCTGTAGTTTCGCGGATTTTTTGTAGTGAAATGTAAACACGTCGTTCTCCATCATCCGTATCGCTTATCCTCTTGATGGTCACGGTGGGAGCTGGAGCCAATCCCAATTCACAGTCATATTCACACCTACCGTTAGTAGAGTCTTCACGTAACCAAGTATTTGGTCTGTGGGAGAACACAGAGAGGACCCCGGCCGAACTGGGATTCGATCTGGGAACCTTCTAGCTGTTAGTATATTTCGAGGGAGTTGGAGACCTTTTAAATTCTTCTGCCTCTTCCAAATCTGATCACACATGTTTGATGGTTTTGTTGATGAGTGGTGGAACAAGCAGAATTGTCAAAATCCCCTTTGAGAACTTTGAGACAAATTTGATTCAGGACCCTGACCTAAGTCTACGCTGTGTGCTATGTTGATTTTACACAACAGCCCTCTATACGCTGCACAGAAAGATGTATTGTCGTTAAGTATACCTCTGAGCCACACATATAATTTGTGTGTATTGTATAAGCTGACAGAAGAAGGCTGTAAAAAATGCATGCACACACACACACACACACACACACACACACACACACACACACACACACACACACTCATGGGCACAGTGACAGAAAACCCTCAGACGAGCGCACAATAGCTCAAGGACGGCGATGTGTTTTTTACATCACGGCCTGCAAAGTAGTTTTAATTGCCCAAGAGAAGTGAAGCCCTTATCTTGGAGGAGGTTCTGTTCTGTGTTTGCATTCTGTTCTCGTGCCCCTTTCTCCACTGCAGTGAACTTGCTTTGTCTGCCAACCCTTGTCTCCCCCCCCCACACACACACACACACAGCTGCAGTCGGAGGGCAGAGCAGTCTTTTCATGCCTGGCTCACTGTGCTTATGTAAGAGCACTACTTTAAACCTGGTTACATCACATAACAGGCAGCACTGTGTCAGTGGGTCACTGTGCCACCTAACCGCCACGCTACATACACTTCACATTGGGCCCTTGGGCCCTTCACTGGGCATGTGTGAATGGAGCATCTCGGTGTGCAGTCGACCGTTTAGGCACAGATTTCAGAGCGTCATTCAGTTGTGTGCATGTGTGTCTGTTTGGGATATCATTCTATTATTGTGTCATAGTTCGGATCAAACTGATCATAAAGTGCTCAGTTTAAGGAATCAACAGACTTTTATCATGGAAAACGTATGGCCCTTACAGAGTGCCAGTAGGGGGGCCTCTCTGTTTCCAAATTCTTCTTCGTGTATCCTCCTTTCACCCTTTACCCCAGCTCTTGCTCTTTACACTCCCTCCCCACCTCCGCCTCACTGCCAGAAAGAACAGCCCATATCTGTCTCTCTCTCACAGAAACTGACACACAAACATGCACACACACACACATGCACACACAGAGTCACCCCAGGGCTTGAACTAGGGCAGGACCAGCCACTCCCACTGTTCTATAGTTCCATGAAAAACACAGAGGGCGAGAGAGGCAGACAGAGCGAGGAAAAGAGAGAGGGAGGGCGGAGCGTCGCTGCGCTGAAGCCGAGCCCCTCTATGCCTCAGCACGCACAGTGGAGCAGACGGCAACAGCCACACACACACTCCCCACTCAGTTACATGCACAGTCACTCACAAACCACACACACACACACTCAGTGACGGCTGCCAGGCACAGTGGGAAGCAAGCCGTCAGGGAGAGAGCTGGAGAAGAAAGAGAGGGATCGCAGAGGGGAGGAGAAGAGAAGAAAAGAGAGTTGGAGGAGGCACCTTGTGGATCAGAAGGGATTTTCCTCTGGATAAGGCTGTCTGCTTCTTCCTGAGCAAGAGGACTTTTTGTCGAGGCTTTCTCTCTTTTGCTCATCCTCCACGCCGGGCTCCAGCGATATCTACCTATCTATCCCCAGAGCTTAACAAAAGAGGGAGGGAGTGAGAGAGAGTGAGAAAAAAGGCAGTCACAGCTTCAGCTCCAGACCACCCTCTTTCCTCCTCCTCCTCCTCCTCCTCATCCTCATCCTCTCCTCCATCCATGTGTGAGTTCATCGCTGATTCCGCTGTCTTGTGAGAACAGAGCAGAGGACAGCGCGTGTTCTCCAGGATTCAGCCAAGCTCCCGGTGGGATCAGGGTCTCGTCTGGTGTCTGTGTGTGACAGAGAGAAAGAACGAGACAGAGTAAACGGATACACAGGAAGAGAGAGAGAGAGAGAGAGAAAGAGAGAAAGACGGCATAGAGAAGGAGAGACTGGAAAGCAAATTGAAGGGGCATGTTCAGGGCAGGAGAGAAGAAGCCAGTCTGATTTCTTTTGCATCGGAGAGTGCAAGGAGCCGGCAAAGGAATCCCATCCATTCCTACCTTCCTTCTCCTCCTCATCCTCTTCTTTCCTCTCTTTTTACCCTCTCTCCATCCTGCTATCAAATCTCCCCTATTGTTTCCTGCATCGAGTCCGCTATCCTCTCATCTTTTCTCCAGACCCTTTTTTTCCCCTGCTGCCTCTCCAGATTCCCAGTCTCTTCTTCCAGACCCAGGAGAAGGATAGTTTTGTGAGGTTCCCCTGTGACCTCACAGACGAGGAGACAGACTAACATCCCAAGTACTATCTCTCCTTCCATCCGTCCCCTCCTCTTTGCATTTTTCACACACCTCAGCAAGAGAGCGTTCTCCCGCTCCATCCTCTGACTCTCGGAAACAGTCGTCTAAAGGATCCAGGCAAGCCCTCTTGGAGTGAGCGTACCCCACCTGCACGCTTGGATCTCCAGCCTCGGGGACCTTCATTTGGATTCCAGCTACATGGGAAAACGTTTGGAGCAGCAGCCAATGTACCCCCACTACACCTACTACTACCCCCACTATCTCCAGACCAAGGTAAGATGGTCAGCCAGGTTGACCTATTTTTTACGCCTCAAACTCAAAGTGTCTGTGTGGTTTAAATTATTTCATTGTTACTGTTATTCTTTTTAACAGTAACAGTAACTGTTCTCTATATCTGTCCCTTCTTCAATTTGACTTCCCTATCAGTTCCAGATCAGCCATAATTTACACAGAATGGGTACTATGCTGAAACAGTTTGAACATTTGCAGAGATAGATGTTGACATTGCCTCAGAAGACAGCTTGCTAAATGGCCCCATGCCCCCCCGTATCCGCCTCTGAGCTGGGGGGGATATTGGTGTCACTCAGCTGGGTTGTTTCATTTTTCTATCCAGGCTGAGCGTTTGACCCCATCCTTCTATCTCCGACCTCACCAGCTCCAAGTTCAAGTTCAGGGCATGAGGCCCACCCGCCCCTCAGCCCTTGTTTTCTCTCCGACTTTGTCCCTCTCCGCTCCTCCCGCCCACCCCCACGTCCCCCGCCTTCTACGCCTTCCATTCACCGCCCCCCCCCCCCCCCCCCCCCCCCAGCCCTTCACTGCATGTCTGTGATTGATGGAACCTGATATACGTCTCTGATTACCAAGAAGCCTGAGCCCAGTTTTTGGTCTTTGTTCTGTCTGTTCCCGTCCAATACTTACTCATACATAGCATGCACACGCAGATGCTCATATACTGACACACACAATGTTCGTCTCCCGTCTGGGTCCTCTACCACCAAGAGGAAAATGGATTACAGAGGCCTGATCAATCGCTCCTGCGTTGTATCACCCGGCCTGTCATTCTCTTTGTTTGCCATGATTCATTTGTTGTTTTTTTGTGTGATAGTAAATGTGAGGGTTTGGCAGGTTTGCTTGAATATTTCATAAATGTGTGTATGTCAGCTGGCAAAAGAGAGAGATGGAGGGAGAATCACAGATAAAGTGTAGGAGTGGGATGCTGCGAGAATGGAGAGATCACGCTATCGGGCGGACCCAGTATGGGAAGAGCAGGTAAAAGAATGATTGCTCTACTCTAACATGTTAAACCTTGAGCATAACTCAGACTGCATGATGATTTCCCACAGATGCCAATCTGAGTTATTTAATAATACGCACAGAGGAAAGGGCCCATCTGGTACAACACAATCAGTTAAAATAAGACAGTGTTAGAAGGATGTAACAGCAATAGAGCACAAACCCAAGTATAAATATCGCTTGTGATTTCAAAACCGAGACAGAATGTTCTAAAAATAACATTTGAGAGACAGTCGCTATTAAATGTGTTACCATATCCAATTTGTCATGTTGAAAGAAGCTGTAACCAATGCCCCGCAAAGAGAACAAAGAAACAATTACTAGTGGATTTTGGGTCTGCTTTCATTTCCCGGCTAAAAATGGTTCTCTATTGAAGATGTTTTCACTGCTTGTTAACTTTTTATGACACATACCCCACCACCGCAAGTTGGGGGATAATGTCACTTTACGACGATTGCTACACATGTGAGAGACGGGGGAGACGGAGCAGTGGTGAGGGTGAGGCGGCTGCAGAGGTAGAAAGAGGTTGTCCTCTTGTGGGAAGGTTGGATCCTCCGCTCCTACGGCCCGTGTCAGAGTGCCCTTGGGCAAGACACTGAACCCTAAATTGCCCCTGATGGCTCTTTTTGATTGGATGCGTCACAGAAGTATATATATATTTATATACATACATAGAACAGTGTTTCCCCCAGTAAATCTGTCAGTCAAGGTGGTAAGCAGGTGGCGGTGCTGTTGGCGCGGCGCGGCGCGTAGGGGGTATTTTGGGGGTATTTTGCTCAAAGATGCCAGTACGCATGAATGAAATAAACAACTGTTTATTTCAATATAAATAAACAACAGTAGGTACAAATGTTGTGGAAAACATGCAGACACTACAAAATAGGGTTTAAGCCGGTTTTTAAGAAAAATCAAGCTGCCTCGGAAGATGACAGTTTGTGATGTCGGATTCCGTTCAAATTAACCGCCTATTCATTGTGGACGGCAAGAAAAAAAAAGTTTTCGCGCATGCGCACCTGATTCTGTATGATTTAACATGTACGCAAATAAGCATCATTCTTTGTGCCTTTTTTACGTAAATGGTATGCCACATAAGCCTTTACGTTACATATCATTCATGGACCAATTAAAATCGAGATATTACTAGACATTTACGCAGCTTAAGGCCAATGTATGCTACTCCGAGTCCGTTGCGGACTGACGGACGGACGGAGCGGACGGACCCTTTTTGATTTATAGTTCTACGAGCCTTTTTGTTGTGAAAACAATTCACCGCCAGAACAGTAGATGGCGCAACTGAAGTCGAGCTTAGAGAAGCCTACCTCATGAGGTATATAGAAGAAGTCCACGCTGGTTTATTTACGTCCTCCCGGCTCCTCACACACAGTGAACGATGGCAGCTAACAGAAAAAGGATGTTGATGACGCGACAGTTTTTGCTGAATAATGTGACACCCAGCGGGTCATAATGCTTATGTTATCGTGTCTTAACGCAGCGGTTCCCCGGTCTTGTTTCCAAACTGCGTTGCTAATTCAACAGCTGCAACAGTTTGAAGCTACACGGAGGCAGCTAGCTTCCCCCCAGCTTCCACACACAGTCAGCAGGGACACCCGATACTAACTACTACCGTTAGTTAGTATCGATCTAAAGTGTTTGCTTCTAACCTGACGGTGTTTGAGAAACAGTGTCATGAGCCGTGGGATTAAAGTCAGCGGGTTTTTGCGCTGTTCCCACCGCAGTTAGCATGGTGGTTAGCCCGCTAGCCACGTTATGAAAGTTCGTTATAACAGTATGTGACCGTACACACGTGCCGTAAGTGCTCTAACCAGCCACCGTCAGCCGGACAACGCTGCTGGCTTAACACACTTGTCACACGAATTATAGAGTCGTAGTTGTGATTTTGGTTTATTGTGATGTAGGGAATGGAACAGGAAGTTTCCATTCCGAAATGCTGGCGTTAGCGGACCAATCACCAATATTTTTTTCAGTACATTGGTAGTCAAGGCGGGGCCCTAGTCTTGTTAAGGCGGCCGCCTTAACAAGATAGTGCTGGGGGAAACCCTGTAGAAGTAAAAGCAGTGAGCGTGTGTGAATGGGTGACTCGTGACTCGTAGTGCAAAAGACTGGAAAAGCGCAACATAAATGCAGTTTATTTGCCATTAAGTAAAACAGAGAGAGCTCTGGAATTTTATCTGGAGATACTCATCAAAGTAATGGAGCTTGGTCACTGACTAAAGTCTGTTATTCGGCAAAAGTGAAAATATCCAGTTGGCGTAAACATATTTATTACTGCAGCTTTTGAGCTTTGGATTCGAAAATAAAATTATTATTTCCAATTAGCTGCGTGATTCATTTGCAGATGTCATGTTCAGATAGTTTGTGCAGCTTGTTGACATTACCCACTTATCTTCTGATCTCAGAGCTGCACACATCCACATCTGGGGGCTGCCTGATGTTTTTAGGAATGTGCTCCAAGACGAACAAACAGAAGCTGGGAACTGTTTGTTAACGCACATCTGCAATTTGGTCGTAATAAACAGCGTCTGCTCCGATAAGCACGCTTTTTGGTTTGCTAATCTGTGAGAGTAAATGCATGTCTTGCACTTGATTATATAAACTGTGGTGCCTCTAAGTTTCCTTTTCCTAAAAGCGAATTCAAAGACTTATGGTAATTGTCTTGGCATAAGTTTTTTTATTTTTCAGTGTATTCGATTTTCCTGCCTCACAATGATGAGTTAAAACGACAGCACAGCAAATTTATCTTCTTGATAAATTGTATTCTTTAGACGCATTATGCTTACAATAAACTTTGACAGCCAGTGTTGCTGGCAGCATTTCCATTATTTATTTTATATTAGCATTGCAGATTTACACTTAAAATGTATATTTTCCCATATTGTAGCAATGACGAAGCAGAAGTTTGTGTCTGCTTTGACTCTGATGCATGCACAACCAACAAACAATGATTTAAGGTTTATCACACAATAAATGTTCATGCACATATATGTACGATTATAATCAGCATTTCATGCACATGTCAAGTTGTTTTATGCTTACAGATGTCCCCGTGTCACACTTCTGTCTCTTGTCCTATGATTTATCTCCATCAGTTAAAGGTCATCTCATTTCTCTCAAGTATCTGCAACAGGCATCTGGCCCAGACCATCACTTCATTCCTTACACTGCATCCCGCCCTCCCTCCATCTCTCTCTACCTCGGTGCTGTCAAGGTCAAATCAAATTGGATCCTACCTTCTCCAGTGTTCCCTCTCGGCTCAGTGTGTGAGTGTGTGTGTGTGTGTGGAGGGGTGGGTGTGTGTTCCAATATCCATCTATATATTAAATAAACCTGCAATCTGTATGTCAGCTTTGTATCTGTTAATGTGTATGAGCCTTTAACTTTGTCCATCAATGCATGTGCAAGCGTGCACTGAATGTATATTCTCTTTTTTGTGTGTATGAGTGCAGATAAGTAACCTGCTGTGTGAGGTAATGTGAATGTGTGTGTGTGTGTGTGTGTGTGTGTGTGTGTGTGTGGCCTCTGAACACTCTGACTCTCCATCATGACCCCTTCTCATTGCAGCTTGCTGTCATTAAAGCTCTCTGGGTCCCAGAAGAAAAGTCTGTGTGTGTGCACGTGCTTGCTTATTTGTGAGTATTCGAGGCCCTCTGTTATACATCTATATGGATCTTGACAACAACCTTGTGTTGGTGCACATGCAGTTGTGTGTAAATGTTTGAGGGCGTGAACGTAGGTCTGTAGATGTTTTTCAGGCCGAATTTGTGGTTGTGTTTATTGTGCAGAGTCGAGTCAGAGTTGAAGCCCTCCTGTGGAAATCAGTTTTGTCATCACAATTGCCTTCACTGCCGTACATTAGGCAGTCTTTAAACAGACACAGTCATGCACACATGCACCAGCTTTACATAAAGGCTCTTATGAAATGACGAGTTTAAACTAACAATACTTAGGCAGATGACACGAGTATATGTGAGCCTATTAAACAGAGCATTGCTCTTGCTGTGCCTCCATAATGGGCCATAGGTACAGTTAGTGTGCATTAGCAGGGGTCAGGGGGGGACAGTATGCCCTTTAATGCGAGCTCTTTATCATGGATGTAAAGAGGGTTTGAGGGGATGGGTTGGAGGCTTAATGCTAACGCTCATCTGCACTGTTGTGTTCTCTGTGTGATTTGTTCAAATTTAAGCAGCAGGTATAGCTGCAGGGACGAGCCTCAGCTCAAATCAATCCTCCTCTAGTACAATCAATGTTTACGATTTTCTTAATTGCCCCTCTGAGCTGGTTTCAGCTGTCATATTGTTCATGCCCGTCGTGTGGCTCAGAGGCCTTGATTTACTCATCTTCTTACATTTTGCAGGAAACAAACCTCGGTTTAATCCCTAGCTGGACCGAATCAAAGTGCAAAACCAAATGATCAAAGCTTCTGATCGTTGCTGTGCCTTTGAGTTTTATTCTGCGGTTTTGGGGGCAAATGTGTCATCAAAAGCAAATTTCACAGCAGTAACCACAAAATCTTCCTTTTTATAAAGTGGAAAAGTCTCATATTTTACTATTTAGGGTTGACCTTGCAACTTATTACTACCTTGTACCACACATGAATTGATGTTATTTATTGATGTCAAGGGCTATCACAGCACTTGCAACGACAACTTATGAAACAGGTGAACAGCTCTTTGTGCAGCAGCGGTGGCACAGCTTCAGGGTTCTGTGGACTAAATCATGCAGCAGGTCCTTACTCATTCATTGACTGCGATCAGTTTCAGAAAGAGCTGCTACCAGCATTACCACAGGCCAAGCAAACAGCCCGTTCCAAACAGGAATGCATCGGCTGTTTAGTTTAATCGAGTTTAATAGTTACACGTGTGTGATATCTTTTTCCATCTCACACTCTTCTCATCTCAAAAACCTTTAAATGTTCTCAACTTTGACTCACATGCACATGATTTTATGCCTCTTTACATAAATGTAAACTTTCATTCACGCCAACATGAAGCGTCTCTGAATGAAGTACAGCTATTCAAGTCTTTTTTTTTTTTTTAATATATGTCTTTTAAGTCCTTGATTATGATTGACTGAGGATGTGAATCTTTGATAATAATCATTAAGAGCGAGATGAGAGCGAGGCTGAGGGGGAAAAAAAAAAGACACATCATCAACCAGCCGATCCGTAGTTTCGCTGCAGATCAGTGTGCTAATATGCTCAGCGGCACACGAGGAGCTTTAATTAGGGTAATGAGAAACAGCATTCAGTTGATATCAAAGTAATGACACATGCGGACACGCCCGGACATCTAAATAGAATATCCCATTTCGTCAAAAACGAGTTTTCACATTCAATTACTTTCTATTTCGCACTAAAGCAATGTGGTCGGTGGTTAGCCTTGCTGTGATGAGTAAATATTGTGAAAACAGGGGGTGAGACACACACACACACACACACACACACACACACACAGTATGGAGATAAATGTGTAAATAAAAAGAGGAGAAATTTACACTTTTTTCCCTGTTTCCTTCCAAGCTTCTATTCCTCCTCCTGTCAAACATAAACCACTTCACCTGAGCACAAACAGTGTCCATAAATAATGCAGCACACGTCACACTCACGCGTAACTGAATAGCGTGTGTGCAGCGTGAAATGTAAACAGAGGTTAGAGGCGTTATAGCCCAACATGCATTGTCTTCGTGCCCTGCTTCTCCTCGCACATCTGCCTCCCTTTTACAAGCCACAGTGTTCTCGTGTGCTTGTTCTTTAAGAGCCCTATTCCTCTGTTTTGGTGTCTGCTCTGCTCTTGATAGCATCGTATGCCAGTCTAGAGAATAGCGAAGTGCCTTATGGTGCCTTCGTCTAATGCCCCATACCCAGCACTCTCCCTGCTTTTGCTCTGCCTCTTTTCCTGCCTCTCTCCCACTGTGTTCTGGGCTCTTTCTTCCTCTCTCCAACCATCTGTCAGTTTGCCGGGCATGGGCAGATTTTACTGCTTAAAAGGGACTCTCCTAACCACCCATATATGTCCATTTATTATTCTCCGTGGGCTGTTCTATTCTCGTCCCAGCACGGTAGCAGGCACTGACCAGTGCCTCACTGCTGTTGCATAGAAGTGAAAAGAGCTTCAGCGGGTCAGCGCATGCATGGAGGGGTGAGAGCAGATCACCCCTGCCAGTTTTCTAATAGAAAAATATGTGGAGGAGGTAGAGAGAAAGGAGGATATGAAGAAGAGTATAGTGTGATATATATACATATTTTTTTTTTTAAAGAGAGCAGATGGCTGGACAGACTAAGGGGAAAAAAGAGATAGCGATCCAAAGGGAAATAAAGAGGGATGCAGCGAGGAAGACAGAGTTGTTGGCTAGGTCAGGGAATAATGGTGCTGCTGCATTTTTAATAGTTGGCCACTTTGTAACGACCCTTGTCTAATGGATTCTCTGCCTCTTAAAAGCTCCTGTCAGAGCCCTCTGCCTCAAACAGCTACACCACGGAAATTGCTGAGGGCTCCGATAGTCCCCAACACTTCCTGATCGAATGTCCAATTATCTCATCTTTTCTGGCAGCAAACATGATATCCAGTAAGAACGCAGATGTTTTGACAAATCATGTTTTGGCCTAAATTTACCTCCATGAGGCCACGAGTGATACGCTGTGGGCTTGAAAGGTGCCCAAGGCTCACACTGATGTCACAGCTCTGAGATCTAAAGCTCAGTGTGCCGGCTTTTAGAACGTTGTGCTAAGTGCCTGACCAAGACTTTATTGGTGGAATGAAAAGAGACAAGGAGCATAACCTCTCGCTGTTAGCTATTTGGACTGTTTGTGTGTTTATTTGTGTGTGTGTGTGTGTGTGATTGTAATTCAGCGCAGAGGGCAAGCCCCCTGGCTGTGAGGCTGATCTAGTTTCTGGAGAAAGAAGCAGAATCTGTCAACATTTCTTAATTACCAATATCTAGATCTTCTATGGTCTTCAAAGATACAGAAACTACAAAATGCTCAGACAATGTTCCAAAGTTGACAAATGAATACACTGTCGGATATGTTGATATTTAATTACATTTACTTGATATTCAATCTAAAAGGTTGATTAGAGTTGTTCGATTCGGGGATCATATATTCTTTCTGTGTCCTCGTGGCCCAGCAGTGTAATACCACTCTTTCTTTTACACTAAATGACTGGACACACATTGCATTAAAGAATGTGTGATTTTTTTTAATTATGTTTATAATAGTGTTTCTCATTGTTTCTGTTTCAGAAGCTGCTCCTCATTTGCCTCTAAAGACCTAGTAATAATAGGTCCTGTATTCCCGAGTTGAGACGTCGTTGTTCTAACGTCGTCGTGTTTGTGTGATTTTAAGTCGGAATGTGGAAAAGACATGGACGCTGTAAACCAAAAATTATGTATAAGTGATTACATTACATAACATGTCATTTGACTGACGCTTTTGTCCAAAGCGACTTACAATAAGTACACTCAACATTTATGAGGGGATTCAGTATCTTGCCAAGGACACTTCGGCATGCAGATGGGGAAGAGTGGGGTCTGAACTGGCAACCTTCTTGTTGGAGAACGACCACTCTACCCCTAGGCCACACCTCCCCATAGTGATGACATCAGCAACTCGTGAACCAAAATGATAGCCAACTTTTTGCGTTGTTGGTCAAATTGAAGACGGCATACATGTAAAATATCTGGTTGGAAACTGATTTTTGGGATTACTCCTTCATGACATGAACCACACAAAGACAGATTGGCTTCTCTAAGGAGAATTCAGATTTTCCTCCAAATGTCTTATTTTCATATTAAAGCAAACATTTTATAAATGACAATATTCTTATTGCATTTTGGAGGTTCACTAGCAATGCAACTTTAATTATAGTCAAACTGTAGTTTGCAGTTTTTTACTCTGTACTCTCTCATTCAAAATGTCCTCTTTTCTCATTATTGATATTTACATCTTCTCATCTCTCTACTAACAAGACAAACCTATGAACAAAGATGTTTTGTTATTCTAGTCCATTTTCATTTCATTAATCATTATCTGCATGTTTCCTGCATGTATGTGTGCGTGTGTGTGTTTGTGTGTGTGGGGAGGGTCCTTTTACATCAAACCCGATGACCCATGATATCGTCATGTCAAGCTGTTAACACCGCAAGTGGCCATGGTACATGGTTCGCCCAGTGCACCTCAGATGAGCCCATATTGTTCTCATTACACCTTCAGTTCATGCTGTCACATATACTGACAATTTAAATAGCTCCCTCTTTAAATTACACACATATGGATCCTGTAGTTGTAATTGTGATGCCTATGTTTTTTCTTGATTAAAATTATTAAAATCATATTTTTGAATTAAGCCCACTCAATAGTATCACATACATAGTGTGTTATAAACAGCTGTTAATTCATGTCGAAAAAATTGAATTAGTCCACCGTTTGTTACGCGCTTCTCTTTATTAGTTTTCATTACTTTTTATACTCAGGGTCTTATAAACATATAATAAAGGGGGAAAACAAATCTATTAAAATGAGGTTTCATTTGCTTAACAGGGTAAAATATGAAAATAGTTTGTGTTTACATTTCAAATATGTTAACATTAAAGTTTCAGATATTCTTGTACAACACAAGAACGTCATTTGCATGCACGTTGGGTATTAAATGCATGATGTCCTTGTTACTGTTGTTGTTGGCTTTTTGGTGTGCACGTTTTTCCTTTACTGTGTGAACTCCCTGGTGAGACTGGGACGGAATGAGGTGTGAGGGTTTTTGTGCGTTGTTGGGCGGATGATCCCTCCATCAGGGACCTCCGAGATAATTGAAAGAATGCTCTAGGGGATTTTCCTCCATGTTGTTCCTTATACTACTTGGCTGTTGCTTCCCCTCTTACTCTCCTTCTCCCCCCTCTCTTCTCTTTCTATTACTTTCTCACTTGCACTCCCCTACTTGCATTTCTTACTTTATCTATTCTTGTCTCTTGGCAGTGCAGGATTCCACCCCTCAATCCCTTTTCGTGCAGTTGGATTGAATAGACCCGTGATCTTTCAGTCATTCCAGTAATTCCGTCTTTTACCCTCATTTCTTCAGATACTTCAGTTCTCTTACATTTCACGGAAGAATTTTCTAACACTCATCCAAAGAAATGGAACTGTTGAATGCAGCCATTTGTGGAAAGAGGAGAGATCGAAAGGGCTGTGATACCCTTAGCAACGAAAGTCTGACATTTCAAAGGAGATAATTACTCAGCTGGTTAACTTTTGCTGCATTCAATGGAAGAGTTTCTTTCAACTAGATGTAATCCCTTGTGGATTTGGGGACACAAACCTCTAAAGGGTTTCTTCCACTCTCCTTAGGAAACACAGGTCTGACTTCAAGTCTGTATCTACTGTACATTTCACACACATTCTGGTCTCTTTGGCATTTGTGAGCATTTCTTTGTCACTATTCAGAATATCTTAACAAAATGACTGTAATTGAAATAGATAAGCTGTACAAATAATTCATATAAAAACTAGATTGGCGTACAGTACCGTGCATACCTCTGCCAAGGCCTTATTGCTTATCCAACGAAACAATGCAGATCATGACAGCTCCATTGAAGAATGACAGGTTGAGAAAAAGACCATCCAAATTAATCCAGATTACCTCAACCAGTCATTGGCAGTAGTCACAGGCATATGGAATGCAATTTGACGAAGATCCATGTCGGCTTCGACCCTCTGGCAAATTGGTAAAAAATATTTTTTTTAAAAAGGGCCATGTTATCTCTTAAAAAGTGATGAAAATTTATCTGCTCCTTTGTCTGCCAAAATGTAATGGGCTAGTTTTTGGCCCATGTCCCATCTTTATACCATTTCAAGGAAATCTGTTCCGTAGTTTTTGCGTAATCCTGCTGACAATCAAACAAATAAGCAAACAGGGGTGAAGACATAACCTCTTTGGTGGAAGTGATGACTATATAGGGTCAGAGAGTTTTACAGGAGCTGATGCTTTGGCAGAGCTCCACAAACAGAACAAAAACATACCATGACAAGAACTGGGTTTGGAAAAAAAAGGCTCTATTAACTTCTCCTTTTCAGGAGCATGCATCTTGCGGTCACATTTCCGCTGCAAGCTTTCTGCTCGCATGGAATCATTTTGAAAGAATATAATTAAAGCATACATCTTTAATAACATTTGTAGTGAAAACATCCGTCTAGTGTTGTGACAGCTGTCGACGGGTAAAATGTGACAATGAGCTGTAAGTCAAAACTCACCATATAGTTATCAGCGGCGTTATAGTCCTGTTAGCCCTTTATGTAATCTATAAATCCAGATGCAGCTCATAGGGTAAGAGTTATGCTGCACCTGGCGAGATAACACCGAACTCATCATTACATCCCTGTTTTACGCACATATTTACTTTGCTTTCACTTATGGTAAACCTTAAAGCGCCCATCAAAGTTAAAGCTAACATAATGAGATCCTAGGATTTGCAGGGATCTCGCACCAGAGTCTTTTCTGGGCCAAATAACTGCAGGATGTCAGGTCTTAAAGCATGTGTGTGTTTGTGTGTTTTTTACAGCACATTTATTTGTGTGTGCTGGAGTGCGGACTGAGAGAGGCCACCAAGTTTTCAACAAAGTGCAAAGATCTGTAAGGCAAAAATTAAATGAGCAAAAAAACTTAAAACGGCTCCACACATGAGCACCAAATGCAGAAATCCTACATCATTTTTTAACTAATATAAAAAATGATGTAGGATGAACAGTTTCTTTAGAAAAGAATGATGCATTCCTAAGAAGTGATAACTTCCCAACCCCAGGAAAACATCTACCTGGAGCTCTCGCAGTTTCTCGATGCTCCAGTGTCTCACAGTAGGACGGCTCCAAGTGTGAACAAACTCTGGAGCTCAACCTCTGCACTCTTCCTTTCACAGTCTCAGGGGAATAAATAAAGCAACACAGTTAAACTCTATAAAACTGCCTCAGTGTTTGCCCTAACAGACAGTTTAGCTGGGTTACAGACACACTCTTGTCCCCGAGCCAGAGGTGGCTGACCAGGCCAAACATCTCCTATTCCCTGCTAATGAAATCCTGAATACAACCCTCCCCACTCAGCTTGATCCCACACAAATTGCAATAGTCCAAACACACAAACATAGACACCCACTCTCCAGGGTTATGGTACACACACACACACACACACACAGCAACGCACCCGTACAAACACACACACACACACTTACATGTACACACACACACACACACACACACACACACACACACACACACACACACACACACAATCTCACACACACAGAGCCCCTGCAGTCCCAGCCGGGGATTATCCTGTGAAAACACTCCTTTTTGTTGGGCCACAGTCAAATTGCTTTTTGTAGCCCTCATGCTTTTATCAGAGCTGTCTGCGTAACTGTGTGTGTGGTGTGTGTGTGTGTGTGTGTGTGTGTGTGTGTGTGTGTGTGTGTGTACATGTAAGTGTGTGTGTGTGGGAACAGGCATTTGTTTTTAGGGCAGTCCAAATATAGGCTGTTGCTGATTGGAGGGAGCACATCCAAAGTGAATGGTCACTAATGATACTTGAAAGTAAGCTGTTTATATTTACCTCTGTGTGTGTGTGTGTGTGTGTGTGTGTGTGTGTGTGTGTGTGTGTGTGTGTGCGAGAGATAGAGAGATTGTGTGTGCCTACTCACATGCCAATGATTTTCTAAAGATAGTATCACACCAACCAAATCACCGGGTTGTGTCTGTTTGCAGGCTGGTCTGGTGTTTGTGACATTTCACCTTGACATTTATGAATGAAGCCAACGAAACCTATAAACAAAAACAGGGTTTGGGTTGTTTCCCGTCGGCCTTCCACTTTCAGGACTCCAGGAAGTAAATGTCCCATTCATCTTCTCCTTTGACATTTCATAAAATCCTAATAAAAAGAGTTTTAAGCCTTGAACCAGGTCGACCAGCAACAAGATGAATCGAGACCATAAAACGTTTGATTCAGAGCAAACTAAAAATGGAATCACGGAAAAAGTCAAAGATACAAGACTGTGTACACAATTATTTTGAGAATGGAGAAAATACGCATCTTATTGAACATTGCAAACCTCCAACATTAACACTAGGACCTGACTTGATTTGATTTTCACCTGCTTTTCTCAACTCCAAAAAACACCAGTATATTAGAAAGAGAAATCATGGTTTCTTTTTGGCAATTGTAATGTAATGCTGAACGATCCAATAGTAGCAGACATGATCTTCAGCGTTGTGGTGAACATTTTCAAGGTAAAAGCAAGTTTCACCTATCGACTACCAATACTACTCCTAAGGATTGTGGGTAGTATTGTATTTCTCTTTGGCATAGCGAATAAAATACGTGTTTAATTCTTTTCCTAAAACAGCTGACAGGTCAGAATTATGTTTTTTTTTAACGCTGGCTTCTCTGACGTCGTTTTTGTTCAGGTATAGAACTTCCTGATTGAATCAGTACACCTTAAGTTCAGGGACACAGTTATAATGCCAGCCAATGTAGTCATACATTTGTTCAGTGGAAGATTATTTGCTGGAGTACCAAGTCTCAGCCTGGGCGATGGCCAATGCAGCTGACTGGGCACAGATTGTTTAGACACATTCAGCATCTATTCATTCACACCACCGGCTCTCCTCTGAGACTACCAGCCTTTTTGTTCAGAGTGCCATGAGAATGTGTGTTGTGTGCGGAAGTTTGTTTCGGAGCGTGAGTGTCCTTGTGCGTTCGTGATCGCGGGCGCGCTTGCGTGTGTTTCTGCTTGAGATGTCGAATGATGAGGCGAGGGTGCCAAAGTGAGACGTAAACAGAAACTAACAACGCAGGAGGAGAAATAAAGTGCGTGCACGTGTGTGTGTGTGTGTGTGTGGAGGGTGCAAACTTGCTTTGTAGCTCACAGTGAAGTGTTGATTTAGGTGGAAGTTGAGGGAGGAGATGGGATGAAAGGCCTGACTAGATTAGGCAGGCACACACTACTGAGGCGTGCCGTACTGCCTGGCCTTTCAGTGCACTTTGTACCGAGCATGTGTGTGTGTGTGTGTGTTTGTCTTAGAGGCTTGTACTTGTGTGACAGCTTTGAAGACGTCCAAATAGGGTTTGCATGTGCAACCGTTGGATGCCGTTAGCCTGCTGCTGATATTGGTGCAGCTGTACAATAAAGCAGCCGATCAGCAGAGCAAATGCAGCCACTATAACAGCACTGAGAACACTTATCAGTCTGCTGATATCTTTGCAATTCACCTACTGAGTGTATCGTTTCTTTTTTATCTTGGTGAGGAGACGGGAAATAGATAAAAGCCGTTGCTACTGTTTTTTTTTAATCTTTACTCCTTTTAATATACTCATAACCTTGCAATTTCTGCCGGTAGGAGGCTGAATTACTGCATATTCCAGCTCCCCCACCCGGGCGCCCCACTGTTCAAAGTAAAGGTAGTCTCCAACAATAACAGCACATTGGCTAAGACCCTGGCAGAACTGTCCTTCCACGTTAGTCTCCCCGCGTGCAGGAGACTGACAGGTAGAGGTAAAAATAACATTAAAAAGTGGTTTTAAATGCTCGTGTTGTGCTTGATGTAACTTGAAGTGACAAAATAATGGCTTCAGAAGTGGCACCGCTGCCTTGTAAAATTTGCAATGTCATCTGTCCTGTTGCTCTCTCCAATATTGAGTGTGCATTCCATCTTTCTGCAGCAGAAGTTCACTTTTTATCCGAGAGGGAGCATTAACAATCACTGGGGCGTTATAAAAAACTAAAAACGGTGCTAAAGACACAGCTGACTGTGTAGGAGTCTTTAGTCACACTGTGGCAACAGCAAGCTGTGAGTTAACTGAACCCACTGCCTCATATCAATTCATTCAAATTGATTTTATAGCTTCTGTTCTGTGATCTTCACTGAACCATCTGAAGAGACACAGACATTTGTCTGCAATGTGTGGTACAGCACGATCTGCATTTTTTATTGATTTATCTTCCTGTATGAATAATTAAGAGCCTTGGAGGCAGTGTCTCCATGTGCATGTATGTCTGCATGTTTGTGTTCCCATTCTCTGATGTTTGGCTGTATAGAAAGTGCAGAGCTGATGAGTGGATTTATGAATGTTAGTTAGTAGATGTATATGTGTCCATGCTCCTGGATGCCATATTCAAGACCATTAAAATGTACTTTGTACATAAATAAGATGTTATTTATGCAGTATGTACTACAGAACATGCGGGTATAGTACATTAAGAATACTTTCATATCAAAGCCTGACATTGTTAGATTCTACATTTTTGTTGCTGTGGGTGTTACTAAGGGTTCCTGCTGTCATTTGTGCTGTTTTGGGGTTGAACTATGACTCACGGGTGACGGACTGACTCACTAGCACTACTGATGTTGGCTGAGCTGCTCTGGTTTTCCCAAAACCCTCCCACTATAAACATCACAGCATTCTGTAATCGTATAGTCTTGGTTTTCCTCTGATTCTTTCTTTATCTTGTCCTGCTGTCTATTGTTCTGTCCCCTCTCTGGTCTTTGTGTTCACGTACACACTTAGTATGTGTATTGTATTGCAGTTTTGAATTTGGTATGATTTTGGACAAGCAATATAATCTATATATTTATAAACTGTATAAGCAGGCGCCTAGCATTCTATGGCAGTGGCGGCTGGGACCCATCAACATAAGTAACAGCGCAATCACAACAACGGAAACAACTGACTCTACAGTTCAGGGTTCTGCGTACTGACTTGAGCTTCGCTGGATTTATATTGAATTTCATTTTTAGAATGGGCACTGCACTAGTACAAAACACTTTTTAAGGGCAATACAGGCCTCTTATTTGTTTCAGTGCTTGTCAGGTATCAGCATTGGTCTATTCTCGTTTGACATCATTTAATCTGCACAGATACATTTTTTACAAAGAAAGGCAGTAGATGCAAATGCATACTCTTACATAATATAGTATGTGCAATCCCATTCATTTTACTCCATGGTGAACAATATGTCCTATGCCCACGATTTCATCTTATCAAGAAAGTATGATTTTCTTTTACTTCACTTTAAAAACCTCTTATGATGTACATTTTTTCTTTTACCACCTAAAATTGTGAGACACTCAGATATGCTATTTTATGGTGATACAAAAACTGCATGTATACCTACAGGCATACGTGATCTGTACTCCGAGTACTTGTTTTTGCAATAATGTACAGACAACCACACACACACACACACACACGCACACACACACACACACACACACACAGACACACACACACACAGCAACTGTCAACTGCTAGATTAGATGAAGTGGAAGCGCTGAGTACAACAGGAGGAGCATTCAGTGCACCGCTGTGACAGAAAATACTAACTGTAGCACTCTTACCAATACCAACCCTTGAATTATCCTCTCAGGTCTATCTCAGTCCTCCCAGTCTCTCTCAGGAAGAAATCAATGGTGTGGGGGACAGTCACTTCAGTTCGGTGGGAGGCCCACCAGCTTGCAGGGGATAAAATAACTGCGGATCATGTTACGTTCCGGAGAGAACAAGCGGGCCATGCAGATGTTCCCTTATCAATTTATTTTTTCAATTTGACAGATGTAGTGCTGAAATGTGCTTCCAGTTCCTCCTCTGATATTTGAGAACTTTATTTTAAAAGAGTTTTCAGGATTGCATGCTTAAATGGTCTTCCTGATGACTAAATTTGACGCCTAAATTTTGGATTATTATCGCAGAAACACCACGGTGGATTAAAAAAATAAGCAGACAGAGGTGAAAAACTGCAACAAATCTTCTTATTGCGCTGCAGTAAGTTGATCCTAAGGATTATATTCAAAAGTCAATGTTTCCATTAATGGATAGATGATATGTGGTTCTGTGAGCCTCCAGAAACAAATCCGCTTCTAAAATAAGGTTTGATGGTTAAGTGGAGCGGCAGGTACTTGAAGTTAGAAATAGAGGAACATACAGATGAAATTGCATTATGATTCTGTCTCCTTCCACATGTAGCTGCACTGCTCTCTCACATACTGCCGTGTGAACAGCATTGCACTGTATACAAAAGAGGGGGAGGATGATGGACATTACACAGTGACACTGTGGACTCCCCCACTTGAGCCTTAAGCTCAACTCACCTCCTCAAAGACACTAAAGTGGAGCAGACCCAGGTGGTGTCGGTTACAGTCGGAAGCCGGTCGGTTTGTTCATCCATGGGTTTGTTCATGGATGGTCAAAGAAAAGTTGAAAACACGACAGCAGAAGAGAAGGGCAGGTAATAAAGGAGCGGATCAGAGTAAGAGGGGACAAAAAGGCACAGATAAGGCAGGGAGAGGGGGAGAATGGGGGCCAGAGGAAAATATGAGGAGCTTTTGAAATAAGCTCACAAGAGGAGAGTTGGCTAGATCAAAGATCTCAGTACTAGGAGGAATCCCCCTCCTCATTCATGCGGGCCGAGCAGATTTGCTTGCCTTTGTACACAGAAAATGGACTTTCTTCAAATCCATATGCCACTTCTCAACCCCGATCATACTATATATCCCCTACAGTCAGTGTAATTACTCTCAAAACCTTTCAGGTCTCTCTGAAAATATAGACTGCCAGAGCTTTATTGCCAGGGTGCCATAGTACAACATTTTCCTTTTTTTGTATTACTGTATGTTCATAGATTCCTCCCAAGGAAGCAAAAGCAAATTCATTTGCACTAAATATGTAATGTGTTCTTCGGTCCGCTATACAAGGCGCTACACAAGTGTAGGTCATTACTCCAACTTAACTAGGTGTGAATGTGAGAGGCAATGTGAGATTTTCACTGTGTGTTGGCCTGTGATTCACTGACAACCCGTCCAGGGTGCGTCAGCATGGGATCGCCTCCGGCTAACCCGCCAAGACCCTCAAAGCATATGATATATAGATAATGGATGTAAGGCATGATCACGTTAGAGAAAAGGAAGTACGACTACACCTCTTGTAAGATGCAAAAGGTGAAAGACTGTAAATTGGATTTTAAAAGATTCCAAAGGCCGTAAGAGACAGGATGTGCTGCAGAATCACAGATTGAGTGACGAACTCAGACAGAGGAGGAAATGGGCCTGACAAAGTCGAGAGGAAAAACAGAGACAAAGCAGCAGACTCTCGCTTTCTGCCATGGTACAGCCACAAGCTGTTATTCTCCTTCTGCCAAACTAGCTCAACTTCCCAGCTACAGATAAGCTCTGTGCGTGTGTGTGTGTGTGTGTGTGTACATAATTCATAAACATAGCCAAATTAAGATCTAGAGATTATCCTGACCAGTGGCACAAAAGGAGAAGAGGAGAGAGGAAGGGAATGGCGACTGAGGACTGAGCAGAGAGGGAGAGGTGGAGATAAAGTTAGTGGTAGTTTAGGACATACAAATATAACAGAGGAGGATTACTCCATGCATTCATATGTGTACGTTCAGTCCCAGAGGCTCCGCGTGTAAAACTCTCCTAACTCTGTTTCTCGATCTTCCCCCCCTTCCCTCTTTTACTTTCAAGGAGGGGTAATCCCTCTTGTCGCTAATGTGCTGTGACATTTCATGGTACAATCGGATTTGGGAGACACTATGTATTCTCATGGTGCTGGGGTCTTCCTGATAACCTCGCTGTCTGGGTGATTTTGGACCGCAGCAACTCTCCGACTAGTTTTTTATCTCACTTTAGAAATCTAATTCTCAAGGTGAAAATGCAATCCACAATAATGCTGACTCTGAGGTGGCACAATTGGGGCGGAGGGGGGGTATGTGTAAACCACAGTAACCACATATTGTCACACCGCATCTAAAATTCAAAAGAGGATCTGTGACTTACATGTTATTCACAGATTGAACTTGGAATGAACTGCAGCGACAGATTGAGGTTTTCCTGAGAGGTGGCGCAGGTGACTTTTAATAAAATCCTTTCGCGAACTGAGAGGTGTATATTTTTCACTTATAACATGTTCTCCCTTTGCCTCTTTTTCATTGGATAGCTTGAACCCATGTTCATTCCTGACATTAATGTGAGTCTTTGGTGATTTGATCAAGTGGACGGTAAACATGTCAGTTCACACCTTGTGTTCGAATGAGTCTCAATTTTTGATCAGATCTCACTTCCCTGCTTTATACTAATAAGCAAGTACATCGCTTTCAAAGAGCAAATCCATTCCTTGTTTGTTTTTAACTAACGGGAGGCAGCGATGCATTTTTCCTGTGTCCAGTGGGAATTAAAGAAGAACAAAACAATTCACTCTAGTCTGTGGTCTGTCTGTCAAAATAATAATCCCTTCCTAACAACAGTTTCTTGACCTGATGGAAAACTTTATGAAGTCATGCGGAGAAAATCTGACTCCACCTAAGCCGTTTTCAGACATGACCTCTGGGTAAAATCCGGAGCATCGGCTACGGAGGTCGTCCACAGTTTGCCTTTCACACATGCACAGCACAGCAGGAGGTTCTCTGCACAGACGTGTTCATAACAGCATCAAATCCTCTGCGTTATCCAGGCCAGAGGTGGAGCAGCCAGGTGCACCATGTGATTTTGTGTACAGCACACAGACACTGGTGTCGGCTTCTATCACCGCAAACTCTCTTGGCGTCTTCGTTGGTGTCTTCTACGTGTGTGTCACTGCTTTTTCATCGGGAGATACTTGTTTCATTTTGTTTCTATCATTTTTTCATCTGTCGCCTGTTGAAGCGTGAATCAAACTTTACACTCTGAGGCCAGGTGGTTAATCCCCTAGAAACTGCAGAGCATCCTACTCTGACATCAGTTTTAGATTCTGCCGGAATTAATTGTGGGACGGCATTTTCTCCTTTCCTTCATAAGAATGGTCCTGTATTTCATATGCTTAAGGCGATAAGTTAGGAAGCATTGAAGCTCCTTTCTTATCATTTAGAGAATCAAACAGCTCTTATTATGGCCGTTGCTGAAATACTGCAGGGTCATTTCATTCAGTTAGGAATCTTCCTAAGCAAAATGGACTATTCAACACGCCTTGACTCTGTTCCTAAGTTTCTTTCTTGCATACCAAATCAACCAGGATGTTTGACACAACTTTTAATAACCAAGGACCCTTTTATATTACACCATAACTCAAATGCGGAAGTTAGGAAGAATCATTTATACAGGGAATCACTTATAGAATTGATTCTCTGTTGAGAGCCAAAGAAAACCAAACCATAATAATTGCAAACATTTTTGTTTCTGTTTGAATCCAAACAATTAACCTAATTCTAATCAATGCCACGAGGAGAGTTAAAGAGATGATAGACTAAATTTGCTCTATGTTGTGGATCAGGCAGGTTGTATGTTCCACAAACCGACTGATAAATGTACAGTAATAGCCGAGTGTTACACATAAGCTGGACATCAGATCTCAATTTACATGTAAAGGAGAATCAATGAGGTGCTATGATGCAGGTTTTCCCCTCTGCGGATGAGCTGAAGGCCACAGTGCTTATCTCACCCACAGAGCTGATGTGTGGGGATAAGGTCTGGGGGGGGGCGATTATCAACCTTCAGGAAAAGATGCTGCCAGATCACCTAACGCTGCATGGAGGCTGCTAAAAGAAGGCAACCCTGGAAGTGATAAATAATGAATAGTTTGCGTGACATTTATTCTGGTTGGGTCGTCTCGTTTGCCTGAACAAAGTAGGATGTTTAATGGCAATAAAGATGAGCATTGTTAAACGTATAAACCAATAACGATGTATGAAAAGAAGAACATGTCCACATTTGTTCTCTTGAGGCTTTTAAGTTCACATCCATTGATCAAAGAACCCGTAAATACTCTGTAAGATATGAAGAATGCAGCAGAGGATTCTCTGGTCAGACGTGCAAAACAGAAAAATCTCTGGAGCGCTCAGGTGATGGGTGGTGCAGCACGCAGGAGCCTTATAAACAACTTATAAATTCCATTAAGGAGATCACAGGTTTTACTTACAGCACATCAACACTGCCTTTGGCTATTGAACCTTGTCATCATTTTAAATTTACATCTTTTGTCTGCATCTTCTACGTATATGACACCTCATTCTCATCCATATTCTTTTTTCTTTTGCAGTTTTGAGTCCATTGTGTGTTAAATACATCTTCAATACTCCCCTTCTCTCGCACTGACATCTCCTGATAATCTCTTTCTGTAGTCTCACATGGGCTCTTTCAGACCTTTACGGCAAGTTGTTCCCAGGGGGCTGGCAGGAGAAACTCCTGAGAACGTCTGCAGAAACTGACTCGGACATTTGGGTTTTGCCAAAACTTCAGGAGATTATCTGGGGTTCAGCGCATATCTGAATGCAGCTTTAGAGTGATCTTACTGATTGGACATGAGGACATAACTCTGAACACCAATTATTGACTTCAACACACAGTTGTGTGCAGTTTAGACATGTGTCTGCACTGAAGCATGCAATAGCCACTTACTGTTAATGAGAAATGCATTGCACTTACATTTTAATTATTTGTTGCCGTACACACAATTCCTGCCGAAGCTCACATTTAAAACTATTTTCCAAATAATGAGCAGAACATTTTTATTTCCCACAATGATTAGTGTAGATTTTAAACGACAAAAGGGGCTTTCTGTCATTATCATGGAGAGGGATTCATTATAAAATAAAATTGGACACAATTGTGATTATGAGGTTGTGAACTGACACTAATGACTCGTCTTGAAAAGGCAAATTCCCGACCTGTCATTTTCCTCTTCACACAGTCAAGCCTTAAATCACAAAATAAATGACTTTAATCCAAGACGTGCAAAAGGCTCCCATTGACTTCCTTAGCTAAATGCAGATTACAACTGAAGTGAGCGGAGCTTTTTTTACGACCGCGCCGGGGGACTCGAGTCCTGTCGTTCTGATTTCTTCTGTGAGCATGACAGTGAGCGTGAGACAGATAGTGTCACACCCAGATTCATGAGACGTGGTTGGCAGGCCTGCTTCTGCTGTATTGGCTGACTGTGATGTACCTGGAGGGAAACCGCTGCTGCTGCCGCCACTGCACTGTAGCCAATTTAGCTGGAGCACAGCTGCTGAGAGGCTCCCTGAGGTGTATGTGTATGTGTGTTTCAGGATTAATCCACAGCACCAATTAAAGCCTCACACAGTTTTTTTCAGGATGAATTATTAACAGCAGAAGTGACCTCTCTGGTGGCCATCCTTCCCTCCTCTGCGTTTCTCTCCTGTCGTCTCCTCTACAGCTTGTCTTTACATTTGCCATACGTGCCTACCTTTCTCTCACCATGAGCATTTACAATATGCTTCTGATTTTATTCTCTGCAGTGGCTTTTCTTTTACTATTTACCTTACCTACATCTGTCCTTGTACAACTTCTGAAAGATTATCAATTTTATGTTTCCATATTGTCTAGAGAACGTGAAATCTCTGGAACGCTTCGGGGGAATTTCTTGAAATGTAGCAATTTTCAAATTTTTGAAAATTAATTTTAACTCGGTGATAAAATGATGACAATTTGGTCAAAGGACAAGGTCACTAAGACCTCACAAGACATGTCTTTGGTCATAAATCAAGAATTCATAAGCTAATTCTGAGGGCAAACTATTACAGTGTGACATCACAATGTTCTGCAAAAACACTTTTCCGGCCATAACTCAACAGCACAACTTGGTACCATATTTCACATTGTTGGTCAGATACTAAATGGTGACACTGGGCCCACCTTGAAACTGTGGTGATTGTATTGATCCTCTGTGATGCGGAGCTGAAGACATCAGCTTTCATGGCTGTGCATGTGAACACACACAACGACTTTCACTGGATCAGGTCGTCCACCGATAACCAGAAGGTCAGTGGTTCGATCCCCACCTCTGAGAGCTGTGCCAGCAGCGTGAGAATGGTGTGTGTGATAGAAAAATGTAGAAAAGGGTTGACAAAGCAGTGTATAATAATATCATATAATAAAGCCCTTTGAGTTCTGGATAAGACCAGAGAAATGCTAAATAAATTCTATTCACACTATCCGACGTACAGCAGAACAAGAACAAAGCTGAACAAGATAAGTCAACTCAATTTGATTAATATCATATCACAATGATACACACTTTAATAAGTTTCACATTTATGGTATTATATGAGCGAATTAATCTATTATATGAACTAATCTGCAACAAACTACTTGGTACAGAAGCAAACAACTACAAAGCAGTAAATCTAGTTTATAATGCTTCAATATTTTAATCCAAAAATTACAAAATGCGTTCTGAGTGTGCTCAAAGCTGCAGCCATCCTTTCATGAAGCTAAAGTGAAGGAAAGGCAGGAATGAAAGGGATGTGTTCTCTCAGCGAGGCACACTGGTTTCTGTTGACACCTCCGCCTCTCTATACCTGGCATCTGCTCACTGGGATATTTCTCGTCACAGATGTGTTTTCCCTCGCTGAATACTCAGGTATTTTTCATGCCTCCAGGTTACAGTTGGGCTGGATTGTTGTTCTATGCAGCTGCGTTCCCTTTCGTTTCTCCCTGTGCTCAATAGCAAAAGCATGTTAGGCGGTAATAGATACTTTCAACCTTTTCCAGGTAATTTGATCAGGCTTTTAAATCAATTCAAGCACACACGGTGCCTGGGTTATGATCAGTGAATACATCGACTGCTGCTCTCATTGTTCAGCGTTCAGGTTTTTTTTTTTCAAATGGGCAAACCAGGTCTCCTTCTGATTTGATAAATGATCCCCTCCTGGATTCTGAATTATAAATGTGAACCTCTGTGTATCATGTCTTCCAGAGACAAAAGAGGAGTAAGAGTTGAAGCAGTTTAAATTTATTTAACACAGGGGTGACTTCTTGCTGCCATTCAGTGTTCCAGCACATGGAATTTCCTGTGGAAAATGGTGCGGCATCCCCTCCCAGTCCAGTGATAATAAAGATTCAATTTGATTTGGCATTTGACTTGCTTAGATACTGGTGGATCAGAGTGCATTGAATATTTCAACAGCAAAGTGTGATGTGGAGTGAAATTCCTGGTTGCTAAATTATTGGGTTTTAACTCAACATGTGTGTCTGATCATTGGCTCTGTCTCTCTAGTCTGAGTTATGTATTTTTCTCTCCAGCACATTCTTCCTGTGTAATCTTTCACCTGAGAAATATAAAAACATAGTGATTTGACAAAGCTCTGCCTTTGTTCCGATGGCCTATTATGGATTTTCCCTCCAGATATTCTCAGGTCATCATCTGATCTCAGTCAGCGGGCTTGGATTCAGCTCAATATGTTCTCAAACTCTGATCCCTTTCCCTCTCTCTCTCTCTCTCTCTCTCTCTCTCTCTCTCTCTCTCTCTCTCTCTCTCTCTCTCTCTCTCTCTCTCTCTCTCTCTCTCTCTCTCTCTCTCTCTCTCTCTCTCTCTCTCTCTCTCTCTCTCTCTCTCTCTCTCTCTCTCTCTCTATTTGCTCTTGGTTTTTGATGAAGGAATTTAATTAGAGCAGGGGGAGAAACAGGAAGGAGTGAGGGACATGGTTGAGGAAGGAAGCGTAGCAATAATGAATGGTCAGTGACCCCCGGAGCATACAAGGTAAAGATAAGTGTTTAAATCAGCCCTGGTCGATGTAGAGGAGAGAGGCGTATTGAACCCTGTAACTACATTAGATGAGACTGTATATAGATGTAGTGATGCATCAATGCTGCAGCGTCGCCTCTCTTACAAGGGGAATTACTGCTAAATCCTGGAGTTCTCATGCAGGATCATATGAGATGAATAATCTATGTGCGGAGGCCTCATGCTCCATCTGTGTGGCTCCAGAGCTCAGAGAGAGGACCTGCAACACGACTTCTTGTTTTTCCCGTGTTTTCTTATGACTTTCATTGACATAGATTATGAGAAAATAAATAAATCCACGATGGCTTTGTTTTACAGTGCAACTTAGCTATGTCCTGTTGTTGAGCACAAACACACATCCGTGTATTGTATGAAGATGGATGTGTTTGTAAATGTGAAAATTCCCAGCTTGAAGGTCTACAAGAATTCAATGATTGAATGATTCAAATTGTGTTTATCCTTTGGCTTTAGTTGTACTTTGTTATTGGGGTTAGTTAGCAACTGGCTGACATTTGATCTAGCCTATTGACGTTTCTGCATTCATGTAATATAGTTTAGAGAATATCACTGTAGCGCAGAAATCTGGAAAATCCAAAATGTTCTCAAATATGTACCTAAGCTACAACCAGCTCCACACACACTTACATATCAGTTCCCTAAATATGCCAGATTTGATCATGATGTAAAAGATCTGTATTTGCACCGAAATGGAATGGTTTCTTCCCTGACCCATACCACAGCCTTCCACCAAGTTTCCAGGAAATCTGTCCAAATAGTTTCTGCACAATCCTGCATATATACAAACTAACCAACAAACGGGAAGGGGTGAAAACATAAACTCTTTGGCGGAGGTAATTACAAGAAGCTCGGTAGGAAAACAAAACTTGTGTCTGTTTCCAACTTGTGAGTCAGAGAAATCAGAAATGTTTAACACAGACTTCATCTCTCACGTCATGAAAACTACGGGCATGTCAACAAAGTGAGCAGAATGCAGCACTGCAGGAAGTTACAGCTAAATTAATTCATTCAGCTCATCTTATAGGAGCCTTACAATGTTTGTTTGCATCAAGCTTCCATTGGTAATGAGCTGCAAAAAAAGAAATAAAGAGCATAAGATCCTGGTTGTTTGTATTTTTGTATGAATGCAGCCGAAGAGTAAAGGTCAAATCTCTGCTACTTCCGCAATGCCACAAAGCTGCAGCCTTACACTCTCGTGAGTGTATCCAATGCGAAAGTGGATAACCTCTGACTCCTGGGCTGTATCAAGCTGGTGAGACAGTTTGACCTCGCCTGGGAGAAAATGATATACATTTAATAAAATCAAGTCAATGAATTAAAAAAAGTTAATACCTATACAAAATTATTCTCAGGACCCAATTCTTTCTGCGGCAAAATAAAATGGTACACTCACATGGTAATTGGTGCCAAAACTCTTTCAGGGATTTGGCAAGATGTTTGAGGTGAACAAAAGTAGGTAAACTATTTTGTTAAGCTGTTTACTTAAGGACTTTCCCATTCTGATGAGACATGCACCGAAGCTTCCATCTCCGTCTGGGACAACCTACTGCTTTGAGCAGCTCTGTACAAAACAGACTCTTGCTCAGACTCTGTTTACTCAAGGTCTGACTGACACAAACCTGGAAATTCTGCTGCCGGTGGCATCATCGTCCTCATCACTATCATCTGACATCAGACGCCCTGTCAGAGAGAAGCAGCTCCAGACATTTCATTAGAGAGATTAGTGTGATATATGCTTTCAATAATTGACTATGGCGCTCAAAGGATGTTATTAAAATTGAAATGGCCCTTGATAAGAAAATAAGGTTCCTCCTTCCCAGGTCTAACATCTCCATTTATGTTCTGAAGTACCTGGTTTGCCACAAAATGTCGAAGGGCATTTTCCCTCTATTTCATTTTGTTTGTGTTTGTTTGTTTTTGTGTGAGCGTGTTATCTCCTTGAAAATGTAATGGTTCATTTCAAGGTTTATATATTTTTTTTGCTGGTACACAATAAAATTGAACAGCAGTATTAACCGATGCAAGTTAATATAGACTGGCAGTGACCCCACTGACCTTTTTCATAACTTCCACCTCCGCAGCTCTCACACTGCACAATCTATTCAGCAACAACTGATATTATTGCTTAGCTGTCTGTTCCAGTAATGTAATAAGTTACCATTCATTCCCGTTGCCTCGTAACTCTGTGTGGCATGACCCTGGGTTCTTGCTTTGCTTATGGAGACATTTTAATTGATTTACTAACGAGAAGACCTTTCCTAGCATGCAAGAACCCCCCCTCCCCCACACAAACCATTTGTCTTGTCTTTTCAGTTTCTCATTGTTGCTGTGTGAAGACGATCCCAACACACACACACACGCACACACACACATGCCAATTCCTATCTTTTTAGCTTCTCCTTGTTGCCGTGGAGAAGCATTATTCTGTCTGCACACTTATTCTATAGTCTCCATTCTTTGACCTGATGCTATATAAGCATTCAGTCTTATTCTCATTCCCTCTCATTCTGATGGTAATTAGACTGGCTGAAAGGGCCGGCGGAGGATTGCTCTGTCTCATTCAACGAAGTACGGTAAAAAGTCATTCCTGGGATTAAAAAAACAAAACAAAACAAAACTGTGCGGTAGATTTCCAGGGCTGTGTTGTAGTGGCTGCAGTTGCCTGCCAGCCCCCCGCCC
Organism: Platichthys flesus; assembly: GCF_949316205.1. Taxonomy (NCBI): domain Eukaryota; kingdom Metazoa; phylum Chordata; class Actinopteri; order Pleuronectiformes; family Pleuronectidae; genus Platichthys; species Platichthys flesus. The sequence goes on from NC_084955.1 coordinate 9,832,208, forward strand.
CCCTCCTATGCTAATGAGTCGGAGCTTGATTGTTTCCTCATATTTTAATCTCCAGTGTTGGAAGGGAAGGGGGGTGGCGGCAGATGTAAGAGTGTTAGTACGAGCGAGGGATGAGACGAGAGGGAAAAAAGAGATGACAGGCACAGAGAGGAAGATGGGAGAGAGACTGTTGGTAGCTCAGGAATGGAGGGGAGAAAAAGTGAGAGAGGAAAGACGAAGGGATACAATTCCTTGTTTAAACCGATATCAGTGGATCTAGATGGTTTTTTTTTTTGAACGTGGGTAAACCTGCTAAAAAGGCTATTAACTCCTTTCCCATTGCCAGAAGAGGAGTTTGGCTCTCTATTGTTTCTATAACTGCCAATTCTCTACTGCATAGTCATTTGATCCGGCCCTGAATGCTGGTTTTAGCCATTCCCATTGCAGACAAATGCCACATTTTAGGGGGGTTTAGTGTTTTTTTTTAACCAAAAGGTTTAAGAAGAACTGTGACGATGAGAGGCACATGGGAGGGCAGCAGGAGACTATTAAATATGCAAGGCGGAAACGATGAGATAAAGAGGGATAGAAGCCCTGCTTGGCGATGAGCGGCAGGTAAGAACATACAGTTCACTTTATAAGGAGACATCCACACTTCATTAGCACCGACAAAGAGCTGGAGCTGCTGCTGATAGACCTCTGCAATAATCATCATTGTCTCATTTTAAGCAATGAAGGTAGTCACAGAAGAAAAGAAACCTCAGTATTTCCCCTGTTATACGGGTTTACGTGAAAAAACTATCACAATTCTCAAACCCTGTCTGCCGCTGCACATCCTCCATACTGCAGGGTGGAAATACTGACCAGGGGGCAGTGAGAGGAGGATCAAGAGAGACCTTCTTGAATATACTAATGTGTAATTTGCATATATATACATAATAAAAGAGCTTTGTATAAAGCTCCTCTTCAGAATGCTGTTTCCCCTGCACTTTTTGTAACTTGCATGGTAGAGGTCATGCAATTAAGAAGGAAGAATATAGCGTATGATATTTTTGGGGAATGGAGTCAGAGAAGTGGGGGGGGGGAAAACTCTGTGCTGAAATGAGTTTCTTGGATGTCAGTCAGGAAGTTTTTTTTTTCAAGAGGGTGAAAGTTCAGCTGCTTTAGTGGAGTTGGATTCGTTATTTACTGTGATTGTTGCTCACAGCAAAGACAGAACATATTCAAGGAAATAGTTTTCATAAGGACTTGAGTGAGAGCCAACATGCGCACTGCACTGTATTTTCAATATGAAATATGTGTCTTGGCAGAACTTACTTGTTTTAAAGAGTAATGAGAACTGTTTTAAGAGAAAGAATAAAATCCCCACTTGGAAAGCAGGCCTGTAATGACTTTTAAAGATATAATATGTAACAATCCTTCATTTAAATTCAAAAACATGACAAGACATATGCTACATATTGAGCTATGAACTGCAATTTTATTCAAGGGACATATAATTTTGGGCGTTATATCCAATTAACTCGTGGCTTTGCCCATCTCTGCTGTTTCTTCCGGGTTAATGATGCATAACAAAGAAAACTTACACAAATTGAATAAATGTCACTTTAGTTTTCTGGACTTGCGGTATCTTTAGATAAGCAGATTCGGAACCTTCACAGCACTATGACCATGGAACTTCAATCAGCCCACTCCTGCTGTGTTTTCATGTGAACCGCTGTTTGACTCAGGATACACTTACTTGTGATGTAAAGATTGTCATTCACTCTCTAGAAATACATTATGTGTACAGATAAACATGCACATACACAAACAGAAAGTTGATATACAAGCTCATGTTGGTGGGTTCTCCACCAGCATTTTCCATAACCGCACACACAAACATTCACTCAGCGTTGACCTCGAGAACAATAGCCGTGCAGTCGAGTGCAGATTCAAATCAATCCAAAGTTACACAATTTGACTTTAAACTGCAGCCTACTCCTCCCCTCGCTCTGACCCCCTCAGAAGACACAACCACAGGAATTCACAGAGAGTTCAGCAACTTCCCACTGTCGCCCTCCATCATCTCCTTATCTCCCCGCAGGTCAGTGAGCACCAGGCCCAAACTGGGTGTCCTCCTGGGATGTTTGTGCAACGTGTTTATGACAACCCCCAAGTGTTGTTGCTGGTGTTGTCACTAAAGTTAACAAGAGAGATAGAGAGGTAGATGGCAGGAACACAGCGTTCCACTGGGAAGCAACCTAGACGACCTGATCATCTGAGGAGCCGGAGAGACAAAAAAGGGGCGGAGTGGTTTGGGAAGGGGACTTGGGAGAGAGACGAGACAGGAGAGGAAATTAGCCGAGAGGTGAGAGATAAACAAGAAGAACGAGAGAGTGGAATTGGAAGTACATGAAATGTAGGAAAGGAGGAACAGGAAGTGACCACAAGTGCAGTGTTATAGGTGGAGGCATTAGTGGACAGCAGTTCCCCAGTCATAGATGTATTATCAGTTATACAATATAAGGCTATACAATATAACAAATATATTACAATTTAAAAGGAAACATCATCTACCTCAGTATTCCACTCCTGTTAACAATACAAACAAAGGGCATAGCTAGACACCTGATGAACAACACCATTCCTACTATCTGAAGCCGTTTTCAGACATGACCTCTGAAAATGTTCACACAATGGGTCGGGCCTTTTCGCTTTTCACTTAAGAAGAGCGGCAGGAGATTCTCGGGTCAGACACAGCACTCAGGAGGCAGGATGTTCTACTGCGTTGTTTTCATGAAAAGCTCTTGAATCTCTTTGTCTTCCCAAGTTGACATCTTCGTCTTCTATGTGTATGGCTTGTTTGTTTTTTTCAGTTCGGAGTCCGTTGTGTGTTAGAAATGTCATCAGCACGCAGCAATTGGCATTTGCGTTTTCAACCTTCAGTCCCTCTGTCAAGAGATTATTCAGAGTTCATTGCACATCTGTCACTACCGTCTCCCCATCACAACCATCTGTTTGATAATGATACACAGTTTTACCAGTAGAATTTTGAAATGTTCTCAACTATATATGTTTTATATAGAATTGATTTATTCCTTCAACTGCTTCAAAAGCCTAAATAAATGTTTTATCTCCTGCACTATTCGCCCTATGAGAAACTAAATAGATAACAGAGAAGGAACTCTCTGCCTATTTCATTAAATTGATCGTCTTCCATTCTGATTGACCTCACAATGCCCCTAAATCTGGGCTGGAGAAACTCCCAGACACCCGTGTAAAATATGATATCCTGTTATTTCTGCCTCCAAAAAAAGAACTGCAGTGAGACTGTCTGCCAGCCCCTAACCAGCCTTAAATTACAATAATTATGGCTGCATTAGCTCAAGGGTATAGTAACATCTAGTATTGCACTTGTAAAATAGAGTGCTTGGTGCGGTGTGTTTTTGTCCAGCGACTAATAACTTGGATGAAATGAGAATGATATTCGACAAGTATTTCTTTCGTTTTTTTATCATAACAAATAATGAAAGATCTACATTTAACTTTATATTGCTGTCATTTCCGTCACAAACTCAGCTACCAGTGCCCCTCATGTGAGGACACACTCAAAGTAGCGCAAATCCTTTTCCTGGAATTCTGAGCCGGTCATGGAACCAGACTTGGAAACGATTTCATTAAATAACTCTCCGGTGTGATTTCCCCAGACTAAGCACAGGCTCTACCTCTAGCCTACACATTATTCAACTTGACACTTGGAAACCTGTAAGTATCCTGTATTGGATATCATTAGGCCTGCCTCCAACACGGCTATTTATACCTCACTACATTAACTGAACTTTCTGTAGTCTCCTCTTGTTCCCCCGACATAAGCATCCGCCTTTACTGAAAGGATTTCTTCTCCGTTTTGTGATTGCAACGCCCTGAGGCCTCGTCTTCCACTGGACAGGCCAGTTTGACGATCAATTATCTGTCAATTCCTGAAAAGATTTGTGGTCTCTTCAAGGTTTCCGACAGAAGCAGTAGCCATTGCTTTTTTTAGCTCCTCGCGTAATCTCCCGGCCGAGACGATATATCGGGAGCCATGTTTCCATTCCGATGTATTCATAAGTTCTTCCTTAAACCCTTCCGCTGCCGTGTTTGGAGGCAATGAGAGTAAAGGAGAATCTCAGAGCTGGACCTAAAAATAGCCTGCATTCTTTCCTCTGTGTTTCAGGAAGCGTCAGAGGAAACCGGAACAACCCGCACTCCCATGTCCCATCGTCTTTCCCCCTCATCCTGGCACACAGCCATCAGCCATCCCCTTTTCACCGTCTCTCTTTCTCATTCAGTGTCCCTCCTCCATCTGTCCATCCCTTCTTTACTTCCTTTCACCCGGTGTTCACCCCCCACAACTTATTTTTACTTCCATATCATCAAAGAGTGATTCTTTCCATCCGTCCTTCTATAATGGACTCATGTTGAATGTGGCTCAGCTTTATTGGTACAGTGAATGTGTGTTAATGTCTTTATACACTGATCATACGCCTACAGCAGTGAGCCAGAATGTGTAACATCATATTAAATGTGTATAACAGAGCATTATGCCAGAGATGCCTTGTTAAAATGTAAAGAGCTGAGATATAACACAAGATGAATGGCCTCACTTTCAGCTCTTACTCTTTCAAGCCCTGTGTCTGTCTTTCTCTTCTTGTCACTTTTACCTATGCAGCTCTCTTCTGTGCTAACAAAGATCAAGTTTGCATAGATCTAGTAGCAATCCACTGAGCAACAGTGAGCAAAACATGAGAATTGCGGCTGAAGTGATTCACTAATGGAGGCAAAATAAATCAGCCTGAGTAGTCTTATGACTTATCTGTGAGGGAACGGGCAGCAAAATCGAGGTTGTCCGAATTAGATGAACAGTGAAGTAGCTCTTTTTTGTTTGTTAGCAGGATTATGCAAAAAACGACTGGATGCTTCACCCTAAAACTTGGTTGAGGGAATGCGCTATGGGAGAACCCATAACATTTTGATGCAAATTCAGGTCAGGGGCAAATCCAACAACAGCACATTTCAGGGACTTATATTTCTGAATGTGGGCTTTTTGATGTGGATCCAAATAAAAATCTGGAACTTGGGGATTCAAATTTCACAAGGCTGTATGGCTCCAAACCTGTAAAAACATAATTTGGCCTTAGCTCTCAGGGTTGTTTTAATGTAAGGGGACTGTTGGGCCTTGGTGGACGTGCGCTACTGAGTGCAATTTATTAAGAGGTTTTCCTTTAGTTTGTTTGTTATCCGGCTTAATGAATAAAACTGAGCAAGATGTGCTCTGAACATTTTAACAGCATCTTGAGAATAAGGAACTTTATTCTGTGCAGGCAGATAAAGTAGATACTCATCACCCAGTGGCAGCATACACGTAGAGTATACAACACCATGCAGCAACGTTTTGCACCTTGGTGTTGTACAAAGGCTCAGCCGTGCATTACATCTATGAAAACTCTGTGACTGTGTTTGTTTTGCATGACAGCTTGTGTTTCCTCCTCTGAACCCTTTTTGTTCCCAGTGAGAGAGCTGGTCCATTGTACTAAGTGTGTCAACAATACCAGCTGAGAGGCAGCCCTGCAGTCCACACCCCCACACACACACACACACACACACACACACACACACTCCCGCTGCAGAGTATAATCCTTAAAAGATGGAGACTGGGGGTGAAAAAGGGAAGGCATTGGAGGAGGGAGAGAGAGAGAAAGAGAGAGGGCGAAGGAGAGGTTTAAAGTGAGAATGTCGGAAAAGGAAAGATTGGGGTGAAAAGAGCAAGAGATTGAGCGATGGTGGAGTCAAATTTGACAGTGAGCAAGACAGGTATAAGAAAGAAGGGAAAGCATGGATGCCAGAGAGAGAGAGAGAGAGAGAGCAGAGCGAGAGAGAGAGCGATTTTAATGTTTCAAAGGGATCCCCATCACAGTGTCTGACATGTTACATACAGAGCTCACTATCACCCAGACCCTGACAGCTGCACAAATTTGTTGAAAGAGGTTCCCTGGGAAAAAGCTTTGATCATGTGTGTGTGTGTGTGTGTGTGTTTGTTGGCGAGAGACTTAGTACATTATCCCATACCTGGACATATAAGATGAATGTACACGGATAAATCTGGCTCTGTGTGTGTGTGTGCGTGAATATGTGCGTGTGTAATGGGAATAAAGGCTGCTAGCGCTGTCATGTTTTTGTGTGCGTGTATATATTGCATGTAATGGAATTGTATTTGTAGTCAGCCATGTGTGCAATGTGTATCCTCTTAGGCAATCGCGGTAGTTTGCATTCAAATGGCGTCTCTCTCTTTCCGATATCAGCCTGGAAATCTGTTTTATTTGTATCTGACACTTCCCATCAAGCAACTTTCAGAGGTGGTCGGTAAACAAAACCACTTTTATCGAATCGGGCCCCACCACAGTTCATGCAAACACACACACACTTCTCAGAATACAAACCGCACACTACTCGGTACTGAGCTGCTCCTTAGGAGTGAAGGGAAAAAGATTTCAAGAAATGAGAGTTTACCTTTTCAGAATGATTACATTGACATGTTGCATTATGTAGTGGAGCTGGTATTTGTTTTACACACATGACAAGCCATTCATCATGTTTTGAGGTAACACAATTTTTCTATTACTAGTGACATTTAGGGCTGCGATTATATTCAGTATTGATTAATCACACAGGGTATATATATATATATATATATATATATATATATATATAAAAAGTCTCCCTCACGCCCAGCATGGGGTGGTACGTCTTCCTGAAGCCTGGGTCCCCTGGGAGTCTGAGGTTTCTGTGCAGTATCTTAGCTGTTCCTAGGACTGCGCTCTTTTGGACAGAGGCTTCAGATGTTGAACCTAGGATCTGCTGGAGCCACTCTCCCAGTTTGGGGGTCACAGCCCCTAATACTCCCTTTACCAAAGGGATCACATTGGATTTCACCTTCCACATCTGTTTAAGCTGTTCTTTCAGTCCATGGTGCTTCTCGATCTTTTCATTCTCCTTTTCTCTGATGCTACTTTCTGCTGTGATTGCCACATCGATCACTATTGCCACCTTCAGCAGGTGCTTGTCAGTCTGGAATCTGAAGTCGCACAAGATCTCAACCTCCTTTTGGTATGTTTGCTTATGCCTCTCAGTGTACGCTGTCCCAGCCTGCATCTTACAACCTGCTACCAAGTGCTGGACTGTCTCAGGGGCATCTCTGCACAGCCTGCACCTTGGATCTTCTCTAATACTTTTAAAGACTTGCCTTTCTCTTTATTTGGCTCTGCCTGATTCCTTCTGGCCTCCTCAGGATGTTCTATATATATTTATATATATATATGTGTGTGTGTGTGTGTGTGTCTGTGTCTGTGTAATGATATAGCGCAAATAGAACCAGGTAAGTGTGTGTCAGGTTTTCTTGATTATAACTTAATTTATTAGCGATTGCATGTATTTCATCTGATTGATTAAATCCAGTCAGTTTAAGCAATTTGCCTCATCTGTGGCTTGAACAGCCAAGCAATATTTTCTCAGTGAACACTGTACTGAGAGATATTGTGGGGAAAATACTGCATATGTAAGGGCTTTCAGAAGACACATGCAAATAGAGCAGTATTTGTCACTTCCATTAAAATGAAGTATTACCCAGTGAAGCAGTTTTTTCTTCTGTGTTGTGGTTGCAGTCTATAGGCTCATTCTAGGCTGTTAGTGTAAGGCACTGGCCTGTAAATGACACTGCTCAGCAGGTATCGTTTCCTTTTACCGCTAAATGTCTCCTGTACATGTGTTCAATCCTGTTAGCACTGCCAGCATAACTGTGTGTTTATGTTTGTGTGTGTTAGTCAGGCATTGTGCGCCATTTGAGCAAAGTACAGGTAATGGATTAATATCAGAGCTGGCTCAGGCACCACATTGCTTTGTGGTGACAACCTGTCATTATCGCAAACACCAGCTCTCACACACAAAAGCTCATAGACGTGTGTGTACGCACATGCAAGCACACGGCCAAATACATTCTACATGCAAGCACATATGCTCCAACTGTCTGTCTTCACCCGTCTCTCAAAACCTGTCATTACAACACTTGTCCCATCCAGTTCCCGACTGCGGGACTGATGCTGATACCTGACTGTGTCTGTTTTGAACACTGTTGTCATGCCATCATTCCTCCAAACATAACCTGAAAGTTAACCTATAAGGCAGCAGGCAGCATCAGTCCTCAGATTGGTCTTCCTCCCTGCCAGAGATGCTCATCCTTTTCAATCATTTAGTCAGTACTGAGCTGTTTAATTGGACAGTGGAATCTGATTGGAAATGTAAATTGGAGCTGATTAGGCGCTCAGGTCTGAATTTAACACTGGACGCCTTGGTTTGTGCCCTTAAAGACGGGTGATCGATAGTAAATGTGTCTTGTGCAATTTAACATGGTTAAAGCATTTCCTTTCAATAGATGAAGGAAACAGGAAAATCACTGCTATCCAGAAAATGTCATCGGATTCCACATGATAAACGTTGATCAGTTTGAATTACAAAACAAGCTTAATGATCACATTTTCAAATTCAGTTTTCTAAATGACGTCAATGTGATTTTGTCTATTTTAACTGCTGATTCACCTACGCTGAACCAACACACACACACATACACACACTGAAACAAGAAAGGACACACACTCATATAACACACTCATATATATATAACATTATAACTCGTCATGTTGACAACTGAATGTTTTATATTGCTGCATCATTAAAGCTCACTAAAGCTGTCGAATTTACTGCTAAGATGCTGTACAGTTATTGATGCAAGCTCATAGTAAAACTTACTTTAATTATAATAAGCATGAGTAATTACACATATCCTGCTTCCTTAATTTGATGTGCTTCCTGATGAATCAAGACCCTGCTGTGGGACTTTATGCAGGAAGAGATGATTGTAAAGGAGTTTTATTTTGTTAAGTGGATAGAACTCAGATACACAAAGTAACTTTGTGCGACATCGTTAGATCACGGCCATAGATCGGCGAAAAAATATAGTTTCCCAGTGATTTGTGACCTAAGGTGACCTTTCTCTCTCTTTTTCTCTCTGTCTCTGCAGCAGTCTTATGCTCCTCCCCCTCCGCCCATGGCACCGCCAAGTCCTGGCATCACAGGAGGAGGAGGAGGTCATGGAGGAGGTCATGGAGGAGGGCTGATGGAGCAGCTTAGTAAGACCAACCTTTACATCAGAGGCTTGCCACCGGCCACCACCGACCAGGACCTCATCAAACTCTGCCAGCCGTGAGTTCTTTTCTGATTTATTATAGTCTATTCCATTTTATTCCATTCTATTCTATTCTATTCTATTCTGTTTAATTTGACAACATCCATGTGGATTAAACTGTATCCTTTAGTGCAGTTGCAGAGATGGTTCATTCCAGCTTGTTACAGTGAGTCCAACAGGAGCTTCTAATGAGCATCAGCAGTTTGCTCTTGACCGCTCTCTGCATCCACTCTGCACTGGGCCACCTACACACACAAACACTAGGATATACACATAAATCCCTCTCTCAGCAGAATTGTTAAACCCTGCAGCCTCTGAACAAATTTACTAATTTTTTTAAACGTGTCATGTTTAAATACATCAGAATATTAAGACGTTAGGTTTCCTCACTTGTGCTATCATAATAGTAAAAGGTTGTACACAAATACAACTGCACTGCTTTTACAGTGAACACCAGTAGGATTTCAAATATGGTGATTTTGTCAATACAGTATTTCACAGCAGTGGTTTTAGAAAAGGTTTTTGAACAATTTGCTAAATCATCATTGAGATTGTAATGTGTATTCCTACCCAGAGAAACCTACATTTGAGTATATATATACAAAACCTTATCCAAAACCTAATATCCAAAACCTAATATCCAAAACCTTATCCAAAACATTATATCCAAAACCTTAAAACCTTGTAAGACTGTAGGAGGTCCTTGGCTGAGAACAAAAAAAAGTGTGTTGGTAGAGATTTCAAATGAACGGAATTTATTGTTGTGCACAATAAGAGAAGAAAGTGATTTGATGTTAATAGGAATCCATTTGTTGCTTAGATGCCTCAGGTAAAAGGTGGTGAAACTGTTTGAGTATAAGCCTAATTTGAGAATTTTTGTTCTTTGTCCTAATACACCAGGCATGCCATCATTCCAATGTAAAATCACCAAAAACTGGCGATTAGCAGGACATTTTTGAATTAAAATACTGACATTTGGCGCCAGCATATCAATAATCGATTTCAGTCAGGGTGAAGATATATATTACTGAATCGATATTTTGTCCCACCACTGGACAGGAGGCATCAGGGATCTGGACTCTGTAGAATCACACATTTCACTTTCCTTTCTCTGTCTTCATGCTAAAATTAAATCCTCCCCCTTTTATTCTCAGTTGTCTCCAGAATTAACAGCATGTAGATGAGCCAGCTCTCCCATCGCCTACAGCTAACACCTGATATCATTAAATGTAATTGGAGAATCATATATTGAGCTAAATAGTTTTTAGGTAAAAGCTATAAATTATTTCTCTAACATTTTTTAATTGATGTAAGTGGCTTTTGAGTAGAGAAATGGATAAATAAAAAACTGAATATGCAACACACACACACACGCACACACACTTGTATACCTTGCCCTTCTGTGTGTCAGCTGCAGTTCAAGCCTGTTGTATTTCAGCTCAGCCCTGGAGGCGTTCTGGAGAATGAGGGTGAAAAATGGGTGCCAATAAAAGTTTCATTAGAGGCCCAGTGAGTGTGCCAAGTGCCCAGTAACATTTAGGAAAGGTCGGTGGGGGAGGGTGGGCCCGTGTGTTCTGCTGGGCAACAGTCTCAGCCCTTGGTTTCCAGCTCTCCACGGATTTTCAGAAATAGACTTGAGTGGCAGTTTCCTGTCACTCACTGGCTTGACGTGCACACATGCACACGCAAAGACACACACACAGGCATTTCATTCATGCACACAGTGACAATGTGTAAGGGGCATCCCTTGACACATACACACACACACATACACACATACACACATACACACACACACGCACACACACACACGCACACTTCTTCAACTCAGTGTCATTCCCAAACTTATTGTTAGCGTGGCTTCTCTTCTTTTTGTGTGTGTGTGCCAACCCGCCCACCAGCACCATCCTCTCCCTACCCATTCTGTCATCCTCCTCATTTCCTGCATGCATCCTCGTCTCTCTCTCTCTCTCTCTCTCTCTCTCTCTCTGCCCCCCCTCCCTCCATCCCTCACCCGTCCCTCCCTCCCACCCCCTGTCTCTGTGCCAGTTCGCAGAGTGTCAGTGAAAAGTGCTGTTGTCAGCTGACATTTCCAATCACTCCCCCGGTTGCCCAAACTATGGACACACTTTTAACGTCTGGGGACAGAGCAGAACGTGAGCGGAATCGAAAGCGTGGCACAAGGGCAATTTCTCTCTCGCACGCTCGCCTTCACTCACTTGTTGTCTTGCTGGCTCTCCCTCTCTCATGCTTACCACTTCTGCTCTACTCTTACCTATTTATCGATGGATCTATATTCTGTGTACTCTATCTGCTTGTCTGTATTTCACGATCGAGGGGTTGTTTGAGGACACACAAGCTTTAACCACTCAAAGCCACTCAAAGGAGAAATCGTTTAAGAAGAACATAACAAATGAGTTTACAATCTCAAGTTAATCATCAGCACATGACTCCTCAGGTCTTCCTCCGCAGAGTCGCTAATGGAATTGTGCTTGATGTTTTTGTAGCCGGTGATTCTTCTGAAACCTGAACCCTCGACTGGCATTTCGGTCTTGAAACATTATACCTACTATATCAAAGTCATAATCCATCTTTAATCATCAGTGTTTTCAGTGACATCAAGTCATCCTTTAAATTTACAGCAAACAGTGCTTTTTTCACCGTGGAGGAAAATCTCCCAAGATCTAATTTCTAAAACTACATATGGAGGAGGGAGCTGAAGGCTTCTGAAGCAGTGTTGGTCTGACTCTAACTGGCAGAGCGGGGGGGACAAGACAGCTGTATCGGATCCCCAATTAGGAGATACCACACACAGAGGCCGACCTGCGGGTTCGCTCATAAGCGCACGCGCACACACACACACACACACACACACACACACACACACACACACACACTCATCCACAGCCTCAGTCAGAAACTCAGATCCTTCAAATGTGCATAATGTGCAGATATACACATCTTTATATACATGCACAGACATCCTGGAGAGATGTGGAAATGATGTGTGTGTGTGTGTTGGTGGGAACTTTGGTTCAGTAGACATCAAACGGTGAGCATCCAAAGGCTGACGGTGCTGCACAAGGGAATGAAAACAGATCTGATGCTGTGAGGGCCCTCTGAGGACTGTCATTACCACTTTACACACACCCACACACACACACACACACAAATACAGACACACACACACAGCCAGGGTGCACACTGATTTTGTCAAGCCTGCCAAAATTGGATGCATTGAGTTTTGAATTGACAATCCTCCTTAAGTCTCGACAGTCTGGAAAATACTGTCAGTTTCAGTGGCCTCACTGTTCATTGTGTTTCACACTTCTGAGTAAAAAAAAAGATCTAAACTCCAGTTTTTGGCAAGAATTCGGAGGAGTTTCCATGAAGAGGACACGTACCTTGTCCTAAAAGGATTGTCATAGTGAAAGTTGTTCTGTCAGCCTCACCCCCCCACCATCCCCTCCCTGACTGCTGCTGCCGCTGTGGAGAGGCATTCTTCTCTGGCTGATGGTGCTGTGTTTCGGGGCTGTGTCACAGTTTTGTGAAGCCAAGGAAAATAGAGAATTTTAAGTTAGCCGGCAAGTCTTTGTGAGTAGTTCATAACTTATGATCCGAATACAAAATGCAGAAAGGGAGTTTTTAAGCATTTTGTCAAAATCCGGTATAGATACTTAAATGCGAAAAGCGGTGGTGGAGGAACTCCACTCAAAAGTACAAATAAATAAACAAAAATGTACTCCGTTAAAAATGTTTTACTTAACTTTGCTACTTGAGTAAAAGTAAGTGCTTGCTGTCAGATGTATGTAATGTATAAAAAGTACTTGCTGAATTTATCCTGCTCCCTGCAACAGTCAACTACATCATTATGGCTGAGTCTCAGTGGAGGCCTCTTCCAAATCTATTTTTTTTGCTTCTTCACCAGTGATAGTTCTGCAGAGGAGGCGGAGTCCAATGTGACCTGACTTCTCTGATTGGATCCGTGGACCAGTTATCCCCTCTAGTTATTGTTTACTTTGCAAGTATAAAAAGAAACATATAATGCAATGCATTGTAAAAAATGTTATGGGGTAGAAAGCTCAGATATGCTCTTATATTTATTGAAGTGAAGGTAGAAAATACTTGAAGATAAATCGACTTGAAGTACAAATACTTGAAAAATTACAGTAACAAGGTGTGTGTACTGTGCTACATCCCAAACACAGGTTAAAAGCTAAATCCATACATTGGGCAGCAGATCTGCAGATGAGAGAAGTCAGAGGTTAATGACCAGACTAGTTCAAGCTGAGTGTTGACAGAAAAGCTATGGTTACATTGATTACTAATCTTTACAAACTTGGTAAACAGGAAAGCATCTCAGAATATGCGAAATGTTCAACCTTGAGGCAGATGGGCTACAGCAGCAGGGGACCCTGTCTGGTGGCCATCTTGTTAGCTAAGAACAGACATTATGGCTGCAGTGAACGTATGGGTTCACCAAAACTGGATCCATGGAGACTGGAAAAAGAAAGCTTGGTATGATGAATCTGGATTCCTGTTGAGACTGCAGATGGTATGGCCAGAATCAGCATCAATCTATGGACCCAACCTGACTTGTGTCAACAGTCCGGGTTACTGGTGGTGTAATGGTATCGGGAACGTTTTTCCAGTTGGGTCCTTTATAGCAAGCAATATTTTGTAAATACCAGAATATGAGGATTGTTGCAGACCACAGTTGACCATCGTTTTATGGCTACTAATTTGTCTCTATGTTGTTTCATGAACAATGACTTCAGTGAACTTCAGTGGTCTCATCCTTCAGCAGATCTGAATTGAATAAAGCACCTATTGGATGTGTTGAAACAGGAGTTTGGCTGAAGAGATGTGCAGCTGCAGAAATGATGTCATGCAGTCATGTCAGCCTGGACAAGAATCTCAAAGAAAGGTTTCCAACATCTTGAGGAATCAATGCCATGAAGACCTGAGGCCATTTAGCGAGGAAACGGGAGGCTCTGCACAGTGTCAGTACCGTGTTCTTGGAGATTGTGTACTTCTATGTGAAGTAGCTCTGAGATAAGTTGCAGAACAACAGATCTAGCTGTGGTTTCAATCTATCAGCCAAGCTTCACACATCTCTGCCATTACTGACTCTTTAGTTGCGATGAACAGAAACATGAGACACAACTCACATCACTTCATGCATTCGTTTGCCATCTGTCTCTTTTTAATCTTTTCACGGTATGTTTTAAGTACTTTAATAGTTTCATGAGGGGCTCATGTGTCACTCTGTTGGGTCAAGTGCAGTTCTGTGTTATAGAAGGTTTTTCCAGGCTCCTGCTGGAATCAATGGAAGGCTTCCAGGGTTGAACACAGAGCAGGACATTGTGCTCTTTTCTCTCCACTTTTCTTGATCCAAACTATCCTCATCTCCTCCACTTCATCATCTGATCTGTAATCAATATGTTCTTCCATTTCTTTACCACAATAGCAGATTCTTGTAGCTTGCTAAAATTGAATTTTACCACTGAGTCAAGTTCGGAGTGAGACACCATTTTGGATGATGCAGTGTAATTTGACATTTCCCCAAGGCCCTTGGTGGCGTCATCCTTCTCTCCTCTGACTTGGTCAGTCCAGATGAAATGTGTAACCACAGAAGGAACAGGTGGATTTCTGCTTGAATGTCACACGTGCTGATTTGATGACATCACACACAACAGTTTCCAGACTTTAAACATATGCTGTGTTTGTTTTCCACAAGTGTGAACATATGTTTTCAAGATTCAAAATATGTCCAGCCAGTTACTTCTGTCTTTGTCTGGTTGCGTCTCCTACACACACACGCCGCTCAGAAAGACACACACAGACACAAACATACACACACACACATACTTCTATCTCCGTGAGGACACTCATTGATGTAATGCATTCCTTATCCCCTTATCCTAACCTTCAAAGGTAGAATCACAAGTACACACAAACGCACAAAGGCACAAACAGAATCTGGAAACGTTTCACTTTTCTACAACCACAACAACCTGCCAAAACGAAGCATGAGGTCTTTCTCATACAGTCACACTCATTCCACAAACACACAAGCACACACACATTGGCACATAGTTGAAAGGCATTGCACCCACACATGCATTTGTATACTCCGATGTGTTCAGTCGCATACACTAACACATGCACTATAGGTGTTTTAAACTCACACACTGACACCAAGTTTTAATCACATGGAGGCACAAGTCAACAAAAAGCTGGATACTGGCAGATGGCGTGTGTAATGTGTGTGATTACCGCTCTGGTGTTTTCTCATCTGTGATGTTGCCTTGCGTGTGTGTGTGTGTAGATGTGCTTTTTTTATTTGTGTGTATATGTGTGGGCTGTTTTTTCAGAGTATTGTCCGTGTCCGAGGCCGTTGTATTGCTCCCCCAAACCACAGACCAGAGACCTTGTTTACCACCAGCTATGACTTTGTAAAAAAAAAAAAAGAAAAAAAAACTCCCGGGCAAAACATCAGGCTTGATTTCAGCCTGTCGCAATCTGCAGATTTCTGAATGAACTAAATCTATCTTAAATTGACGGAGATTCTGGGAAAATTGAACATTGTTCTGGAAGAAAAAAAGCTGTAATTTTTTCCTCTCTGCCAATTGCGAGATCATAAGCCGCTCAGCTGTCATGTTATGTGTGAAAGCAGCTTTTTAAAGCTTTTTTTTTCCTGTCTTTATTTCTAAAGTCTCTTGTCCCAAAAGAGTTTGATTTGAGGCTGTCAGGCGAGCACGTCTCTGTTCTCCTCTCTCTGACAGAAACAGTTTGCTGACAGAGACTCTCTCACTGATGGTGACAACTAAATGATCCCTTCTTTATTAAACACCTCTTACTATCTCTCTCCATCGCTCCCTGACTGCCGCGTTTCCTCCTCGCCTTCACTGTCTCTTTTTATCTCAGACTGACTGCTCTCCCTCTCGCCGTCTATTCCTCATTCCTCGCTCGCTGCCCTGGATTTTTTCACCTTCTCTGCTCTGAGCCTCGTCGACTGGTTTCTCTATTGTTTCTGTCTTTCTCCTCCTTTTTTTTTTCACTCTAAAAGCAAAGAGGGAATAAACGCTCATCCCTCACCTGGAGCCGCAAACAGCCAGCCAGTCAGTCAGTCAGCTTGTCAGTCTGTCAGTCTATTTGATAGTCAGCCAGCCAATCAGTCATTGTGCGGCAACGTTAAAACATTAATTAAAAAGTCTCATCCACTGAGCCAGGCAGCGATCCAGACTGATTCAGTGATCCGAGCTTTCTGTCTCAGTCCCCCCCACTTTCCTCCACCCCTCGTTTTCCTCCCTCCTCACACTCTCTCTGCCGCCGTTTCTTGTTCTTCTCTTTCGAGGAGGAATGAAAGGCCGGGGCTGATAAGAAACATTATTAACTTCTTTCTGAGAATAGAGAGCTGGGGAATAGAAGTGGGATGGAGGGGGGAAATAGGGAAAGAAGACAAAGAGAGAGGCGGAGGTGTGAAGCATAAGAAAGAGAGTGATGTTGTGAAATGAACGGGAGACATTAAAATGTGTCAAAGAGAACAGATGGAAGGAGGTATGGAGGTTGGGTCTGTGTCTCTCGTAGCCCCCTCTAGCAGGATAGGCTGCTATACAGATGTATGGTTATTATCATCGTTTATGAGACAGCCCTGGCTGTGCTCTGAGGCCTGTGGTTGGGATTTGAAATAGATAAGGGCAGAGAGAATAGATAGAGGCATATATGAAAAATGTAACTTTGAAATGTGTTGGACAGACTATGTTCCAATTGGTAGTGTGCGAATTTGCGTCATTTTTATTTCACCCGAGCTTTCTCTAGGTTAGGGTTAGGGCAAAATTGGTCATATTTCTTATGGAAACTAATTTTGCTGGGGATAATGTAATTTCCCCAGCAAAATGTAAAACAGTGTAATGCCATATTAGCATGCTAACATTCTCAAAATGACATTGCTAACATGCTGAATCTGCAAAATTTTTGGATGAATGAATGGCTCACTTAACAGACCGGCTTTACCACCTTAGAGTTATGGAGCTAGTTTGGCTAACAACTCGTATTAGACTTGAAGGACAACCTATATTGCTCCAGATGTTCAAAAAATTGCAAAAGTGATTGAACATCTTGTTATTTTCTTTTACAGATATGGGAAGATTGTATCAACAAAGGCCATCCTGGACAAGAACACCAATCAATGCAAAGGTGAGTGAGCATCCAGTGAATTAACCCAGTGTGGTTAACTGTCCCCCTACAGGGTCTTCTACACCTCACAAACTCAGATGTTCATACGAGATCTGAGTCTGCAAAACATCAATTGAGGATTGCTTGAACTTGGCAGAACAACCAGTGCACGACAATCAGAGGGAGTTGTTCTGTTTTTATAAGTCCCTTCCTCTTTAACTGCTTTGAATCTCCAATTATTCAATGCCCAAAGGTTTTTACAATGGGCTCAAATGTCTTTCAACAAACAGGGTGGTGTCAAATCCAAACAGATTACTTCAACGTGCGTGAGCTACCCACATGTCCAGTCTTGTGTTGTGTATGTATGGATGTGGGTTCCATAATGATCTGGCCATCCTTTTCTCTGTCTAAATAATACTCAGAGCTAAACAGCTTTTGAAAGCAAGATGTTCGCATTTTGTTTTCATTGGCCAAATCATAAAAGTGGAGTGCATTGAACAAGAGCGGCAATGTGTTTGAAATTGTCTCTGTGGTGAACAAGGCCCACTCAAGTGGCTTGTGATGAGGGTCTGCTTGATTGTTGGAGTGGTCTCACCAAAGCTCTAATCAATATGATTGTAGTCGCCTGCCTGTGAAGAGGCTCTGCAAGAACACGTGTTCGCCATGATTGCATTTCATCTGCCAGGGCTGCTCTCGAAGGTGCACTGACACGGTTTAGGACAACAGCACACACGCCCTGTAATCAGCATATCAACTCCAATAGAGAGAGTTAGGGGAAAGCCAGTCTGATTGATACTGATGGCAAACATGTAAATGTAAATTCTAAGACTTAATGTGCTCTGATTGCAGTCCTACATGACTTAGCATTATAATGAGGAAACTAAACTTCTGTGAATCTCCACTGAAAACTGCTTTACCTCAGTTATTATCTTGGATCTTTCTAATTTCTTAAATATTTTCATATACATAAATTTATTTTAATCACGTAATATGCCCAATATGATTTGGTTATTGTGTTTACATATTGCTTTCATTGTTTTTATACTTTATATTGTTTATTGCATATCTGTTCATCATCGGCTTTACATTTATGAAGTAGAATTTCTTATATGAGTACTTGATATGGATATTTGGATTCTAATCAGGGCATATTTGAAACAGAGAGCTTGCACTCCATTGCATTCCCTAAATAAAAGCTTGAATGAATCAATGAAACTAGCTTTTTAGATATCCTATAAACTTCAGAAAATTACCATTTATCATAAATGTATATCTATATTTGTTTGTGGCATAGATCTCAGTGAGCTGCACTCTTGAACTGAAATGTTCATTCATTACAGTGAACATAGAATCTTTAGCTTACTTTTAATCAGTTGCAAATTCAGTATCATGTTACTATTCAACAGCAGAAAATCGTTCCTAGAAAAGAAATCTATTTGATTGACTTTCATCACAGCCAATTTGCTAAATACACTGTCCAGCAGTTTGAGCTTATTCCTTTATCTTTTAGGGAAACAAGTATTGTGACTCTGTTCAATATGAATGCCAAACAGTTGGGGGGGATTAGTGTCAGGGCTAAAAGCTGGAGACATTGAAAGGACATTGGTAAGTACAGAGCGACAGACAAGAAAACTATAAAAAGGGACTAATCAAAATACCGCCATATACTTTCTGCTTTGACCTTCATCTGTAAAGTGTCAACAAAGGTCTGTGTGCATGCAGCCTTGAATTAAAGACAGTGACAAGTATGTTTATGCAGAAACTATTGATGTATAAACAGAACCGCCTTTCTCCTGGACTTCTCCCACATAAGAAGCTCAACGATTGAAAGTCAATGGCAATTTTGATAATGCACTGAAAACAGCCATGACTAAGGCCCTGCTTTTTTTAATGAGATACAGGTCATCCAATGCTCTGCAGTGTCATTTGCCTCAGACTCAAGCAGCGAGTTGACAGCCTGGTTTAATCACTTTCACTCACATTTTGTGCTCTAACGTGGGCGGACTAACAATCAATACAGACCCAGAGTTTGAATTTGTTGCTTGAGGAGTTACCTGAGCAGCTCCGAGAATGAGCCGTTGTATGTGTGCGCATAAATCATATGCTCGAGAAAAAAGAAAGCTAAAGAATTTCAAGGGCAAAAGATAAATGATTCAGAAATGTTGCTACCTCCTGAAAGGAGTAAGAAGAGTGCCTTAAAGTGCCTTAAGTGTGTGTGCGTGTGTGTGCTCCAACTAGAGGAGTTTATTCATTTCAATATTTTTTTGAATCTATTTGTATGGTTGCTCATCATTGTTATTCACCAGAATAATTGAAATGTCATTTTGCAGAGGAAGCACAATGTTTACTTGCAGTGACAGATGAAAAACATTTTTAAACAATTGAAAGATTTGTTTTCTCGACAATCAGTGAACTTAGCTGATGTGTTTGCCTATTTGATATCTGTGCGTATAGGAATACACAAGATCCTGGCACTAAATTCCAGACGTGGGTTTTATGAATACTAAACCATAGTGAGATGGTTTTAAAATGCAAACCCATACTCCCAGCTATAAATTCATGCTTATTGTTTAATGCACAAAATACCCAGAATGCTGCAGCTTCAGCTGCATAGGCAGTTTTTACAGCCTGTGACCCCACGATCAGATTCACTGCCTGCAATGTAGATTTCATACATCTCTTAGCCACAACATTAACACTGGTAGCTGGTTGTAATGTTGCTGATCGGTGTGCATCTCTCAGCCAGTAGTTAACCCACAATGAAGAAGTTTCATTATCAGTCGGCCATTAGAATGCCTTACAACCGGATAAGTGTTGGTTTGATTGCAATGACAATCAGTGGGGACGAGATAAGTGCTTAGCGTGACTAAGAGAGTACAAATTGGCACAGAGCGTTCTTTTGGAAAAGGGGAGGGGTGGATGGGAGGAGGCACAGGGACACTGGAGGGGAGGAGGGTAAAAATAACCAGGAGCTGACAAAAAAGGAAGGGGACCCTTTGTAACTGATGAAGTATCAGACAGAGAAGAATGAGAGTTGGAGAATGTGATAGATCATAAGCTGCTTTCAGAATGCCCTGAAGTGTGGTCGTTTTCCTGGAATTTTCCAAAGGGTCTGGACATGACAACGCACATGTCCGAGTCAGTTGCTCTGGACATTTTCTGGAAGTTTTCTTGCTTGCCCCCTTGTTCAAATGTCTGGGAAATGTACGAGTGAGAATACAGCAGAAAAAATGTCCAGAAAATCCACAGGAGGCGAGGGATCATGTTGCTTTAACAGAGGCGCAAGACTACAAAATACTAAACCAGGGGTGTCCAAACTACGGCCCACGGGCCATCTGCAGCCCGCCTTCCATTTTATATTGGCCCGCCTCAAATACAAATTAAAAAATTAAAAATTAAAAATTAAACAATTTAGTAGCACTTCAATGGCACTTAATTATAGCACTTTGTAGTTTTACTCTATTTTTGAAGATATTGCACTTTCTTGATTCTTTATGTTCTGGGTTTGTACCCTTGAATGCACTTATTGTAAGTCCCTCAGACCCCCCCCCCCCCCCATATATATATATATATATATATATATATATCAGGATGAAAGGGAGGAGATTCAAGAGCTTTACGTGATGAGGGCTAATGTAGATGTTGATGTGCTGCAAACAAAAACATGTGATTTCCGTGGTGTACATCAAAGGTCCTTTCCTGCCTACAGGTGCCATCCCTATAGCTTTACAGTACATTTCCTTTTTATGGTGAACAATTCTGCTCCGAGCAATCTACTGCTGTGATCTTCAAGGAAAACTCCCCATGAAAATGTCCCGACTTGAATTCCTGGACATCACGTCTGAAAAGGGGCTTTATAGAGACAGGACAATACATCAAGTCTAGACAGGGTTATTGTTAGATCTTTTCGCAGACTGCTGTTGTCATGTGACGACCTTGTGATTCCAATTTCGGTCATGCTTTTACTTTACCTAAATTATTTTGTTGTCTTCAGAAATGTGAGGATTCCTGGGCTTTTAAGGTCTCATCAAGCCTCATTCAATTAAAGAAAAAATGCACTCTCTTCAAGGCTTCTTGCTACTTTGGCCCTGAAATGTGAATGTCTCCCTTTGGAATAATATCATTCCAAGGGCCCATATTTTACACCTTTCTGGGACTTAATTGAGGTATGGTCCCCTCAGATGTAATATCAGTGGTTTAAAGTAAAAAAAAAGCTGCAATGTGTATTTCCATGTCCTCTCTTCTGTCTCTCTCTGGAGCTGCAGACTGTTATTTATGAGCCCCTCCTCTGATTGGCTGCCTGCAATTTCGGGTACTAAAAGCCCAGAATATATGTTTTACACAATATGGGCCCTTTAATATTTAAATGTATTATACATAGATATATTGAAAACAGTAGATTGAAAACTACTGTTTAATTAATCATCATTGAAGTGGCCAAAGAAAGCAAATCTTTGAGTTACTTCTTTGAAATAATAAAAAATAGATTCCCTTTATGAAGTCTTCAGCCGTGAAGCAGGTAGAGGCTCAGTGTTAAATACACTGACAGTTTTCTATTTAGCAGCGTGGGAGCTCTGGGGGAGGGAGAGGCCACAGAGAACAGGATGGAGGAAGGAAGGGAGAGGAAACCACTTAAGATTGTAAAGGATTTCCATTTCCCAAAGACAGGCGCCCTCCCTCTCAGTGTCTCCATGTCTCCTGCCCGCTCCCGGTCTCCCTCCCTCCCTCCCTCACTCTCCTGTTGCTCATCTCATTTTTTGTACTCTTTCACTCTCTCTCTCTCTTTCTGCCTGACAGTCTCTCACTCTCCCCCCTGACTCACTGCCCCTCCTTCCATTCCTCCTTTGGCTCCATCTCTCTGTTTCCTCTGTACTCGGTTTGCCTATTCTAATGGCCCAAGGCCAGGAACTCTGGGAGCTCAGGAGATTAGATGGAAGCTTGGGAAGTGTGTGTGTGTGTGCATGTGTGTGTGCATGTGTGCGTGCGTGCGTGCGTGCGTGCGAGTGTGTGAGAGTGTGTGCGCTTCTTAATAAAACATTTTTTTCTGTTTTCATTCACGAGTGTAATATTTGCCCGGCTCGACTGAGCAAGATGAATTGTCATGTCTGTGTCATCATTAGGCCACGGAGGGGAGAGACAGGGCACACATGGGGAGGATTATATAATTCGGAGATCTTACTTTCTCTCTTCCGCTCTCTTGAAATATCCTTATCATTTTGCTGAGGAGAGCTATCATTTACATCCGCAGGAGATAAGATTTCTTTCTGAATTAAAAGAGTGTCGGTTTTATATGAAATCATACAAATTATACATTAGGCAGAAGTAGCACTTTGTCAAACTGTCCATCACCTTGGACGGCAGGCATCTGCTCACAGCCTAGGCAACCTGAAGTGTCCTTGAGCAAAACAATGAATCCCTGCCAGCGTCTGTCGTGTGTTCTGTTGCCGATACTTGACCTCCGCCCTCCCTGAAGAAAAAGGGCAATTACATCTTCAGAATACACAGATCTCACCTTGAGCAATGAATGGCGTCAAAACAATGGCACACTCTCTTCAAGGCTAATGTTCACACCAAACTAGTCATGGAGATGAACACAGGGACAAACCAATCCAGCTATAGAAGAGTGAATTGTATCTGGCAGTAGGTGTCATGTGTCTTTTCTCAAGCCTGCTCTCAAACATCTCTGAATGTGAGGACTGACTGAAATGTGCAGAGCAAAGCTGGATAATGTGCCAACCTCTACAACAGCTCAATATCTTATTTAGAGAGCATGTCCAAGGCTCCTGAGACATGGACTCTGGTGCAGTAATATTAAGGACACATTTGATATGATACCTGCAAATTACTGCAAACAGAGCAGCTAAAAGAAGTGGCTTCTGCTTACACTGCAGAATAAGGTTTAAGCCATACTACTATGTGTTCATTTGAAAATAACATCTTTGAACTAAAACATTGTCTGTCCACAGGGCTCCTTATCAGTTCTAATCCCTGTCCATACTAACACTCGCCCTCGTACACTAGCCATGCGCATGCCAGGTTACACAGGAATGGCTTGAATAAAAGCTTGTCTCCTGCCCATGTGAGCAGTTGTATCATTGTAGAATTTATCGGCTGTTAACAAAGACAACAGGGTCAGCGATGCTCGCGATTGATTATTTATGTGTCAGAGTAGCTAAGGCTAATGCCGGTTGTTTTCTTCTGGAGGAGGGTCATGTGATAGGAGCCTGACGACTCTGCGAAGGCTACGTCAAGACCGATTCAGCAGTTTCTACCCGTCCACACTAACAGCCCCAAAGTTAACAAACTAAAACAGGGCCAGGAGTTCCCTAACATCTCAGTTCTATTGGCTGTAAAATTCCAAAGTAATGTGACTGTGTATCCGGAGCACGGTTGGGGCATCCCAGTGTGGATGTAGCCTAAAGTCTAAAGCCTCTAGCTTTTTATACAAACAAATATGATTTGCCATTCCTAGTTTAGTGCGTTGATAAGATAATTTCTTAGTAGAGCACAAGTTATTACATTTTGTGTTTTGCTCGCTTTTGTGAATATAATGTAACACTGTAAAGAAAAAAATATAAATTTGGATAAATTCGGCTCATATGTAAGTCATACGTACACGTCCAGGGTATCTCTAAAAACAGCAGCAGTAGTTCTGACTATGAATTATATTTGCTAACTGTTATTTTATTTCTGTGAGAAAAACATTTATACTTCTGCTTTCCTGGTTGAATTATTAAAACATTGGCTGTTAGGTGGGGCCTAATTTAATAAATCAAAGAACCTACTTAATAAATGAGGCACTCTAAATGAGTCAGTTTAGTGTCACTGCTGCTGTCTGTGAGCGTTATGCTATTTTGTACATGTTCTTTGTTTTGTGTCGAGACCGATTGATCTCAATAATGGGCTGAAACTCATCTGGAATATGTTGAGCTCTGATAAAGCTTTGAGACATTAATATCTTGTACCACTGGTACACAGACAACTCTTATTTCTTTGCTGTCACATTTAAACACATTTTTTTAAATGCAGTCCTTGCATTTATTTTGTATTTAACACATAAATGCAATTCATCTCTGCTTCAACAACCATGTGCACCAGCGATCAATGGTGAAGCTGCTGCCATCAAATAAAAGGTGCCTGTTTTGGACTGAATTATCCATCGTGAGCCATGTATCTTCCCACTAATTACATGGGCCGTCTATGGTTAAACAAACACCCATTAGCTGAAGTGTGGAATGTGAGGGATGTGGAACTTTTTAAGATTTTTGTCGAATTAAATGTGAATCTCGCCAGACGACAGATGAATACTTTATGTGCATGCTCAATTAGTTCAAGTGTTCTGGTGTGGCGCTAATTAGGTAAAGATAGATTAAGTACAAAAACAGCGAGTGCTTGTGTATGTGACGTGTGAGTGTGTAAGCATACTTTTCGCTAGTGTGTACACATAATTTGTGAATTTTTGTTTGCTCATATGTTTACGGCGGTTTGCCACAGTCTAAAAGTGTGCACATCACATGCGTATGGGCCGTAGTAAGAATTTGCATGTGTGTTATCCTATTTTGGCTAAATTATGGGTTTCTCATTACCAACAGGATAAATATTTGTGTGTGCTGCACAGATCTCGCTGTGAAAGCAGCTTGCAGCCTTTGAACAACCATAAAGTAAATAGAAACAAATCAACTGCTTATCAGCAAAACTGAGCAAGGCTCTGAATTCTGGAAAAAACAAGAGAGACAAGAACAGATGCTAGGAATGAAGAGAGAGGAAGTGTTTTCCTCATTCTGTACATGTTTACATTTAGGATTTTGATGAGAGGCTTTTGAAATGCGAATCATTTAATTGTGTTAACATGCAGCCCACTCAAAACTACAGCTGGAATTCCAGCGTGGAATGCATGTGTGTCAGTATCTCTCCTGTTATTTGCCTCACACACACACACACACACACACACACACATACACACACACACACACACACACACACACACACACACAAACTGTCATCACACAGGCTGTGTCTTCTTCCTTCCTTGTGTCTTTTTGACATCTCCAGCTCCACCCATGTGACCCAGTAGAAAAAAAGTTGTATATCTAAAGGCCAACGATGATACAGTTAAAGTGTGTGCTCAGACCTTTTGTCCTTCCCTGTTTCCTATAGGACTCAAACTAGATCCCTAGATACCATTAAACAGATATACTGTCCACACATACACATGCACACACACACTCTAATTGCTGAATAAAATTTAGAGAATTGTACAAGATGTCACTGGTGCAGAGGCATCCAGTATTGACCACCACTATAGGAGCACGATGACTTAGAGTAGCAGAGAGATAAAATTAGCTCACATGGAACACAGCGGGGTATTAAATGTCACACAAGAGGAAGTAAAACCTAAGGATTGTTCATTATTGGGTCTCTATACACATGGTATATAATATGTGCGCAACTACAGACAATGTTAGGGAGCAGTTACCATTATGGACATACACCCAAAGACATTATTAGAGTAATAATTTTAGCACAAAGAGCTGTAATGAACTGTGCATAAACTTGTGCAGACATTAGAAGATCTTTTGGATCATAAACAAGATATCAAGAGTTACTGTTATGACACCAATTCTGTTGATGCTGTGTGCTAAAACCAATTTAATGGAGGGAACTTGCGGCCTTCATTAAATACATGACCTGACTTGATTTTTACACATTTATTGGATTAGTGTGGCACTGAAATACAGCAACGGCTTCACAGAAATGAACACTGACTGTGTTTCTCAGTTATATCAAGACCAACATGAACTTCTATCCCCTCTATTTTTGATCCTTTGTATCCTTTTTACCCCACCCTTCCTTGCCTCTGATTTAACACTATCGTCTGTGTTTAACAGGCTACGGCTTTGTGGACTTCGACAGCCCTGCAGCAGCCCAGAAGGCTGTGGCCTCGCTCAAAGCCAGTGGAGTCCAGGCACAGATGGCAAAGGTAAGCTTCAACCCGCCCTTCACTCTGCTCTGCTTTACTTGTTTTTTTACAGAGGTGTTTGAATTTCCTGTGGTACAGAATAATCCAGCTAGATTCAGTCATTGCCTGCAAGCTGATGGTGATGATGATAAAGGCGGTGGATGTTATCTGTGGTCATAATAATAATAATAGGGACAATGGTGTGATGTCGGTAATAACTGGGTTATCAGTTTTTCTGTTACATTGACTGATGTGAGACTGATAGCTGCAGCTTTGATTAAGCCAATGGAGAGATTATTGATTCAGCCCATATAGAGTTATTGATTAATGACTATGGCCATGATGAGATTATTGATCAAATCCTTGAAAAGATTGGAGTAGGGATAGAACAGATGAGCTGATCTCCTTCCTTTACTCTTATGACTTTTTTTCTGGTGTTTCTTTCCATAGTGTTTCATTATTTAGGCCCCTAATGTTAGGCCCGAGTAAATAAGGCTTTTTTTGGAGGGGCTAGACAAGCTTGAAAGCTCCTGACACATTGCACATGCATGTATTATAAGGGCTTTCAAAATTGCTCTAAGGCCCACCATTTGGTAGACTCATGTAACAGGCCAAAACCTACAAAAAAGTCAGTTGGGAACCTGCCATTTTAAATTAAAAGGTTCAGTGTGTAGAAACTAGTGATACTGGTGAAGTTGCAGGTTGTAGCAGAATTTAATAATGTTTCACATGTATTTATTAACATGAATGACATCAGTCTACAGTAGCAACAAACTGGCCATGAACCTGCTGCTTGCAAAAGCATTATACAGGTTACTCAGCAGTGTGCGTGTGTGTGTGTGTGTGTGTGTGTGTGTGGGGGGGGGCATAACTAGCAGATGTGGTCAACAATGCTGTACCAAAACACGTGGGCTCAACCAGCACAATGACATTATAGTTCTATGTGTGTGTTTGTGTGTGAGGGAGACACTGAATAGCCTGCCTCGCTCTCAGATTTATTAGGGCTGTATCACTGCATGCTTCTAGTTATAAATGAGAGGAGTGCAATTAAAATGGGCCAGTCTTCAGGCAGAGGGAGCATCCCATTGAATTAAATAGCAGCAAGCCTCTGAGCAACCTTTGCCATGCTCTTCCATTAAACCTCTTTTCATTAGACTTCCATCTCTTATTTTGTTTCTAACGGCTTGGAGGGGTGCGTTTGGAAGAGCAGTGTTGATGTGTTTAGCTGTTATTAAAGAGAGAAGAGCCCTCGACTCCTTGGAGATTGAGTTTTCCGGAGGGATGGAAGGGAAGCCAAGAAGTCAATTCCAAATGAAATTACACAGACTTCTTACTGTTTTATGAACTAATTATGCACAGAGATGCTGATGTCTTGTCTAACTTTAGCGAATCAGGGTGCAACAAGGAAGTCAGTTTCACTGATGTTGAATTTCTATCTCGAACATAATGTTTTGTAAGACGGGCGACTTAATTAGGGTTTGACAAAGTCTTGGTTTTTAAGACATTCACTACCAATTACACTGACTGAGACAAATTTGTCAAAGTGGAAAATCATGCCATGCAAGATCTCACATCTTTGTCAGAGTAGACTCAGGTTCTCAGGTTAGCTCGGTCACAAACCTTTGTTCTTGGTTCTTATCTGCTTGAGTTAAAAGCTTTACTACCAGAGAGAGAATGGCTGTAGAGACGAGAAGAAGAGGTGAATAGCTTTTGTGAAAGAGTGATGAGACGTTTAAGAAAGGAATATAATTGTTTTTTGGGCGGAGTAGAGGTATAGTTTGTGTACAGCTACACTGATCTGACCTTGAACATGGCTTCTTAGCCTGACATGGACTGAAACGTTGGATCAAACTCTTTGAATGAGATGTAGTAATGTGTCATGATGCTGGTTAAAGATAATGCTTCCAATACAATATTCTTTATTAGCATATACTTTATAAGATTAGAATATAAACAGAACAACCTAATTTCCATGTTAAAAGATGTCTACAATAGAAAAAAAGAGCTACTACTACAATAAACTGTGTTCTATAGCAAACTAATGGTTTTGTTGAGAGCATGGTTTAAGTTTGTAGTAAAAGATACAATCACACACTTCAGTCTTAACATTTTACCTCCATTAGATGGAAACAATGGACACAGCACATCTGACATTTCCTCTAGATTTCTACTTCACACACACAAAAGTAAAAAAACATCTCCAGAGAGCAGGGTTAAAACCTGGGGTTGTTCCTGCTCACGTAGAAGTGGTAATATAATCTAACCTTGAGTATGTGAAAGGGGATGTGACAGATTCGATTAGAGTGAGAATTTGGTGAGAAAAACATTTCTGCTGGGTCAATGAAAAAGAGGGGGAACTATGTAAACACAATGAATAGAGTTTTAAGTCAGTTATAACACAAGTTATATACATGACCACCCTGTGATTGGGTGCTGCTTTGCAGGCTAAACGCAGGGCAAAACGTTTGGAGCAGCTGTATATCTCTTTAGGGTAGGTCTGATAATTCGACCTCAACATTTGCCACGAGCAGAGTAACTCCCTCTGTCCATTGTCTTCTGCTTATCCAGGCTTGGATCGCCAAGTAGGGTCTCCCAGACATCCCTCTCACTAGTCGTGCTTTCTAGCTCTTCCTGGGAGATCCTGAGGCATTTCCAGGCCAGGTGGGATATGTAGTCCCTCCAGATGGTTTAGGGTCTCATCCTGGGTCTAATCCCAGTTGGGCGTGGCCTGAAAACCTCCAATGTCGGAACTACTCACATTATTGCTGAGGCTGAAACCGCAAAGCCCACGGAGAAAATGAATTTAGTCTTTTTCTATTCTTGACCTTGTCGTTTTGGTCACTAAGTAGAGCCTGTGACCAAAGTTAAGGTTTGAAACATAGATCGAAACCTTTGCCCTGCTGCTCAGCTCCTTCTCCACCTAAACGGTCTGGTACAACATCGGCATTACTGTGGATGTTGTACCAGACTCACCTGTCAAACTCATGCTCCATCTTCCCATCACTCGTGAACCAGACACTGAGATACTTAAACTCATCCACTTGGGGCAGCAAGTGGAGTATCTTACTTAAGAATTAATTGAAACATATCAGCAGAAAGATAAGACTACTGTTGGTGTGTTAACACTAACACTCACTGTGAGAAAACCTTTATTTATGTAACCCTGCAGCTTTCACCGACATCTAATTTGTGATAGTTGCATGTTTTGATTTGTGAAAACAGACGATACTAGAAGAAAATACAACAAGACAGAATGTGAAGAGAGACAAAGCTGTGAAGAGGGAAGAAGCTGTGTGTCTTCCACTCACTTCCTCAATCTTCTTGGTAATTAGCGTTGACCTGAAAGATGATTACTGCTGCAGCTGTACTGCCTGTTTCTCGCCTGCGCTCTCAATTCCCTGCATCATGCCCACCGTCCCTCATTGTATCTATCTGGATCCCCATTCAACACTTTAAGTCTTAAACTCCCTGAGTCTGAGGATGACTTGTATGATTTACTTTACGCAGGTATGATGAGGGTATGATCCGTGTGTGGGTTTTTTTTGGTAGATATTTTTTTGGTAGTCTGTTGTTATTGACAGGATAGGAAGTGTGAGGTGGTGATAGAGCGTAGTGGAAGACAGGCAAAGCCAAAAGGCTGAATTTTGAGTGAGTGTGTGTGTGTGTGTGTGTGTGTGTGTGTGTGTGTGTGTGTGTGTGTGTGTTTGTGTGTGTGTGTGTGTCATTACAAAAGACTGATCTTCCTAAGGAAAGGCATTCTGCAATAGAAAAATAATGTGTATTCAAATTCCTATTTGGCACATTTTTACAATGCAAACACAAAACACAGACTTTATTATGCATACTGTATACGCACTTTGTGTGTGTGTGTGAATAATAACAGTTACAGGAGACCAAGGTCACTATGCTAATTAGAGAAATGGTACCACTGGCAGTGACACTTCACACCTCCCTCCCTTTTTCTCTCCCTTTCTTCTTCTCCCCTCTACTTTGTCCTTGGAACCTTCTGCCTTTCACTCCCATTCTTTGTGTCTCTTCCCTTTTTTTGCTCCACTCTTCATATGACCCCCTGCAACCTTCCCTCCTCATCCTCTCTTCTGTACCTTTTTTTCTCCTCACCCCCTCCCAACCTGTTCGAGGATGTAGGTGGATATGTGCGTGCGTGTGTGTGTCTGTGTGTGTATTTTCCTCCTCCAGAGTCATTAGTTACAGGGTTGAGTGAGGACAGAGAATGAAGGATAGAGAGAGGGAGAGTGGAGGGAAGTGTGTGTGGGTTGAGAGGCGAAGGGTGTATTAGAAAAGTGAGAGAGAACACACAAATACACACATCGAATGAACTTCATTGCATGACAGTCATTTATCAGCCCTGAATAAACTCATAAAGCCTTTGATTTGGTTAGTCTTTCTTTCTTTCCTTCTTTTCTTTCTTTCTTTCTTTCTTTCTCTTTTCTTCCTTGCATCCTTCCTTCATATTCTTCATATTCCTCATCTTGCGTGTGTGTCTGATAAAAGCCAGATGCCTGATGTTCTCTTCACTGGGCTTACTGATGTATCCAGTGTGTGCTAGCTTCCTGCCCTGTGCACATATGTGTGAGTGCTGCTGGTATCTGCCTGTATAGTGTGTGTGTGTGTGTGTTTGTAAGAGTGTGTGACAGCTGAGGTTAGTGATGGGAAGAGGAGGACAACAGAGCCGACTGAGACAGAAAAAAGATGAGACAAAAACACAGACAGGAAGATGCGAGAATTGCTCTCCTTCTCACCCTGCTTGTCTATCATTCTCATCATTTTCTTTACTGAACCTGTGTCACCCTCTTTTATTCCCCCACCTCTGTTTTTAATTTTCCTCATCTTTCATCCCGATTGATCAAATGTGTTTGTTTCCTTCTTCATTTTTATTTTACTCTTCTCCGTTTCCACTTTTTCCTTTGCCTCATCTCACTCTTCTCAGTTTCTCTCATTTCATACAATAGCTGTGTCCCAATTCGGCGGAAACAGTCTATGCAGCCGAAGCAAAATGAGACGGCCTGCTCTTCGGAGACTTTCCGTCACCAAAGTGTCTCACCCTCAGCACTGTCGCCTAGCAACAGAGCTGCAGCTGGACAAGAGGACAAAGTTTAAAAGCCCATTGTTTTTTTAACATGTGTACCGTTAGCTGAATGGTTGAAGCCTGGCCCTACATTTTGTCACTGAAGCGCAATGAATCCTGGGATAGTTTGGCCCTAGCAGGATCCGCCCGTTGCTTGGTGATGAGAGCATGCATATGTTGCTCACATTTGAAGGAGCATTTGGGAAAGCCAGTTGTGAAGTAAGACACACCAGTATGTATATATATGTATAGTTGTATGCACGATGTGATATTTGGTAGTACTTAAGCAAACTTTATGATAGATTATCATCAATAGAAAATGCAGGACCTACAGTTAAAGTGCTCTTGTGATTTGTCTTCTGTCTTCTGTTTTTTAAGAACGACTGCTCTCATATCCCTCTACACCTACTAAAACAGGTCCATTGTGTTGCATTAGGAAGGAGATGTATTGTGTAGCTCTATATCTGCCACAATGTTGACTGCAAACTTGACTGTAGACAGTTGGAAATGATTCAAATCAAACTGGAACCAAAAGTTTCTCTTTTGGTGTAAAGAAATATAAACTTTAATCACAATGTAGCTACAGTTGCAATCAGAAATATTCAACCCCCCAAAGATTTTAAGGATTTATCAATTAAAGTAGACAGAATCTTGTTCTTTGATCAAGATTCTGCTTCGGATGCCTTCTTTATGAGTTGAGTGATGAAGAAAATCAACACGGAAAATGCATGATGTAGTATTTGTGTGTAGCAGTATATTTTGTTAAGATAGCCATGTCACAATTATTCAACCCCTATATAATATTGTTGTTTTTAAAGCTTTTTTTGTCCTAAAGTTGAGTTGAAACATTAAGCCTTTGGGAACTCTATACTGATCCTTCATTTGCTTCAGCTGGGATGCATATATAAACCCCACCCATGAAGGTATTCAAGGTGAGTTGCAATCATGGGAAAGACAAAGGAGCTTACACAAAAGCTGAGAGAGGAGATTATTTCATCACACCTGAAACGCCTTGGGTAGAAGAAGAATTCCCAAAAAAATGATATTCCGAGAGACACAATTGGGAACATTATAAGGAAGTTTACAACTGATGGAGCAGCTTCAAACATGCCTGGCCGTGGAAGAAAGCCCAGCATTTCATCAAGGACCCTCAGCAACTTAGTCAGAACAACTCAGATAAATCCCTGTGTGACTGCAAGACACCTACAGGATGACCTGATGAAGGCTGGTACAAGTGCTGCAGTGGCAACTATAAGACATGCACTGAATAATAAAGGACTTAATGGACGGCTCCAAAACTGGAACTGTTTGGACGTATGGACCAGCGGTATGTCTGGCGTGTGAAAGGCCAGGCTTAGGACCAGAAGAATACCATCCCCATAGTCCAGCATGGAGGTTGGTCAAAGATGATGTTGGGCTGTTTTTCTGTGGCAGGAACTAGCAATCTTTATTGTGTACATGGCATCATGGATTCACAGAAATACCAGGCCATTTTAAAGAGGAATGTGATTCCTTCTGTTGACAAATTGAACCTTGGTGATCATTGGACTTTCCAGCAAGACAATGATCCAAAGCAAAATCTCCAAGTCCACCAAAGCTTGGTTGAGAAAAAGATCCTGGAACGTCCTGGAGTTGCATTCACAGTGACCAGATTCAAAATTGATTGAAAATCTTCGGTGGGATTTAAAGAAGGCAGTTTCAGCATGGAAGCCATCAAACATCACTGATCTAGAGACTTTTGCACTTGAAAAATGGGCAAAGATTCCAATCGAGAGGTGTAAGAAGCTTGTCCGCACTTACCGAAAACATTTTTTAGAAGTTATAAAAGCTAGAGGATGCACCACAAAGTACTGAAGCTGGGGGGTTGAATAATACTGCACATGCACATGTGTTGAAAGAGTTACATTTTTCATTTGAACTTCAAAGTTAAGTCAACTTCTGTTGTCAAAATAACTAAAATACGCATCAATAAATATCTTTTGTTGTTTGATGAGTTTTTTTTGTCATTTATTGTCATTATCTGTCATTCACATCACTATAATGTCTATTGAGGTGAGGGGGTTGAATATTTCTGATTGCAAATGTATGGTTGTCATTTTTTTTACCTTTCAAAAGAGGATAAAATCGTTTTTGGGACATGTGTGTGGAAACAACCAGCTCTTATAACATGTGCTATGACATGATAGATGGCTAGTGCTGTCTATCCTCTGCAGTCTGTATATGTAACTCTGTGATTAAAACCCTGACCAGAATGAATGTAGTCACAGAGTGCCTCAATGTTAAACAAGACTCTTGGCCAATAATGTGTCTGCAGTGCATTAAATCACAAGTTAATATTCACGTTGGAATCAGATCTCAACAGTTCTTAGAGGTCTTATTCTCTGAATGGTGTGAGAAGCAAAAATAAGTCCAGCGTGCTGTAGAGAGAAATGCTCCGATGGTGGAAGAGGTCAGAGGAAAATAGCCAGACTCATTGGATCTGACAAGAAGCCTACAGCTACTCAGATAACCGCTCTTTACAACAGTGGTGAGGGGAGAACGCACAACACAAGACTTGGGGCCTTGAGACGGTAAGGGTGCAGGAGAGACAGATACCCAAACTGGACAGGTGAAGACTGATCTTTTGTGTCTGGATGTTGAGGCTGCAGATGGTAGAGACAGAATTACTCCTCGGCTGCATTAATCCGTGAGGGTGCATATGGTGTGGGTGAAGTTGTCTCTGCCCACTTTGGGGCCCTTTCCAATCCATCACTCAGTCTTAGTCTGAGTATCGTTGCTGATGTGCATCCCTTTGTGGCCACAATCTAACATCTTCTAATGGCTTCTTCCACTTCTGTTTGATAATGCATTATGTCACAAAGCACAAGTCGTCCCTTCCTGTTTTAAATGAACATGACAACAATTCAATGTGATGTGTAATGGTGTTTCTTTGTGATGACAAGATTTCTTTCTTTAGAAAGAGGTTGCTCCTTTGCTTCCCAAGACACCACACCCACCAAATACCATGTCACTAGAAAGGCCAAACTTTTTTAAACTCTTCTGACCAAGACAATCTCCTGTGAAGCGAAAGCGTGTCTTCTCTACAACATTATTTTATAATGCTCCACATATTTGTTAAAAAGTATTAACAAATCTATTTTAGACCAGACATTTGATTAATTATAATGTTCTTTGCTTCCCCAAGAGATCCATTCTTGTGTCTGGTTCAAGGCAGAGTTGACATTGTAAAATACAAATAATGAATCGCATTCGGTTTTGAAAGTGGAGGGCAGCAGAGTGACCAAGGACGTGACTGTGTGTGTGTGTGTGTGTGTGTGTGTGTGTGTGTGTGTGTGTGTGTGTGTGTGTGTGTGTGTGTGTGTGTGTGTGTGTGT
The DNA here is from genome assembly GCF_949316205.1 of Platichthys flesus. Lineage (NCBI taxonomy): Eukaryota > Metazoa > Chordata > Actinopteri > Pleuronectiformes > Pleuronectidae > Platichthys > Platichthys flesus. Next base: position 9,867,046 of record NC_084955.1, read on the forward strand.
GTGTGCGTGTGTGTGCGTATTCAGCAGCTCCGAAAATGAAAGCAAAGCACATGAAAGCGGTGTGCACACGTTGTACCCTTCTGTGTGAACCTGTGTCTTTTTGTGAGGCCGGACCACCTCGGGTCCAACAAAAGCAGGAGGAGGACAATGAGGAGAAGGAGGAAAGAAAGGCAGAGAGAAGAGAGGAGTGGGAGGGAGCCAGACTGAGTGAAACCCAATCGAATTAAATGTAATCTGGCCTGAATGTGCACAACCATCAGCTGCTCTCCAATCTTATTAACCCTGCATTACCAGTGTGTGTGTGTATGTCCGTCTGTTTGTGTGTGTCTGTGTGTGCTTGCATGTGTGTGCGTGTGTATCTTTTTGTGTGGAGAGAGATTGAGGAGGTAAATGGATAAGCGAGAAAGAAAAGCAAAGTGATGGACGGGATGGGAGGAAGAGAGTGTGAAAGGCAGAGGGATGGAGAAGAAAATGAAGATGAATATGGGGTGTGGGTGATTAATGTGCCTCTGTGGCTTAGCTGATGAGAAAATATTCCTCATCATAACCATAATCATGATAATTTCCTGTGACACTTAGCGGTGTCTTTATATTTGCTGCATTAGCTTGTGTATTTTACCATCAAAAGGGACTGCATGTGCACAACAACCAGTTATACAATGCTGCAAAGTGAATGCTACTTAGGGGATAAAAGAACCAGGGGAATAAAAAGAAGACTATTTTTCAAACCAGTTTTTGGCTGCTACAACAACAGAGCTTGGTTCATATCGAAACGCCTACATTTCCCTTGTTATGCAGATGACACCCAGCTGTACCTCTTATGCAGATGGCACATTATCACTCAGTTTAATTTAAGGAATGTCATGTTGACCCAAAGGCCTAGATGAACCATACCTTCTGACTTTTAAATTCAGACAAAACCAAAGTCAGTGTACGTAAAAGAGAAACATTTTCAACCAGAAAGTTTCCTTCGCTGGCATTAGCTCAACCCTCAGCTCTACAGTAAGATTTGATATGAATTGAATGCAAAACAATTTGATTAATATCTGTTCCTGGCAAAACTGTACTCCAGACCAACAAAAAACCTAACTGTAGTTTCCGTAAGGACATCGGGAAACACCGTCAAATTACTCAAAAAGTCTTCCACCAACACTGCTTCCTTCAAGTGCTTCTTTAGCTACTTATTACAGCACTTATATGACAGTGTGTGTACTTTGGCATAGATCCTAATGCTTGGAATCCATGCTACAACAAATATAAGAAGAAGCACATAATGTGTTTTCACGATACATTGACAATTCAGCCGTATAACACAGTTTCACAATCACAAGGTGGAAATTCCCCCTATGTCTGTAACACGGTAGGTTTCCTCTATCCATCCTCTGTTCTGCTATTTTCCAGGACATCAGCTTGCTGTGTTTATCCAGTGTGAAGCAGCATATTAAAGCTTCAGTGATATGCAGCCAAGAGCCATCCATCCATCCAAGGGTCCTGACTCATAAATACTTGATGCAATGTGTTTATTAAAAATGATGATTTTAGCACTTGAGACTGAAGTCGTGCCTTCTCTGAGATTACATTTTGGCAGAGCAGACGGGCAAAAGGGCTTCACAGACAAATAAAGGCCAGTCACTCGGACGGACTTGAATGAGAACCCAGAGGAGATTGTGAATAACTCTGTGTTGATGATGGTTCAATGGGCTTGTTTGTCTGGACCTTAAGATGTGTCAGTTTTAGACCGGACCAAAATAACAGGTGTGAAAGATGAATCAAACCAATAACCAAAGATTTAGATTGAGAACTCTTTTTCGGAAAGTTCGGACTTTCAAACCAATTGCAGTGAGTTGAGACAGTTTTAAAACAAAAGAAGGAGTAAATGAAGCAGGTGCACCTTTCAGGATTGCTCGCAGTCCCTGTCTCTGATGATTTTGTACAAAAGACGAGGATGTTCATTTGGCACCTTCTAAACTAGACTCGACCACTGCACCTCAAGTTTGTGATGCTGGTATTAAAACATAACGATCTTGCATTGGCAACAAAATTCCTGAAATTAACCGGTTTATTAATTTTCTCCACTCAAACAGAAAAACGTTCTCGAAATCAACTCCACTGACGTCAGACGTGAAAACAGATTTTCAATTTCTTCAAGTCAATGGGTTTGTTATTGTTTGAATCCGTAATCATGTGATCACATCAGGACAAACAGCAATTGCTTATATGACAAGTTCCCTGGCTTCAAATTAAAGTCACAGTTTTTCCAATTTGTTTCAGAGTTTTTTTTTTAACCCATTATGAATTCTGCAGCTTCCTGAATCAAGGCTGACAGCAGAAAGAGAACAAAGTGAATACTGGTGGTGATTAGGTTTTGATGGCTGCAATCAAAAATACAATGTCCCAAAATCTCCAAAAAAAATGTTTAAATCAGAAAGAAGAGCTTCTAAAATATGCGTGTTGACTCTCTAGGGATGTTTGATGCCTCATGAAGACAAACTAAAAAAAACTGCCACAATAAGAAGGGCCCGTCACCAATGACAAGTTGACCAACTTTCCTTTACTTGAGTAAGGATCAGGATAAGATTCACTGAAGTGGTCCCAATCCACTAAAGAAACAATGCAGCAGGAAAAACAGCACATGGCCCATGACACATTTGTTTTGCACATTTGAAGCACAAGTCTATTTGGGGTCAATGCAACACATTGTGCTCTTGTTTGATTTGCCCCCAAGGCTGATGTTAATCCTGTACTTGCTAACAGCAATACAACTTAGTGTGCAAAATTAGATTTAAACTTAGGTTCTGCCAAAACACACATGCTGAAACTCTCCCAGCGTGAGTTAATAATAGATTCCAAAACAAATTCTCTATCTAATTTGTAGTGAGTAAAAGTTTTACATCTCCATCGCTTCACATTTTAACAATACAAAGCAATTGGCTACAACAGTAACATTTAAAATGCTGTTATTCTTAGAGGAAAATTAGATAATGAGTCTCCAGCTCATAGCAGGCCTAGTTTTGTATTAGTAAGGTACTTTTTTTTAAACTGGTAAATGCCTCATTTATTAATGAAACCCTTCAGACTCTGTATCACCCTCGTATTCGACTCCCGAGAGGCAGGAAAACAAAGAGGAGCGAGGGAAACATTGCCACGAACAGAGTAGGAATAGAGTAGGCAGCTGGAGAGGTGGGGGTGGTGCTTGGTTTGATGGAGCTGGTTGGAGAACAGCTCTATAAGGACAGAGATAACTGGAAAACACTATAAAATGCCTCTCCTCACATTCTCTCCCTCTGTGGAATTAGCCTTTGAGTGGGCCGCCGGAGCGAGGGAGGGGGCGCGCATGAGAGATTGATAGAGGGAGGGAGTGGGAGTGGGAAGCCCAAACTGTAGCGAGGGATGTTAGAGAAAGAGACGGATTGAATATGGAGTGGGCAGCCTGAACTCTGAGAGGGAGGAATGTAGAGTGATCAAGGAGAAGTAGGAAATACAGGAAGGAAATAAAAGGCGAGAGAGGAAAAAAAAGAGAAGAGAGGCAGGGTTGAGGAAGAAAGGGCTGGTGGTGCATTTAAAATCCCAGCGCATACACTCTGAGGAATACAAATGAATGAAGTCTATTAATGATGGCAGGGGAGGCTGACTGAAATGTCCTTATTTTATGGTTACACTATTAAGTCCTGTTGTGTGATTGGCTGCCCCGGCCCTGGCATCTCTCATTGTTATTGGTAGCCAGGCGTGTTTGTTGTTTGTCATTGGGCAGACAGCAGAGTCGGCTGGATTCACAATCCGATGGCATAATTCAGCCATCGATCAAACTTTGTGGACAGCAGTAGCCACACTGCTCCTCCAGACAGACAGACACACATGGAGAGCTTTCAGAGAAGAATATCACAAATCAAATGCTGTAACCTTTTAGTGCGTCTGAGTCTTCACATGCCCAGTGAAAACCAATGAGGCCTTTTCTTCTAGCTGTGTGTGTCTGCTCTACATCTACACTTGTCTTTCTTACTTTGTTTCTTTCCCCTTTCATTTTCCGTCACTCGCACGTCCTCGTTTCACGTGTTCCTCTTCAAGTGTCTTCACTCAGTTCCTCGGAGTCACTCGTCTTTGTTGATCTAAACAGGAACGCGCTGAAAATCCCAATGACGGTTGAACGTGACGCCGTCAAGTTCCTGCTGGTCCGGCTAACGTTTACTCAGACAGAAGATCTGCATGCATGTGTGCACCTCTGCTGAAAGGGTGGATGGAGATACAACAGTCCTTTATAATTCAGCTCTGTGTTCTGATCTCATCCAAGGTAGATATACAGTATATATATATATAAAAAAACACACTACCAAGGTTAATGAGATTAAAATATTGTATAAGTACGCCACCAAAACTGTACGCAGATGAACTGTTTAACAAAAGAACCAACTCCAATGAAACATGTGCATTGTAAGGTCAGTGGATTCCTCTTAACTACCCACACATCTTATCTTATATCTCTTTTTCCAAATATCTTCTAAAATCTCTATTTCCTGGCTCTCATATTTCCAGAGCAGTCCGTCTTATGGGCTTCACACTTGGCATGTGTCTGGTAAAGAGCCCAGCGAAGTGCAGTGTCATATTTAGTGTGATTTTAACTTGTGACATCTTCAATATTAATACACTTTGAATAAAGAATGCTCTGTAGTTGCGGTGACTGGGACTCATAAACCTAAGTGACATTGTTGATCACAACAAACAAACAACGTTGACGACAACAGCAACGGCAAGTGACTCTCCGCTTCAGGGTCCTTGGTACTGAGTGCTGCAGTCTGTCTTTACTCGTTGATGTTACATTACTGCAGGTCACTTTTACTGAAAGAAAGCTGCAAGCAGCATCACCACAGGCCAAGGAAACAGCCCATTCAAACAGAGTAATGGTTATTTTCAATGCAAGTACAGCTCAAAGGACACTGAGTCAATTGCTAACAGAGTATGGTGAGCCGTACCAATGTTTCATAGAAGATACCCAAAAAAATATGCACTAACTGAGAAATTGATGCCTGCAAAACGGACCCATTAAGTACATCCAGTGCATATTGCTGTAACAGCTGCCCTGCGGAACAATTGCCCTTTTTCCTTTGGTAATATGTTAAAGCACATCTGTGCTTTTAATTATTAAATCTGAAGATTATAAACAAGTTTAACACCAACTGAATATTTGATTAATTCTTTCTGCATGAGGTGGCATGTGACCCATTTCACAAACAATCATAAAAATGTCCACTTTATATTTTGTTACTGATTAATGTGTATGTTATTCAATGGCTTAGAAACCATAATAACCATATTAACCTTTGCCCTCTGCATATCTAATTAAGCTTCCATAAAGCAAAATAGGTATAATTTAACGGTGTTACAATGATGCAAAATACTTCAGTCAATAATTTTTTAATTTTATAATGCCTGAACAATGTGAGTGTCTTTATCTTGATTAGTAAACATCTTTTGAGTCAATTGGTTTAAGGGCGTTGTAGCAAAAATCACTCTAGAAGTTATGTGAATGGAATCTTCATTCCTTGATACTTGTGAAATAAGACTGTTTCTGCCTTTTAAAATTCATGAATACTTTTTACAATATTTACTATGTTTCAAATAAGAGATTGTGGCAGTTTGAAACATTCGCTGACATCCACTTAATGGTCCTTTTTTGAAGAACATTCACATTCTGATGGGAGAGGGCAAATTGGATATTAACAGCCATGATCCAGTAAGTGGATAAAAATTCCTGGCTGCTCCCATGAATGTTAAATATAGAGGTGCTTGGGTCTACGCTGCTAGGAACGCTGTTTTAATAAATCATATGTAATTGCCGCTGATGTCCTCTTCATATGTCTATGCGTGGGCCTGCCTGTGAATATATAAGCTGTGCGTGTTGGTGATAAGGTAGTTATTAATTGTTCGACTGGTTAGTGGTGGGATCTATATGAGAAACATTTGGGGTTATGGCACTGCTGGGAACCCAATAGAATACAGGCCAGTTTGTGGTGGGTGCTCCGATGATGAAGCTTTAACAAGGCTGTGTCTCAGGAGGGACACAAAAGCTGCTCAGTTTGGGCTGGAAGGGTTTAAGAACCATGTTAGAGCCTAATGACTTTGTAAGAGGGGAGGATGTGGTTGGTGCAGGTAAAATGAAGAGATGAATGTGAGTGCACTGTCATGAGGTGTCCTTGGTGGAGGATATGATGGTAATTAGGCTGCTGTTTTCTCAATGGTGTTCCAGAAATGAGTCTATTTAACCTCTTGGCTGTGTGTGTGTGTGTGTGTGTGTGTGTGTGTGTGTGTGTGTGTGTGTGTCTGTGTGTGTGTGTGTGTGTGTGTGTGTGTGTGTGTGTGTGTGTGTGTGTGTGTGTGTGTGTGTGTGTGTACAGGTACTGTGTGTGTGGATCAGATGGAACGTTCAGATGTTCAGGTCTTGCATGTGTCTTTGCCTATGTGTGTTTGTGCATGGATGTGTGTGTTTCTGTGTGTGTGTTTGTGTTCAAGTAGTGTGAGTGTGTGGAGCCGCTGGTGCATCTGTGTGAGAGCGTGTGCACGTACCGGAGATGAAACCGTCAGATATCCATTTCAGTGCGTGTCTCTATGCGTGCGTGTGTATGTTTGCCCTTCAGTATTTGCTGACTCAGGCCGGTTTTCCCTTTCTAAAAGTAAATAACATTGGTCTGCCAAGCTGTCATCTGGCCCCACTGTGCCCTCAACCCGACATCTGAAGCTGGTAAGAACATCTCCGTTCCTTCATCTGGGCTGAATGAGCACGTCTTCGGAGAGTCTTGAACAGCCACCTCCTGATGCAGAAGTCTTAACAGCTTACATGTTTTTATTTCCTGCCAGCATGTTAGATGAATTCCCCTCCATGTTGTGACATGTTGCTATGAATGTGTCGTCTGTGACACAGAGACTGCTCTTCAGCCAGAGACCTCGGGTTCCAGCTCACACACTTTGAGAAAAAAGGACCACTCAGTGTGTGCGATGGCAGTGGCTGCGTTTCTGCTGTTTTTCATAACAAAAATGTGACGACAGCCAATGGGAAAGCAACACTGCAATGAGAGAATCCTAATATTTAGTTTGGGAATAGATGCCAGTGGTTTCTGTATGGCCAAAGCAAACAAAACCAAATCAAAACAAAACAAACCAGAATCTAAAAAGTTGGAAACAGAGTTTAGGTTAATAAAGTCAGTCACAAGACTGTTTGTGTGTTTGGCTATTTTTCATATATTGGAAGTACTGTGGTTGTATATTGTTGAGCAATTGTGTACAATTTATTGCAGCCTGGTGACGTCTGCAGTCCTCGTCTTCTCTTTATGTATCTCTATATCTCTTTGTTCACTTTTATCCCTTTCTCTTAAAGCTGAGAAATGCTTAACAACTTCTCTGACAAGACTCCACTTTGCAATATTATCGATAATATTTATTAAACATATATTTAGTCACCTTAAAATACTGTAATAACTATCATAGTTATCAAAATATACTGTGCAATATTCAATTCAAACTTATCTAAATCAGTGACTTTATTCTCTCAACTTGTGTTGACTGATATTTTATTGTAGAACTTTATCTTACACTTCTTTTGCTTATACTCACATTAAAGTAAACTGTTGTTTTCTTTTTATATTTGTATTTTCTTGAGTATGACACTTTTTCATAGTAATTCATCTTCTTCGTTGTTGTCTATTTTGATCTCTTTCTCTCTGTCCAATTCAGTTCAATTTAAAGAGGCCTTATAGGCATGGGAACCAAACAACCACAACTGAAAACTGTACAATGATTGTTGGAAGTCAAAATACAAGTTAGACCTATAACCCTATGTTTCTACATTTATCAGTTAATTTATATTATTATGACTTTAGTTGTGCGACCATATTCTTTTCACTCAGAGTTGTTTGTCTCGCTCCCTCTCCCTCTTCTTTTTCTCCTCTCTCATTCCTCTCTCCGTCTCCTTTTTCTCTCTCCCCCAAGCCATCCCCCTGGAGGTTAATCCCTCCGGTTTCAAATAGAGATAACCATGGCAACAGGCCACGGCTTTTGAGCTTTGGATCTGCAGGACAAAGACATTGATCAGGATGAAATAGTATCAGGTGGAAGTGAAAAACATATAACATGTTACACATTGGGGTGTTTGTGTGTGTGTGTGTGTGTGTGTGTGCATATTTGTTTTCATGTGCGTGTGCGTGTGCATGTGTGAATTAGAGGGCAAGAATTATCTAACCCTGATTTAGCTGCTCAGTCACTCATCTTACACTGTGTGAGAATCAACCAAGTATAGACAAAGTTGTTGTGCAATCGATACAACAAATCCCTGCAAGAGGATGTATTTAAAATGCTGAAGAGCATCAACTATACTGTTAAAATTGAAAAAAATATTTGACTTTCAGATTAACTGTCTTTAATTTGGAGCCCCGAGTCACAGGGAAAAGGTGTGGAGGGAAAACAACGCAGACTTAGCACTTCAACAAGCACAGGTTAGTGTCCTTGAGCAAGTTTAACCCCCAGCTTCTGCTGCTGCTGCTCAGTGGCCTATCACCGGAAAATGATCAGTCCTGGGAAGTGGGTCTCAATGTGCTTAGCTGTGAATTAATGACAGTGAAGCTTTGCCGTGTGCTGCTGGTGGATCTTATGAAGTGTGACCCTGAAAAAAGCACATATTTCACTTTCCTTCACTTTGATTAAATCTTATGATATGAAAAAGAACTGTTCAAGTCAGTGGTTAATATTCAAAGTTGTTTATTTCGTATTGCCTTCATTTTGAATGCTGTCAGGTCATAGTAGCAATCTTAGAGCACATACTCTCTCACACACACATACTTGACCTTGCTGTGAGGGTTGCGGTGCGACAGAGAGAACAGTAGAGTTGATAAAAAAGGTATTTTATTGAAGCGTAAACCAGTCTTCCTCTCCTGGGGGAATCCATAGCCAAGGTCAGGATGAAGATGTGGGTGGACATGGGTAGCTTAGCTCCCTGTTATACAGCAAGTCAACCGGCTTTTGAAACTTTTAGAAGTGCTGCAAGTGTTATATGCCCTTGGATGTCATGACGGTTTTACTGCAGTGCAGTGAAGTTGACAATAAGATTGTAGCCTCTGCTTCATAACCCTCCTTTACACTCTAACACTGACTTTTCCAACTCTCAAAGCAGAGGAGACAAACCTTCATCCTACTTTAGCTTTATTAGATATTAATTATTTTGTACTTACTTTTTGAATCTTTTCACGTTTTGTTGTTGGTGTAATTTCAGCTATTGCTTGTGATCTTAACCTCCTAGATGGTAAAGCACTTTGTGATTTTGTATATGTTAAAAAGGTGATGATGGTTTTGACTCAAACAAATCCTCGCTTTTGGTAGTGCAATGTATTATTTGCCAATTAAGACAGAAATGCTTCTCTGTTATCAGTGATATCAACCATAAAAGTAGTTTTATGGTGGTATTTGTTATGTCTGCTGTTTTATCGCAGGCAGGTAACTTCTTGTAACCTGCATCAATAATCAGTCCTGGGAGGATTCTTTATGAAACTCCACAGCAGCAACAAGGCTTCTTCACAAATCCTCGCTCTGAATGAGGTTTTCAGCTTCTTAGCTTTTCACTCTCTCGATACAAAACTGGCCTGCATAACATTGTCTCTGTCAGAATGTGATTTTGTGAAAGCTGCTTGTTATACACACAAACTCCTGCAAAGAGCATTAACCTAAGCCAAGAGCATTTGTCATAGCCACACATCCAGTTTAGCGCCATGTTTCAAGCTGTAATGATGCCACAGATTGGCCTTCTTATTTAACACGACATGGTGGGAAAAAAAACTCCAACTTTGGTCAGAATCGAGTGCACCACTGTCTTCCCCCCTGAGCCGATGTGATTCGTGTGTCTGAGTGGCTGCCTTATTTTTTAATCACTGCAGTGCCCAGAGCACATACTCCTCCCATGCACTTTCTGAGAACTTTTTTTAATTTTGCTGTTTCCTTTTAATTAGTTTTCTCCCTAGCTGTGGCTCTTAACTTCATTTTCCAGTGATTTGTCTGAGGACAAGCCACATGCCATTAGTAGGGTAAAAACAAAGATGCCAGAAACAAAAAGAAAAAGCTTATTCAATAAGTTTGTCTAAAAACTTTCTTTATTCATTTTCTCTGCCCTTATCCGAGAAGGTGCTTCCGCGATGATAATCCAGCATCCAGCAGCCCTCCTGGTTTATTGCTTTCCTCTAATGAAATGCACCGATACAGACAGACAATCAGGGAGTAGTTCAGAGAGCGGTAGTGCTGAATGTGAGTCATTGTAGGAGCAGAGCTGAACTTGCTTTTAATCTGTTGGAGAACGGGTCACAGTGTAGGCTGCAGACCATGCAGCTAGCACCGCAAGGTTTGATTCTCGCTCTTGACCAGTTGACCATTTTTCACCCTTTCTCTCTCTCCCATATTACCTGACAACACCCTGCAGGATATTGTCCTATAAAGCAGACAAACCACTGCTGCGTCTTTAGCAAGAGGCTCTGCAGCCATAAATCTGAAGCCCACTGTTCAGAAAGGTATTCGACTTAAATCAGTTATTGTTGCAGCATCACATAGACACTATACACTGACATTTGTATTTGTCTATCAGGTGGAATACAAATGTGCATTAAATAACAAGCTGACCCAGAAATGTGGCAAACATCAGTAGTGCCTGATTTGTGCAAAATGTTGCTTTAGCAGTTTTGTCCATAATAATATGAACAATAGTAATTTAACCACAGCTCCTACATATTCAAGTCACCACTGATTTATTAAATCACCATCGAATGAAAGCTGAGTTTAGTTTTCCTCGGGATACATTCTTTATCTTTTATCTCTAGGATAAATGCAAAAAAAAAAATGCAGATGATATTCTGCTTTATATCAAATTGGGCATCATAAAATAAGTGTCATAATTACTTTAAACTTAAAGGGATTGAATGTGTTGATCTCATGCTTTTATAATATTTAGTTTGTAATTTTCCAATCCTGCTGCTCGGCTTCTTTTTACATTTTGAGCGAAGAACTTTAGATTCACATACAGGTCACATTTCTGACGCAGTGTTGAAGTGTTAAAATCATTTTTTACGTTTTGGTTGACATTTAAGGAACTGCATGGTCAAACTGCTGCTGCTGCAAAGTGCTCTTCTGATCCTACTACTCACCCTATTACCAATAGTGGAACTTTCTTCCTGAACAACTCATACTGGAAAAATCAATATGAGTTTTTAGATAATTTTTTTAACTTATATTAAAAGCCATTCTGTTTTAGCTAGGTCTCTGTTGAACTTCCCATACTACAGCAATGTATGAAATGTATTAATAATCTTCTTTAATACCTTCTCTTGTGCTTTATTTTGGTTTATTGTTGTTTAATATGTTTTGCAGCTTTGCAGAAAAGGGATAAATAGTCATATCATTACAATAATATTTTTCTCTCTCCACAATCTGTCCCTTTAATTGTCCACATCGCTCCCTAACCTCTTTTTGTCCCTTTTCTTATCCAAATACATGAAACAGTATTTACTGGGTCCATGCCACCTCAGATATAGAGGGAGACACACACACACATGCACACATGCAAAGTACCAGGGTGTGTACAGCACCTGCAGAGTCGGAGACCCCCCCCTTCTTGAATTCAGACTCCATTAATCATTTAGTGCAAGGATTTCCCTGAAGCCTGTTCTGTCCTCAGGCAGAAACAACGACAGTAAGGTGAAAAGGCCTCGAATCCCACTGAGATACATTTATCAGACGTGCAAGAGATCTGATTAAAACCACTCATTTTTAATTTGAGTATTCAAGTTTACTCAACATTTATTAAATCTTAATATACAAGCTGGTGTTGTCCTTTAAACCTTTTCAAGCACTTGACTGCCCACACAAACACACACACACAACCACTCTACTTTAGCTTTGCCATTAAAAATGATTTGAAAAAGTATGTCTTTTAATGAACATGTCAAATGTCCTATTCAAGGTTATTTCACTTGAGCTCCATCCACCCTCCTGCTTAAGGAGGGTGGTCTGTGTCAAATGGATGAGGATTTGGGTCAAAGTAAACTGCATGAGTAAAAGTAATAGAAAAGTGACTCAGGTTGAAAATAACTGGAATGACTCAGTTAATAATAATAAATTATAAAAACACAGAAAACTAAAGAACGGAGAGGTGTTGTGCCATTTTAGCCAAGATGTTTTTCTCTGCCAGGTTGCTTGCAGATATCGCCTGACTCGGAGAAGTTTTAGCTTTCATTGACCTTTAACTGAGGAATGAAATCCATGTTTATTCCTTTAACACAGAAAACACACACCACGTACAAACAAGCACACGTCTGCACGCACACGAGGGGCAGGTGCATGAAAGTAAACTACGCCTACGGATACTACTTGACTCTGTGTGTGTGTGTGTGTGTGTGTGTGTGTGTTTGTGTGTGTGTCAGTCAACAGCTGAGTCCCATTAGCCTTGATTACAGTATTCAGTACAGAGAGAGAGAGAGAGAGAGAGAGCGCAAGTGTGTGTGTGTGTGTGTCTGTAATCCCTCTACATGGGGTTTTATGTGTTATAGTGTTGCCTTGGCCCTCATGCTTGGTTTGTTGCCTCACATCTTAGCGGTCTAACCTCAGGCCTTCTGTCTTATGAGGGGAACAACTACAGTGACCATGATCACGTGTTTCACATGTTTTCTACTATAACTCTTCACAAATGCATGTTTTTCTTTCTGAGCTTCCCACAGCTGAAGCTTGGGCAGTTATTTTATCAGACCACAGCAGGTAGGAAAGAAGTAAAGCATAGAAGTAGAAATATTTTGTAATGTATAGTGGATTATACAGCTATCTTTATTATACGTATGTAACAATTTTTTTGATGACTTTTTACATTTACATTTTAGTCTTTTCTCATAGCACAGATACAGGCGTTAGAGGGGACCTTTTTACTTTCATACTTTGAGTGCATTTCAAATCCTGTGCATTTATACGTTAACTTGAGTAAAGAGGTTGAAACAGTCCATATACTTTTACTTGAGTCATTTTTAACACAAGTCTTATATTTGAGTAAAGAATGTGTGCTTTTGCCACCTCTGCCATCAACCCACATTTGACCTCACTTCTACTCAACTGTTAGGAATCTGGCCCACACTCATGAATTGTGTTAGTGACGTGAGTCCAGAGAATAAACACACACATGCACAACAAGAAAAACAGCATTACAGATGTCAAATGACAATTAGGCAAGAATGTTGTTTAGTCTTTCTATGTGTGAATCGATCCGCAGTATCTTTTATTCGATTTCAAATTACACCCAAGGGAAACAAATTGATTAATTCACAAGCCATTTTGTTCCGTATTCAGCACAGGAAATGTTTACTTAATCCACCCAGAGCTTCTCTGTCTCTGTGCCCACCTCCAGCCTTTCTCCCTCCATCTTCCTCTCTCTGTGTGCACCTCTCCCCCCTCTCTCCCCTCCCCCCTGATGGTTTCAGTGTCTCAGGATTGGGTGATTGATTCCGGCTCTGGATGGTTGGCAGACGAGCAGCCTGCACACTTGTGTGTGCAGCAGGGACTGCACTCTGCTCTGACTCTATGATGAATTACTTGCCTTTTAATACACAGTGGAGACAGTGTGAGTTAGAAATAAGAAAAAAAAGAGATGGGATGAGAAGGAGAGAAACCATATCAAAATTGCAAAGGAGAAAAATAGGACAGTGAAGATCAATGCGGTAGCAAGAGGTCTGAGGGTGACAAACGTAAAGTTATTGTTGAATTTAGTGATACATGTTTGAATAGAGAATGTATTAAGTGTGTGCACGTGTGTGTGTGTGCACGTGTGTGTGTGTGTGTGCCGTCCCCATTATCGAGACAGGCCTCTCTCATTGCTTTAAATGAGTCATGCAGTGTGAAGACACAGGCAGTGTTGGGAGCCAGAGGGAGGAAAAACGTTCTGCCTGTCACAAAATTGAATTAAACATTGAAACATAGTCTGTCTATCCCTTAGTCAAGTGTGATGCCATTTCTTTGAATAATCAGGGTTTCTTTGCCTCTTCACAGCTGCTAGAGAGCCATTGAGTGGAAAACTGCTTTTCTGCTTCTGAATATTTCTACGAATGTGCCATCATTTCTAAAGCCTCCAACTTCAATTTGAATGATCCTAGCTCTAAGTAAATCTTCTGGAGGTCAGCAGAGCTGAATTACCTTTTTGGTCAATTAACCATGGCATCAACCTGGTGTAGAACCAGTTTAAAATACTGGCTGTTACTTTAGAAGTTGAAAGGATGTGGCCACAGCAATAATATCCCCTTTAAAATAAAGTTAAATGCCCAATTTCTATTATTGCGGGAATTAAACACAATTGTCTGGAGACATTCAACCGAATACTATATAGGGAGAAATCTGTGGCCTATATTTCCACAAGCTCTGGAAGCTCTTAACTTGCAAGATCTCTGACAGTAAAGTGGCCTTTAGCTGGGTGAAACCTGCAGCAATGCTTCAGGTATTCCGATCATTCACAGAATGACCCCACAATTGGGTTTTGATTTTCTCTGTGCAGGTGAGAGACGTAACGTTTAAATTCCACTGCGGAGATCACATGTTTTGATTTACAACCCAATTAGACTGGCATCGGCCCTTAGCACCGAAAGCTTTCTTGACATCTTTGTCTATGTCTTGAACACGTATGGCCCTGTCGCATGATAGAAGCATCATCAACATGCACACTCGTGGTGAATCCACTGGTGGATATCCTGCTGTCCTCTAACGTCGTCTCACTCAGACATTTTCCGGAATTTTACTAGAGAGCTGGCAGGAGAAACACCGCGGATAATCCAAAGTCTAGTGCATGTCTGAAAAAGCTGCTGTAGAAATCCGTCCATGGTTTTGTGCTCACTGCTTGTAATACAAGAGCAAACACGTGCTCTCCAAGAGGCAGCAGCAGCAGCAGTTACATCATGCCTACTAACATGAACTGACCACAGCATTAAATGATGAGACATTCAGTATCCATGTTGATTTCACTGAGCTGCCGTCATCAGGAAGATGAGGAAAATAGTATATCTCCATGGCTAATGAAACCCTGGGGATTTCAGGGTTTAGGGTTCATAAAGTATTTATGGTATGTTCATTAAGTATTGATTCAGCCGTTAGAGAACGTTTAGACTCCCCGACAATCATTATGAAAGATTAGAACTTTGCTTGAGGATGAGGAAGATGGAGGAAGGCAGAAATGCAGAGAGAGAGAGAAAAATGAAGATGTGGTGGTGATGGATGAATGGAGGAAAATGTAAGTCATGGAAGAGGAAGAAAGAGCGAAGAGAAGAAGGAGAAGAAAGGGGAGGATGAGAAGGGTGAGGAGGAAATTCTCTTTAAATATTAATTGAGCATTCAGACAGCATTTTAGACACCAATGCTTCCATCATAGGAGATTAGCTTTTAATATGAGGAAGAGGAAGGGTGGATGGCAAGGAGGGAAAGTGAAAAGGACTTGTAGAGTGGAATGGGGGTGGTGGGGGGGGCAAGAGGCTGTGATGTGTCATTTGTCGTTGTGAAGTGTTTCTATTTAAGATGCAGGCGCCACTGCAAAGAAATGTGACGCTCAAGTGTCGTCTCCCCACGTGTCCATCCATCCATCCATTCATCACATACACAGACTCAGTCGGTGTATTTCACAGGTATTTAACATTTGCTTCGCCCTCTCTTTAAACCCGAGCTCTTCAGCAGGTGTTGTGGCATCGCAAGGTAGCCGCGACGTAGCATGATAGCAGGCGCAGTTATAATGATGCAGCAATGAGGTTTAATGGGGCTGAAAACGCCGTCTGACTCGCTGGCAGGCTACACAGTCAGGGAGAGGCACAGTTGGTGTGAAGCTGTTTCCAGCGCATGACAGATGTTACGGAGCGAGAGGGGAGGGGGGCGAGAGACAAAGAGGTGGAGAGACAAAAAGGCAGAGGGAGAGAGGGGACAGAGAGAGAGACGGGTGAGTCATTTGCAACATGCAGAGTGAGATTGCTGAGAAATAACTTTGTGCGAATGGAAACTTTGAGCAAAGTCAAGTTGAGTTCACTCACATGTGGGTGCTCCAAAAGCACTTAAGTTCATATCCCAGAAGTACTTGTGCAAATAAATGTGTCTTGCAGGCAACTGTGTCTGGAGACAGTGAATTGGAGTCTAATGTGATTTCAATAACCCACCACAATGCCGCTGTGGATTTTGTACCCATCTCACTCTTGATTTCCCTGGATTGAGGCGATATTACAAAAACAAAGAAAAATCACACATTTTCAGACGCGGGCGTTGGAATAGACAACGCGGACATGTATCACAATCAGCACATGGAGGAGCGGAGGAGAGGTTATGGCATCCCTCTTGTTTGCGCAAATCTGCATTCATCTCCCTGGTTACATTAACCACAAACTGGAAGGAGAATGTGTGCAGA
The DNA here is from genome assembly GCF_949316205.1 of Platichthys flesus. Taxonomy (NCBI): domain Eukaryota; kingdom Metazoa; phylum Chordata; class Actinopteri; order Pleuronectiformes; family Pleuronectidae; genus Platichthys; species Platichthys flesus. The sequence goes on from NC_084955.1 coordinate 9,883,472, forward strand.
GGCGAAACAGCCGACGCACTTCTGACTGAAACTGAGATTTTGAGACACATTGTGTTTGGAAGAAATTAGCTCGTTAACCACACTGAATAGGAAATCTTCGGCTTTATCGTTTATCTTTTCACAGGTTGTAAACAACCAAGCAAGTTGTTGTTGATAATGAAACTTGAAAGTACAGTTAGAGTTAAGCCAAACAGAGAATAAACTCAGGTGTACTCTGCAGCTAATGTTATTGAATGACAAAAAAACTCTGAGACTTATTTTAAAGCTTGTGAAATTACGTTGGGTGTGTTTGCGGTTCTGCTGTGATTCCTTCACGGATTTCCTGTAACTTGGATTTGCAATGGTGGCCTTATTAGTTTTAACATTTTCAGCTACATACAGTGCTTCAATGCAGAATATCAACTCAGTTGTAAGTTCTTTTTTTCAATGTAAATCTTTCTCACAGCAGCGGCTGTGTATTTGAATTCCCTGCGTGTCAGCCCCAACCTTGCTGCATCTTGTCAGTGAGTATAAACATGGACCTATGGGGTAATTGCCGGTGTATCAGCAACACAAAGCTCACACAGAACAGTCAGATTTGTCTGCACCATGGTTTCAACCATATGAAAACTAAGACGATTCAAAAACACATTCCCATCCCTCTAATAACAAGAGTAGTTTGCAATCTTAATAATAGAACATGCAGACATGTTTATTACCTCTGGCAATGAGGAGGCGTTTTTCTACTGGACAGATAACCACATAACTTGCATATGGGTCTAGAAAGAACCTTTCACATTTTAGTTTCGAATGTGGATCAGGGGGCGAATCCAGCAGGGTTTTTTTTCACTTTCTTTACCATTGTGAGATTTAAAGTTTTTCTACATTTCCATTGATTCCTCACAGACTATTTCATGGATCTTGATGAAAACAATCAGACATGTTCAGGGGTGCAATATGGTGCTCTCTGAATGCCATTCTAGTTATACAATATGAGTTTCTAGTATGAAGTTTTGCAGATTTGAAGAATTGCCCCACTGGACTTTCCCTCAGCAAAAAACAATATTCGGTTGCCATGAATAGTGAAAGAGGCGTTGCTTGTAATAATGGTTCCTCCTCCTCAAACTGAAAATTCTAAGTATGTTACTAAATTGATGATTGACAAAATTATTAACACATTTCTGGTTGCAAGATATATTTCAACAATGTGCTGGGGAGCATCCTCAGTGATGTTCCTTGTGTCATTGGGACTTTCTGGTCTTTTTACCTCAGACCCCCTCACCCAGCTGACCCTGATCACGTCCAAGTTTTCATCCCAGCGGCAACGATCCACAGGCTTTCCCTCTTTATCCCAAGCCATCTAGTGGCTCTCCAAATATATCTCAAGCTCCGATTTGGCTTTTCGAAGTTAGTCTTTTTACTATGAAATTCCTCTTTCTGTTTCCACTCACACTGTTTCTAAGTTATGTTAATCACAGGGAATGTAACATAACTAGGGTATTTTATGCTTTAAAGATTGTAGCTTTGGAAGAAAACCACTTATTTTAACTAACTTATGACCAAGACTGACAAAGCCTCCTTTTATCTTCAGATAAACCTTTGAATTCATTTCTGCACAGAATAAAGACTGGGCAGGGACTTGAAAAATTATCCTCATCAACATTTTAGCGTGTGTTGAAAAGCAGTGAAACTAAAGTTTGGAGGTGGAGTCTGAAAATTTCAGCGATAAAGAAAGATTTAGAAGATCAATGAGGATCAATGACTCAATTCCACAGCTGTTAGAAATGACCTTTCCCTTTTGATATTGCTGTTTTAGTCTGCCAGTGCTTACATAAACACACTCACACGTATCCATACACAAGCATGCATGCAAATGTAGAATATTACATTCAAAGTCAGTTGCCCTGTGTGGGAAGATAAATGTGCCACTCTGTGTATTGGACACTCTGCCAAAGGAAAATCCCTGCTGACGAAGGGAGATATTCAGACTTAGACAGAAAGGTAAATAACTCAGACTTCTCTGCTGAAGATGCTCTGCTTTTCTCTGAGTCACAGTCTAGATAGATGACTCTGGTCACAGTAAGACAGACTCTGAACTCCCACTCTTAAAATCACACAGCTGCGGTGCATGCGAAGGGAAAATCCTCCACGGATCAAAGAAAATATTTAGGTTTAAAATGAGCCACACAAGGGCAGCTCTGGTCACAACACACACAAGTATTTACCAAACACACGCACACAAACAACAACACACACATATATATACGTGCAGTAGTGTCTCCATGACTTCAGATGACATTACATTGACCTCCATTGATTCCCTAGATACTTATTTTAACATTAACCATAATTACTACTTGCCTAAAACCAAACCCTAAACCTAACCTTGACCCAAACTTGAACCTAACCTAGACTTAACCTTTAAGCATCTCTGCAACTTAAAATTGTATAATTTACACTATGGTGACTTGCTTTTTTTCCTCAAAATAGTAATACCTGGGACATACACACACACACACACACACATGCATGTCTCTCTATAGTTGTGAGGACACTCATTGACATAATGTATTCCCTAGTCCCTTACCCTAACCTTAACCATCACCATTATATGCCTCACCCTTACCCTATAAGGACCGGACAAAATGTCCAAAATAATTGAAATTGAGCCAAAATTGGGCCTCGTAATTATAAATCGAGATGCGCAAACACACACACACAAACACACACGCTGTTGTTTGGCATAGTAAGACAATATAACCAACCATTTTGGAGTTGTGTACTCGTAGCAGCATAGGATGGCCTATATGCACTTTTTATTTGTTTTATTTTCCATGACAACATTGGGAGCACATATATGAACTATGTCAGGCGTAGTGCCACATGTGTTTCTGTTGTCTGGAATTGTGCACGTGAGATGGAGGAATTTAATCTTCAGGCTGAGATATGGAGCAGCATGTTGGAAGCAGAAATCCCTTTGTTCTCTGTGCAATAAACTTGCTCCATTTGCACATGCTATGTCAGCATATTAATTGTAATAACTTCAGTAGACCAGTGGTTCTTAGCAACATACCTGCTCTTTCATAGTCATGTAGGTGTAATTATTATAGGTCTGTACAGTAGTGTTTTGATGTCCTCTATCTTGTGCACCCGACTTCAAGCCGCGCCTGGGATAATAAAGGAATAAACGACTGAACGGAAATAAAAGATGTGACTAATGTTTAATATGAAGAAAGAGCCCTCTGATAAAAATGTATCGAGACGTTCCAGGAACTCCTCAGCACTGACTGTAATAAAACATATTGTGTTTTAGGCATCTACACCACCACGGTATGAAAGCTCATTATGAATAAATAAGAATCATTAGCATGCAGGAGATACACAGCATCTGCAGCCATAAACTTTTATGAAACATAACATACATACGTTTCACCATCAACACTGTTTGACTGGACTTCCAGACCGTTATATGAAATATACAGTAATGGCTGAATCATGAAGTTATAATTACACGTACATACATGTATTATAGATAGTTTTTTTTATTTTCTGTCAACAGTAAACTACTTTTAAATAGAGCACCCTCCATCACAGCCTCTACTGCACCCATCCCTCTTTAATTTGTAATCACTAGCTACCCACATAGACACACACACACACAGGCCTGCCAAACAGAACGGAAATAATTGAAGTATACAAGTCTAACTAACTGAGAGGCAGATTAAATGGAGGTTTCCTCATTTCTGCGGGGTTAAAAATTGCGAGTCTTTTAACATCTATGAATCCTGCGGGGGTTACCTTATCGCTTCAGGGGTTCTGAGTGTGATCGCAGTTCACCGTCTTTCCGAGGAAACAGTTAAATCCCTCGTTTGAGGATAGTGTCAGTTGAATCATATTTTTGCACTGGGATATTCAGACATAAATATGGAAATAAACAACTGCAATTTTTTTTGCTCAGCACAAGGGCACTCATGTCTAGATTTATCCTTTTAGAGGTTAAATACGACTTTTCAACTCTTCACCATGGTGCGCATCTGATCCAGCAGTGATCAATGTGAAGTTTATCTGTGTAATCTGTGTAAACAACATTTTCTTTTGTTGTTTTCTTAAAGAACATGAAGCATTATTGTGAGACCCGATCCTTTGATTGATTTCAAGGAGATGTGTTTTCATGGATCCCGACTCTCCGAGTCTAAAATATGGATCTTTTGCCCAAGCAAGGCGATGGAAGCAATGATATCAGGTTCCTTATCCTATATTCTTCTGTTTCCACAGCAACAGGAGCAGGACCCCACCAACCTTTACATCTCCAACCTGCCGGTGTCCATGGACGAGCAGGAGCTGGAGAACATGCTGAAGCCTTTCGGTCACGTCATTTCCACGCGGATACTGAGGGACGCCAACGGCCTGAGCAGAGGAGTCGGCTTTGCCAGGTAGACAGACCCAGGCAGACGCACGCAAAAAGATTTTCTGTTTCTGCAACAGTTCCTTATAAATGTGGCGGTTCATCATGATGTTGGTGTTTGGTGGACAAACTAATTCATAATTACTTCATAGACAAAATAATACTGACTCATAACCACCACACTCTGGTCCAAATTAATTTTTCAGGTAAAAGCAAGAGACAATGTTACGCTCAGTTGACTCCTGGTCATTTACAACTAAAGGACTTTTAGCTCTAATGATACAACTCCACATTCCTCTACCCTTGGCCCCCTCACCCTCCTGCGTGTTTGTGTGTGTGTGTGTGTGTGTGTGTGTGTGTGTGTGTGTGTGTGTGTGTGTGTGTGTGTGTGTGTGTGTGTGTGTGTGTGTGTGTGTGTGTGTGTGTGTGTGTGTGGTCTTCTCAGTTACACCATAGAGTGTGCCAGTGATTAGAATGCAGTCAGGGCTCCATTCAGGGTCACTGGCTATGTGAAGCAAACCCAAAACACACACACATAGACACACACATGCATGGTCAAACACCCATTACTATCACAAACATAACCTCTCTCTCTCTCTCTCTCTCTCTCTCTCTCTCTCTCTCTCTCTCTCTCTCTCTCTCTCTCTCTCCTATCGCCGTTTTTCTCTCCCCACCACACACAGAGTCACACACACTGTCTTTTGCTTGCCAAGCAGGCAATTAGTCATTGAGCCGTGATTGGGTGAGCGGAACTGAATCGGGGCAGACAAAGAGGACATGACACACAACAGATCAGACTGAATGGAGCTTTTAAACAGGGACAAAGGAGAGGAAACCCCGTTGAAAACACACAGACACAAACACGCACAAGCACACTCACGCATAGACACATAAGCGGGCAGGTATTTCACGTATCTGCTGCAATGTAGGACACATCTGCATGCTGTTTTATGAAACCACAGTATCTCTTGTGCACATTGAATTGTAACAAAAAGAGCTGATTGTCCTCAAGAAGCCCCCATTTATTTTTCTCTCTCTATTTATCTCCTGCTCAGGATGGAGTCGACGGAGAAGTGTGATGTGGTGATCCAAAATTTCAATGGGAAATTCTTGAAAACCCCTCCAGGCATGACAGGTAGGTGTCGATCACCGAGACGATTGCTTCGTTCTCTCCGTGCCGTTGTTTTTCTACAGTGCGAGTGCGGCGTTTCTCTATAGCTCGGGGTGTTCTTGTGCAGCATCATCAACGCAACTTCTTGCAGAGAGTTGCTCATCTCAAAGGTCTGATTTTCTGACCCTGAGCTCAGCTGGCCGCCAACCTTTGAATCACCACCAGTAAGTTCTGAGGTTTTCGTGTTGTGGCAGAAAAAGCAACATGTCAGGTATCCGCTATGTTTGGAAGCGTGGGGTTAGGTTCTCACTATGATGAGGTGGACAGCTTGCAGCTAGTGTTTCATTTCTGCTATAGAGGAATTGAAACTTTTTCAACCTAGAGGCTTGTTTATTCCACCTTTACATACAAAAAGAGATACGTTGGTTTCAAATGATGTAACCATCACCGCCCACGTACTTCTATCTGTCCTTGCCATTGGCTTGTTTTTATTAAGTACATCCTCCAGAGGGCAACGCAGAGTCAAGAGTTTCTGACAACAAACATGATTATGGGTCAAGTAACATCATATAGATGCCTTTAGTTTGTTCTTCAGTCTTTATTCTTTCCTCAAATGTTCAGTCGTGGAAATTTCTAAGGATTGTCTGGCTTGAGCTGTTTGCTACACTGCCTCCCCACGATTTTATGCTGTATTGCTACTATTGCGTCATGCAAAATGCATAAATACGGATGAAATTAATGCAGAGGACAAATCGTAGGCTCCATCTGTTCCCCTATACGTAACTTAAATTGGGCTTTGATAAGACTTTAGTTTAATAAAAATAAAGACATTTACTTGATCTTGATTGCATTGATGTGGAGGGCATCAAAATAATCACATCAGAAAATGCTAACATCTACTGATGCCAAATGCATGCACTTAATAATCACTGGTATTTTGTTCTGACGTCTGCACTTAATGTAAACAGTTGTCCACCATCCATAATTAAGGAAAATACTACCATAATTTTCACTGACAAAATATATTGTCAATATAAAACTTAGATCATTTTTTTTCACTAAAATCTTAAAACAGATCATCTCTATTATGGTCTTAACTTTGCAAAATTTTCCTGATTTGCTAGTTTATAAGCAGTAAATATAAAATCAGGTCTTACAATCAGACCAAGCACTGAATGACAACGTTACTTGATTCCAAACACGACACACTTCTGTTGCTATGTAGGTCCAACATCCAGAATTATGAATTTCTTTCTATGTGGGTTTTCCTTTGCACGTAGATGCATTCACACTATCTTTGTTTTGATATTCACCTCTCACATCAGGACATATCTGCCTTAGACTACCTTGACTTTGTTATTAGGAAGGTCTTAGTGATTAATTCCTGCATTTAACAAGACAGGGATTGAGAAGCACGCACAAGACACATGGTCATACACAGACAAACAACCCTTTAAGCAAATAATCTCTCTTGGATTGTCCACCAAAGTAAACAGCAAAGACTTTAAAGAAGGAGTGGATGAGAGCAGGGGAAAGGGTGTAGTGTAGAAAGAAAAAGAGAAGAGAAGGAAAAGGAGGATGAGGAGTGTGTGGGTGTAAAAAAGAATGGCATGTACTGGATAGAGAGAAAGATTAAAAAATGTGAAATAACAGAGTAAGGACAAGGTGGTAGAGGGAGAAAAAAAAGAGCTGAGGTGGGAACCAAACTAAAAGTGACAGAATGAGAGAGAAGATATGGAGATAGAGAGGGATCAGATAGAGAAAGAGAGAAGAGTGTGTCACACTGAGGAAATCAAGCTCATGCATAGAGAGCTGTGCCCAGTGCCCTGGCAGCATGATTTGTGAGGTAAAGCATGGTGGGCGACACAGTTTTTCATCCGCACGTAAGAACCCCCCCCCCCCCCCCACACACACACACACACACACACACACACACATCTGCTGTATTTCTATTAACTGTGAGGTATAGCTTTGTAATTTGATAGCATGTGAATGATGCATCATTAGAGCAGTCACTGCTTCTTTTGTGCATGTGTGTGTGTGTGTGTGTGTGTGTGTGTGTGTGCTAACTGAGTGTATTCTGGTTGAAACTGAAAACCTTTTTGGTGGACTTTGTAAAGAATGTCTAAGACCTCAGTGTTGAAAGTTGAAAGCTAGGAGGACTGAATTGACCTCCTTCATACTAAAGCTGCTTCTATTAATATTTACATATTAGCAATAGTTCAGATGATTGTGTGATCATAAAGTGTGTAAATCATAGAGTTGATAAGTCAGAGAAATATCACCTCCTCAGATTTTCAGCAGACTTGTTGTTTTTCAGTCTCAGAGCTCTTGTTCCCTCATCCTCCTCCATCATCCAGGCAGCAGCTGTTTTGCAGTGAGAACACCACACACTATATGACCGGCACCAAACGTCAATCCTAGATGACTTATTTCAGCATTTGACAGCTATAAACTTCAGAGTGAACACTGTTTTGTTGTCAGGTGACAGACAAGAAACAAGACATCAAATCACTGTTCATTTGTTCATACCTTCTGGATTTGTGGCAGCTTTCTGCAGAAAAACATCATTGTTTACAGTATTTATTGCTTGTGGTGCAAAAAAAACCTATTTGAAACAGGTTTAAACTTAACACCACACACACAAACATAGATACGCTCCCTCCCTCTGCAGCCGCCAAGTCGCTGACCTCTACATTGAAGGAAAATGCATTATTTTTCTTTGTCAGGGTTCTCCATCTTCTCCTTTCTCCTCTGTATGTCTGTTTATGTGTGTATGGGAGAGAGCATACTATATGTTGACCTCTTAAGTCGCTCTGGGTTCACCAACCAATGAAATAGGGAGAATGTGGCCTGGCCCGATCCTCTGTGAACTGATCCACAAACCACACATACACACTATGCTCACCAATCTAAAGTCAAAATGCGTCTCTAAAGCCAGATTCTGCTGGTTTATTTCACTGGTTTTCTGTGTCACTTAGCTGTTGTAGAAACAGGCCTTTGAGCTTTGTTTTGTTCATAGTCCTTGTTTTATAAAAACACCACAAGGAACTGCTGTTGTAAAGCGTTGAATCTACCATGCAGGAGCAGTTAGTAGAAGTAACAAACTCAATGTCTGGGTGCTTGTCTATTTTCCGCCGTCTGATTTATTAATTCCGCAATCCGTCCATCGAGCTGATGAATAGACAGGCAACAGTAATATTTGCCTCCCCAGCCTCAAGATTAATCCAGGCATTGATCACATGACCAGGGCTTCCATCAGCCCCAGTTAACAGGAAATCCATGATCCACAGCGCTCTGCTCCTCCCAGTGGGTCTCTTCATAGAGATAGAGCTACTAGATTAGGTGTAGACTTGATTCTCTAAATGTTTATATTTTATTTACACAAGAGCAGGAATGTAGTCTGACTTCAATCAATGTTATGGTGTTTGTAAGGTTATACTATATGATCACAACACAGCTTGATTAGGATCATTTCATCAGGTCTTTGCAGTGAATCAACGGCTTGAGGGGTCCGTGGATAAAACGTGATTGTAACATCTTTACTCTATTTAATGTCTCATCACTTGCAGTGAGCCGATGATCCTGCATATTCGACATTCCACTCCAATGGTTAAATGGAGTCGCGCTCGGTGTGTATTTACTATATGTTGTAACTCTGTCATCTCATTGGCCATCGTTCGATAATGTTTTGCTGACAGGCAGTGAGGGGAGAGACTCAGCTCCAGTGGGAGGCCGCCTCTATCCAACCAGAGAGAGCATTTATCGTGTACAGCTTCATCATGACCATGTCACTTCATGTCACTGCTTGATGTATTAAACCTCCCAGATCTATGGGTGTTTTCACACCTGCACTTCAGTTCATTTGGTTCAGGCCAAGCGGGGGAAAATAGATATATCGTTGTCTTTCAAGCTGTTATATGAGCTGACAGTTAACAAACTCATTGGACAACTTCGCTCAATGAAACAATATTCCATGGTATTCACAAAGAGCTGATGCAGAAATAACTGATTATTAATATTATTATTGGAGGAACTGGACCTTGTTTTTTGCACCATAATATTCAAGGAGGACAGTGTGTTGTCTTTTATTGAGGAATGGCTGAGATTCTTGGAGTATAGGACACACACTCCGGGGAGTGTCTTATTTAAGAGAAATCCTTACGCACACTTAGTAATATGCACAGGTAGAAAAAAAAAAAAGTTACCTAATCTTGACTGTAGGCCTGTAGGCTCTACATTTATACAGATTGCCTAGAAAATAATATTTATAAACTAATGATCCACAGATAGTATAACATTAGTTAAGCCTTTGATTTCACACAAAAACCACGTACATGTATATACTACTAGAAACCCCTGTGTTGGTTTGGAAGCAGTTATTAGGTTTGACTGGAAACCTTCACAACAGCACTAACAAACCTCACTGAATGGTCAAATCGATACAAGGTTATTAGTATTAATTTTTTTAAGGAATTCAAATTCTTCATTTTCTTTTTATAATTGTTCCCATTTTGTACATTTTGAGTTTTGTATTGGTTTTAATCCCCAAGGTGTCACTATGTACCTTCACAGTCTGGCGGGTGCCTCAGACAGTTTTGTTTTGTCTGTCAGTTATAAAAGCCTCATGCAACACATAATACATTCAACCTGAGATGACTGGGTTTCTCTTTTAGTATCTTGTTTTGTCACAATAGCAGCAACACAGCAAGTCCTCATAGTATTTGTGGTATTACGGCCATATTGTAGAGAAAATATGAGATTTCAAAAATAATGTTTTAATAATAGAAGAACATAGTTGTATTTTAAAATGAAAAAAGTAATTAGACAATAACAAAACTGAAAATAAATCCCTGGTTTTTTTGAGAATCTATGACACACCTTTGAAAATCACGCAGATGAATTGGCTTTAATTCGCTGACGTAATTTCTTAACAAAAGTGTCTCAGCAAATTTTAAAGAAGTAAAGAATTCAACACAAAAAAGTTACAAATTTCCCGCCCTCTGCACTTCTGATATGCCCTTGTTTCTGTACATGCTGTTTCTTTGTCCTCTCCCCTCCATTTATCCTCTTTCTCACGCCACCACTTCTGTCCCCCATTCGTCTCCATTGCTCCCATGCCATTTCTCCTTCACCCTCTTGTCATGCCTCCTCTCTTTTTCCATCCCTCTTCTACTTTTTTTGTCCAACCTCTGGTTGTCTCTCTCCCTCACTGGAGGAAAAGAACCTAACGAGTCCAGATCTCAGAGACGGTGCATCACTCTAAGTAGATTCAATAATAATCATGAGGCTTTTCAAAATATGTACAGTGTTATGCGCTTGGTGTGATCTTGAGGCATTGAGCTCCTATTCATTGCCTCTATTCAAGTGGTTCAATACTTTGATAAATGGGAAATGCATTTTATTCAATGTCCTTGATAATAGGAAGAAATTGAATACGGCTGCACTGAGAAAAAAGATTGTGTAATTATGTGGCAGTACTGCACTGTCAGACCCGTAGTGAGCTTACATATGTTATTTGGAGCCACTTATTTAACATTCAATCACAGCTATGGGTGTTAAGATGCAATGCTTTGGAGACCTAACCAAATAAGATCTATGCCATCGTTTTCTGAAAGACATTTGGGGGATTAATTTATTAAATGTGTTGTTTCATCAGTGTATTCTTCTCCTGTTGGTCTCCCAGCCAATTCCGTATGTGCTGTTTTAGGTTTATAATAAGCCAATGTAGTGAAAGTAGTAAACTTCCTCTACCCTGGGGATACTGTGAGAGAATGTGCTTGTTAGAGACCATCAGTTTTCTTTTAACCTTAAAAAAGAGTAAATATCTTCTAAAGCTCACTTCTCTGTCTCAGCTCAGTGTCCTTACAGTTTTGTTTATTGCAGGGTATACATCTGTTGAAACTTTAATGATATAAACTGCTGCTAGCAACTCGAATGAATATTTTCTAATATATATTTTTACATTTATGTTTGCTTCAACTCATTTGAAGTTAGTAACCCTCCAGAGTGCATATTGTTCTGTCCCATGGCTTTTAAACAAAAATAATATAAAATATTTACAATGGAGAAGGATTGAATATCCTTAAGCTCAGCTAAGGGATTCCTTATTTTGTCACATTTGAGGATTAGATCCCAATTTCCAACTGAATGATTTCCCATGTTGCTTGCTAATGGATTGGGTTTTATTTTAAATGAGAATTGTCCCATTTGAAGGACTGGGCCAAAACCATTGAGCCATTATGAGCTGACGGTGTCTTTTTACCAACAGTCTTAGGCTGTTTCCACGTTCGTTTCATGTTTCTTGTCTTTGTTACATTATAAACGTTTGATCAGGTTTGGTTTAGTTAGAGCTGGGTAATAAAACCATTATCAATGTAGGCAGAATTATGGCAATTTCATTTTCAGTAATACCAATACCAATATAAATTAAGTCCAATATGAATCAATATAAAGCTCATGCATGAGATTTGTAAAATATTTTGCTCTTCTGCAAGTGTTTGTGATTCTCCGCACTGCAGCCTTTACTCAGGAGCAAAAGTGAGCCGTTAAACTCAAAATAAATAATAATGAGAACTTCATGCTGATAATCAGCCCTACTTTGGGTTTTTAATTGCAATTAAGGGAGCCAATTCACTTCTGTTGTCATCACCTACTTGGGCTGCGTCTACCTACAGCTTGAAATTGATTGTTTTGTTTACGTGTGTGTGTCAGACGTGGTATTACTATATCATTATGGTATTAATACTAGCAGCATCAACTTTATCTACAGTATATTGTTTATCTTCTAAATTTAACAAGGTGCATTTAGAATAATCTGTCCCCCATCGCCCCCCTATATTTCTTTTCATCTCGTTTCTTCTGCTGTGCACCTCATACCAGAGGCGAGATGGATATGTTTATTTTCTCTGCTGGAGTTTTAACGGTCTCTGTGCTGCCCTACTGTGGTTTGCTCTATCCCACAGCTCCAATGAGTGGTAACAGTGTGTGCTCCACTCTCCACAGTACAAAGCCATGCTACCTGGTGCATGTCGTGTCGTGTCAGTTAAACACAAAACACCACACTTCAATAAGTGTGCTTCAAATCACTAAAGCTCCAGTTCTTTTTGTCCACCTGTACACACACATTCAGACACATCATTCTCTGCCCATCTCTGTCATTTTATTGACATGTTTTGTGGTCCACACACTTTGTATGTCTTATTTCTCTTGCTGTTCTTGTAGCATACAGAGGTCACAATGGTTTTTTTCTCCAACTAACGGAAAGAAAACACTAAAACCAGAGTTATTATTAAATCTGAAAAGGAATAACATTTTAATAAATAGATTAACAAGGTAAATCAGCATGAGGGAATGAGGGTTAATAAATCTTAACAGTCTACAGTTTTAAAAACAAACCAGGCGTCTGTTTTGTCCGACAATGTGCTGTCTGTTCACTTCAATTACTTTCCTTTGTTGTTTAGCAGCAGTGACTACTGGGAGACACATGCAGGGACGCACACCACATAGTAGCTCAGTGTGTGGGTGGGTCTGTTTCGTTTAACAGTATTTCACTTCACACATTTTCATAGGGATGAAGCACCTTGTACAGCAAAGCAAAATAAAAAAGAAACACAGTTTCACTTTGAATACTGATTCTAAAATGTTTTACCTTATTAATGATTTGTTCTCACGTAGATCTACAAAGCAATACATGGACCAAACACTAGGAACACCCCAATGCCACACCTCAAAGTCTTGGAAACCAATGAGAAAGTATTAAAAGATCCATATATCCTTGAAAATCACCTGTTTCTCAACGCATCACTAACAGATTTTTTCCCCCTTCTATGATCAAAATGAGAATAACAGTGGGAACACAGTCACTGGTCGGAAGCTTTTTCTCTTCTCGGTGTGACCTATACACACTGACTATTTATGGTCAATTTCCATAATGTGATCCCCTAAGGAGCCAGTTCTGCCTCAGAGACCTGAGGAGTGTTCTGCACTGTGTAGGAGTTCCCTCTGCAAACTAAGAAGCAGCATTTAGCTTTGTCACAATGTATAAAATCCCTCTCCCCACCTTTTACGACTCTGGGAAGAAAAACACTGCTTTGGGATTTGTTATGACTCCAGCAATTGTTAGCAATAGTTAGCGATTCAGGTTTAATTTGATTTACTCATCTCTGTGTCCTGCGTACTTAAGAATGCACATCTCTCTGAACTCTTTAGACATTGAAATAGTTGGTTTGGACAATTTTAATTAACTCTACATACCCAAAGGTATGGAGGGGGGAGACGCAGCTGCACCCAAATTCATCACGAAATCATCACTTTGTGTTACAGGGACGCCGGAGTGATATCAGCAGGGGTCAAACTGACAATTAAAAATGTTCCTCCTTTTAGAGCCCTCTTGTGACTTGCAACAGATTGCAGTAATGTAGCTGTGAAAGCAAGCTAAATAATTCATTCCATGCACCAGTTTGAGCCATTTTTCTACAGGGAATCTTGTCCGCGGATGTTTTATGGCTGTTGTTTCTTCCTAATTATGTGGCAACTAAGTTTGCCTTTTAATAATAAATAATATTCATTATTGTCAATTTCATCATCAGTATTTATGGCCTTTCACTGTGGTTGTGAATGAGTATAAGGTGAACTGAAGAGTGTATAGCAGGAGGGTTTTATTGTATGCATCACCTGAAGTAAATATAATTTAGACTTGTCTGTTCAATTTAGCCAGAATATAATGTAGATAAAATGATTAAATGCACATAGTGCTGTTAGAATATTTCTATGGTACTGTAGTATTACACACTAGTTATTGAAAGTCATTTTGTATCATTTCAGCTTTTCTTTTACTTTTAGACAAATTCCAGACATAAAGACTCAATTGAGCTTTAATGAAAGGAATCAATAGACAAAATGGTTTAATAGGTTGATTTCGTTGCTCATTATCAAACACTTTTACAATTAATAGCCATTTGCAATTCTTCACCATTCGTGTCATATTGAAATCTTTATTTTTGACAATTTTGCAAAATTGGCTTATGTCGGGAATGGACTTTATCCTCCTCTTCTTCCGCCTCTGAAGTTACCTTAACAATTGCAACACAAAAGTACTACTGTAAGACATTTAGCTGTATTGACACTCACTTACAAGCACATATATATTTAAAAAGCAGTCTCAGACATAAGTTTGTGTAAAACTTTAACTAATAAAATAGTTTGATGCAAATCCTGTTGCCTGCTTCATGCATTGGGTGTTAATGTGATGGACACCAGAGAATAAAGTACCGTTCTTAATTTTGTCAAATCATCTCTGAGCAGCTGTCAATCACATCAAGGGACATTTTTCTGGACTCATTTTTTAGGATCGCCTATTTAGTATTTTTGCACCGCTAATTCTAACCATAAAAAAATAACTAACACAGACTTTTTACTGTCCATTTGATAAACCAGATGAGTAAAAATAACATATTTTAATTTGGGACACAGACACATCCTTTTTCATTCAGATACCAAGGATAATCAATTACTTTCGGATGAGCGAGCGCCCCTTCTGTCTTTGTGCGGTGCTTTAGAGCAGAAGCAGAGAAGAAAGTGTCCTGACTTGACAAGTTGTCAACAATCGCCTGTGTGTCTCTCTCTGTTTGTCACACTAGAGAACGTAACAGCAGCAGAATACAGAGGCCGCCTTCAAGTGTGTATCAAGAGTGCACATCTGTCCCCATATTTTCTCGTACTTGAAGAAGCAATCATTTGTCAACCCAGACACACACACACACACACACACCCAGACACACAATTATCATTGAACATTTAACTTAAAACCCTTAAGCCTGACAGTTAAATCCTCAACTCTATCTTTTACCATAATTTGAACCTAATCCTGCTCCAAATCAAAAATTAAAATTCATGACAGTTTTCTAGATGACAATCATAGTCTTCTGTTCATTTCTCAACTCATAGCTTTTACATTTGCAACACTGTGACCACTTATAACCAGAGGTTTTTCCAAAGTCTAACAAATTTAGTAGTAGAAACTTAGTATAGTGTAGCTGGAGGGAGAACAGTCTAAATTTGTTTCCTCTTTAGTTCCTGTTGTAACAAAGTCCCTGGTCTAAGGGTGGAAACCATTTTAAAGCTTTGAATAAATACTGGAATGTTTATCCTGTATCATGTGTTTCTTAGGGTTTGGTTCGATGTAGGCCCCCCAGGTCCCTTTTTGCCTGAGGCCTCAAAACTCCCACTCCTTCCAAAGGAGCAAGAACTATTTTGGTGGAGTTTGCAGTGCTGATCGTCACTGATTGGTTGAGCACAAGCCAGCAGCAACATGGCAAGTGAACACAAAAAAAACAAAACAATGCATTTAATTGCCATGGTGTTAAAGCAAATATAATTACCGGGAAACATGTTGCTACGTGAAGGCCGTTGCTCTCAGACGTTCCCTCCCCTTCTCCAGTCTGTCTCCCCTGCATCCATTCATTACATCTGAACAAAGGTCAGAGTTGTAAATGGAAAGAACAACGCCATGGAAGGAAGGCATAAAAAAGGCTTTGGTAATTGAATTTTGGTCCCACGGCTCCACCATGCCTTGACCTCTAGTCCATGATAAAAATAGTGATAATTTCAAATCACAATCAACATATTTTTTAACATCTTTTGATGCTGCATGCTTTTATGGCCCCCCTCAAGGGACCCGTGTCTGTTTCATGACTCTCCCCTTCCTGTGGTTTGATTTTTTCCGCATTCACCTCAGAACACCCATTTTCTGTAATGTAAATCTCTGCTATTTAGTGTGTCTCCGAATTTTCTGGTGACCACACATCACACATACATGCATGAGTGTTTACCAGTTGTATATGAATGCATGGAGCGGAGTGTATTAAAGAGCGAGAGAGAATGGGGAGTCATTGAGAAAGATGATCAGCAATGGCACAGGGTGATAACAGGGCCCCGGACTGTGATGTGTAATGTCAAAGTACTGCTAAATGCAGCATAATCACATGGCGCTGTGAATGTTCGTCTTTTTACCTTTGGAGTACCATCTAGGCCCCAGGCGTTCCAAATAACTCTTGTTTCAACCTTCGACTCTGAATGCTTCTCTCCGCTGAGAACTCCTCTTCTCATTTTTCAGTTTACAGAGCTGAAGAAACATTTTTCCTCAAGTAGGAGATGTAATTGCGTAGTTTATTTTGGACTTCATAATGTGTGGATCAGTACCAGCGTGATGATATCACTTTTGCTTGTTCACAGAGCTCCATGTCACCTAAGAATCTTTTTATTTCTTTGCTATATACAGTGATGAGGCTCCAGAGTTGGAGTTTATCCGCAGTGTGAAATCATTGCCAGTTAAATAGAACAAGAGTGCGAGTCAGTGCCTCAAACATGCCTTGGTGGATGTAACAAGTGAGAGGCAATGCATTAGAAGTAGGTGGCTTATTCAATTTCTGGGCCCAGAGGTGTTTTCAAGAAAACTGACTGTGATCATGAACAGAAGATATTTTAGTGTATTTTAACATACAGTCATTAGGATATGCTGTGCGTCATTGGTTTCAGTATCTCAGGCTTGTGGACAAATCAAGTATTATCTAATTTATTTGTAGCTCACTCCTAAGATTTAAACTAAAATCAAAAGGAGACATACAATACATTTCTTAATCAGTCTCATGACATTGTTCATATTTTTTAACAAACACATTATTTGCCCTCTACATTGTCACATTATAACATTTTCTAAACTTGTTCCCTCATCAGCAGGTCAAAATCCTCTTAAATAAATAAAGATGTCTGGGAGAAAAATAATTGTCTGTGGTCCTCATAGGACTGTTATAAACACAACTTATCATTTCATTCTGACCAAATGAAATGATTGGCTGGTGTACCTGAGGGCTGGTGCACACTAGAGGATAATCGCAGGGGCGTTCCCGACTGGAGGTTAATCGGTTCTGATTATCTGCCCAAATAATCCTGGAGAGAGAGAGAGAGAGAGAGAGAGAGAGAGAGAGAGAGAGAGAGAGAGAGAGAGAGAGAGAGAGAGAGAGAGAGAGAGAGAGAGAGAGAGAGAGAGAGAGAGAGAGAGAGAGAGAGAGAGAGAGAGAGAGAGAGAGAGAGAGAGAGAGAGAGAGAGAGGCATTCGCGGATGTTGAACACATTGTCGAATACATTCGACAATTCAACCTCCTCAGCCATGATTTCCATGATATCAATGTTTAGTTTTTTTTTATGCAAAACCAAACACACAAAGTTGGTCCTCCTGCATGTTTGGTTGTGTTCCCCTCTACAGGTCGGAAGGTGGTGGAAATCTGTGGGAAACAAGAAATAGATGACAGTATCCCTGATGAAAGGCTTCTGATTGGACATTTTAAAAAATTTAGTTGAATGGCTCAAGGTTAGCATGTCAGACCTCCTACAACTTAATAAGCCATCAAGTGTCCCAACCCGTCAGGATTGGACTTTTTATTGTTTGTTTAATCATCCTGAGTCATTTCCTTAAAACCCAAGCCATTATTCACAATCTCTTTCTTTCTAACAAATGCTAAAGCTATGCCCTCAGAATAAAATTAATTGATACAGAACAAAAACTTTTTCTGGAGACTCCTGCTCCAGTCCAGCTACTTCCTGCTGTTTCAGAAGCCCGTAGGGCATTTAAGGTCTATCAAGTTGCAGTTGGAATTCTGGTGAACTTTTGTATGGGAGGTCACACTCAGCTAATCCTATTTGTAATCAAGGCTTTCTTCTTTCTCTGGTCCAAGAATAGGGCCATGTTGTCTTTGGAGCAATCACAACCCCAGCCTATCGCCCGGGGGTCAAGCCGTGGAGTTATTTAGCGTGTTAAGTATGCCTGCTTGGTTTTGTTGTTTGAACCACGCTCGCCATGCTTTGATGATTAGCTCCTGGCTTCGTTTCTACATCAAGGCAGCTCTTGTCGGAGTGCGGTTGTAGGAATTGTAGAGATGTGCGATAACTGCTGTTGTTTAGATGTTTGGATTAAGGGTACAAGAGATTAATGTGTTTTCTGGTCCAGGTGATTTATGTTATGTTTCTGTTTAAGCCACCGCAAAAAGCCCCGTCTTTAAGTCTTATCTTAGAAATGTTACTTGTAACCCAATGCATGGAATTTCACTTTTTCCTGCTATTAAGACGATTAATCCATTGCTGTTTGTCCTTGTCTCTCTCTCTCTCTCTCTCTCTCTCTCTCTCTCTCTCTCTCTCTCTCTCTCTCTCTCTCTTTCTTTTTGGCGGACTCACTCTGTAGCCCCAGCAGAGCCGTTGCTGTGCAAGTTCGCTGATGGAGGCCAAAAAAAGAGGCAGACCCAGGTCAAGTATCCCCAGAATGGCCGACCGTGGACACGGGATGGAGAGGTAAGGCTTACAAGTTTATTTGATCATCAATACCGGCTCAACAGTACCCTTCGTAGAAGTCTACCTTCATCAGCCGCTGCAAGATATTATTAAATCATAAGTGGAGGGGGCCATTGTAACACAAGAACCATGTCCTTCAGCCAGTGTTGCACGAAATCATTTTTACCCTCAGCCACTACAAAAGAAAGCAGCATAGATTTTTCCTCAGACAGAATTATGCTGCAGCAGACATGTCTTTAATCAACAATAGCCCCTCGCCTCTCCCAATCAGAATGAGTGCAATGTGTCTTCTGAGAGTGGATGTTCAAGAGGAAATAGTTAACGAAACCCAAAAGTTATGTTGTTCTAACTTAATCAAAAGGATGAGTAGAGCATTTCCACAAACTTCTTTCAAGCCTTTTTCCTGCTCAACTTTCTAGCAAAAGCATAACAGCAATTATATCATAATAGAAATGCTGTTGCAATAACTACAATGGATTGCATTGGAGCGTTCCACAGCAGTGTCGGCAGCTGCTTCACAGAAAGTCCAAAAAGTCACCTTTCTCATACATTTTAAATATCTAGCTGATGTTCCCTTTGACATCACTTCCTGATTATAAAATCTGAAAAGCTTGACAGGCCCCCCTGCGGGGTCATTATCAGCTTTCATATCCAAATAGCATACTGAAGGCTGAATTAGAGATGCTGCTGACAGTATGAAAGCTGGAATATACAAAAGTTATTAAATTTAAAATGTACGGTTATTTTGCAAGACCCCAATGCCACGTTATGTTTCCTTTTGTCGAAACTCGCACTTCCAGCTTGTCATTCGCGGGAGAAAAGAAAACCTTGTTGTACCAGACTGAAAGCAGACTGAGTGTTGCACAATGCCGTGAGTTCAGACGTTGTTGGTGCCGATACCAAAGCTTTAATTCAAAGAACAAGTGAAAGTGAAGAATAATGTCGCCACCCACACTCTGGTTGCAGTTTTAAATGGTTTCACAACAATGTGCAGTACATGGAGGTTGGGAAAGAGAAGGGTAGTCAAGTGAAATGAAATGGAACCAGGCAGAAACAACTGTGCGCCGTAACGAGAGCCGCCACAACAGAAACAGGATGCCACGGTGCATGTGTGTTTGACTTTTGTGTTTGCTGC
The DNA here is from genome assembly GCF_949316205.1 of Platichthys flesus. Lineage (NCBI taxonomy): Eukaryota > Metazoa > Chordata > Actinopteri > Pleuronectiformes > Pleuronectidae > Platichthys > Platichthys flesus. The sequence continues at coordinate 9,903,446 of NC_084955.1, forward strand.
AGACACGGACTGCAGCTTTCATTTCTTTAGAGCCAATAAATCTCCCCACGGCTTAGTTTAACATTAGAGGCCTCCGTGTTTAGTGATTCCTTCTGGTGTCCTGTCCTGAATTGTCAGCTGGACTTAAAATAAATGACACGTGCTTTCAGCGGGATACCTCGCACATTTGTCAGTGGCCCAAGTCCTGACAAGCCCCACTTGGCGTTGAAGAGGAAAAGCATCCCTTCGGAGGTTTCTGCATTTGTCAGCGCCACGTCTCAGAGTCCAGGCAGACTAATAGACACATCTGGCTGGGGAGGTGCTCTGAGGGGCCTCACCGCGTCCACACACTCAGTCAGCCGAGCCTAATCTCCCAGAATCCCTCACTCGTAAATGAATCTGACCTTGGCCTTGATTATGAGACAGTGGGCCCCTGGGTACAGCCGTTGTGGGCCCCTCACCCCTCCTGCATAAGACCTAGACACCCAAAGAAGAGGAGGGTGCACCCACACTGTGTGTAGTTGTCACTTTTTTTTTAAGGGGGGGGGGGCATTACAATCATTTTCTTTCTCTGTCATGTGTCCTTTTGAAATCTCCTGTTAGTCTTTGTAGTTTCTTTGTGTCTCTATAACCTTTTTGTCTCTTTGTAGTCATCACTTTTGCATTTTTGTGTCCTTGTAGACATCTTTTTGCCGTTTTCCTCCTCTTTTTAGCCCTTTGCATTGTCACAGGTGACCTTTTACTATTGTCAGAAAATTGACATTTTGTGTCTCTTTACAATCGAGTTGCTGTTTTATGTTCTTTTGAAACCATCTGCGTGGCTTTTTGTGTCTTTTTCATCTTTTAGACTTTTCTGTCTCTTTTTTTAATCTTCTGTTTTAGCCATTTTGTATCTCTTTGTAGCCTTTTGTGTCTCTTTTAAAGCATCTGTTTTAACAATTGTCTGTCTCTTTGTAGCCATCTGTTAGTATGACGGTCTCTCTTTGTAGCCTGTGTGAGGCTCTTTAAAGTCGTCTGTGTCGTCGATTCGATTTGTGACTCTTTGTAGCTGTTCTGTGTCGCTGTCACTGTTTTGCGTTTCTTTGTAGTTGTTTGATTGACTCTAACTGTGAGTTGTAACTGTCAAACTGAGGTTTCTGGTCCAGTGGCCTCCTGAAGGTGTCCTTACATGCTTCCCTCTGCAAACATGTGGTTTTTGCTGAGGATGAAGGAAACTTAGACGACAGGATGCAACATCAAGATGCTTCATAGAGCTTATCTCTTCTAGCTCCGGCACAGAATCATTTTTTGACCAAAGATAATTCAATAAATTGTCAAGGACCCATCAGTGAATACAAATATTGCTCAAGGTGAAGGAAAGAATTATTGTTTGTGATGTAAATGCTTCCAATCTGATTTCTGTTAGAGGGCTGGTATGAGAATGAATCTTTGGCTTTTTAATGATTATTTTTGGCTATTTGATGTCATAAATTTCTGGCAGTTCTTTATTTATTGCTTCTGCAGTTTATATTCCCCTCGTCCTGGCAAGGAACAGTGTTTGGGGGAAAACCAAACATCGCAGCAGAGTTATGCATTAGGGCACACTTTCAACTCATGTGCCAATTTGGAGAGAAGGGCCTTGCGTGGAATATAGAGCAAGTCAAATGACTTTTGTATTGCTACAGATATAAGAGGAGGGAGACCGATGACGGAGGGACAGACAGAGAAGGAGAAAAATAAAGATGAGATGACTAAAATAACACAATTGATGGTTTATAAGTGGATGAAGATGTTCATTACTTCACACATGGTAGAAGAAATGAGGCACAGAAGGAAAATAGTCATAGAGAATAGAGCCTGGACTTGATAGATACTACATCTGATGGAGAGGAGGAGACTACAACTAAAATTAACTTGTGTAGCTTTGTGCTGACTTTCTTCTCATACAGATTTTATGCAGCTGGAGAGCTTTATGGCCTGTGTTAAATTCCTTAATAGATTTCTGCTGTGGCAACTACAGGCTGTGTATATAACAGCTCAGAAAAGCTGCTTTCAGACTTGCAATTAACTCTGGAGAACGTCTGGACATTCTCCAGAGGGGATGTATGTGAGCACACAAATATCTGAGTGAGAGCCTCCTGCATTTCTTCAGCGTTTCTCCGGCCATTCCCTGAGTCAAAACACCCCGGATTGTCCTAAAGAACCGATGTTAGGACACAGCAGGAGATCCTCTGCAGGATTCAAAGTCAGCCAGAGGTTGTTACGATGACGTTTCGAGCACGCGATGGACACAAAAATGAAAACACAGACAAAGATGTCGAGACAGCATTTTGTAATAAGTTCAGTTGATGATGTGCTGTAAACAAAACATGCTCCTCCCCTCACCTGAACGCTCTGGACATGTCTGTGTTGTCGTGAATGCATCAGGGAAAGAATGATTTCAAAACAAACCAGAAACTTTTATGTTTCCTTATTTACCTCCGATTGTCTGTTCTCTGCTCCTTCGTGCGTTCACAGTTGGGAGTAACTGACTCATTTCACACGATATTTAAAATATTCAGCTCAGACGGGCTTTCACCTTCATGGGGCCCAGTATGGATTTATGTTTCTCTCTGTGTGTTTGGTTTGAAAACAGAAGTTTGTAGCATTGGTTTATTTGATGACAGCGCATAATTATGAAGTCAATTTATATTTTGATGATTTTTTTTAAACCAGAATCTTTTCGAAAAATAGATGTGATGAAACTTTTAAAAGGTTTTCCCAATAATAGACAAAGGAGCACTTTGTTGTTTTCCATAGCTAAGTGCATTGTGCCAGTAACTTTTTGTGTTGCTACATACAGTATCTACTATGCAAGAAAATAACAGTTGCCCCTCTTTTTCCTTTGTGTGATAACTTTTCTGTGTTTATTTTTGAACATGACACATAATTTGAAGTGGCTCGCAAGCTCACACACAATGATTTTACTCTAAAGTGCTTTTAACAGACTCATTTGGGAATTTTGGGCGACAGAGGACATCATCCATTGTTCTTTATTTAGCAGTTCTTTGTATATCTTGTGAATTTAAAGACAAATTGTGTGCTCAGTGTTTATCACGAATCACACTTTCCATCTCCAGTGTCTCCCTCTCTCAATTTCAATCTCAATTCATTACCCTTACTGGCCTGACCATTAGTCATATGCAGTATTACTATGTCAGTGTTTTAATTTCAGTTGACAACACCAATAGATGCCAGTATTTTAACCTGTGACTGGTTTGTTTATCTTTTCCCAGAGTGGCATGGCGTTGACGTATGATCCTGCTGCGATGCAGAACGGGTAGGTGGACAGTTTTCATCACAGGGTTACAAGCTGTTTCTGCAACGTGTGCAAACGTAACTTTTTAGATTCTCACTCCTCGTCAAATATGTAAAGCAAATACCAAAAAAGCTGAAGTCCTGACATCAGCACCTGCAGATGAGACTTTACTAAACTGACACATGATCGAGCAAACCTGCAAAGATGCACGTGTGCATCAGCCAACCATCAGCACGCTTATCTACAAGAGCAGTGCAAATGAGTAGTATACATATGCACACACACACAAACACACAAACACACAAACACTCTCTCTCTCTCTCTCTCTCTCTCTCTCTCTCTCTCTCTCTCTGTCTGTCCTGCTCTCGTCCTCACCCTCTCATCTGACGCAGATTGAGCATGTATTTATGCAACCTTTGCATTACAAGCTGTCAGACATACAGGTTTTGATTGCTGACAGGGAACTTGGGTGGTGTTGCAGAGCCGCTGTAAGACTTTCATCAGCCGAGGCTATCTGCAGTGCTCCCAGGGTGAATGCAGAGAGCAGAGTGTCTGCCTGCCTGTTTCAGGGGGGAAATTGGAGATCGGTCCTGTCTGCTAGGAATGCTGCTGGTGATGCGATCCCAGGAGATGCTTCCCTCCAGCTCTGTGCTTCTCTTCTCCTCCGCCTTGTCTACTCAGTCCTCCTTCCTCTTTGTTTCCCCACTTTGCCTCTTCTCCTTCTTCTTTACTCTTGTCTTGTTGTGCTCCATGAATTGTTACATCCCTGCCCTTTCTTCATATCACCTCTAAGCCTGTCCTCGACCTGTCTGACATGTGGCATTTTTTTCTGACTGTGTTCAACCAGTTTTTCTCCCTCCCTTCTTCCCTTCTTTGCCTTGTTGTCTTGTTTAGTCTATTTCTTCTTCCAATTCCCGCTCTCCATTTCCAAGCATCTGCTTTACTTTTTGTCTATCCTGGTGTCTCAGTGCACGTGCGCGTGCATGCATCAATGCATGCTCACACGCGAGCATCTGTGCGCTGGCGGTGCTTAAGCCCTCTCCGACCTCTCTTCCGAGGTCATCTGAGCTCCTTCCGGCGAACCACTAAATGACTGCGAAATGCTAATGCAGCTAATTAGAGAGGCGCAAAGCAGGGGGAGAAAAGGAGTTGAATAAAAAAAGAGAGAGCCAGGCGGGGGTCAAGAGGAGGGCAAAGGCAAAAATAAAGTCAGCCCAAGGAGAGGGGAAGGGTATGAATCAATTACAGGTTTGGTCTCTTCAAGCTCGAGGATGGCTGGTGTTTAGTGTCTGATGCCAATCTGATGTCATTGGAAACATGTGTCCCAACTGGCCAGACTGCTTTGGCTTGTTGCCTGTCTACTCTATTTGAGGCTCTTTTAATCTATTTCTCACCTCTTTTCTGGTCTGCCTGTTTCCTTTTGTTTCTCCCTCCGACCATGCCTATGTTCTTTGCTCTTTCTCTGCCTTCATATCTTTCTTCCATCTCTCCTGCCCACACACACACACACACTCACAAACACACACACACACACACACACACACACACACACAGACACAGACACACACAGTATATATTAGCCCATTCACGCACATCTCTCTGCTGAAAATTCACAGAGGTCGGCATTAAATCATTTGCTAATTTTTCAGGGCAAACTCCTGACAGTGCGGCTAGGTCACACCAGGGATTCACAAAGAGGTTTTAAATTCAATCCTCTCTTAATGTTCTCTTCGCGATTACATGTTTAGTGTATTGTTTAAACAGCTGCGCTGGAGTCCCTATTGACAGCGTGCTGCTCAAGGCTAATAGCCCCCATCAATAACCTTGGATCTGTCCTCTACCTACTATTTCTCTCTCTCAATACACATCACTCTAATGAAAAATACAATAAACACAATCAGAGAACCATATTGAATAACCTGGTTGCATTTGCTCATTTGTATTCATCAGTGACAATAATACACTATCTCTAATGTGAGTCATACATTAATTGTACAGTCAAAAAGATGGATCCACAGAGCCGATCGGTAAAGGACTTTTTTCTTTCTTGTTTGTGATCATCACATGTTCCAGTTCTCACTCTAACTTAGATCCATACCTGTCCAGTCTGTTCAACTCAAGTGATGTCAATGGTTGAATTGTATCAATAAAGCAGATGTGCAGTAGGGCAAAGAAAACAATGCCAATACAGAAGGATTGTGTTACGGTGAACACTTGTGGTTTCCATGGAGGCTTCATTTACAGGCAAAGCTTCGGACCATGAAGAGAAGCCAGAGGTCAAAGGTGTCAAGGGAAATATAAGAAAATCTCTTATGGGGAAAAAGCTCTTTGAGCTGCATTTCTTGTATTAAAGGTGCTATACAAATAAAGATTTTACTATAATTATAATTGATGATAATAACACTAATATTGCGAATGATTTACTTGTCTATTTCAAAATAAGTTAACAATGCTATATTTTTGAAAATTAGGGAGTATAAGCCACTCATGACCTAAACCTCTACACTTTATGGACAACTAATGTTCAATTCAATCAAGAGTATAAAAAACCAACTGCATCTTTGGCCTATACCTAGACCCATTCATATCTGAGAACATAGGGTCATCCACTTACCTGTAGGTCTATTCCACCCTCACAGCTACATGGGTTCTTGTCGCACCCATTCATCTGTACATTTTCCTGTCTTTGGCGTTTTGCTGAGCCCCAATTTATCACTGAATGTTGTATATTATAATATAAATAATAGAAAAGAACACACAAATGAAATAAAAATAAGATAAAGACGTTGCATATATTTTTAAGTGGTAGTTTGGAGAAACCTTTAAGTAAACCAACTGTGTGTATGTTGGTGCTTTTATCCCCCAATTAAGCAACACTTGATTTGTGGCAAGTGCCTTTTTATACAATCATGGCTGTTAGAAGGAGATAGGGGAGGGTATCTATCTCTCTCTGCTTCTGCCTCTATCTCTCTCTTCCTTTCTTTCACTCTCTCTCCCTCCCCTCCCTCGCTCCATTATTCAGTCAACAGACACTTGGGGATCGATCGGGCCCAGCAACACGGCCTGGCGGATGAAACATGTCCTCTCTAGGTACACAATGATAAATAAAGCACCGTGAGCCACAGCATTCTACCACTGCAGCGTTTGGGGGGGGGGGGGTGGAAAAAGAGAGCAAGAGAAAGAGACAGCAAAACCAGAAGGGCAAACAAAGGTATAGAGAAGTAAACAGAGTACTAAATGCAGAGGTTAAATATGAGATGCAGCCTACCCATCAAAGTGCAATATGCTTGTGTGCATTAAAGGTGATACTGAAACATTTCACCCACTCATACATTAAGGTGATAATTCCTTATTATGCATAGCAGCGGAGCAGACTCCTTTGTAACATGATGTGCACTCCGCTGCAGTGTCAAGTCTCATTTTGAGACGTCTTTGATGATGTGGCACTGTGAGTGAAACTGCAATATTTATTGTTCCTGAGACAGCCTTGATGATGTCTGATCCATTTTCTCAGCGGCATCTCAAAGTGCACTGGGTGGTTGAAAAACAAAGAGGTACAAAAGGCTGAGTTTCACCTTTACACGTGGCGATCTCTGGAGAGCTAAAGCCGTGTGTGCAGAGGAGCCTTTTGACTGACGTTACATTTTTGTCAACATTATACTTTTTTGGATTGCCTAGGATCAGTTGTATCCCATTTATATGAATTAGCTTTTTCCAAATCAATTACATTTCCTTGTTTCCTTCCATAGGTTCTACTCTTCACCGTACAGCATCTCCACCAATCGGATGATTGCACAGACATCGATCACACCCTTCATCGCTGCCTCTCCCGTCTCCACATATCAGGTGGGTGGATCCTGTCTCAGCTCCTCTAGTTTATGTCCAGGCTTGTGGAGATTTTCTCGTTCCTCCAGACGACGACCATTTCAAACAGTGCCGATGGCGACAGGCAGTTTGGACGCTCACTGTCTAAGAAAAGATAGAAGTTGTGTGTTTGGATCGATCATTTTACAGCTAAATTTCAAATTACTTGAATCTGGTCCAAGGCAACATTACAAAGCACCCAAAAGTTACAGAGTCTGCCATATTTCTTGACTTCCTGCCTAGCTGTCAGATTTAGCAAAAGCAACTAATGCTCTCAGTCCGACACAGCTCCAAAATAGCATCCCGCGGTTATATACTGCAACCTGCTAGCACACTGTTAGCATCTTCAGTAAGGTTAGCAACTCTGTGCTCCTGTTGAAGTGATGCTAATACATACAAGGTTGTTTTTATACAATGCAAACCTATATTTGTATTCAGCAGGAACCAATGGGTGATACACATACTGATAGATGTTTGTTATCTTTTCGTTGGAGGTGCTGAAAACTACAAAATGATTAAACGACAGCTGCTATATCTTCTGTGAAGTTAAGAACTCTTGTTAATAAGTTTACGTAAAAAAGCTTGTTATTGGACTACCGTAAAACTCGGTGGAAGGATACGCATGCGGTCAGGAAAGAACCCATTCAATTGTGAAGCAGACCTGCATCCAGGAATCTAATGACAGGAGCACGTTCTTCAACATTGCGAGGTTCTGGATGAAAAAAATCTGGGATATTTGTGAGTGTGGGTGACGTGGTTCCGATCAAAATAAAAATTGTATGAACTCTACTGTGTGACTTTCTAGTTTCAAACGTTCCTTCTAGGTCAAGAAAGACGTTAAGAAAGAGAAGTCATCAGGTCCCTTGAATTTAAAGCTGAGTTCTCACTACCCCATTTTCAGCCGGATTGGCCAGTAGCCGACGAGATTTGCGAGTCGCAGACAAAGGCCCCCACTCTGCGCTCGATTGGCAGTCATCAGTTTCTATGTGTGAAATTTTCGAAGATGCAATCAGATTTCCAACGTGCTCGAAAACTAGTCTGCAACTTCCAACTCCAGCCAATCAGAGTGCAGGACGGGGTTAAGGTAGTGAAACTACATTTAGTAGTGAGATGCCCCATTATGTTTTACTCAACACATGTCTGTAATTTTGCCCCTTTAGTTGATCCTCAGTTTGTAAAACCTGTAGAAGAGAAAGAGAGAGGGGTCCTCCCCCTCATGTTTCCCTACATACAAAGCACTGCTGTAAATGAGACAAATGCAGAGACACATCTTCACCTGATCTGAATGACATGAGACAGAATCAAATCCTGCTTTGTGAGGAGGAGGTGTTAACCTGCCTTGTGTTACTTCTACTCCCCACAGACAGACGGAGATAAGCTGACACACACATGCACTCACATTACTCTAAAACCTACTCACATATACCATACCTTACCTGTGACAGAGGAGTCTCCAGGGACATGTTTCTCCTCATAGGCTCGGGCAGTGGGCAGCAGTATGAGATGAAAGTGGTGATTTGTGGCCAAGTCAGACTTTGATGATGAAACCGACACTGTGAAGCAGTAATTATTAGACTGTATTGCTCTCTGTGGTCTTCATATCCTCTTATAATTACAACATAACATACTGTATAGTGGCCCCTCAGTTACGGCTGTAATATTCACTGCCGCAGGGATTGAGGCTCTGAAATGGGCTTGTAAAGACTAAGCTAATGATGAATTTTCTCTCTTCACCTCTTTGGTTTTCTCATTTTTCGCTCGCTTCCTGTCATTCTGTCTCACAATTGTCCTTCTTTATGTTCCCTCCTCCTCAATTCTTCACCCACTTATAACAATCTTCTTTTTGATCTTGCCTCTCCTCTCATCTCTTCCTGACCTCCCTTCTGGATCCTCCTACTCATCCTCTCCATTTTTTAATTACTTTATTTTTCTCTGCCTTCCTTTCTGTCCAACCTGTGTCTTTTTTATTACTTTTTCCTTCGTCATCTCTAATGATACTGTCGTCACCTCGTTCTCTTCTCTTCTCTTCTCTTCTCTTCTCTTCTCTTCTCTTCTCTTCTCTTCTCTTCTCTTCTCTTCTCTTCTCTTCTGTCCACAGGTCCAGAATACATCTTGGATGCCACATCAACAGTATGTTATGCAACCCACAGTAAGTTTTTGAACAAGCCATAACTCTTTATTATATTTGAATTGAATTGCTCAATGTCTTCAGATTTATTTTTCAATCTCACAATTCCCTGCTAATGTTGGGCTGTCACATACACTGGTAAATTGGTATAAATCACTGAAGAAAAAAGAAAAGAAAAGAACAAATTATACAGTTTCTAACAAGAGTAGCAGAGCACGAGAGAAAAAACTGTCGCCCCCCCCCCCCATCTGAGTCCTGCTCTGCTGAATCAGCCTGTGAATAACCTCCTCACAGCAACTCTGGAGCTTAGCAGAGCCAAGTCTGAAATCCATTATAAAAGGCTGCTCCCTGCTGGTTTCAAATGAAACTGCAGGTTCAGAGAAGCGTAATTTTGAACATATAGTATGAACTGATGTTAAAGTCAATTTAATCAGGAAATGATGATCTGAGGGTTACAAATGTACATATAATCAATAAACTAAAATAATTTGTTAATATAACATTGTGGACACCACTGTACAGACTCAATATGATACAGTATGATACATTACTCGCCATATAACACATCCAATAATTCCTGTATGGAGACCTGTATGTCTGTTTGTCTGATGTGAACGGATTCACACTGTCTGAGCTCAGCACAAGCACACAACTACACAAAATTGCTCACAGCTTTCAGTAAAACCTAGAAATGCGTTAAAACACACCCACACATACAATGACACATGTACTCACATTTATTGACTGTGTGTGTAGGTGTACACTCACCTACAGATTATCCGTCTTCTTCTTCTCTCAAACGCACTCACACACAAACATAACCTTGAAACAGACGTCAAGGTTTTCCCTTATTTTAGCCACAGACGGTTACAGCTATAACAACAACCTCCACAGAGTTTGCTTTGAGCCCCTCACTGATGTCCTCACAGCAGCTACACAAACATGTAGTATAAATCCCTCCACGGATTTACGCTTAATTCTATAGATGTGTTTTTATAATTGGTGCAACGAGAGAGGTATGTTTTCTCATGTCTAATATGAGATAAACTGGTTGATTAATAATAGACTAAATAAGTAAGAGGCACAATAGATTCATGTTGGGACTGTACATTGACCTTGAAAGAAAAAAAGATTCCCTATATGTTTATTTGTTTACTGGTTTTCCCCATTTGTGGTCTACATTATGATATTAATGATTTTAACATGAGCTTGGGAAATAACCTTTGGATCTGTAAATGGTGCATTTGATTTTATACACATGGGTTTTAATTAAACCTGTTCTCACAAATCCTCCTCTTGGACTGGGTTAATCTGAAAATGGAACAAATTAATGTCCCTGTTGGAAAAAGGATTTTAATATTTTTGGGGTAAATTATCTGCGAGTCAGAAAGGTTAGTGAATCAGGAATCCTGATCCCACCGGGGTCTTTGTGTGGAGTCTGCATGTTCTCTCCATCTCTGTGTAGGTTTTCCTCTCACAGTCAAAAACATGCAGATTGGGGTTAGGTTAATTGGAGACTTTAAATTGTCCCTTGGTGTGAATGTAAGTAGTGTTTCTCTGTGTATGTTGGCCCTGCCATGCACAGGTGACCCTGTCCGGGGTGTACCCCACCTCTCATCTCATGTCAGCTGGGATTGGCTCAGCTAACCCCCTACAACCTTGAAAGGATGAGCTGTATCGGTGGTTCCCAAACTCTTGGTCTGGACCCTATGGGTGGTCGTGCGTCACAGATCTGGGGTCACAAGATAATTTTGAGAGAAATCCAAAGACGATTTCTCTTTCATCAACCTTCCAATTTCCTTTGTCTCACGGTTAATTAACAGTACCACAGGAACCATTAAAACATGTGAACGGAGATGATTGTGAAATAAAATGTAATATCTCTTAAAATAATGAGGGGTCACATGTCCCTGGTTATTTGGGGGGTCGGCATAAACGTTTGAGAAAATCTCCTGGCTGTAGTAGGGTGATCAGTCAAGACACGTTTGCACATCAGAATTTGTTATCCTGACCATCATGGCCGACAGGAGCTTTCAGACACAGCACGTTATGAACTGCATTGGCATCCCATGATGACACAGTCTTTTTGTAATGGAAGATAAACAGTAAAGCATCAGTATCTGTTTATAGAAAATAATGCTGATGATAGTCAAGATTGATTTCATGTCCAGATTTGTCTATCTCGGGGCAAATGTTGGTGAGTTGGTTTGGCTAACATCCACTGACTCTTTTATTCCTGAAAAATGTGATGATACCCAGTTGAAATAGACAGAGGTTCTTGGTTTAGAGGAGTAGAGCCCTGCACTGAATTTCTAAAGCGAACATGGTCCCTATCAATAGTTAAAGTTGTTCCTAATTCGGTTGCTCCTCCTCTCTGTCGTCCTCTCTTCCTCTGTCTCCCTCTTTGTGTCTATCTGCCAACTGCTAAAAACCTTCTGTTTTCATGTCTGATTAAAATTAGGTCTTTGAGAGAGGATAATACCCCTCTGTAAATGTGTTTTCAAACAAATGTCCCGTCTTATTATTTGGCAGGCCACTCGATATGGCTTCCTTCGACTTGGTGAGAAGACAGAGAGGGACAGAGATAAAAGAGAGGAAGGAATGAGGGATTCGGAGGAAAGAGAAAGTGAAGAAAGCGGCTACATTCTGATAGAGAGAGGACGGGGGGAGAGAGAGGCAGGCGGGTGGGTAAGGAGAGGAAAGAAGGGATTACAGAGAATAAATTGAGAACAAAGAAAAGAAAACAACGGCTGCAAAAAAAGGCATGTCTGGGCCGTGTGTGCCTGTTCCCCAGCCTTGTCTCTGCATAGTCAAAATCCCTGTTAGACAACAAAGGCGAGAGCTAGTCATTGTATTTCCTGGATACAGAGGAGCTCGGCATATTAAATCTGCGTCAGGGAGGGAGACTGGGAGAGGCACTGGGGCTTAATTCTGTTCCTATGGCAGCGGAGGCGTCTTCCTCACTGATGCACCACAGTTAATGAGTGGGGACTTCGATTAACGGCGTGCACTCATTGACACATATAGAGCGACGCACACCAGCGCGCCTCTTTTAATCGCTCGGTCAGATTCTTACATGCTAATTTGTCCGGTTGCTGTGAGTGTCGCTCACACTCTTTCCCAGATACACACAACACACACATTTGCTAAAGGAACGAGTGACCTTATTATGTGGTTAGAGTAAGAGACATTAAAAACAGTGATATGTTCCGTTTACGTTCCTCGAGAATAAAGAGAGGGCACACACACTTTAGACGACTCTGCCTACAGACAGACACACACAAACACACCTATACACACACACACACAGTGGAGTGCCTTAAGGACTGTATTCCCGAGCCTTGGTTGAATGCCCAGATTACTTGAACTCCCTGTCTTTACATCTTAATGAGTGAGAGGATGGCTTTGTGCATAATTACTCACAAATCCCCCTACAGGAAATGAATGCATTACCCTAACCGTGCATAGCAAGACAGACAAGGAAGGCGGCTTATTGGGGAGGGATGTAATGAGACATCCAAAGAATTGGGATTTCAGGTCTTCCTGAGTTAAATGGCCATGTTAAACCCATTTGAGGAGACAAAGGGGTTGGAGGAAGCACATTTCACCGCATATCTGAGCTTGCAAATATGGCACAATACAATACTGTTTGCAGAGCTGTCACCCATGCGTGCAAGCAGGTGTCTCTTTTTAGCTTCATGTTGTCCAATAAACTTCCCTTGGGCTTTCGTGCATTAAGACACTACAGGTGAGACAGAGAAAAAACGGGTGTGTTCCCGATTTCGGAAGAAACATTTGTTGTTGAGCAGTTCAAACGTCTGCTTTTCAGAGCACGCCACCTGCGAGAGAACAAGCAGCTATTCATCGCAACCGGCAGCGGTTTGTGGTTTTCTCTCAAACTGGCATCATTATCACTAATACAGTGTACTTGATGCTGCACGGTGCCTGCAGCGCTCTGTTAGTCAGCTTCACTTCGCTGCTGGGAAAAAAAAAATGGCAGCAAAAGAAGGGGGAGGAGGAAGAGGAGGAGACGGAGGATGAAGGGGACAGTGAGAGGCAGAAGGAGCAAGTTCAAAGTTGAGGCAGATCTTGTGTGTTTCTCTGCCTCCTGTCCTTTGGGAAAAAGTAACCGTCTTGTGTGTAGTGTACTCATTTATTGCTCGTCTGATACATGAAAACATTGACACACTCTCTGTTACACACTAATACACAGCCCTCGCACACGGGCACATGTGAGGAAGGCGGGTTTAACACTTGTACTGCTATAAATCAGAGCAGATAATTAGTCTTTCTGTGCTTCCCTTTCCTGTATACACCTCTCTCTCCTTATGGAGGCCTGCTGTGATATTGGATAAAGTGACAGAAAGACATGGGAGGATGAGAAATCATTAAAGAGGGAATGTATTGTATAGCTGGATGAAGAGCTCGGGTATTAGCTTCATTCTGACTGCTTAATCTACCTGCCTGCGATAAAGATTTGTGCAGGTTTTGTGGGTATGGATCTGCCGTTGCATCTGTATGCGGATGCCTCCCTGTGTGTTTTTATACAGTATGGTGTGTACGTGTGTGTGCTTGCAGGAGAAGTGCCACTCAAGCACTTGTGTTGTGGAAGACCGTGGTGACAGAGCGTTTCGGATGGCCAGGCTGCTGTGTTCTTCAAACAGGTCTCCTCATGAAGACAGCAGTCAAGAGGAAGAGCACTCCACATTGTTAACAGTTCCGACAATCCTTGTGTGTGTGTGTGTCTGTGTGGGTGCTTGTGTGCTTGTGTGCTTGTGTGCGTGCCTCTGTGTGAAGCTCGCAGACGTTAAGCATCTTCACTTACAGATTCGCAACTGTGAACACTTGACAGATTGTGTGGGCCTTTGAGAGGAACGCCTCACATAGCCACAACTTTCATTACTCCATGTGTGTGTTTGCATACGTGTGTCTGTGTTGTTTCGTTGTGAGTTTCCCTATGAAACCCGACTGAAGCAGAGCTGTTAAGACGTCTGCCGTGCATCTGGGCTGGTGCCTGAAATACCTAAATTCTACCTGTGTTCTTCCAAACGTCCCGAGTCAACACACAAATGCTTTCAGGACAAATATCCGCCAATGTGTCTGTGCTCATGGGAAGTGTAGTTAAGCAGTGATCATAAAAGAGCGGTGTTTTTTGACGCTGCAAGGACATTGCGAGGCACCTCGACTCGCAACGTGAGGAGTCTCCTCTTAAAACCTTTACCGAGCTGAGTCTGTGGCAGAGCTGGAGTGAAAAAGTGGAGCTCAGTGCATCAAGGTGTTAGGCTGCATCAAAGCCCGTCACATGGAGGAGATTTACCGTGAAAAGCTTTTCTGCTCCGTTCAGAGGCATGTTGTATCAAGCCTGCCAAAGCCCGGGCTGACTGGCTGCGTTTGTCACGTACAAAGTCAAACCGTGAGACATGACCGGGTTGGGAATATGTAACCTGCACATTTGAAAACTGAGTTTTTTTAGCTGTATATGATGAAAGCCAAACTATTATGACGTGCAAAATATGTAGAATACACATTATTTTGAATGTTTGCCATCTTAGTTATGTGTCATTCTGTCCACTGTGGAGCTTATGTTTGTTTGTTGGTTTGTTTATGAGCAAGATAATGCAAGAACTACTTAAAGAAGGACCACGAAATTTGGTAGAATGGAGAAGGTGTTGGTCAGGGAAGAAACTGTTACTTTTTGGAGCTGATCAGAGTTTGAATCAAGACATTTTTATTGCCTTTTTTTATCAAAACATTGTGGGACATTTTGACGCATTTCCCAGTGAATAATTCACAGAACTTGATTTAAGTCAGGCTTGTACAGGGGACTTATTTCTATAAATGTGTGCGTGCTGCAGTCTGATTGAATTGAAGAGGACTGTTGGGCCTTGGTGGATGTATAAAGCTCGGTTCTCAGTGCCATATAGTTTGAATAGTGACCTTGACGTGGTTTCCCTCACACTCTTCTGGTCATGTACACCGGTGTCGATAACCCACCTGCTCACGTGTCCTTCCTCCCTCCAGGGTGCTGTCATCACCCCAGCCTCGGCCATAGAGCCCAGTCTGTCTCTTCACCCCTCCAATGTCATGGCTCCTCTCGCCCAGCAGATGAACCACATGTCTCTGGGCACCACAGGCACAGTGAGTCTCAGCATTTTTCTTCTTCATGCATGTGTTTGTCTACATTTCAAGTTAAACATAGTCTCTACGTACTTCTTGTGATCAGCTGCATTGTAAACCATACAGCCTTTTTTGGTAAAATGCCTTTCCCTGTTTGTAACCAGCCTGAAATGTGCAATGACCTTGGGCCCAGGGCCAAACTGTTGCTATGTACTGCATTGTGAAATAGCTTATCTTAATCCAGGGATTCCGGATGAGGTATTGCTTCTATCACAATAATGTGTGTCCCTCTTTCTCTCTGCAGTACATGCCTGCTGCAGCGGCTGCTTCTATGCAAGGAACCTACATTCCCCAGTACACTGCAGTGCCTGCCTCTGCCATCACAGTGGAAGTAAGTAAACAAGATGGTTTCTTGACTAAAAACTGGTTACACCAACTTCATACAGTAGTCCTGTACTTTATAGAGCACTGGTCCAGAAAATGAATTTCTTATTTCTTTTCTTTTTGTTTAATAAAATCCCTATGAAACTACGAAATACATCTTGACCACAAAATATTTGATTCAGGCATCTACATATCCCATAAATCATTGCGAACGATCCCTTTCCAAGGACTTCCAGGCCACTTCTTCTTGAATTTAACTTTGTTTTAATGATCTTCCTCATTTTAAAAAAGCGCAGCATTTTAGAAAGGGAAATCACGGTTGCTCTGTGGTAACGTAACGTAACGCCGACATGATTTTCGTTGTTGTGGTATACATGTCCATGGAAACACCGCTGTTACACTGGAGGATTGTGGGTAGGGTAGAGCTTCTCCTTGACATTGCAAATAAAACATTTTCCTTAAAACACAGTTGATGTCACACTGATATGTGGCTTCTACAGAAGCATTTCATATTATTTCAAAATTGTGAAGCATGTGGTAAGTCTGCATTGGATGGTGAAAATATTGAATGGTGAAAATCATAATCAATGGGATATTTACTTCTGGAATATTATACTAATATGATTATAAAAGCAATTTTAAATACACTAAAGACAGTATAATTTTCTCACTTGATGGCTCTCTATGTGTTAATAAATATAGCTGGCATTCAAAACGATATGATATGAAATGATAACTAATAGGTTTGGTAGATATCCTGTGAGAACTCTGCATCAGTCAACGTCTTATAGCTGCAGATGGAACTCCAGGTTCAAGGCGTTAATGAATCATCAGAATCCCCCCCTCACACTGAATCAAGATCTAGTAGATGTTTTTGTCTTTTGTAAACTGTTTGGATTCTCTCACTGAACCTTTGCTAAGTGGAGGTTGAAAATCAGTCTTCTTAGTGCCTGATGTTGTTTTCATATGGGACTTATTTCTGTGTTTCTGGTGTCAGGGCGTGGTGACAGACGCTTCTCCCCAGACAGCCACCCCTTCCTCGCAGGACGCCAACGGGCAGCAGCCTTTATCTGTGGAGAGCACAGGGGATCATGCCACAGCCTACTCTTACCAGCAGACTAAGTGAGTGGAAAGCTCAATTTGTTATCACATTCCCCCTGTGCAGCGTCCACAGAGTTATATATCACGATAGCACTCCTGCAATGCACCCTTGTGACAGCCCAGAAATGAAATAAGTGTATTTCCCAAAGAGTCAAAATAGCACATTTTATTTAGTGTGTCTGCTTTGAAAGACCTTGGATAAAGAGAGGCTTATCATGCAATCATCAGTTATTATAATAGTGTTTGCTAAGGCCATGATTCCCTAATGAAATGAATAATGTTAAGTAGTCTGCACAACAGTTCATATGGAGGATCACAAATGTCAAGTGCTCTATTCATTAACAACACATTTTACAGTGAAACTAGGCATTTATACGTACATTTGTTTTTATATAAAGATTCTTTATTTATATATTCAGATTATAAAAATCCATTATTTGTTATATATTGAATTTGGTGTGATGCGAATATTAACAGGCGCTGCAACTCGTCAACTTGAAGTTGATCAGGACAACAGAATGTTCACGACTACGCCGAAGAGAACTGGTCACTCTCAAGAAAGCTGCACCATGCATGTTGAGAATGGGCACTGCACTTAATATAAAGAGAAAATTAAAGAAAAATAATGAATCAAAATTACGAATAATATATCCATTTATGAGTAAAAAGGTAAAATAGAGCAACAGCAGCTTGTTAACTATCTCGGTTAATTTGCATAATTTCACCTTGTTTCATCAACACAAAATAAAATCCTAAATGGAGAAGCTGAACAACGATAATGGGAAATGGCAATGGGAAAAGTAAATCGCTCTTTAAAATGCCTTATTAAATTTTAGACTGCATGCATATTAATGTAAAGTAGTTGTTTGTTCATTCATGTCATTTTAACTAATATTCTTATTGACCCTTATTTTACATTGTTTTTGTAAGCCCTATTTAAAGTTTCAGAGGGTTTATTGCTGAATTCATATTTCAGTTGTAATTTGTAACAATTATTAATTTAAATATTATAATTTTAAAATATCAAATAATGATTTGTCTATTTAATGAGAAATTAATATTGTTATCTGTAAACAAATGCATTATTGTTTATCTTATCGTACAATCAGTCATATTATCAACTAAATGCTTTACGACTATTTGCATCACACTCCTTCCTACAGTTAATGCATTCTCGGACATTTGTTGTGTTGTTGTTCACCGGATCATTTTAACCTTGGCTTGTAAAACACCAGCTTCCTATTTTTTATCTCTCTCCTTGTGTTTGACTTGTTTTTCTGCCACCTTGATAACCTGCTGCGTTTTTTTCTTTACACACAATAGTTGGACAAAGAATGCTAAAGAAGAACCCTTTAGAAACCCTAACACTGTCCAGAGTTTCCTCAGTTGCCCAATTTTCTTTTCACTGACTTGTTTTTCTGTCTCTTTCAGATAAACAGATCGGGGGGATCGTTGCTGCGTTGCCTTCCGAAAGGACTGCACTGAGGCGCTGGAGACACGGACAGAATCAAGATGAAACAGGGACAAAGGCAGGGAGGTGAGGGACAACACTGAGCGCAGAATGCTTCCACTGTGCACAGGCACCGAGTAAAAGACAAAAAGAAAAAAAAATCAATTATATTTCTTACCTGGTCGAACCAAGAAATGAAGCTTCGCTGAACTCGAGGACGATGAAGTCAAACGCAGTCCTCAACTGTGAGTTTATCATTTCTCACCACGAGACCGGACTTTGCCTCCAAAGGAAAACAAGAAGAAACTAAACTCAACCAACAAGCTGTACAGAAAAAAAAAGAACATTTGAATGTGCAGGTAGATTTTCAGACTTTTTTTATAAAAAAAAAATACGGAAGGAAGCAAAGTCTAGAAAAAAAAAAACAGGTGGTCTTCCTTTGATATTAAGCTACATTATTTCCATTAATTTTATTATTTGAGTAGTTTTCTAGAATATCAATGTTTTTCTTAAATCTTTATTGCCTTAATTTTTTCAAACTTTGGAAAAAATGTTTCCATAGCTTTGAATTATTATTTTTTTTTAAAGACTGAGTGATTGAATGATTTAAGGTGTTCCTGGAGTTTGGAGAACCTTGAAAACAAAATCTACAAAGTTTTCTGTACAGGATTTAAAAAAAAAATAAGCTTGTATTTGTATGAAGATGATTTTAAATTATGTGGTGCGGTGCAGCTGGTGTTGGTCGATAGGGTTAAAAAAAAAAAAGCTTCTTTAATGCGACTTGTGGAAAGGGTCAGTCCACTGCTCCCTGGAGTTTAGCTCCATCAGGGGATACAAGTTCTGTTCTCCACTGCATTTATATTGTTTTTGTTTTTTGGGTCTTTATTATTTTCGAGAATTTTTTTTGCTTTGCCTGCTTTGCTTGTCTCACTGCAAAAAAAGAAAAAAGGAAAAAAAAAAGTAATATTTCTGACTTTGAAATAAAGCTGAAAAAAACGTGCTAGGATTTTTAAATGTGCAACAAGCAATAGTTTTAGAAAACAACTGTTGACAGTTTCTTTAGTCTTTCTTAACTGTTGAAGAAAACGCAGCCGACAGGTGGCATATTTTATACCAAAGATGAAGAAACTAAGTAGTGAAGAGATCTTCCTTGTGTTGCGTTCTCTTTATTTTTTCACCTCTGAAACAGATTTTTATTTCTTGCTTCTCATGCTGTTTGGTTTGCGAGATGTTTTTTTTTTATACATATATAAGTTAATGAGAACACACAGAAGGTGTTTAACACAATTGCCTCAACCAGGAGAGTGTTCGCTGAGATATTTCGTTTGTCATGTGGTCTTAAGATCTAAAGTGGAGCTGTAACATCTGTTTGGAGACCAATCACCCTGTGGTAAGGAGGAGATATTAATAACACAACGTGTGTTTTGGGGAATAAGTCGGTATAGTTTATTCAAGTGGGGAAAAGGCTGAAAATGCATCATATCCTGTGGAGTTTGGGGGTGTAAACACCAAGCAGGCCATCCTCAGGCTGCATCGACCAATCTCACGTCCTACATGCCATGACGCTGGCTGCTGTAAATCATTACGACGATGTTCGAGTGAATCATCACGGACGTCTCAGTGCACACAACAAACCGCTCGCTGTCTCGCCGAACAGAAGCCATTTGAAATGTGAGCATGGCGATGAAATCTGTCGGAAAAAGGGCATTTCTGTTAAATGAAATCATGTCGGCTTATGTATATTCTCCTAAAGAAGAATGTTTTCTTTTTTGTGTTGCCTTTATTATTTTTCAGAACTGATTATGATATGTGAGCTGCTAAACACTTTTCAGTATTGGGGATTTAGGTTGTCTTGTGTTGGGTGGGTGTGGAAGAGGTGGTGCCGCTCCTTTGGAATGACAAGTTTTACGGCGGAACATTGACGATGGGGTGTACTGAAAAAGAGGGAAATGGATGAGATTTTTTTTTTTTTAAATAATAAAAAGAACTTGCCCCGGGTTTAAAATCGTTAAGCCCCACCAACCTGACCCTCCACCAATGAAAGGAAGCTAGAGAAACAGGAGCAAACATGAACGGAGAACAAAAGGTTCAACCAAAATCGAGCGTTACAAACCTCTAATGGAAAGTAAGTTATTGAAAGAAGAGAGAGAGAGATAAAGAGAGATAGAGAGAGAGAGAGAGAGGAGGAAGCGAGAACAAAAGTAATATTTATGAGATCTTTTTTTGTACAGATGTGAAAAAGAAGATGCAACAGAAATAACTTTGATGATGCTATTTTTTTATTTGCTTGGTCACATGCCTCCCATCTCTTTCAAATTGTGATTCTGAGAGTGTCTGTAGAACCAGTGGATATTGCTGTAGTTCCAAATGTCTTCTTTTTTCTTTTTTCTTTTCTTTCTAGACAAATCTTTCAATAAAAAAACTGTTTTAAACAGCCCATACTCATCTTGTGTTTTTGGCAGATGCAAGACTTCACCACTAGAGGGCCCTGTTGTGAATGAAGGGTTGAATTATGAAGACCGTCTCATTGCAGTCAGCTCATTGCATGAGTATTGTACTTCTACTCTCCAGCAGTGGGGGGATGTAACAAACGTTTCACTTTCCCTCCAAAACATATATCATCAAATATCTGTACTTTCTATTCCACTACAGTTTTGCATGCATTGTTTTATATGCTCACAATTTCACAGTGGAATTCAAGTCCAAACCAAGGGGGCGGGTAACATTAGAGTCCGCCTCCTCTAGCAGCAGCATGGTAAAGAAGGCCACTGTGGAGACTTTGCCATTAATTAATATCACATTGTGTTTTCAGCAGCATCATGTGCAGCATTCCTTGTTAATATGACAGAGTCTGTATAATTTTTGTATTAACCAAGTATACAGTAGACACAGTTAATGAAGTATTACTCTGTTGCATTAGGGTTGAGGCAAGTAAATGTACTTGTAATACTCACGGTGCATTTGAAAGCAAGCACTTACTTTTACTCAAGTAGAAAATGCAATGGGATACTTTTACTTTATATTTCTGTCTGTTTGTTTGTAGTTTGACTATAGTAAAATGGTTGAGTACTTCCTCTACAACTACTCTCCAGTAAGCAAACAATAGCATCACTGAATTTTTCCCAGACAGAGTTTAATGTTTACAGAATTGCAAAATACTTTTTCCTAGGTTTTGGATTCACATCGTCACACTTAATCAGTCAAATATAACTGGTCCCTCTCAGTTTTTCCTTTCACCATCCAGATTCAAGGTTTCAGGGTTTCTCCGACTGACTCATCTCGAGATCTGATTTCTGGAGTCGATACAGTAAAAGCCATCACAATCGCTCAGCTTTTCAAACATGTTAAGAAATCCCCTTCTTGGGTTATACATCATGATCCTTATTTTTGTAAGCATTATTACAATGACTTTATCGTATCCATTTCACAGTCCTACTCTCATCATTCATGTACACTTGGAAATTCATTACCATGATTATAAATTGATTTATCTTCTTGTTTTTCTTATTTTTACTTTCCTATAACCTCCTTCCCCTCTTACTGTTGTTCCCTCTGGGATTTCCCTCCCTTTGTGGATTCCATTCCATTCCATTTGACGCTTTTATCCAAAGAGACTTACAATAAGTGCATTCAACAATTAGTTTACAAACCAAGAACAACAAGAATCAACAAAGTAAAATTTTCTTGGATCCCCCATCGGAGCTGATATCTCAGGTGTTCTGTGACTATAATAATCTTTGAGCCATGTTTCCAGTTGTGCAGCGGACTTGTGGGGCCTCTGATGTTATATCATCAAACATGTTATATGTTTTTTTTGTCAATATCTGTTTTAAATCTACAGCCAATAAGGATACATATAGAAAAAAACTGACTTGTCATATTACATAGGCCCAGATTACACAAGACAGGTGTAGTTCTCTCAAACTAATCCACTGATTTAACTTTTCCTGAAGAAACCAATCATTTAGATGAGATAAGATATATCTTTATTAGTCCAACAATGGTAAAAGGGGATACGACAGGCGATAAATAAATGGAATTATAAAAAACATGGACAACACAAACAAACAAAAAAATATATAAAAATAATACAAATATAAACAGAGTAAACAGAATAGAGTGTAACCGACATTACACATAAAACATTTGAAATATTGAAATTAATCAGATTAAACAGTGAACATAGTTGTTCAGAAGTACATAATCTTTTTATTGAGAAAAGACTTAATGTTCTAGCAATAAATGTCACGTACTCAGAAATTAAATTTCCACTTGTATTCAAATCTTTTAAATCTTTGGAAATAGAGTATATTATATGCTATGACTTAATTTATTTGATTTGCATGACCATAAGAAAACAAGGGCAATTTCTCCTTCATTCCATTATTTATTAGGGAGGATTTCATTCAATAAATATGGAGGACTGTTAGAATAAGAACAGTAAGGCTGCAGCAGTGCTACCGTTTCACAGGTAAAGCGAACGCATTGAATGCAATTACATGTATGATACAGGAACACAACGAATTTGTTAGCAGAGGGAGTTTGACATGCTTTCTTGCCTGAGGGATCACTGTGAGCGTGTGAGCACACTAAGTTGAATGCACATACCAGTCTCACTTTAACATTATGCAATTTTGAAATTACACAAAGTGAAACGCCATCAACCACACAGACATATCCGCATGCTCAGTTGTCAGTCAAGCAAGCATTGTGTCGGTCTTTTAACTTTAAAACAATATGACCCTTAAGTGGAGCTCGAAAAAGGTCCCAATACTTTTCCCTGAGGTACAAAATGAACCGCATTTAAATTTTTAGTAAACATCCCAGACTAAGTAGCTGTAACACTCTCCTGTTACCCACGGGATTACAGCAATCCCCAGGCTTTGAATTGCAGATCATTTCCTTTGAAACTTCCGATTCTCAGTAGCAAGTGCGAATGAGGAAGATGAAAACTATGACAACCATCACGATGGTCAGAGCTGAAAATAAAAAGATGAGGCCGGCAAAGACAGGATTGGTCAGAGGTGTGATGTGTTTAGATTCAGATGGGATCATGTTGGACATACTCAGCATGTAGCCCAAACTCCAACCCACGCTGGTGTCCTTCACCTGAGGAGAGGGGAGGAGAGATTAGAGCAGACCAGAAGAGAAGAGACGAGAAAAGACAAGAAAAGACAAGAAAAGACAAGACCAGATGAGAAGAGAAGAGAAGAGAAGAGAAGAGACGGGACGAGAAAAGACAAGACCAGAAGAGAAGAGTTGAGAAGAGACGAGACGAGACGAGAAAAGAAGAGAAGAGAAGAGAAGAGAAGAGAAGAGAAGAGAAGAGAAGAGAAGAGAAGAGACGGGACGAGACGAGAAAAGACAAGTCCAGATGAGAAGAGAAGAGAAGAGAAGAGGCGAGATCATCACTGTGCATGTCCAGAGAAGTTAAGAATGTCTCACAGCTCAATCAGAACGTTGTTCAGTTACAGCCCCGGGGCAGAAGATGAGTCATAACACCCAGCGAACACCCCTGGAAAAACTCCAAGTGTGTCTGTTCGGGACTTTCATAGGATCTTTGAACCATGGGACTCCCTGACACCCCACGGGCATTACATAGCACTGATTAGCACACTAACCCTCTTGTTGGTGGGATTTCAGACTGGGAGCATTGCCAGCTGTTGAGGGACGTTCCTGTCTACAAGCTAACTGCCCTGCAATTCGGGCATTTTTGGCGCTAATGATTCTTTTTAGAGCTCTTCTCTTTCCTCATGACTCATAAGCGCCTATGTGTCGCAAGCCATGTGCGCTCCATTGTGAGAGTACGCTCTCTATCCTCAGGGCAGCCCGCAGCGGTACATTGCATGCCTTTCATTCAAAGCTCTGAGCGCACATGATCGGTACATCAGCCATCCATCATTAATGAGTCCCAGTGGGTGGTTTGATTTCCACTTGTGTAAGTTAAAGGTTGTTAAGCGCTTGTATCAGTGCATGAGTCGCTGGTGACAGCTCAACTCTCAGCACATTACTTTATCTGATACATCCAGACGGTTGTCTTTTCATCGACGCTATTTACCCGCAAGAGAATGGGGCATAGATAATAAATAGAGTGGATATACCAACCTCTTTTTGAAAGCTGATGCCTTTCCACGTCTCTTTGTCAAACTTGTAACCGTCTGCCAGCAGAGTGAAGATGTAGTGAGCTCCTTGGCAGTAAGACTTCAGGTATCTTTCAGAGATCCACTTCTTTTCTTCTCTCAGCTAATAGCAAGAAAAACAAAGATCAGAGTCAAACCTAAGATTAGGAAGAAGAATGACACAAGCGAATTGAAATGATTGTTATTGGCAAAATATTAACATTGTAGTAAAGGTGAAGATCAAACACTAACACACAACAGTGTGTTATCAAGGCAACAACTTCATCGCATTCCTTTTGCTAATAAACTTTTCAAATGTTGCCAAAGTTCAAGTCCTTATTTAGAAACCTGCTGCTGAGACATCAAGTTTTGAGTAAATCACCCGGAGAAGAAACCCCGTTCTTGCCACACCTCAGTAAATGATGTCAAAGCATGTATTCTGCCTGAGGAAAATAACTCTGTATCTGCCAAGCAATTTAGCTTCTGCCTACAATAATAATTTCTACTTGTTTCTGTTTTGTCTTTTGTCTTTGCTCCTTGATGCCTTCCCCTCTTTCTGTCATTCCTTCATTCCCGTCCTACTTTCTCATTCACTTTTCTCCCACCTTCGATTACAGACTGTTATATCATTAATTTCAGCCTTCATTTCAGTTGTATACCCTCTTGCAGAACTTACCTCTGTCCAATTTGTGTGGCAGAATTTCCTAACCAACGACTTGAACTCATCGAAATCTACAGAGCCATTCAGGTGCAGAGCCCGCTTAACGTAGTAGAATCCAGCGTACGCCTGCGGGAGCAGCAGAAACACAGAGTTAAAAGTTGTTTTGCATCTTCATCTGCCTACACTTACATGTTATATATTTGTACTGTGTGTTACCATGAACTCTCCGGTGACTGGTGGCTGCTCAACCCCGTTGAAGGAACAGTTGGCTGAGGAACAGGTCTTGAAATCAAATATTGACTTCACCAGGCTCCCGCACTTGTCTGAGTTAGGGGCTCCCACCATGAAGAGATCCTGGTCTGGGTTGTAGTTTGCTGGCTTCTCGATGCACTGTGTTTCATAGATGGATGAGGCCTTAACGGTGATGTTGAAACCTTCAGGGTAGCAGGGGTTCCGAATGTATGCTGGGTCTCGTGATTCCTGGAAGGAGGAAGGAAATGTTAGAATACTGTCTCCATTTATTATAATAAAACAAGCACTTTCTAAGGTTAAGCACAAAGTTCTTTCCAAGTGAAAGTCTATTCAAAATCTATATAAATATCTGTCTGTCTGTCTGTTTGCTGTCTGTCTGTAACTACAAGCTGTTGAGTTAACATTTGATATTAAGACCCTGTTGCAAATGTATGACCTTTAATCCCATTTTCTCACAGCGCAGCGTGTTTCTCCCCTGCTGCAAACTCTCTTAGCTTCGAGAATGAAGCTTTAAGAAACCAGAAATAATGCATTTCTCAGCGACGCGCCTGACGACATTTTACTGTCCAATCAATATCATTAATGACATAATGCATCCTGGAGTGGTCTCCCTTAGCCTGTTAGCATTGTTCACTAATCAATTCTTTAATAGGCTTTAATGGATTTCCAGGGGTGTCTTGCATGCAAAAACACACACATACCCACACACATTCTTACCGCCACGTGCACAAACAGGAACATAAAAACACACAAACAGAGAACAAGCTGCAGCGCTCATAAATACTTTAGTCAAATTCTTTTCATAGACAAAGACAAAAAGCTGTGTTACCTGTACTATTTTGTCCAGAACTCTCTTCTCAGCCTCATTCTTGCCGTAGCAGAGGAAACTATGAGTGTAGACATTGTAAGGGTATCCGTACAGTTTGATGGGCATGTAGTCCGGCCCTTCAAGATCGTCCTGGACTGAGAAGGCGATTTGGGTCGATGCTCCACCGAGGTCCATGGATCCGACGGTCTTCGCCCCCTCTGGTTGCACATAGGTGTTCCACAGGTTTTTCTGCATGCATAGAGGAAAAGGAAACATTAGTGAAGCAGCATGCAAGTAAACGTTGGGCCGAGACAGAGCAAACAGATCAATGACTGTGTCGGACCTCAAGGAAGTTTCCCATGAGGTAGTTGACGGTGATCCACCCATAAAGACCTTCCTCTTGACCCGTGATGATGGAGGCGTTGTGGAAGTCGAAGGGCAGGGAGCTCAGGTATGTTCGGAGACTAGCCAGGATTTCATTGGATCTCTGCTCATCCAGCTGACTGATGGTGGAAAAAAGAATTAGAGGTCTTGCTCTCAGTGGTGGTCAAAAATTGAATTAAGAGAATAGTCTGACATTTTAGGAAAAACACCTTTGTTTTCTTGACAAGTGTTAGAGAAGGACGCCAAACCACTTTCATGTCTGTACTAAATATTAGGCATATGCCAGTTACATTTAGAATATTGACTGAATACATAGACCCACAATTACTTTAGAAGTTGTTTTATATCATCACTGGGAGGCGCGACTACAACAAACTCTGTAGTGACAACATAGGATTTAATCCAATCTAAAATATAGAATTATATATGCTTGTAGGTAATGATGAGAAGTAATATGGACACTTTCTTACTGCAGCAGTCTCATCCCGGCTGTGGCTCCGAGAAACAGGGGCGTGCTTTTGTGTTTTTCAGCAGGAACGGCCGCGGTGATTTGGGCCATGCACTTTCGGAATGCTTTCCACGACTTTTCATCTTTCTGAGGATCAACTTTCATCTCGGAGATGCCGTCACCTGTTGGCACGAGGCCGAGTTTAAATAAAGTTGCTGAGTTGAGACAGTGAAAACATGATGCAAGTTGCCTGAGCGCATTTAATCGGATAAAGGCAGATGGACTGCATCGTTTTTCTGGTTTTAAACACATTTCATATATCTTTTTACTCGATGGCAGAAAATATACGAATAAAAATAGGTAATGACTCACCATCGACTCTGCAGTTCAGTATCTGCGTCACTACTCCTGTTTCATTCTGCTTCTCCCCGGGCCACTCGTAGAGGTACACACTGGACCGAGATGAACCCGAGTCTATCACTATCCCGTACTGCAGAGAAGACGAGAGAAAAAATTTGAATTACGTTACAAGGTCACATATTTCATTTGGTCTTTCTGATCGCACGTTTTATTTTGACGTTGATGATCTGACAAAAGAGCTCAGACAATAAAGATTGTGTTAAACTACAGAGCGGTTGCTGGGACACCCACCCACCCAACTTCACTCAATCCTGCAGCCCCCCTTTAAAAGAAATACACATTGTCCATCTGGACCTCCATCAACCAGAGAGCTAACAGATGAAAACCTCTCTCCGTGAGACTCACATCTGGATGATGTCTGCTAACACATTCATACTTGAGTGTTTGTTTGTCTACCAATCTCTGACACGCTGTTTATGCATGTGTTATACAGTAAATACTTTAGTCTACAGCCAAAGGGTTTGTTCCTGGGAGAACATGTGTGCACGTCCATGCACGCGCCCACCTCTAGGCCGTACTCTTTAAACGCCCAGGTGTCCTGGATGACAGCGACAGCAACGAGGGCGGCGATGCTGGCCAACAGCAGGAGCAGCACGCCTGCTATGCGACACTTGTAGCCGATTGGTTGCTTGGACGCCATTTCCTGTGGGCAAGAAACAGGGTTAAAAGAAAGGAGTTCCGTTCACTCTAAAAGCTTCTCGGCTCTCAAAGGGGAGACGTTTTGGAAAAGTGATGATGAGCAATAATAAAAACACTTTATTTTCCTGAAGAAGGAAAATAACACTTGCAACATTATTGATAGCCTGAGCAATATCACCAGGGTTAACAACCACATAAAAGGAATGAAAAAAATCAATCTGACAAGATGTTGTGGATCAGGATTCAGTTTAAAGTGCTTTTACAGTTGAAATGTTCCCTTTTGTCAAGGACGGTGATAAGAACAGTGAGATACTTTAACCCTCAATTTATTATTATTATCTCTATTTATTCTTTTGTCCTAGTAATTTAAAATATACAAAGCAGCGACATTAAAGGGGATTTGTTATATTTTTTGAATGATCAGCAAAGAGCAACACAAGCTTCTATCTTGGGATTCTTTGAAGAGAGTGAATGCAGACTTGAGTTGTGAATTCAGTTTGTTGAGGTATACTGGTTTATGTGGAAGAATCATGGAGTGTACGGAGAGGAGAGTCGAGTCCTGACTTTCAGGGTGTGTGATTCACTTGGACTTGAGAGGACTCGGCCGGCACAGACTTGAACGATGACTACAGTCACACTTGAGGCTGGAGACGAGGACTCAGACTTTTAAAAATAGTTTTCAGGATCAGAATCTTCTTTACACGACCACACAATCACTTTGGTAGAATTCTTTTTTCGGTACAGCATTGAGCACAGTTAATGTCAACATAAAAAATAACAAAGATATCGGCATAGACAGCGGTGACACTACACAGTAACTCCTTTGCCCTGTCATGTAAATATATTGTCTAGTGTGAAAGTGCATTTGTGTTATGGTTGTTGCAGAGAGTTCAGAGTCCTTATGGGGGAAACTATTTCTGACTAGATGATTTGGAAGATAAGGATCTGTAGCCCCACTTCCAGGGTATAATAATTTGGCTTTAAATTTATATCTATATTAATATTAAGGCATTCAATTTATTCAACGTTGATGTGTCTGGCTCATTAATGGGAAATTAACTTTGAACATAAAATGGCCTCCACATTTCAATATGCACACACACCAAAGGGGAAACTGCATATGGCAGATAATAAGACATCAAAATGAACCTTGATGAGTCAGATTCAGTTCATCTTGAGACTCGAGTCAGACTCTTCTTTGATAAACTGGGACTTGGACTCAGACTCAAACACTGGGAACTTGACAGATGCTGTAATATTATAATGAACATATAATTACTTTCACCTTTTTACATTGCACAAACCCTCAGTGAGCAGGAAAAAATCTGGCAGTGAAGATATTCTGATTCGTTTCACTTCCTTTCGTTTTCACAAGACAGATTTTGTTCACAATCAATTGCCAGAAAGATCTCTGTTTCAAGTTTATACTCAGTAACAGGAAACAGCGCATCGTGCCAGATCCACCATGTGTGCTTTGATGAGGGAAATGTGCACAAACACAAGGTTGAGTATTGATTTGTCAGACAAATAATGTTGAATATGTATGAAATTATAGGTCACACACAAACTTTAACACGCTGTAACATGAAACACACACACACACACACACCTAAACTCAACGCATGCTTTCCTTCCAATTATAGATTATTTCCCTTGCTGAATACCTTCCGTCTCTAACTGTGCCCTGATCATTGGTATGTCCAGTATGTGAATCTTATCTATATTTAAAATACCAAGAAGCTGTCCTGTTGTGTAAGAGTAAAGCTGTATATTTCCTTTTAAAATAGTAATAGGGTATAAAACATAATTTTCCCTGTGCTTAAACCTGTTGAGAACTCCTCGTCATGCGGTTTTCTTAGAAATTGGACGTCTTTAAGTGTTGGGACATTGGAATAACAGCCTTCTACAGATATAACATTGTGCTCTCTCAGCTGTGTTTCATGTGTCATACTCTCAAACAGTTGGTAGAGGCGGTAACACCGTAATCCTCCATCTCTCTCTACCGCTCACGTTTTCCTTACGTTTGCATTCTTAAAACGCTGTATCAACACGAAAAAAATAATTGTCTACTCTATCATCAGCGGTCTGTAAAAACACCTCAGTGCTAATGTTTGTTATTGTTTTAAATTGCAGCATTTAAGGATTCACAGCAACATCTTACATCACCAGTCAAAGGTGTGATTAAAGCCAGGCCACATGCCAGTCGGCCTTTTGTTTTTACAGTAACCTTAAATCTGACTTTATGTGACCAGAGAATTGAAAATCCCACCACCATATTAAAGAACACCTCTTTTTTCCCCAACCTCATTAAAGCACATTCATGAGTGAATGTTCGCTGTCTCTCTAACAACAAACTCTAAACAAGCTATATCCTCCTAATATACAGTGTTTAAGACTATTGAATCATAACTATGATAATAAATAAAATCTCTTCTACCTATTCAGGAATGTTCTGTATTCATGTGAAGATGAATAGAAAAAGCTCTCTAACACCAGACAGAAGTAACCTGAGCTCAGTGATCTGTGGCTTTACAGGGCAGCTGGTTGACATCAGTGTTGTCCTGTCGGATCCAGTGATTTTTAGTGTCCGCCTACGATAAGTCACCAAACTGTTCAAAAAACATCTCTCAGGGACTGCAGGTATGTTTGTGGACGATGGGTTCTTTACTACAAGTAGAGCAGGTGAAATTCAAGTCCTCCGTTTAATGTAACTTACGTTTTTATGGTTGCAACCTTTTTCCCCTTTATTTCCTTAGTTTGTTATGTATCTGTTTTACTACAAAAAATCTATCTGATTTCGAAAGGTTAAAAAAAATACATAAAAAAGCTCAAATACATAAAAATTTGAAATTTGGTTTGACTTTGATTTTAGGTTATTTTGCTTCATTTAACCGAATGCAAAAATGTGCCTTACGATAAAAACATGAAATCATCTCAAACCCTTTCTTCTTTTTTGTTCTAAACTAGTTGCAATGTTCTTTTTGTATCTTTTATATATAAAAAAGTACAATTAGAGCAAACCAATATTTCTACTTATATATGATCATGTTGATGTATTCTCGCCACTCTAATGAAATACCTAACAGGATTCTGAGATAACTTCTGTCATCTATTTACACATATACTCTGGAAGCAGTTGTGAGTTCACTTGATGCGGCACGATTACTGTACCATATAACACTGATTTGGTTTTTCTAGTCTAAGACTACACACATAGAACAGTATGGAATGCTCTCATCTGACAGTCCCCGTCTTCCATCACATGTGTACAAATGGTAAACAAAATACACAGCGTTGCAGCCAACCAGAAGAACTGGTAGTTGTTAGACCAAAGTTTGCATTTGAGCACAGGCAACACACACATAAACCTACAAAACACAGACATGTCTGTAAAACGACAGCCATGCAGACTCATTCATAGTGGCACTTGTTTGGCCTCTGCCTGTAGAGACTGGTCCTCATGAGGAAAACAAACATGCAGATGCAGATCACCTCACACAATGAAGCACGCTTACCTGCATGCATTAATCCTTTTTAACAGTTTAACAATATATACATGTACATGAGCAGGAAAAGGTAGGTTTGTTTCTTACCTCAGTTGGTCAGCTGAGTTAGAGTGAGATGACTCTGAACTGGGTATGAAGAAAACAGCAAGAGACACAGAGAAGAGAGAGAAGGAGAGAGAGAGAGAGAGAGAGAGAGAGAGAGAGAGAGAGAGAGAGAAAGGAAGCGAGAGAGAGAGAGAGGGGAAGAGAGAGAGAAGAGGAAGCAGTGCATAAAAGAAGATCCAACATTAATACATTTGATGATTCTATTTTTTTATTTGCTTGGTCACATGCCTCCCATGTCTTTCAAATTGTGTGATTGTGATTGGCCCAGAGGAAACAGAAGTTGTGTACCCCAACAACACACAGTGTGCATGAGTGAGGGAACATGGGAGGAGCAATGCAAACTCCCGCTTCCACCCCTCCCACCACACCAGTGCTGCAGGGCAGCCAGCTCTGGGAGTGCAGCTGTAGAGAAAGAGGCAGGGCTGATCTTTCTTCCCCTGTCTGTGTCCCATGATTAAACAGAGATACGCTTAATTGCGAGTATGCATGAAACAATGTGAGAAGAGAGAGTGGAGCAATGCCTGTGGGTTAATTGATGTAATCAATAAGATAAAGTGCAGAGTGGTTGAGTATCAGCTGCACAGGTTATCACAAAGTCAGCTCTTATTCGATAGGCCTGAACTAAAGGACGGTGGCAAGGAGTTTATTCACATTTAGAAAACAAGGCTCAAATATAAAAGGTAGGGAGATTAAATATAAGAGCACCTTCAGACAAGATTTAATAATTAATGTTCAAAAAAGTCTAATGTACGAAATGATTGGTTTGTCTAATTTAATAACAGGCTGCGGTGAAGTGATGTGTCTCCTGCTTTGCTTTGAGAACTGACAGTTGCAGCAGATCTGCAATCTGTTTCTTAATGTGGAGCATGAAAACTAACTGCTAGTTCTCCACGTTGAGTTTTGACTCTTCGGACAGAAAGCAGACCTGGACCAGACGACAAGAGTGGTCTTATAGGATTATAATCCCCTGATGATATGGTTATGTACATTTGTGCGTCATCTGTTTAATGAAAGCAACATGTTTTCTTGTTTTGGGATAATCTGGACCACTGGGAGCATGTAGATATTGAACAGAAGTGTGGCCATAATGGAGGAACTACGCCTGTCATTTTTGTCTGCTCAGATGTGCTATTACCTATAGAGCTTAGTTCCTGTGCTTTTAAACAATTCAAACAGGTTTTGTGCTGTGCCAGAAAGGTCCACCCTGTTTTCCAGGCAGTCTTGTAATATGTCTTGTGTGTTTTGAGTTCAGCGCAAGATCTGAGGCTATGTGATTGGAAGCATTTTTTTAAAGGCCTGAAGGCAGCAGGATGAGGAGTTGCTATGAAAGGCACAGAATCAAGTACTGTGTCAACAATCATGGATGTGTTGATATTTTCAAACTCCTATTCCCATGGTGAATTTTTACAGTTAAAACTATGAATCATTTGTCTGTCTAGCGAGGAGCTGCTCTGCCAATAGGAAATCGTGCTATAATCCTGAATGTTTGTTTTGCTCCCAGAGCCAGACAGCAAAGAGCTTAGAGCCTGCTGTGAATTGTGTACGTATGTGCAAGTGTTTATATTTGTGCCGACAAATGTGTTTGTATTTTCAAGCACTTTCTGTTAACATACATACAATAGATTCTGAGGTCCAGATCAATGGTCAAAACCATTCCTTTTAGCTCAATCACCAAATCATTCATAATCATTAAGTGACTCATTTTTCAAACAGTTTTTAATTTATAGCAGGTACTGACAACCTACCATACTTAGAGTTTGTTTTCTATGGGCCACAATTATTTCCAAAGCAAAAGGAAGTATTGGATTTTAAAAAGATTTATCATATCCCAAACTGTTTGGAGGCAGTTTATGAATTTTACATTTATAGTTAATTTACTTGTCACTGTGGCCCCCCCTTGTAAAGTCACCAAATTTGAAAGAAGTTGGAATTCACCAAATAGGGAGGATATAACAAAAACAAATAATGGTAAAAGTAGGATTAGCATTTGTGAAGTTTGATCTAAGCAAAGGACATAGGCAACATCTATATGTACACTCTTTATTTTGAATACAGCAACGATCACTTTCCACGTGAGCATTTTGGCTCCATACCAGTTCTATACCAGTCCATACTAACACAATTGGGAACTCATATAACGTGACCACTCACCTAAACTGGGCATGCGCGTCCAACTGGACAAAGAATCGCAGATTGCTTGAATAGCAGCTTGTCTCCTGCCCATGAAAGCAGTTGTATCGTTGAAAAATGCAGAATGTAACTGCACAACAGCAAAGACACAGTGTCAGCACTGCTTCTGATTGATTATCCATGTTACAGTGTAGCAAAGGCTAATGATGAAATGTAGTCATGTGATAGGAGCCTGACGAAACAGCAAAGGCTACAACCAAAAAGACCCAATCAGCAATGTTAGAGTCTGTGCCATTGTTTCCAAACATCTCAGTTTCTACCTGTTCGGATCAAAATGCAGCCCGAGAGTTTTCAAACTAAAACGGTGAGAGCAGCATCTCCAAACTTCCACGTCTGTAAAACTCTGGAGCAGTGTAGTGACGCCAGGCGTATCCGTAGAAGAGTTGATGTGTGTTTTCAAACTTAAATGTATTGATGTGGATGTTGCCTTCACCTGCTGGTCATATTGTATTTTGCATTTTGACCAAACAGTCCCATGTGGAGAAGTTATAACGAAATAGCTGGAGTTTACATGAAATCAAGTTGCGT
Organism: Platichthys flesus; assembly: GCF_949316205.1. NCBI lineage: Eukaryota > Metazoa > Chordata > Actinopteri > Pleuronectiformes > Pleuronectidae > Platichthys > Platichthys flesus. The sequence goes on from NC_084955.1 coordinate 9,937,806, forward strand.
GCACATCCATCAGGCTTTGGTTTGAATGGGAGACAAATATAGAGTGATTACAGACAATAGCATGTTTATTCAGTGTGACATTTTCTTTATTTTGATATTCCCTGCCACTGAACCCAATGACAGACAGTTATAGTCACATTTTGACTTGCCAAGGATTCCATTTGTTTTTTAACAGGTTTATAAATCAAACTGTAAAACTAAGCCTCGGGCTAACTGCAGTGTGCTAAGAGTCCCACTCTGCATGAGTGAATTCAACTTCAGGCTTCGCTCTGCTAAGATAACTAGGAATGTGAACAACACTCAAGGGTGTGAAGATCATGCAGCTGGTCCTGCTTTGTCTTTTTTGTATTTGTATTTGACCTACATGTATTTGTCATATTTTTTGCATGTGGAAATATGTTCCTGAACTCTTATAGCAGGAGAGTCACTGCTGTGCTTCACATCACTGTAGTTGCTTTATGCCTTCAGTAGACTCCTTAACATTTCAGCATGTGGGTGGTCTTCTGCTATTTCCTCCATCTACAAAGAAGACATTGATAGGGCCGGTCAAAGTGAATTTCATGACTGACTCAGTGCACAATGAATGAAGATAAAGTATTTTTTTGCCTCCTAAAGTGAGACGTGAATCCCACCGGTGTAAATGAACCGGCAAGACAAGACAAGACTCTCAGTGCAATTAGATTTGCACTGAAAGAGGAAATTGACGAAAGGCAGAGAGCACTTTCTTAACCTTATGTGTTTCAGCCTCCTGGATACAGATTACATACCGATCCATCAGAGGAGGTGTGCTTCTACTGAACTGTTCCATGAGTTGTGGCATTTCTGTTTGCATAGAAATCCAACAAAAGTGATAACTGCATTTTCATCCTTGTGGAATATTTGTAAAATATTGTAAATGAACAAGAAAAAAGTAGGGGTTAGTTTTTACTTTACAACCAGTTCTTTTAATTTTTTTTACACCAATGTTTGTTGGATGAAATGAAGCCAAGGATATAGAACCCAGGCATCTTTCACAAATGGAGTCAAAGTGTGTGCAGTAGCCAAAAGGAACTGGAGCTGCGATATCGAGGTGCCGCAAATACAAGCACTCCAAGTGTCATGAGTCGCATTTGTCAGGTTCAGTTGTCAGTTGTTTAACCTATTCTGCAGCTAGCCTCTAGGGGGCAATTAAGAGACTTGGCTTCACTTTTAGGGAGCAGTAATGTATACCAGCCTTATTTTCGACCTAAAGGTTGTTCTTCCCCACTTTACTAAATTTGTAAGCTCTCTTTATTAGTCAGAATAATGAAAATATGTGCAAATTCGATTAATTTGCTTTCCCGCCCATATCCGCCCATGGAAACTAAAGTTATATTTTAATTTATCGTTCTTTTTATATACAGTAGAACAATTAAATGCTGAAATTTTGTTTAGTATATGAAACAGGGATGACTGAGTAATTATGTCTTTGTCAGGTATGACTACACAAACTATCTTGCCTCACTGTTACTTGTTCCATATGTAACAGAGTTGAGAGATATTCACTTCACTCTAGAGAAACACGGGGACAATGTAACCAAGCGGTCTACTGGTGGACATTTAGATTTCAATTATGACATTGCAAGACAAGGGTGTTAATCAACATTTTCAACATTTACCCAGAGACAAATCTGGCACATTGAGGGAACTGATGTCTGTGATTCTGTGCAATTTGCTGCACTCTATTTTTCATACACTGTTCCAGTTCCTTATGCTTCGCAGCATGACGCCAGTATCAAATAAACTAAAATGTGATGCTTTACCCTGTATGTGTTCAAAAGACACTGTAAATAGAGTGGCACTCAGGAAAGCTCACACTGTAACTCCACCATGGCCCAATAGTCCCCTTAAATTCAATCAAGCAGCACCAAATTGCACAGTATCGCAGACACCAGTTCCTTCAATGTGCCGGATTTTTCTCTGGGTAAATGTTGAAAATGTTGATTAACACCCTTGTCTTGCAATGTCATAATTGAAATCTAAATGTCCACCAATAACCCAAAGTCCACCAATAACCCAAAGTCTCATACTCTCATAACCCAAAGTCTCATACTTTGGGTTATTCATGTTTCAGACCGAGCTGTGGTGGTTTACACCCTTCTTAACATTTCACTGGGAGTTCCACTCTCAACCTCACAGCATTACCAACTTCCGTTAATTTTTAGCTGAGATCTGGAGAGCTGCCCGGAGAAGTTCTTTCTAATTGTGAGTGTGCCTGTTGTGGTGCTTCCAAAACGTACTAAACCCCCCTGCCACATTCCAGGGAGGAAATGTTGTGGCCGTGTTGTGGCCAGATCAATTAGAGGACCAAGGCACTCCCAATCCGAACCCAGACCCCGGGCTACATCAGCAAATATCTCAATTAGCATTGGTTGATACCAAGTTCACATTTTACCATTTAGTAAACCCATTCACTTCACAATTACTGTCTTACTGACACCAGTTTGCCTCTCAACCATAAATATAAATGCAATTTGTTTGATGTATTCTATAATAAAAATTATTTAATAGAACGTGAAAGCTGATCCAATTCTGTGGCCATACTAATGGAATGTATTCACTGTTATTCAATACCATGAAGGCTACTATCAAACTATGGTGGTGGAGTGTCTGCTGGGGAAGCAGCAAAATGGAAGAAAACTTGACAGCCCGGTCACGGAGGTCAGTTTGGTTCTGGGAAGCCCCCACGACTCAGTGGATGTGGTGGGAGAAAGGAGAGCGATCCTCCCTGATGGTGAACATAACCCCCCCCCCCCCCCCCCCCCCCCCCATCCATGTGGGCCACTCTGCACTGGGCAGCTGCCGTCAGACTTTGTGATCAACCCTGCCAACTCCCAGTAGACCACTCACATCAAAACTGACAAATGATCTCATGTGCAATATCAATTATACTATGTGCAATGATTTATATAATGTTATATGTCTTCTCTTCTCTTCTCTTCTCTTCTCTTCTCTTCTCTTCTCTTCTCTTCTCTTCTCTTCTCTCCTCTCCTCTTCTCTTCTCTTCTCTTCTCTTCTCTTCTCTTCTCTTCTCTTAAATCAACACAATTAATTTATATCACTTCAAAATGACCTGATTTCAATATTTCAAATTTCTTATGTACAACCTTACTAACGATATATCGTGTTTCTTCATACAGCAATTATACAGCATTTGTATCATTTTTAACCAATGCTTCCACTTCTTGTATCCCTGTATCTTATCCATCTTATCTTATTTTACAGTTTTTCACAATTGTTAACACACGTTTTTCAAAACAATAACAGCTTTTACTTAATCTCAATATTTCAAATGTTTTATGTGAAATCCTTGCTTGCACTGTTTTTGAATGGCATGATTCCATACTTTTTGTTTTGTTAAATCTGAATTGCCTCTTAACTTGTCGTATTGTATCGTATCATATCTTGTCTTGTCTCACCTTCGAATGTAAATTATTTCAATATTTCTATGTGCAATCCATTGTTTCTTTATTGTTATATGGCATGATTACCTACTTTGTATTAACAATGCTGCTATTTTGTTATCCCCATATAGTAATTTGCCTTTTTCTATCTTGTCTTTTCGTATCTCATTGTATCGTGTTGTATCTTATCTTTATGTATCATATCTTATCCCATCTCAAATTGACAGACTGATAAAAAAAGCCCATTAAGTAAGAGTTTAGTGTTTGGTTCAACCAATGCCAATATATCATTTTGGAACTGTTTTATGCATGACCAGAAACACATGCATGCACACATACATTATGTATACAGAGTAATTCTGCCAATGTCACAGACCCATCAAGTCTCTAATGTGTGGGCTGTGTGGGCTGGTGCACTTTAAATCCAGCCCCTTGCATTTCACATCACTCACAGCGGCTCCCATCCCCTCATCTACCTGAACCCTTACTCAGCAGGGCCCACTGCATGTGCTCACCCCTGTAGAAAACTGTCTTTATGGTAGTAGCAGCCATAATGTAGAAAATATCCCTTTACTGATATTCAGAGACATCCTCAGGAAAGATGTAACACAACCCTGACTAAGCTGTGAAATAACACTCATCACACTCGTATTGAATTTTCGAAAAGGAAACACTTATCCTAATAGGACTCTGAGTATTAGTCTTCAAAGCAATCAGAGCACAGATTAACACAGGACATTAAATGCTAAGCATGTAACATGATCTTTGATTGTCTCAGGGGTAGTTGTGACTTCACATTTGGTTATGTGCTGATGGCTGCTAGATTCTAATGTTTTCCAATCTGACGCCTCCCAAGTGAAAAAGTGTCTTCAAATGGTAGATATCTGATATGCTGAACCCACTGTGCAGTGGCCAGTGGAGCTGACGTAATTTACGGGACAACAATGCAACACTGGGCCCTTCAGTGTTGTAGGCCAATGTCCAATATGTGTGTTGGCCCTTAGTGCCCTCCTGGGGTGTGATCTGGGAGTGATCTTGTCTGTTATGCAGGTGGCTGATCTGGAGCACTTGTGGTCCATTGTTTGGAAGTTACATAAGTCCTGCCTGGCTCATCAGTCTCTGTTCCTCTCCCCAGGCACCACAAGTTCTGTTCTTTAAACATACGAGATTTGCAACCCCACCCTTCACTCACGCACACCCTACACCCCTGACTTCTCTGACTTCCACATTTTATATGAATCTAGATTTTGCATTTTGATTGATTTGATTTGATTTGGGTAACAAATATAATATTCTTTAATTGGTATAGTGGTGTGTCTCCCTTTTGTTGTGGCCAATTGAGCCTGGTCATGACAAATGGATGTGAGCACAGCCAAGCCTCAAGTGTTAAAGTAAAATGTCAGTAGTAGTAGTAGTAAGTGTGTCTCTTCTGCAGTGAGATTAATACAAATAACTTAATTTAACCTATCTTTATTGTATTTTTTATAACTTGGTGAGATGTGCGACCTCCTCTAGCATTGCCCTCCTCTAACTGCAGAAGTCACAATGCGCAGATGTGTGTTTGTGTGTGTGTGTGAGTGGGGGGGGGGGGGGGATCCATACAGCAGAACCAGAGATGTCATCTCTTTAAAACCCACACTCACGGGCACAGGGGACAGATCCACTTTTTTCATCATAGGGTGTTTTCGAGATTGTTGTTTTTGGGGTTGGGCGGATACAACTTGCTGGAATCTATTTGCACAAATCATCAAGAACGGTCAGACTTTTTGAAAATGAATTCCCAACTACGACACTGAAAGTTTGCTTGCTGTTGTTTTGCTTTGGAGAAGGCACTGTAATCTTCTGTAGACAGTCCAAACCCAGCATACAAATAAAGTAACAGTGTCTCACAGCAGCACACAGTAGTATATCTGACCCAAAGATATATTGGCCATACAACGGTCAGGTCCTAAAGAGTGTTTGTTGGTGTCAGTCACAACATCATATTTGGGACGAGGGTTGACCAATAACGACTGGTGGGGTTTGATGGGAGATGTGACAGCTTGTCCCCTGCCAGCGTGTGTGATAGCATCCTCTTGTGGACAGATGGAGCAAGTGCAGCTCTGGATAAATTTCTCACCCCTAGAAACAGATTTGTGTGGCAGCACAAATGTATGTCTTAACAAATGTACACTAAAGCATTAATGGAAAGAAACACAGGACCTTTTTTCAAGATAAATTAAATATATATATATATTTCTACCCTAATAAAATATTCCTGTATTCGTACTGTTATTGAATGTTTTGCCTTGTTTTAATCCACTCATCCCAAAGAGCTCAAATAAATAGTTAATTAGAATTGATTTGACAATAGTCATTCTCAAACCATCTGGGAACTGAAACAATCACAAAGAGAAGTCACTTATAATAATAATGGAATAAAAAGCATCACGTGACAACAAAGAAGATGTTAAGTCATCCCAGTCACTATCACCAAAATGTTCTGAGTTCCTCCAACTATAGATCTTTATCTGTTATTTTATATTAATGTCACTATGTTTGCAATGTTTGGAGCAATATTTAACCTTGAATAATATTATCACCAAGAATTTTTGGAAATAATTTTATTTAATCAAAGTTGCACATGCATATGAGTACTGCAATACCCTACATTTGAATCCTAATCATTTTTAGAATCTAGGACATGATGGTGAATATCCATTGTATGTTATATAAAATTACATTGAATATCGATACGTAAAATATGTATTACGTTTTCACTATGAAGTAGTTTTTAATTTGACAAAAATGTGTAAATAATTATTCTACCTTAAACAGTGCAATGCATTGATAAATAACCGTTGTTGCTGCATTATAGCAAAATCATTAGAATTGATATTTACCCTTTTCAGTCCAACAATAATGATTTTCTATGAATATAAGAAATGTTTATTTTGATGATAATTTATTTCGAAGATACTTGAGTTAATGTGTTAATGTACATTTCCAAATAGACTGATCAGTGTTGATTGAGCGTAACCAAAATCTGCAACATAGAATACGAAAAAATGAAAACGGAAACATTTCTGAATGCTCTGTATCTTTTAGGAGCAAATATATTTATGCAGCAACTCAAAGGAAATGATCAGATTCTATCCCCATTTCATTCTAATCTCACAATTCTAGAGTTCCTGTGTGTGCTTAAAGATCTGACATTTTATTCAACGACCCAACTGACGAGTGTGTGTAGAATAAGCACATGTTTTATTCATACAGGTTTTACAGGTCAAGTACACGAACAAAGTACTTGAACCAGTATCAATATAATAGCATTGATACGTCCCATGTGTCACATTGTCCGAGTTTTCCATTAATTCTGACCTGACAGGCCACACAACCTCTTCTCTTTGGCATTTTGCTCAACCACCTGCATACGAATGTACTATATAATATATAAGTTCTACTTGTCTATAACGATTTTTGGAGGAAAAGTTGGCCAATGATCTGAGTTCAGCTTTTCAGTCAAGTGAGTGAGCAGGACCATAATGTTGAGCAGTATCAGGGGCGAAGAATTAACCTAATACTGAATCCTCATTTGTATTTATAGAACACCGGCCTTTGTCCTCCGGGATTAAGATTCTCAGAGGAGGCTGTGTGTGCTTGTTTGTGTGTTTATGTGTGTGTGTATGTGTGTGTGAGTGCGTGCGTGCGCCTATGTGCACCTCTTCCATGCTTGTCATCTTTAATTGAGCACACAGCAGTGGAGGGAGAGCAGAACTCTTCAGCCTGCATTTTCACTGCTCACTCAAACATGACTCAATTCAATTCAATACGCTTTATTGGCAGAGCATTCACATGTGTGGCCTGGGCACAAATAGAATATTAAAGACTTATTGAAGAATTAAAAAAAACAATTGCAATGTAAACAGCAACATCAATAGTTATCAAGATAATGGAATAAAGGAATTATAATATGAAGTATAATTAGTACTGGTGCAAAGAGCAACATAGTAAATGTACAAATAATAGATGGAGATGGTATCACTAAATTTATTATGTTACAATATCTGTGTCCCACTGGTGTCTGTTGCGAGGGGAAACTTCTCACTTTGTGTAAAACTTTTGAATTTGCATTAATATTTTTCACATTTGGGGAAGAATTCCTCCCTAATGTGTGTTTTAATAAAAATGCCCAGGGACAGACTTGGACTAACACAATGTCCCTTGACTATCATACGTCACTTAATACAGGGGTGTGTGCTGGTGGATAATGAAGCGTCTGAAATAAAAGTCTGACTGTGGCACAGCCCGTCCTCCCCGGGCAGCCAGCTCTGATAGTTTCTGCCCTTCTTCATTTCCAAACTTTGGTCACTCAGTCTGTGTATCTTAAGTGTCTTTCTCCGATTGGTATCAGTGACTGTGGTCAGGTCATCTGCCTGTTTATGGCCAAATCAGTTTCTTATTTACAAAAGGAACATGTGGAAGAACCCATTGAATTTAGCTGCAAATCCAGATGAGTGGGTTGTTCCAGGAGTTTTATTTTCACTTTCTATAACGTTGCAAGATTTTTACATTTTTATAAATTTCCCAGGAAACGAGGTAAATTGGTTCAGCTGGAATGAATTTTAAAGGGACTATTGGGTACAGGGTTTCACTGAGAATAAACCACATTGTTTTTCTTGACCTCAACAAAATCCTTCTCCCCATCAAGATGTGTTCACTCTTACCTTGACCTTAGCCTTAACCCAATCTTACCCTAACTACAGGGGGTGGAGGACAAATGGAAACACAACTGAGGGAGCAGTGTTCCACACAACAGGGGGAGATCCTGTTTGCCCAGGGACAAACCTCATGGTAGTAATCATGACACAAGGGAAATGTGTGGTGGTGTGATATGACATGTCCTGTGCTTTGAGTCATTGCACTTGTCAGGCAGGCTGCTTTATATTATAATAGAGTCTGTTCTTAAACAATTTAATAAGTACACTGCCCTAGTGCCACACACGATAATATCTTAAATTTGTGACCCTGATGTATTCTAAAGTGTTGAAGAGGACGTTTGAAAAATCAATCCAAACAGCGTGTAGACCACAGCAGACTTTATTAAAACAAATCCCCTCCATTGCATGCAGCACAGTCAAGCATCTTGATACATTACAGCAACTGAATTTGACAAAATCGCGTGAATTTACAACAAGGTTTGGTGATGTCGCGCAATATTTAACTGGAATGACCAAATCAGCATTAGACAGAGTGCAGTTACAACACATTTAATAAGTGCACCATTTACACAAGTTTCTTTTTTTTTTAACTCTACTCATTTGATCATTAATATGTTTCAATGCAGAGACCTAACATACGTATGGGTCCGTCACAAATTATTTCCCAGCATAATTCTAATGATTGTGAATAAGCTCACTTTATAAAAAGTGGTCCCATGTGGCCCGAAGGAAACATACTGTGGGTCTGATTCCACATACTTACAGTGGAATAGTGATTGTCTTGTGCTACAGTTGTGGGAAATTCTTGCTCACTGTGCATAAGACACATCATGAATCAATAACAATTATGTAAAAAAAATAAAATAGATTAAAAAACAATGGCCCTTGCCTGCCATTATATATTAAACTTAACTGCTTTTGCTAAAGAGGCCATAAATAAAAGCACTTATATGTGGGGTATAACCTGCTAACTCTGAGCAAGGCTGGAATTTTTTTTTACTTTCTATGCAGCCCCCTAAACATTGATCACGTATGTGTTTTATATGTATATTAATGTGACAAATTTATCTTCGCAACCCATTCATTTCACTTTACACAAAGAAGACATTTCTTCACAAACAGCCACGGAAAAGCAGACACACACAAACTCCAGTCACACACACAAACACACACAATGTGCAAAACATTCATTGCAATACTCAAAAGCTTCACTTTGATTGTACTCAACAGAACCTGGACTTCACCCCATATACCAAACTTCATACACAGAAGACACAGAAGCGGCATAGACAGTAAGGACAGGGGGGGGGGGGGGGGGGCATTACAATGAGGAAAATGACAAACAGCGACAGATTAAAGCTGAGTTGCAGATAGCACATTGTCATATTCTGAACCTGCAGCCTTGCCTGTCATGCACAGTTGGGCTTCTTTGAAGAAGTGTCAGAAGTTTGCAAAAATCCAAAAAGACAAATGAGCTAAATAATGACCACTGCTCGGCTGCTGACACAAACACATGTGACTGCTGAGTGAGCTGTTTCGATCCCTTTGTGACATTTTACATCCACAACCTGAAACTCAGAATTTTCATCCTAACTTTGGTCCTGCAATCGGGTCTCAGATTACACAGCTCCCCCCCCCCCCAGCCCCCGTCCCCCCCACTGCCTTTTGGTCAATGGCTGGGCTCCTCCTGCAGGAGCTCGAAGGTCAGTTGCGTGATGTGCCGCCATGCTTGTTGGATGTGACGGGACTCTGTGGTTCGTGCACAGATGGCGAAGCGCAGGACAAAGCGTCCAGAGAGCTGACAAGGCACCAGGTGGATCTCTCTGCTCTTTGAGATCTTTTTCAGCAGGTTCTGGGTCAGCTCATTGGAGCCCTGAGAGGAGAGAGAGCGAGGAAGAGGTCAAAGCCAAGTGTTTCGGATTTAGCTGATATGTGACACTCATCTAATGTTTCGCGTTGCACTCAACATTAATTGTTTGTTGGGTGGGTAATTTATAAATGATTTGCTTGTTTTGAAAACTATAATGGCAGAGTGAGACTGCATTCATTAATATCAGTCCTGGAATTATGTCAGATTTGTTTAACCAGGATCCATAAAGTATTCGCTACAAAACTGTTGAAAAACGACAAAACTATTGAAATGGCAAAGAAAATAAAAACAAAAACCCCTGGGTCCACACTTCTGCATCCTACCACCATTTTTTGTATCGATCTGACCAGTTGATTTGTCTGTCTGACTAAAGCTGTTTTCAGAGATGCACTGATAATCATTATTACAACTCACAGATCTATACGTTTTATTCTGTCTGAAAAATGGATGGCAGATATGATTTTGATAAATTTCTACAGATGAAGTTGAATGTTACATCTCAGATCTACCTGTACAGTAGATGTCCACTGTGATCTATCTACAACAGGTACAGAGGGTTTAACTGGGTGAGACAATACGGATGAGACAGATTCATCAGTGTCAGTCCCAAAAGCGGTTCTCTGTGTTGTATGTTGTTACCTTAAGCCTGAAGCAGACCAGTCCCATGATGACCTCAGCACAGATCTCAAACCGCTTGTCGGCTCGCACCAAACTCTCAAACTCTTTGGCCAGGTCCACTTGCTGCAAATACAAGACAGATTATAATGTACCCAATGCACGGTTTTAAATATGTAACAGTGTATACCAGAGAAGTCCATGCAGCTCCACTTATTCTGCATTGTGAGGTCTTCAGTTATATTTATCCCTTTTCATTCAGAAGTGTATAGGGCTTAGATACAGTGCAAGAGAGCAAACTGTGAAGAACATTTTTATCAAACTTGTTGCCTGCAAGTAGCGGCACCAAAGGCTGTAATTGTCTTGATCTCCACTCGATGGCAGTGCTGCAACATTACACGGTGCAGCACTGTCAGCCGTGTAGATTTGACCCCTTCGGTGAGCACTTTTCTACTCACCGCCTTGACTATGGAATACATTCTACAACTGTATGCTCATTGATCACCAAAAGCCTTTTATTAGAAGGATTGAAGAATGAAGCACTGAGAGGCCATCGAGAGCAGAATAGCGCTGTAGAAATACAGACCATTTACAAACCATTTACTGTCTTAGAGGCACTGGTCAAGTTAGTTAAATATCAGGACTCATTAGCCATAAAGTACTCTGGAAAACATCATCGCCCTCTCATCATTGCCTCCTGTAGAATAATGTCAAAACTGCTCCTATCATTACCCCCCCCCCCCCTCCCCCCATGTCTCAGAGACGTGTGGGGGAACTAGAAGTGCATCACTGCATCTAATCCCAACTTCCTGCCAGTCCCCCTCGAATGTAGTCAAACATGTCTTAAATGAAAGAAATCTGTTTAACAAATAGCTTGATTCCCAGCCAGTCGTTCACCACCATCCAGATGTGATACGATTGTTTTACCACTACATTAATGCTCAGTCAGTAGGAAGGACTTGTATTATACACAAAGACATTAAGATTAGTCATTTACAATGATTTTTATTAATGGCGATGCATAATCAGTATTTTTTCCGTTATTGGTTAAACAGGAATCTCTCTGCGTTACACATGCTGTGTTTCCATTTAAACAACTCTAACTCTGAGATTTAGTTACAGAATTCCAGAAACAGACTGCTCAATCTAATCTGGAAGACGGATGTGGTGTGTCATGGGTTATGGCTGCAGGGATCAATGCTGCCTCTGCTGCCGCTTCATTTCGAATGGAGAGTAAAAACAAAACAGGCTCATTTGATTGACAGTGCAGACTGGAGGGAGGAAGAGGAAGATGAGGCGGAGAGACAGGCAAGCAAGGGTGAAGCGACGGGGAAGAAAGGGCAATGGGGGAAAAGGGGATAGGTGCGGGTGGCAGAGGAGAAGAAAATGTCAGGATAAAAAGGAGATACAGGCCAAACACTTATGACTGACAGGATGTGCTGATGAGGAGAGAGACGAGGAGGGAGGCTGCTGAGGGGACTTTAGTGGTAAGGAGGATTAGGAGGGGTGAGACGACGGGGGAAGGGAGGGAGGAAGGAGATGGCATTTACTCTGACGGCATAAGTAATTGTAAGATGCCTTTTTTTCTTTCCTAAGGTTGATTGGGTTCAAATGAACAGGCGAGAAAGTGAAGCCTGAATGCAAACTAGTAATTTACTGTATAACAAAGCACAAGTAAGTCAGGGTTCAGATGACCTTAATGACTCAACAGGATTACCACACTGATATTGCTAATACCACATTTGCTACAATTGATTTATTTTGAAACAACTTTAACAACCCTTTATCACTTTGCTCACTTCCTTGTATTATTAGCACAAAATTAAACAGCAACTACTTATTCATGTAACTTTGTTTTCTGATGCTTCTTGATAAAAACAGTATGCAAAAAAATGCACTCCATTTCATTAAGCACCAGTTGAATAAATTCTACCTTAATAGCCGTGAACCAGTAACTTGTTGGTGTTAGATCTGGAGCACTCAAAGTCACATAACAGATTATAAAATGACAAATAAATATAACATTTTATTTAACCTGCAAGCATATAACCTTATATACTTATATAACCTTATATACTTATATAACCTTATATACTTGCAGGTCTGTCAATATGTAAATGAGCCCCGCCCCTGTCCCCATCCATACATCAGCTGCCTGCCTGCGGCTCTGCGTTCACTCATCGAATACACAAACCTCTGCTGGTTCTCTGTTTGTATCGATACTTCACACCGCGCGATGACAAGTCAAATTAGCGGAATGAACAATCAATCTGCAAACCAAATTTAAAGCAATGTTTCAGAATGTTTAATGTATCACTCTCATCGCATAGGTATTGGATAACAGGAGCCTTTAGCTTGACTACATTATCAAAAACCTAATAATGTGATGAACCTTGGACCATAAAGACGATCTACCTTAGCTAACCTGCCAGTTAACTGCAAATAATCAACTACTCCTATGGTTTGTTATCGGTTATCAGATGTGTGTGCTATGTAAAATGTAAAACAATATGGAAAGCTTCACCGTTCCTTGTCCTATGTCATTCTACACTGCAGTTCCAAGGGGGAATACTCAGCCATGTTTTACTCATGATACATCACATTGTGTCACATGAAAAAAGAAAAGCCCATTATGACTTTATTAACAAGGTTAAAAACTGGAGGGGTCTTAGATTACGTTCAGATAACATACTGAAGAGTTGAATGTTGTTAGGGAGGGTGATTTGTACGTGAACATGTTGGATCATGAAGGTATGGACAAAAATCATCTTAAAAACGTGACAGTGTGATAACCTTGTGTGAACGTCGGCTCATTCAGGGGATTGCCTACCTTGCGTATGTGAGCCTGAAGACCTTTGAGCCCGTACATTCGGAAGACAAACCACAACTTAAGCGAGCGAAATCTTCTTCCCAGTGGAATCTGCCAATGCTGCGGGACAGATGAGGGTGAGAAGACCATAATGGTTATAGCTAACAAGTCTGTATATTAACTAATGTTGATTTGATTTATGTAAAATGACCAATAATAACTAATAATGAATCTTACCCTATAATCTGTGACCAGGCCTGCCAAAAGGAGAAAGAGACAATCAGACAATAATTCCTGTTACATCTTAAAAGTAATACCATTATATATATATATTATTGTGATATTAACTTTTTACACTGGTCACGGTGCCGTCTCTTCTACAACTTTCAGCTCCTGAGTTCTGACACTGAACACTAAGTAGCTTTGGAAATGTATCTTTTGTGAGGCAGTTCTATTTTGTCCAGGTGTTGCAGTCATTGTTGCAGCCCACATCCTTTATCTCACTCATCGCTGCCCACACACACACACACACACACACACACACACACACACACACACACACACACATACACACACACAGACACACACACACAGACACACACACACACACACACACACACGCAGACACACACAGAGACACACATACACTAACACCGTTAGCTGCGAGTAGCTCATCTCCACAGAATGGAGGCCCGTGTTAGCGGGTGCTAATAACCACTAATTAGATTGAAGAGTCCAGATTGTATGAGAGAGGGCTTTTGTAAGGTGCCTCAGTGTGGTGGGAGCTTCTCTCTGTCTGCTCGTCTGTCTGTCCGACAAATTACAGTGCAGCTCTGAGCCCATCTGCAGGCGAGGAGCGTGTGCACCTGTGCACACAGAAGTAACACACACAGACACACGCAGACACACACACATAGACACACAAACAGACTCTGACACATGTTAAGATTTATAGTTCTTCAAGTCTTATCACTCTAAAAATATTTTTGGAAGGTAGTAGGGGTTTGTAGTCTTACCAAATCACTCTCACACACACACACACTCACACACACACACACACAAGAGAGGGTGACTAATGGTGTGTATCAATTAAATTAAACTACTTCACAAATACTGTAAATCAGCTTAACCTCAGGTAGGATAGGATTATAAAATCATTAAGATGGCTCACAGAAGCCAACATTCACACACGACCTCAAAACACAAAATCCAAGTCTTTAACAATCCCTTTCACAGAAGTGAGCACCAGAGAAAATGTCACGAGTTTCAAGGTCTAAAATTCAGCTTGGTCCTGACAAATAAGTTGTAATGCAGTAAAGCACAGACACACTCACACTTAGCTGTCACACGTTTCTTTTTGCCTACCTTTATCTGGATTAGGCTGCACTGCATTTCACTAGTGCAATGCTTCAGCACGTTTATAGTGTTTTCGTTGATCAGACAAAAGTGCATCCTGGCTAAAATTAATGAACCCAGGGCCTCACAATGTGAACAGTGAACAAAGTCCCACATTGTTGCTCTTATGTAATTCAGTCGAGTTCATGAAAGCTGATCTGTGATCGTTGATTCAAACAATGTCGGAGAAGTGACTCTACCTGACTCCTGGTTTTCATGTTTCAGGTACAGTGGGTCCACCTTGAAGGCTCCAATAATGTCTGCTCTCTTCTTCACCCTTTTCACAGGTGTCAAATAAATACCACATATGTACAAATTCAGAAATGTTTGCCTTGGCAAACATGATTTTGGTCAGCAGGGTCATACAATATGTTTAATTTACATTGCTTGAGTGTGTTAGATTTAACATGTTTGTCATGATTTATCATATTATTGTTATGTTTCATTCGACCTGATATTATAGCATATTACATCACATTTATAACGCAAACCAAAAAATGAAGATATCTCAGTGTTATGTCAGTAGCAAGAGACTGAGCTAGAGGTGATGAAACAAGCCATCTCTTCCCCGCGCCACATGTCAGTGTTTGTGATTCCTCTGTTTCCACCTTGTGCGGAGCATGTGTGGTTTTGTCTGCTGCTGACAGACGGGGCAGATGGAAGGCGTACTTCTATTTTCACCGTGCAAATGAGTGAGGGGTGTATAGATATCAGTTCTGTGATGACAACTGCCCCCTCTGGGGTAAATCGGAACACCTTGGGCAAATATACTCATGCGACTAAGATGCTAGGTGCTAAAAATTGCATGCCGGGCTCTTTTGTTCAACAGGTCATTGTGTGACTGTATGCACACAAAGGAAATACTCTTTCCTTTAATTAAGCTCTAATTAGTATTTCAGGAATATGTGCTGGAGTTGTTAAAGGTATAACTTTCATATTTAACGTGTGTCAGACAACTCACCACATCGTAGAGCAGTCAAAGTTGACTAAAAGCCATTTGTGTGGGTTGAAGTTGAACGAGTCAGCAAACTGTAAAAGATAAAAACTGTCAGAGGACCAGGGATTACGAGTTGCTATCAATAATCTCTGGGGTCTGCTGGATTACTTTTTTAAAGGTGTAACCAATTACCCAGAAAAAATTGATTGTGGTGATAAAAAAATTCTGCAAGTAAACCTACTATAAAACATATTAATTTGCCATCACTGACACAAGCGTTTCATCAACAGCTTTATCTAGACTGAAGCAGCCACAATTTATTTGAAATGCAAAAGAGGAGCGCTGAGCCAACAGCGTGCAGAAATAACCCTTTCCTGGCATGTCTGATTCAAAGAAAGACAAACCCCACCTAATCTGCTCCCATCTTTTTGTTGGCTATCTTTTGTAATTTCCTTTTCTCCTACCTCCACAGATGCAATAACACAGCATACAGAGAGAGAGACAACGTGAAACAGACTCCTGGCTGACAGTTGCCATGCTGACTGATTCAAAGAGCGCTGCTTGCCTGCTCGTCCATCACTCATATCCTAGCAACCAGCCCTCGAGCCAGGGCTGCGCTCTCATCCAAAAAGCCTTCTCCATGTCTCCATCAAGGATGGTCATGTCAAAGTTATGTACTTTAACTACAGTACAGAATATAAACTCCACTAAATATTACTGCATACAGCTTAAACACGTTTGTGAACTTAACTTCCTTACAGAGGTCCCCGTTTTCTTATTTTCTTAACGCATAAGAAATATAAGAAAATGTAAAAATGCAAGTTAAATTGAAAGAAAAGCTTTAACTGTACATTTCCAGGAGCAAATTTTATAGCCACGTCTGCAGGAGAAGAGATGAAACAACAGTTGGTTCCGTTTTTCTCTGTCTCCCCACCAACATCGTATGAATTTGTGTGTCTAATAAACAGTGATATCTAAAGGTCTAACGCTGCCTCAGGAAATTACTTTGTCCTTATCTCTGCGTCTCTGCACAGCTTGGGGAGCGGCAGCTGCCTCGGCAGCCTCAAACAGCAGATAGATGCTCCCGCCTCACTCCCGTCGATTGTCTGGCCTATTACTCACTCTTGCATGCTTCCTCCTTGACATTAACATTACGCCACTTTGGAACAGAAAACAAAGCTGCTGGATATAATCAGTATGCGGTTAGTGTTTTCGGTCATAGATGTGACGGGAGATATTTTACAACCTATTGAACAGAATGAGGCACCCTTGTTATTTGGCAGCAAGTGTATCTATGCAAGCGGACGCTCACTTGAAGTTTCAAACCACACTAAACACGTCCAACACATATTGGGATGTTCAAAGTTAAACTCTTGACATGACATTTTTCTCGTGAAAATTCTTAGAGCAGCTCGATCATTGACATTCGGTCAACTTTACAAAACACACGATTACTAGCAGTAAATACATACATATAAATGTTTCAATATTTTTACACACCTCAATGCCGTTCAACAAAGGCCTAAACTCAGGGCAGATAAATGCACTCCCAGCATAAGCTGCATCGATGTGCATCCACAGATTTTCCTCATTACCTGGAAGAAAGCGAGAGATTATTTCTGTCAGATTGAATTCCACAATACGGGATGTAAAACCTGTAGTTTCTGGATTGTATTGAGCTGGTCATGATTGAGGATTATTGAAATTAAAAATAAATGATTCAAATAATTGTTAGTTGCAAAAAAATTCAAGCATCACACTTGGTTGGAGGTAGTTTGTGCAGAGAGAGAGAGAGAGAGAGAGAGAGAGAGAGAGAGAGAGAGAGAGAGAGAGAGAGAGAGAGAGAGTAGTCTCCCTGTAAAACAAAGTATTTTCAAGTGTGTGCTGCTGTGATGACTCACATATGGGCCCCAGCTCGGTGATGTGATCAAAAGCACACGATGGAGTGGTGCCGAGAGTCGCGCAAAACTGAAACAAACACACAAACACACACACACATTCAAATCAGTCAAGTGTTTATTACCTGTGCTGTTTTCACGGTCTCAACAGTGACAGATTCAATTGTGCAGGAGACTTTAATGAAGCACCATCATTGCAGCTCCTGAGACCTGCTGCTTGTACACAAAGACTGAAATAAATGTCTTATTTGAACATTCAGCGGATCACATGCAGCCAGGTTGGACACAGAGCTGATTCAAAGCTGCTGGACCACCGCAGCCTCCGGAACATTACACCCTGATAGTGATCTGTGGGTCCAGCTGAGACAGGGATTATTGTCCTTAACAAGATAGACGTAGATTAGGTTCAACAGAAACACAGTTATCCTTCAGCAGAGGCCTCGGGGTGTGCAAAGCAGAGCTGGAGCTGTCAACTCAGTGGGTGGTTGCGCAATTGGTGTCGAGCGCATCCAATGACAGACGTGTGTAATCTAATTTGCTGTGAAGAATAGTCATATTTAATGTTGGAGCTGTGTCTGTCCACTGTGTGTGTCCGCTGTGTGATAGCTGCATAGATGGATACAGATTTGTATTTACATAGAAAGGGATGAGTCCAGCTGCTTTGTCCTCCTCCACCATCTTCTTCAGCATGTCCCCTTTGACGGCGTAGCTGTCGTCTGTAGGAACATTCCTCATCATGACTCCTCCAATCAGAGCCGCACGCTCCACCGAGGAGTGAGCCTGAGGAGCAGAGAGATGCAACGTTTGTGAGTGGTGACAAAGATCTATTGAATCATTTTATATTGTGTGAATATTTGATAAACAAACACATAGGACAGTCAAAGTCAAGTCTAAGTTTATTTTTATTTTTTTTAAATATAAGAATTCATTAATATATTAAAAACAATATGTGTTCACTCTAAACATCATACATCTTTGAGTGTGTTTATTTGAATGTTTAAATATTTTATGTAACGTTAGAAAAACAGTCCAAATAATTTTATGATAATTGTAGATTTCAGCATGTAGCAATTTACAGATTGTAAGTTTTTAGCATCTAAGAGAAACATCAATACTTTAGTATTTCTGACGTGTACACACCAGTGGAGCAGTGTTCCTGAGTATAAAGAACTAACTGGTCTCCATGTAAAGGTCTATGTGGCCCTCAGGCAGCTGCTATAACCCAATCACCAAGTCAGCCTGGTATTAAACCTGATCAGAGCGAGCGACTGCCTGACCGACCCTCTGTCTCTGTCAGTCACTGAAATCCTCCTGCACTATACAGAGGTAACCTTTTATGATCTAAGTTCACATAGACTGTTCTCCAATGAGACCAGTTACAGAATCCAGAGTGCACAGTTGCAGTTGTATCTCCATTTGACTTGCAGCACTGGACATGCAGATTTTGTTACTTTAAGCAGTGTTGAAAACATTGAGATTCACTCATATCTGAAACCGTGTTGACTTAAACTGATGTGTAAAGTCAGGACTTTGGGTAAGATAAATGGAAATAGAGTTTTAGTTCAGCCATGAACCAAACAGGAGTACGACTGTGAATGTGTTGTTCCTATTACCTGCTCCGAGGTGTACGCCACCAGTTTGGAGAAGATTTCCGCCTCTGCTTTTTCAGGCTCTGACGCCTGAATCCTTCGGATTGCTTTACAACGAGCGGCGAGCAGCGACATCAGGGTTGCCTCACTGGCTGTGCTCTGTTGGAGGATCATGAGAAACTCGTTCATTCTCAGCAACCACCTGATGGCGAAATTTTGACTGAGGAGAAAATGGCCTATCTTCCCTATATTTAATTTTTAAACTTATTCTGTTAGGCGAGGTTCATTTTGATTTTTCGAAAAGAGCATCTATGGTTTTGGAGCTGTGAGAAGTAGATGACAAGTCCGTTGAGTGGTGGACTATTCAGAAGATTGTGGATCGTATAATCAAACATTATGGCAGCTAGTGGCCTCTGAGGCGGGAAAAGCAAACAAGTCATATATCATCACCAGGATTATTGGGTATCCTGGCTACTATAAACAGAATAAGGTGTCAACATCAAATCTATATTACGTATCCTGATTACAGGAGGTGTTAACATGCAAACACACCCACAATTATTGGGTACTACTGTATTATCTTCAATGATCCAGTGTAAACATGAAAGGTAAATAATATATTGACTCTTCTATTTCTGTTTTCCATAATCTATTTATAGCATTTAGTTTGTGTGTCCCTATTCATGCACACATGCAATTATCCCCAACAAACATAGAAAGTATTCAATCCCTAATACGAAGATGAGATGTGTCTTGTCTCTACAAGTGATTATAAGATTTGATGTTGCTGTTGATCCTAATACATCATAAATGAAAATCATTGAAGGAGTAATGGCCGTGTACATATGTAATGCCATTGCATAATCATCATTTACATCCTATGGTGGTGACTGATCTTCTCTATAAAAGCGGCAGGTTATGTCTCTAATCTCTGGTTGCTAAAGTTAATACATAATCAAAATAAATGACTTATTTTCTGACTTCATGTTAAAAGTCTGTTTTAAGCCAGAGGCAAAAAAACAACACCCACGTGTAGGGTAGCATCAAAATGCTAATTTTATTCTGAATTTATTTATGTATTTTACATCCACTGATGTAGGTTGTGTTTTTATGGGAAGGGGATTATGTGTTTTGGTTCTTTTCTTGTTATGTATTATGCTGTAATTGTTGTCTGATTGTGGCACACTGAGGCAAACAACTGAGTGTGTTGAATCTTGAATATGAAAGGACTTATATGTTTGAGTACATTTGCATTTGTGAAATCTAAGCAGGCTATTATTACTAATTCAAATAAGTAATAATAAAATCCAATAATTAACATTTGATGCTGTTGAATTTTCAGTGTTGATTTGAACGCTGTGACACCTCCACATTTTCATTAGAGGAGAAAATGACTTCATGTGGAAACAGTGTGATGAGTCATCATCCATGCAGCCTGATCCGGAGAACATCGTTTGAGGCCACATTACCACAAGTCAATGAAATGTTCAAATCATTCAGTCGATGAGCACAAATTGCCACCAACACCAGCATCCTAATATAAGCTTTGTCATTTGTGTCATAACAAATTTGAAGCGGAAAAAGATTAAGCCCAACCTTTTGAGAGGTTAGGGATCCACGCAATGGATCAATCATCCGACCTACCCATCAGACCACATTGATTATCAGGAGCTCTGAGGAATTGGAAAGTGTAGGAACATAAACTCAAAACGACCTCAGGCTTCCAAACGTACCCAAGTGCACGTCCTGTCCTTCAGACATCAGCCTATTATCTATTATCATATAGAGAAATAGCACAACTGACATTTGTTTTCGATTTTTACTACAACAAACATCATGACTCCCAATCGTTTTTTTATATGATCATTTCCAGAATGGTTTATACACAAATAAACTGATAAACCAAAAAGAAATCCAAGAATCCTGGTGAGAGGAAGATGGAATTTATCACACCGTTATTTATTCGCACTGATACTTGAATCTGTTATTTTGGCATTTATTCTAATCACGGACAAAGAGACATCTCCCTTCACCAGAGTCTCACGACTCACGCGACAGTAGAAAAAGAGAAATCTGAGGTCACCATGGGGTCTTTTTGAAAGCCTCCCACTTCCCCTTTGTGTTGGAATAAGGTTTATAATAATAGGCTGGCAATGTGCTGTCACAATACTCATTAGCCTCAGCTGCAGTGAAAAGAGCCACATTTGTTGCCATAGTGAGCTGGTAAAGCTGCACTTAAAAAAAGGAGAGTGGCAAGACCGAAACAAAAACACTTTGAACCAGATGAGCCTGCGCACACAAACACACACACACACACACACGCTCACAATAGAGGAGATATGAATGATCTGTCATCAGAGTGCACACTCAGGCTCCACCAGTCCCACACACACAAACACACACACATATATATAAATACTGTTGCCATCAGTGGAACACTAGGCGATTTCTTAGCCTATTGCCACACAAAACAATCCCAGCACCATCAGCGTCACCTGTCTGCCTGTGGATGACATATTAAAAGGCAATTTCCTGCCAATGTGCAGCCGGTGTGAAGCAGGAACAGAGAGAAACAACAAATCAATAGTACACAAATTGCTGATGAATACGGTTTCCCCTGAGTTTTGAGTGTGTAGGGACACCTTTGTTTTCCTGCGTGTCAGTGCTGGCGAGTCAGTACATCAGAGAAATTACAGACATGTCAAAGAAAAGTCGCAGTTAGACGACACTCACTTGGATGACGCCTCCTCCGGTTCCGTGAGTTCCGGCAAAGAAACACTCGGGCAGATGCAGCATCTTGCCGAGCCAATCTAACATCACTGTCTCCAGCTCTGTGCAGGCCGGACTGGAAGCCTGAATAACACACACACACACCCGAAACACACAAACATCAGAAAAAGGGCTCTGTTTGCGTTTGTTGTAGAAGTGAATTGAGGATGCAGAGAGTCTGACACTGAGAAGAAGTGTTACCCAGGAGAACCCAATGCAGCCAATGGCTCCACAGAGCATGTCGGCCAACATGGCGGGGAAAGAGGAAGCAGCTGGGAAGTAGGCGAAGAAGTAGGGGCTGTGCCAGTGTGTCACCTGGAGACAGACAAAAACGAGTCATTCAGATGAAACTTTAGCTCAGGTGGACACTGACATTACATTGACAGTTATCTACTTCCTTTCTGGTATCGGAATGGAGGCGTTGGAGTGTTGTTGCCGTGTTACAGGTCAGAGTGACGCCAGGATTAGTATAAAATAGAGAATTAGAGTTTCTGAAAGCAACCCCCTCTGTTCATCAGTGACCCAACACTTTACTGTTTGTCATCTGTGTCTGACAACTTATCTTATCGGTTTATTCAAGATTAATGAATAAACCGACACTCACAACACAAGGGTTGAATTCACATTAACACTGCTTGTGGAGTGAGGTGGCGTATACTTTACAATAAACACTGACGGAGCTGAAACAAACTGATGAATTGAATTTGATTATCCTCTCCAGAACAATACATGAACAGTACATGAAGTGTAATATAGACACACACAGCATCAGATGCTGCTCATTGAGCCACTAAATACTGCACTTTCTGTCACCAGTTTCATAAAACTCATATAGCACCGGGAACTGATAAATGCCACACAGACAGACTGATACATCTGCATGTTTCCCTCTACATTTTGTCTGGACTGTAGGAGAAAACCAGTCCTGAGACAGACGTAACATGCCCCAGCTTTAAAGTAATCGGGCTTAAACCAGCGATGCTATTGATGAAGGCGATAAAGCACCATGTTGCCTAAAATACTTGTTCTCCTTGTTCTCATCCTATATTGCTATAATCTTTTTAAAGTTAAGACATAAGGGTTGTAGAATAAATGTATATGTTGTGGCGCAAGAGAAACTACATCCAGATCACCGGGTTTGAATGTTAATAAGTTTGCAGCATGAATGTCATATACATAAAAGGTTGAGTGAGACATTATTTTATATAACTTTAAAAATGTTGCCTTTAACATCTTTACATGTACTCTAAAATCACATCATCTTTTAAATACCTCTGCCAAGGAGGTTATACAGTATTATCACTGGCTTCGTTATTTAACAGGACTACAAGAAAACTACAAGACCCATTACCCCCAAAACCTGGACAAAAGATTTGGTTAAGGTCAGAGATGATTCCATACAATTTTGGTGCAGATCTTCTTTTTTTTAACTTTCTTTAGCAATGTCAGATTTCAACATATGAATTGATTTCTCAGACAATAATTCATGGATCTTGAATAAAAAATCTGTCAGGTAAAGTGGACTGAGTGACCTAAGATCCTTGATGGATGTAGACATTCTAGTTCAATCCAAGTTACCAGGTTAGTTGAGACAAATGAAATGATGAAAACAAGCTGTTGCTTGTTAGCATTGCTGAAAAGATAATACTGAGCTGAACAAACGGATTCATGTCATTTCTGGCTTTGTCTGTATTTTATAATAAGCAAAGGAAGAGACTGTAGCAGCTGATATGTTCGTGTCTCCTTCCAAATTGCTGTGATCATGTGACTCAATTGGTGGTTCCCCGACAGAAAGTGCCTCGTACACTCTACACTATTATTTTCTAAAATGATCTAAAATGCTACATTGAATGAGAAGAGAGTCTACAACATTGTGTGCGTCAAGAAAACAGCAGAACTCACGCCCGGCATAATGACCCTCTCCACATCTCTCATGATTTCCTCATAAGTCTCCGGCTCCAGTGGAGCCTCACTGGGGATCAAGGAACGAAGATACCCTGGTTCCAGGTCTGGGTAGACCGGCCGCTGTTCTATGTTCTCCAGGTAGTCGGCCACATAGTCCACCATCTCCTTTCCTCTGCGACGAAACTCTGTTGCATCCATGGTCCGACTGCGAAAAATATCACACTAACACTTTATTCCTTTGTTGCTATTTCAACCAGTTAGATTAGGGATTACACACACACACACACACACGTTTAACCCTTGATCTCAGTGGTATGAATGGGATGTTTGTTGCAGAGTTAAGCAGGTTCATGATGTTAAGTGAGGCGAGAGAGTTTTATAATGTGTGAAAATGAATAACATAGAGTATAGATATGTTCAAACACGACTTCACCCTTGATGAAGGGACTCATGGAAATACAGTCAACACTTGCACTGAGAATTTATCTCCTGAACAGTTGCAGTTACAACGGCTTTTTCAAAACAGTAGTAACACACACGCTGATCTGGTTACATTTTCAAATATTCTGTCTGGCTACAAAGTTCGAAGTTTGAGCTCTTTTTTCCATAATTTCAACATTTGTTTTATTTGATTTTATAGAGTAGGCACTTTTAAAAAATGCTGTATTTATAAAAAAGTTACATCGATCAGATCAACACTTGGTTTCCTAATAAATTATAGGTTGTTTATAGATTGATAAATAAAGCTTGTAAAGCGTGTGTGTAAGTTTACTGTGTATTTGCAGACTGCTGTTATAAACTCATTCCCTCATAAACACAGAGCCAAAGGGCAGTTTCATAAACCTTGACCATAAAGCCAGGATAATGAGAAGCCACAGAAACTCTTGAACGTTGCCCCTCGCTCTTGCACTCGATCATTCAACAAGTGTTTCACCCTGCATGTTTCTTTGCCTTCTGTAGAGGCAAAGCCCTTATCCTTCTCATGATCTCAAATAGGATTAGACGTGGTGTGTGTGTCTCTCTGTGTGTGTGTGTGTGTGTGTGTGAGTGTGTGTGTGTGTAAATGTGTGTGTGTTTGTCTATTCACTCACAATTTCAGGTGAGAGCTTCAGCTCTTTGGATGCTGGATCCTCTTCTGTTCCTCTGGCGTCGGCAAACAGACGGACAAACAGGCAGGCACGTGCAGTTTGTTTGTTTGTATGTGTGTGTGTGTGTGTAAGCAGGACAGGAGGCATATGCTCCTTTTTATCTTGCCACTAACCACCCCCACCCACCCGGACCCCGTGAGCCTAGCCAATGGGAGCAGGGCTGATATCCGACTGCGAGAAGGACACATTCATTTTCTGAAGCTGTGATTACAGTGCCACACACTTGGATATATGTGAATATGCTTATTCTTATGTACAGAGATATCACGTATCAAGCTGTGTTTACAAAGATTAGAAAGACATGAGTGGGGATGAAAAAGTAAGGCCACCATTCGCAAAATTCTGCATTTATGTACAAATAAAAACATAAATTTTAATAAATAATACAAATCACTGTATTGTCTATATATTGAGTAGATAATTAATAAATAGATTGAAATATGAACTTTATTGATCCCAAATTGGGAAATGATTGTGTGACAGCAGCATTTTCAGGGCGTTGCACATCGAGCATCGCGCTGATGGTTCTTGGTTTGTCACTTCTTGTATCACTTAAATAAATACAAGAAGTGACAAATCATGAATAAGAGACAAGCGTGCAAAACTGCAGTTGTTGTATGCAGAATCATCTTTGAGGTGAAAAGGTCGTAGTTGCAATTAAAGACTTGTGACCGGAGCTGGTGTTTCGCATCTGTACCTTGTCTCAACCTTTTCCAGTACAAATCCCTTGCTCTCCTGTTTTCTTAGTTCAATGCTATGCCATTGACATATCTTACTCTATTATACTGTGAAGTCACCTCCATCACTGGCTGGTGACCTGTCAATGTTTTGTGGAATTGGCACAAGAGTGTATGACCTTTAAGATATACACTGTGCAAAGAAGTGCCAGTTTGATACCAGTGTCTTTGCTAATTTCAGAAAAATGCAATTGTCATTTTAAACAGCAAATGCACTTCAATTGATCTGAGTGCCAGTAGGTGAGTGACCTGATCCTTTCGGTCAGCTCCCACTCTTTTTAATTGTTTCCTTTTGTTAGCCTTCAATTTTTCCTTTTTTAGAGTGCAGCAAACACGGTTTTGTGAGTTTTGTGTAAAAGATTATGAAAAAGTTGTTCTGGACTGCAAATCTTTAAACATGTTAATCTTTTCTCCTGCCCACAACAAAACTCAAAGCCTTGAAATCTCACTCTTTTTGCATGACTGATAATCCAAAGGGTGTGACACACAGATGGTGTCAAGGGGTCAGTTCTCAGTGTGGCCGGTCTTCTACTGCAGAGACCTGATTTCATCTGTATCAGCCTTCTCATGTCATATAATGAAGTATTGTAAGGATTTATTGGCAACATGGTTCCATGTTTTCCAACACTAATTCATTACTTTTACTTAAAATACTACAATTCACTCTGTTTTTATAAGTCCTTGAACTCGTTGTGACATTACTCCATCTAGTGGAGGAATTAAGCATTACTCTTTAACTGGAATTCGAGCAGAATGTAAAGTACAATAGTAACCTGAGAATTGTGTATTTGGCCCAGGAAAGGACCTGCAATTTAAAATGTGATTTTCAGATCATGGACACATATGGAAACACACAAAACTGATATCCGTTGCCAAGACGAGCACAGAAAATAAAGGTTTGTATTACACTCTCTTCCTTTCTTGTTGGTAGAGGTTTCAAAGGTTTCTCTCAATAAAGACAAACAAAGGCTTTTTATATCAATGTATTAATGTTTTATTCTAATTACAATAAACAGAATATATCAGTCCCTTATTTGTACAAAAATACCTGAAAAGGTTACAATTATGATTTATAAGCCATTCAACTATTTACAGATTGAAGCAAAGCACATTATGAATACAGGACCTCTCTCTTACAAAAAAGAGATAAGCTACTGTTTTCTTTTGCATTCCCTGAAATACGTAACAGTTTATATTTCAATATGTATACATACAGAAATATGTGTATATATGCACACATATATACACATATTGTATATATAAACATATATACATATATATTTACTTTTCTCATTTGTACAGCCATGGTATCTTGCATTGTGACAATGTTATGAAAATGCAAAAGAGCCAAGATGAAAATCCATCAATCCAACTTTGCAGGATCGGGGCCAGTTTGCTTTCGCTTTTAAAACTCAACTGAAAGTGCAGCAGAAAAAAAACAACGAGCATCCACTCTCAAGCACCTTTTGGCGCCAGAGTTTTTGAGTGTGAATGGTCCCATCTGAAGCATTGCTTTATCTGTCTTTATGCACAGAAAGAGAAGTCACCAGAGGCACCATCTGTGGTTACATGTCACCTGGCTACCAAAACTGTTGGTTCTTTTATTTACACAATCTAAATGTGCACTTGATCCTCTCCATAATACACATCTTAATATGAGTAAATGGACCAGATTAGGCTGAATCGATGCATGAAAAATTAGCATGTGTTTTTTAAATTGAAAACTGAGGCTTAATAGCTAAATCAGCTCAGGTAGTCAGGCAGGTAGTTTAGGCTTTTTTTCTTCTTCTTAAATGAACAGTTTAAACAATAATATTCAAAAAACACTGTTAAACTAAATGTACTCTTTTTTTAAGCACGGGATCTACTCAATTTTGCTCCGAAGATATTTTCAAGTAATCACAACTAGCAGATGCGTGGTGCACATAATGGAGAAAAGTTAACAACTCGCAGCTCAATGAAACTACAATATTCACGAGTCATCATCATCCTCTACATAGACGTCCTCGAGACCTGATGGACCAGTAGTTTTTAACATGCTCTTAATCAACCCTGAGCAACCCAGTTACATTCATCTCTGTTAAGTGTAAAAAATGTTGAAGTCCAATTCACCTGATTCATTAGTCCATGTATCCACTATTTGAGTTTAATTTCTGCCTTTTGCATTGAGAGCAACTAAGATCCAGCAACTAT
This sequence comes from Platichthys flesus, assembly GCF_949316205.1. Lineage (NCBI taxonomy): Eukaryota > Metazoa > Chordata > Actinopteri > Pleuronectiformes > Pleuronectidae > Platichthys > Platichthys flesus. Next base: position 9,965,793 of record NC_084955.1, read on the forward strand.
CTTCTTTGTGAAACACTGACTCCACCGTACAACACCTGACCCGTCCCTCACCTTAACCTCAGCTACCATTCACATCAGTCGGGGAAAATAATGGGAATTTAAGAAGGAGATCAAAGTGGGGTGAGTGAATCTGAATCTGAGGGGACTGTAGATTAATACTAACATCAACATTTCAGTGAGAACCTATTCAGCAATCCAATCCAGATCACAACGAATCATCAACATCTCAAACATGATTAAGAATCCCTACACTATACACATTCATGCAAAAGATCACAACTACCTGCTAATTTAAGTTTCTTCACTCTGAGATCAACGCTGTGACCCTGCTGATCATGTTGTTCTGATGTGGTTTGGTTAGTTCCTTGTTCATTGCAGTTATAAGGGTATAAATTAACTCAGAGGAAATTGTGACAATGCCTTATAACATATATTTTGTTGTCTATTTTTTCAATTATAACTCATAGTATTTTAAGATGATTTAACTTGACTTTAATGGACTTTTTTACTACATCTAAATCTCTACAATTCTTTCCTCAGTAAAAGGCATTTCAACAGTGAATTATGAGCATGTTGAAGTTTACTTGACCCAGTTTCCCAAAACATGTGTTGTTTTGTTACTTTAATATCTATGGTCACCTAGTCAGCTCTGGGAGGAAAATATGAGGCCTTTTTTTAATATTAACTATTATGTATTTTATAGATTGGGGTGAAAAAAAGAAACATTAAAAGGGTATGAAAATATATCTTAGTCATTATTAATGCTTTGGGAAGCTCAAGTAATTTTGTTATCAATTTCACAACATTCGGGCTGTCATATATTGGAATGACAATGTTAATACTATGGATGCAAGTGTTCTTTTGAAAAATACATCACTTCATAACAAGTGTTGATGACAAAATAATTCTGAATAATCATAACTTAAAAAAAAATTAGTCCATAGTTGCTAGGTCATTACAGTAATACAAATAATAAAATAAAAATAAATCACACGGGTCAATCATTTCATGGTAACAAAAGAAAACAGTACAGAACAGCGCTGAGAAAAAGAAATCTAAAATTTTCAAGTAATCACATCCAGATAAATAAATACATTTTGCTGCAACAATACTTTAAAAATGATTGAGTCATTGCATCTTAGATGGTGACCACGCAAAGTGTCGATATAGTGCGGCTATTCTGCATCTCAGATGGTCGGTCACCTGAAAAAAAACCTGCAGGTAAATAAAAGATGGCTGCTTTCAAAGGAGTGACGAGAAATTTCAGGCGAAGAAACGGAAAAACTAAAAATGCCGTTTGTCTTAAGACATTTTAGGAAGAGGGATTCTAAACCCAATTCACCAGGAGAGACGCAAGTGACCAGGATTAGTTTAGATAGCTTCCCCGAGTTTTGAGATGGCAGAGATCTTTGCTGAAATCATATTCTGAAACTAACTAAGAGTTGTCTACCCTCTGCCCTCAGTCTGATGCTCTCTTTACTGTCTTAGCGTCACAGCATGCACTGTGAGTCAGTAAACTGAAATGTAGAGACATGGGTTAATAGGTCCTGTGAGAGTTTTGCACTCTTAAGCCTAAATGTTCCGGCTCTACACTAGAGAAATGTGGGTTTCCTGTCTTTATTTTTTATTTTTCCTGTGGTCTTTCAGCTTGAGAGCAGGAAATCAAGGAGCAATACACCTGACATTGTATTGGTATGGGAATTTTGACAGACATGTTGGACAAAAAAACTCCAAAAACCGGAGAGCAGATTGTTCACGTACGCACAGAAACGGCACAGGAGCTTAAGCTGGACAGCAGGAAATCGGAGTGCAAGCGCTGGGCTTTGAGTGCAAGCGTAACAACATCTGAATGAGAAATCAACAAGTCCTGCTCTCAACCTGAATAAAGAAACAAGACATAATGCATTGAGACTGGGTGAAACGGGCAGAGAGGAAACGTGGAGGAGCCTGAGAGGCAGCGATCGTTCTGTTTTCATAATTCTGATATGTGACAAACTGCTCTCTTTTCAGACTGTTTCACTCAAACAGGTGGTGTGAAGTAGGCAGTGGGTGTGTGTTTGTGTGATACAGTTTGTTCACAGGCAGGTAAAGGCCGCATCGTGCGACGTGCAATGCACAGAGTCAACTGTCAGTGTGGAGTCAGAGCCACCGAAACCATGATGGACACCTTCTCTCTATCTCCCGGATGTAGTAGATAAGTTTGGCAAAGAACAACGGAAGATTGGGTTTCCTTTCATTCGCTGACTGTTACGTGTTAAATGCCAGTGATCATGTTCCCTGTGCTGCAGCGTGGATAGAAAAAACGGCATTCTCCGCTGTCCCACTTTATCTGATGCAACAGGTAGCTTTATGTAGGCCTGTTTTTTGCCTGTAGGGAGAGACAATGGATACAACTACCACATATGGCTTCTTTTGAAAAACAAATCCTGGATACAGTTGTTTTAATACTCGTAATATTACCCTGAATGACACCATGGTTCGATTTATGCTCTTTTTGTGAGAGTTGCCCGGGACAATAGACGCGTGCAGTAGAATAACAAGTGCAGATTTACCCCATTGTAGCTTATACAGAGAAAAGAGGGTTTTCAAATATCCAGACTGCAAAAAATTTGATATGAAACAATGAATAAAGATGAATTTGATGACAAGACATACGTGTATCAACGAGAAAAGAAACCCTGTGTTTTCAGAGATGAGCAAATTAATTTCTGAGAGGATGATGAATGCAGACTTGTCCAGTATAAAAATACTTTGTTCTAATAGTTCCAGATTTTTACGTAGCCATTTTTTTCTCCAGGTACATTGACCTGACAAACTCATCCACGTTTAATTGTGGACCTTGCATGCCTACAACACTAGAGGGCAGCCGCATTGTCTCACAGTTAAGTCAAGGTCATGCACTGTCAAAGGCCACTCCCAGTTCGGTGCGTGCAAAACAATCACCTCTCCATCTGCAGTTCATTCTTTGAGGACGTGTGATGAGAAGTTTGCGGTGAGGAAAGTGTTTATTCTCAGGAGAGCAGAGTGGTCCTAACCGAAGCTCGACTTGTCCTGCTGATTGTCCAGTTGAAGGGAAACACGGACTTCGCTTCAAAACAACCAGGTAGGATTTGGGGTCCAAGCTTATTGACGACTGTGGAAAGTGAGACCGTGGATTTTGCAAACAGCGCTGACACCAATAGCAGTGTTCATTCCCTCTACGCCCTCTCTTCACGGCGGAGGGACAGAGTGGGCGAGTTTGCGCGTCCGACTCCTCAAACATCCATGCAAACTCAAAAGAAATCCAACGAGTCAGCGGTCTCTGGCGGACTCACGGCGATATAAAACAACGACAATGAAACATCAGTCAATTCACCAGCTTCTTATAAAGATAAAAAAAAAAGAAAAAAGAACCGCCCGACAGCACGATTCCTTTTGCTTTGCTTGTTCTAGGCAGAGTCAGGTCAAGTGATGGGGGCGGAGTCAGAGGATCTGAAGATGTCATAAGGCCACGACGGTGCACGGGTGTTTGAGTTTACAAGGCAGCACTCCTCTGTTGAGCTGGTAGAACTCTACCAGCTGAATCAGGTCGGTGAATTTGGTGGCGCCATCGTCAAGGCTGAAGAAGCTCTGGCCGTCCTCTTCACACTGGCAGTGGCATCGGGGCCGGTTGAGGGAGAGCAGGGTCACAGCAGGGGGCGAAAGGAGAGAGAGGACAAGGTGAGAAAAAGACCACAGCTACGATTTTTGCACGTATGCAGTTTTTTAGCAACAAATTTTATTATGATCGCATTAAGCTAGACTTTTTTATTCAAATTTAAACTTAAATGATCCTAATTCATTGCTTTGTGGGATTCGCACAATGACAACAACAAAAATTAAAATTATTAGCTAAGGTGAGGAACCTTTTTTGATCAACATAACAGTCAAAGTAACGTTTACAATTTTCCCCTCAAAAAAAGAAAGGATCACCACAAACTGTAGAAAACAAAATTTCTGAAAATTATCAAACACATTGAGATTCATACCGGTAGTATCTGGAAATGTTTGAATTTCTGGTGATGGCACAAGGTGAGCACAAACGCCTTGGGGTTACTCTGACTGACTCTCAGCAGAAACAACCTGTACAACAAGGAAAAGGAGGAACATGGTGTGATTAAAACAGCTGCATAATAAAAAAATACTTCAACTGTTGTTTCCTTGTGTGTTTGTTCGCCAGCAGGATTACTACTTAAAACTACTCTACCAATTTCTGAGTAACTTTCTGGAGGGGTGGGGCGTGATCCAAAGAAGAACCCAGGACATTTTCGTGTAGATTTGGATCGGGGGGGGGGGGGGGGGGGGGGGGGGGATCTAGCATTTTTTCCCCCACACTTTCTTTAGGATTTCTTTATAAAAGCGATTTTCAAGATTATCCTTGATTCCTCAGAGAAGAATTCATGGATCTTGCTCTTGATCATCTGGTGCAGACCTAATACAAATCAGGATCTAATTAATGATAAAACATTAATTATTAATGGGCCTTGGTGCCTCTACTTGGTGTATGTCTAGCTGTCGGTGTGTTTGAACTGCTCCAGCTCACTCACCCATCTACTTGTCCTTGCTGGTGGATAATGCGATGGGATTCTTCTCTGGATATCCTGCCGTGAAACCACAGCTGTGCTATGTGGATAACTGCAGAGAGAGGGGAAAATATGTCAAAATCTTTCAAATGATCTCAACTGACAAAAAGAAATGTGAAAAAGAGGTGAACAAACAACACAAAGTGTGGTTGAACTTACCTGAGCTTAGTGAGGAGTGGTGCAGTGGACTGTGGGAGCCTAATATGTTCATTCGTTGACTCCTCTTCTGAGAGAGAGGCCACACAGAGACAACACAACAGGGATTATTTCACGATCTGGTATCTTACATCAGAAAGAATGCTTCTACCACACACACACACACACACTAAAAATATCTAAATGTAAGAAGAGCAGGTCAGATGTTATTAATGTAGAACAAAAATATTCTCTATGGTATTCATCTACGATTCCTTTATATTTAAGTTTCAAAATCATTTACATGCCATATTAATTATATGGACTTAATTGTGTGTGAGCGTAAATTCAGATTCATTAGACATATTCTTCCACTTTTGCCATCAGCCCTTCAGCTTTATGAAAAGACAAACAGCATTTGTCAGGTCTAGGTAAATGTAGAAAATCATCGCTGGAAAAATACTCTGTATGAATATTTGAGCAAAGATAAACGTTGCCATCTGTCGAGGTGTGTCTTAGGTCTGCCTGCAGCATTGTTGACAGAGATGAGATTAAAACCGAGGCTGTGTCTCACCCTCCACGCGTGTCCCTCCTCCATGGCAGCACTCTGGGCCTCCACAGGGTTGTCGATCACCCTGCCTATCCTCCCTGAGAAATCCATGGCCACGAGGGAGTTCTCCGACACACTCCGCTAGGGGGCAACAGAAACACACCAGTCAGACGACAGCGTTTCAAAGTAATGCTATGAGCTGAAAACGAAGGAAATGGAAACTTACCACAGGAGCCGAGAAGTGTGAAATTAAGGTTTTTCTTTGTTGAGGAATCTTGTAATTCTGATACAATCCAATTCCATACTATGAAGGAAAGAGGGGAACACAATGGTCAACAGACATTAGAAAAATCCTTAATACAAATATTTCAAACATCTGCTTACTGATTTTGAACAGTGCTCAGGAGCAAAACAAATGCACAAGAAAGAAAGATGGAAAGAGAGAAAGAAATAAAAATTAAAATGCCCTTTAACCAAAGTTGCTCTAATTGGTATAGAATAAAAAAGATGTTTATTTATTGTTTGAGATATTTACTATTTTTGAGACAGTTACCTTAAAGAGTCGGAAGGCGGTCATCCAACAGGTCCTTGCCTGCTCGTCCTCGGCACACAGCATCCTCAAGTCTTTCAACTCCCCTCGAGCTTTGTTGGGCTGCAAGAGACCATTTTTCAGATTCAGAACAGAGATAGAAACCTACTTATCACATGATATTGTATAATTTGTCAACATCGCCACCATTATCATCTTCATCACTAAACTCAAAAGGATGATGAGAAAAACCTCAGTATTGAGAAATACAGCAGTAAGCCAGATGCTCTCGTTTATCAAGTACAAGCCAGTGGCCTTTTTGTGAGACTCTGAGCTGCACAGGATGTCAATCATGACTCGGCTCCCAATGTTTCATGAGGAATCGGCTTCATCTCAGCACTTTGATCTGCGACTCACCTTGATACAGAAGCCGTAGTCTGTGGGCGCACCGTGATACTTTTTGCCTGTGATGACAGTGAAGATGTTGCTTTCTTCTAAGTCTGCGAGTAACTGTAGATGTCTGGGCTCCTGGAGACAGAAATAATTAATAAGTCAGAGCAGCGCAGAGAGACACGGCCCGGAGGCACGCTGAAAGACACAGACCACCATCAATAACAGTCATGTTGCTTTGACGGTAATTACATTTTATCAGGAATATTTACTGCATTACTGTAAACATGTATTTAGTACACGCATGAATTCTAAAAGGATAGGATAAAGACTGTAATCATGAAGCAATAATGTAGTTTTATGTCAAGAAGAGGTACAATTAGATTTATTCTATCAGCTGAAGATGACAAGTAGCCGTTACCTTTGAGGCTCCTTTTGTCGAGCAGTAGAGTCCCGAGCGCCGCAGGAACATGTAAACTTTCTTCCACGACTTCCTCCCCACCTCCTTCACATACAGATACCCCTGTATCTCTGGACAGCTACTGGTCGTGAGGAAGTTCTGAAAGATGGAGCAACAAATACATGATGCACAACATTTTGGATTTATTCGCTCTAATAATAGTCCCTGTCAATGACTCTCTGCCACGGGAGGATCACATCTGAAGCCTCACGCTCCCTTCCACCTGGGATTGCTTTTTCCTGTCAAAAAAATAAGCTGTCACCCCGGGTTTCCTGCATCAGTCAGACTGACGGGCCGATAATTGAGACGACCGGCAGGATTTTGGCTTCTTACACACCACAGCAGTGACCACACTGAGATCAGACATTGTGCGAGAGTCTGAAACACCAGCTGTGCATTTTAGAAGAAGGCCGACAGGATCACATTTTCAGCTTCTTGAATATGATTTTCTTTTTCTGGTTTCTTTGCTCTTCTAATGAGAGTAAAGTGAACATTTTTGATTTGTGGACAAAACATGACATTTGAAGAAGGAACTGGGGGTTCGGGAAACACAGAGCAATATTTTTTACCATATTCTGAAATTTTATCGAACAAAAAACTGAATCAAATTGCTTAGTCCATAAATATATATATAAAATATATAAATAAAAATAAATACATATATACATTGATAAGTATATAAGTATAGGGGTTATGTTTTGAGGTGGACCTGTAATTAGTTTCTGAAGATATTATCTTATATTATGGATTAAAATGAAAAAAGCATGTAAACATAAAGTTTGATGCAACATGTAACCACAGAACACTCTCAGTCGACATGCAGTACATTCTTATTGGGGAACTTTTAAGCTTAATTGTCTTGAGAATTTCTGAAGTGTTTTGGATTTTGCGGGTTTCATGCCCCACAAAAATATAATTATGAAGTTATAGGTTATGTTATTAGAGCTGAATTGGAACATGTGGCGTCGAGGTAACCAGTTCCAGAGGACGCTCAAGCTCATTTTCCCAGTGTTTTGGAAACAGCCTCACAATGGGCCTCATCATGCATTTTTTCCTAGAGTTCCAGCAGTTTTACTTTTCAGCCTCTACACCTTGAGGCTTTGCATTGACATATGGTTCTTGCGTAACGGCAAACATCGGCAACACCTGCTCGGGCTCGGGTCATAAAACATCCCGGTTTGGACAGCACTCTAATTGAGTGCAAAGATCTTGTGTTTAGAAGAAGTCAAACACTGGGGATTCCTGACACAATTTTGGCTCCCCCCCCATCATCCCCATTCATTTATTGACTCCTCTGCGTAGAGCACAATGGAGCGAAACGTCTATGTGATCAGCCGGGGGGAGTTAAAAGCTTTCTGTGAGTGGCAAGGATGAAGGGATGGATTCCCCTTGTGGTTGTGCCTCTGACAGCTCCATTACATGATACAGGAGAGAGCCAGACTGCATGTAAACCCTCCATCCATTAAAACCAAAGCTCTTCAAAGTCCCAACAACCTTTTTTTGTCTGCTCTCCTCCTGGACTTTTTCTCTTCTTTGCGTGTTTTGAGAAATCTGTCCTACTTGGCCCGGGAGCGGTCGGTGAGGCGGAGAAGTAGCTTGACACACGTTGGAGAATGTGCACTGAGCAAACACACCGCAGGCAGGTGAAGAATAGCATGTTCTATAACTGACTGACTAATTCCATCCATCAGAAGTGTCGGACCTGCGGTGCATGTGCCGAGACAGTCGTGTGTCAACAGGGGATCAACAGTAGTTATTACTGCAGGCTCTGACGAGACAGGCTGTCTCAGGGTCAGAGGTGAGGTATGTCTGCTTGACTGTACAGTATGTAACGGGTGCTGACTGTGCAACAAACCGAGCTGTGTGTGTGTCAGACACAGGAGAAAGTGGGTGTGTACTTGTGTGTGTTCCATGTACCTGAAGGAGCTGGGATGGTGGAATCGTTCGATTGCTTTCCTGGCACCACGCGACCATGTGCTCCGGGAAAAACGTCTGGTGGAAGAAGAAGAAGACGGCGGCATTAGAGGCAGACGGAGACGATCAGCCACCGTGTGGATAATTACAGTGTGTAAGGATTTCGTGACAGAAGAAGAATCGTCAGGAAAATGTCACTACTACAATCAACTGTCATAATATATATCACTTAACGAGTAGAGACATTTTTTTGTTTAGGAACATGCCTGTCATTTCATCTCTGAAAATGACAGGCATTGCATTATTAAGAGCAAACCAATACCATTAGCAAGTGTTTACGTAAAAATATCTGCAGTCATTAACTATTCTTCTTGTAGTCGCAACTTTGCAGTTTTTGTTTAGAATGATCAAAAAACTGCAAAGCCGTAATCCACAGGGAGGTTTAATTTTGGTTACAGGCTACAGGTGTAGCCTATTTCAACAAGAGGACGTCAGGAGTGACATGAATGTTAAGAAACATTTTAGCAGCAGCAATTACCAAGGGGTTTCTGAAGAATTCATATTTGGCATAGTTCTTCCTGAAGAGGAACCTACTGTCGCTGCTCATGGAGGCCTGGACCTGAACCACCAGCTCATGGTCTTCTAGACAGCGCTCTGAGGCGAGACGGGGAAAAAAGAGAAAGAGCAAGATTATTACAACTGTGAATTTTGATTATCGGGCTGGCTGAAGTAATAATAGAAAAAATAAAATAAACGTTATCATTGTAAACTCTGCGTACCCTGAAATTAGCAGGGCTGCTCTTCTTTGGCGCATTAAAACAAACAATAAATGAACCAACACATAATAATATAAAAAGTATAAACCTAAATATACCCTGATATGGAAATTAATAGCAGTCATATGTTATTGCCAATGCGGATACAACATGATTACACGTAATAATAATAATAATAATATAAGATATCCTGTCAGATGGGTGAATATTAATATGAATATCTGAAAAAGTATTAGAATAAAGAATAAAGGTTTCATGGTAATAGAGTTATTAATTTGAATATTAAAAACACTGTTCTTTTTTTACAGTGGAACTCTGTAATGACTCTTGCAGATATCATAATCTGAAGGGGGGGGGGGGGGGAATCGGCCATTTCTCAGGAGCCAGAAACCAGAAAGTTGAAGAAAAAAACACCACCACCTTGATGTATTTTAAGCACCAGCAATCTTCTATATGATTAAAGGTTAGATTAAAGTTAATATATAATTTTAGGCGATACTGTATTCAGCGTAAAAAAGAAAGTGGTCGATGTGCCTCAACGGCTCCAAAACTTTGCTGGCTTTCATTTAAATGCTCGGTGGCCTGGAAGGATCTTTTAAATTGCAGACTGGTTTCAATGGTTTGTGCTCATCAAACCAGCTGTGACGGATGATCAGACCGAGGCCGCACTCAGTGGATGTGAATGGAAGGAGGATGTGATTCAGCTCAAAGTGTGTCCGTGAATAAATGTGGTCAGGGGTCCCGGTGATTTATATTCCCTGAGTGCGATGCAGAAACCGGACATGAATCAGTCGATTCCAACAGCCTTACAAGTTTTCTTAAAATAAAAATACATCCTTTTCTTTCCCCGGTAGCTTTAATTACAGTTAAACAAACTTTTGCACCACTTCTATGGTCTGACACCTCGCTCCGATGTGAAAACTGACCACTTCTTACAACAATATCTAGTTTCACGTACCCACTCATTCTTCCTCTTCTTTCCCCTGTGTCACAATCTCCCAAACACTGTCACGACTCTTCTTCTCCTCCCTCCCTTCATCCTGTCGTCTGTCTGATGAGTCACTCATGTTCGTGACAGTGACTCACCCCGGCAACACCACCTCACTGTCCCGGAGTTGTTAACCTTTTTTTCACGCTGACAAGTCGAGGTCAGTGTCACTTATCTCAAAGGGGCCATTTCATCCCATTCGGCGTGGGCAGCGGTGTACGGGAATAGGCTTCTCTATTCAAACACACTATTGTTCGGGGTCTCTCTCAAATGGCTATTCTCGTCTACCGCCCGACCACATGTGCACACATTAAGTGTCACGGCACATGTGCAGTGCAGACCTACAGTCTGTGCACACACAAACACACACACACACACACACGCACATTAACACCCGAGGAGGATTCTCACGAACTGACTCATCTCATACTGTAAAAGAAATAAAAAAATACACTCACCTCAAATGACTAAACACACTTATTCCCAAACGCATTTCTGGTTTTCCAGCGGGTCACTAAACATACACAGACGACTATAAAACGGTCAACACTTAATGGAGAAGGAATTTACATTTACAACAAGCAACTTTTGATAATTATAGGAAAAATACAGCAAAAACAGAACTGACAGAGCTATAAACCAAATCATTGGTCAGAAACACTCAATTACTGTTATAAATATACATAAACATCTGTACAATACTACTATATATACACAGGAATAACAAAAACAATATGAAGAATTCTATAGTTTTTTCCCACATCTTTTTTCAAGTGTGGTGTTTCAGTTTGAGAGCAGGACTTTCAGTTTCAGATTTTATAAGCAATTAATATATACCCCTTGCGCTTGCACTCTAATAGCCCCTGCTTTGCTCTGCTTGCACTCATACTGTACCCTTGCATTCAGACATTTTGTTGATTGGACAGATTGTGCTCCAGCTCCAGCTCTTCTCCTGGCTCTCATGCTAATTCTGTGCATGTGTGAAAATGTGTTGAATTTGTTTCTTCTGCTTCAAGATTTTTTTATCGACAACTCAATTCCCCAACCAATAGAATGTCAGGTGTAGTGTTGACAAAGTTTTAGTTTAACCTCTTGGAGTGATCTGTAAGGGTGGTTACTTTAACCGGGTTTAAGCACTCCCATCCTTTACGACTTTACCATAACACTGACTTCCTGTCGGTGTGCACAAACTATAAATAATGTCACCTTTATGGCTCAGAAGTCCAGCAGATCGCGTGTGGGACAATTTCATTTATCAACGCCACACCTGCCACCCTGTTGGTTGGGGAAATTTGACACTTCCAATGAAAGGAGAGAAGTGAAATCCGAGAGCAGAATCTGAGTGCAAGCGTAAAACCAATCTAGGCACAATCAGGGGTGATTTGAGTCTGCAGGGTTTTGAAGGGGATAACACACAAAAGCACACACACACACAAGCACACACACCTTTAATTTGAACTACTGTTTCATCACATCTAATTTACTGAAATTCCTTAACATAGAACATGATGAGCAGTTCTCCCGGACCTGAACAGAATGAGGTTTCAGTACAGGTGAGCCAGAATAGAATAAGAGCTATAATAGATTAGAGCTACTCTGAGCCAAAAATGATGTCACTCACAACGAGTCAGCTTAACTGTATTTGGCAGCATGGCGTTGGCAGCCCTGATGAGAAATGTAATCAGATCTTGATGGATGGTGAAATATTAGGTTAGAGCCGTGGGACCTGTTCTTTGAATAATGTAATATATATATATATATATATATATATATATATATATATATTTATATATAAAAAGCATGGTGGTGGATTGTGGCGCAGAAGCTCGTGTGTGTGTGGATGTGACTGTAAATCCAAGAGAAAAACAGAGACTACACCTGCGCGAGTTGTCTGGTTGAAAAGGCAGAAACGCTGAGTTTTCATATGTTTTTCTTTTCCTCTCTTGATTTCACTACAAGGCACACTGCACTATATAAAACCTACACCCCCCTCTCCCACATCTGTTAAACTGTACAGACATGAGCGTGGAGCACAGGCTCAACTTGTATTCCATAAGTGCTTTATAATCGCCCTCTCCTCAGGGGGAGGTTGGGTTTTTCTAACGTTCAGCTGCCCACAGCTTTCCAAATTTACTGCGATGGTGCCAAGTCTAACACAACATCGCCCTGACAGAAACGCAAAGCCCTTCTCCTTCTTAATGTGGCAACTTCTCAAAACTCCCTGATTGAGCAGGGGTTTTTATCACCGTTGTTTACTTTTTACAGTATTTCCTTGTGTCATTTTTACGCCTCCCTTGAAAAAAAGTGCCAAGCTCAGTAAGCTAAATATACATATGCCTTTATTCCCCTTTATATGAAGGATTTGCTGTGTAACATGTCGTCCCTCCCATCTTCCCTTCTTCCCTAAACTGTAATTTGAAATCCTCCACCACTATATTATTTCACTTTCCTGAGAAGGTTGAGCCGTCTTCATTCAAAGTTCAGAGTTCGCTGTCTGGTGCAGCGATGGAGCTTCTATTTTCAGGAGAGAACCTAAAGAACCTTGACTATTAAAAATATCCTTTAAAACGCCACCTCAATTATCTCCATCACCCTTCTGCCGTGTCATTTATATCACCCGATCGATAACATTACACCGACGCTGATACTGAGACGAGTGCAAGTCGTCAAAAGGGTTTTGTTACGGTTACCTCAGTGCAGCTCTGAATCCATAACCTTCAGTTATCACCTGCTTTTCCTTTAGTTGCTCATGTGCCGGCTTCCGCTGTGAGCCCTTCATATCGCTCCACTTGAAAAAAAGCCACCGCAACATAATATTCTGCATAACAATCTCTCTTCACAGGTAACTCAACTGGAGCAGAACTGTACTGGATCTTTAGCCTGACAGATTTAAAAATATAAGTGATATATTTCGAATGTCAAACTGTATATGATCCTCTTGCTTACCCTCTCTGTCACCTTCTGCCTCATAAACCACCAACACTAAAACCACCAACACCAAATTACTATGCGATGCTTGGAAAGTCTAAAAACAGCCAAATGTATCAATGGCTGGGTTTGTTTAATTTATGAGATGGAACCGATGGGGTACTATCTGCTGGTGAGGATTGCTACACTTTGGAAAGGCCGTCTCTGATTACTTCCATGCAGTAACTTCAGGAAACCGGAATCATCTTTCATTGACTCAGGCAATTAGCATCAGCCGTCTTGAGGTTTGGGATTATTAATTATCAGCCTCCACTTCAAGCAGCGACAGGTCAATCTCATGAAACCACTGCACAGTTAGCTCACACATCTCAACTCTCGGCCGCCTCTTCACTGCTGAATCACAAAATCATTGGGCCGTCAGTCCTAAAGCAACTATGACCTCACATGTAATGCATTATTTATCTCCACCACTTTCGGTTTCGCACACAAGCTGATCAATACCTTTAACCTACATTGTCTTTTTTTCAGGGACAAGCAGCTCAGTGTGTGTGTGTGTGTGTGTGTGTGTGTGTGTGTGTGTGTGTGTGTGTGTGTGTGTTTGTCCGCCTCAGTTCATCATGACATAGCGCTCTCTGCCTCTCTCTCTCTACTTCTACAGCAACCTTTCACACAGCCACTGTGTTGCACTTGACTAGACCACTGAACATTGCGCTCCGTTTGTGCATATGTTGTATAGTATGCACATGCACTCATGCTTGAAAACATGCCTGCGTGAGAATGTGCGGCTGGACCGTGTGTACCCAGTATGCGGACACGGACGTATGCATTCCTACGAGCGAGTACACCTGCGTGTGCCAGTGACTGCGCCGCGTGGCTCGGCTTATCCACAAGACCGCAAACGCCTGTGTGGACGAGTGGGAGAGCGAGTGTCCGTTCATGTGTGTTCATGTGTGTTCATGTGTGTTCATGTGGGCTTCTGTGTGTATGCGAACAGTGTCTGCCCCTTACCTAGTCCTAGCAGCGGGTGGTGTTCAACAAGTGCCCAACTGTTGTCATCCAAACAATGGCTTTTATAAACCAGGAGCTGGCACAGGTCCCTGGCTGTCATGTCGGCCGGGATCTCCACCACTTTACACATCCCGTCTTCACTGAAGATCTTCACAATCTGTGGGTAGAAAAAACACGGTTCAGCCATCATGAATTTGAGGTCATTTGAATGGAGTTGGGTAAAATGACAAAACAGAGCAGATAATTAAAAAAGACATCGAAGTCACAAAATGAACGGTTGTTCACTTTTCCAGTTAAATGAACACAGTCGTGATGAAGCTGTTGAACACAAACCATTTCTGAAAACCCTGCCTAATAGGTGGGTGATGCCGGCAATTTTCCTCAAACTCTAGAGCAGTATTTATCGTATATAGCACCCCATACACTATGGCATACTCCCTGTGATTATGCCACACAATAGAAAAAGCATGGACTGCGCAGCAATTGTGGCGTTAGAAATCACAGACAAGCAGCACTTAAAGCAACTTGTTGGTGTGATACAGCAGCAAATATACTGTGGTGTATAACAAGCATCTGCTGGTGAACAGAGAAGCAGCCAAATGGGTGGAATCTGTGGTTTAACAGGGATGAAAGCATAGTGTTTCCAATCAAAGCTTATAATAATAATATACACAAATATCTAGTGACCATTGAAAATCTTAATAATGTTGAAATCGGGCCGGTAATAAAATAATAAACAGAATGAATATCAGAAAGAGTATGATTTTTGAAGTACAACTGTTTGAGATGTTAACAATTTATGAAAAATGTCTGTTTTCATTTTGTTTCCATTAATACTGACTTCAACACGTAAAATGTGTTTACTCTGAAGCAAATATGTAACTGTATGTTTATATGTGTATATACAGTATAATGTGTATAATGTATAAGTTGCTGAAACATATGTTAGATCTTATTTATCAGCATATACTGTAGATAAGCTTCCCGTTATTGTATTCAGCCTGTGATCCAGTTGATAAAATCCTCTTCCCCGTTGGCTTAAACAGTCCTAAATTGATGTCCACTTAGTGTATCCACACTTTGGCTTTTCACAAGGAAACCAGTCACACTCACAGGATACATAACTCATGGCCCACAGAGAAAACTAGAGCAGCCTACTTAACCTGCAGTGGAATCCAGCCTTGTTAGCCTCCACATAAATCCAGCCTACTGGCTTACACATGTAATGTATGCATATGCTTCCCACATTATATATCATAAGGGGAAGACGCAGCATCAGTTTGTCCAAACTGAGCAGGACGTGCTCCATCCATCCCCCCAAAAAAGCGAAGGGAACCATAATCAGTCTAAGCTACTGACGTATTTGACTCACACCTTGACAAAAAAGACGAGTTCTCTTCAGCCTTTCAGGTATTTACACATTCCATTTCTCGCCCCTGGTTAAACACAGCAGCACTTCAAAGGAAAACGCACTTAAAATGTAAAAAAAAAAAAGAAGAGCAGGAGGGGAGGAGAGGCAGAGACACATGAGGAGAGATAAGAGACAGAGAGAGATCTTACCTCCACGGCCCGCAATAGGCAGCAGTCCGGGGAACACGAAGGCATTTTTTGGACTGAGCCTGGCTCCCCGCACACTCACACCAACACACCACACACACACTCAGTCCCCCACAGTCACCAGCACAGAAGCCTGCTGCTCTGCTGCCTTGTCTCCTCCGGATAGAGAGATACAAAATTGGGCAGTTGACAGTGCTACCTGTCACACAGCCTGGATCCGTCAGTCTCTCCAGGCTGCTGAAGGCTCTGTCTGTTTGAAAATAAAAAAAGAACACTGCCTGCAGTGTGACCTGAAGCTGTGTATGTACAGCTCACAGAGACAGTCAGCGATCGGATGTTAGCAGGTAGAGAACAGTGCTTAGTGCCGGCTCAGTCTGACAACTATCTTTCCTTCTCACCCTCCCTCCCTTCCTCCCTCTCTCTCTCTCTCTCTCTCTCTCCCCCTCACAAAGGGTTACAGCCTCAGCCACAGGCTCTGAGGCACACTGAATCAAACCACACGCTCAGCGACCAATCATAAGCCTGCAGCAGGCTGATGTAATCATTCCCACACAGACCCAGGCTCGTGCATGCACACACAGGGGAGCACGCACACACACACACACACACACACACACACACACACACACACACACACACACACACACACACACACACACACACACACACACACACACACACACACACACACACACACACACACACACACACACACACACACACACACACACACACACACACACACACACACACACACACACCCACCCACCCACCCACCCCGGTAGACGCACAGTCATGGACAGACACAGCCAACTTTTTCAGACCTCTTGCGAGCTCCCTGCTTCAGTTTCCTTTGCTGAGCTCGAAACCAGAGGCTTCATTTGAGAAGGGTGTGGGGCAGAGAAGAAGAGGAGGAGGAGTAGGAGGAGAAATAGGAAGAGGGAATGAAGGGGTAGAAAAGTTTGCCACTTCTCTCGCTTCCAAAATGTCCGGCGGGTTTCACAAGAGGGTTATTTGGCTTGTAGGATTTTCTTAGCGTCTTCTCCTTTCTTTTCCTCTCCCTCCCATCCTCCCTTCTTCACTTCCTCCTTCTCTCTCTCCTTCCCTCCCTCCCTCCCTGTGGCTTAACTATGAACTCTGCAGTCTCTCCCTGCCTCTCGCAGCAGTAACAGGACTCATTACAGAGCAAATGAAATGAAACAAACCTGGAGCACTCCAACCTTCTCCTCCTCCCCTGGTGGCTATTCTTGTGCCAACATTCTTTCTCTCTGAAGAACAAAAAAATCCTGGAGTCTTTTGCACACACACGCATACACACACATACACACACTTCTCCTTTTAACTCAGATATTTAATACGGCATCAGACGGACAAAAGCCTTGACACACCCCGACTGGGAGAGGTGAGAACAGCTTTATGCTCTCCTTCCACCAGCTTCTTTTATTTTTCTGCTTCTTTTTTGGAGGGGAAGTGTATGCGTGCATGGGCGCTCATACATCTGTGTATGAAGTGCAATCCAGGAATATGCACGGTTTCTGAGAAACGGGGAGGAAATAGTGATAAAGTCAGAGTAGACACGACTTCATTTACTACAGTGGCAAACTTTGGGGAGGGGGTGGAGGGACGGACAGGGGGGAGTTTTTTCAGCTGGGGGAGGGGAGCGCAAGAGAGAAGTGTGTGTGATTGCCCATGCACACATGCTCATACGTGGGTGTATGCAAGGGACAGGGAGAAAGAGGAGACAGACGGACAAGAGAAGTGAAGGGAAAAGGAGGAATGGAGCGGGGAGAGAGAGAGAGAGAGAGAGAGCGAGAGAGAGAGAGAGAGAGAGAGCGAGAGAGAGAGAGAGAGAGAGAGAGAGCGGGTGGGTGCACGAGACTGTCTGGTGACACAGCGCAGCAGAATGTGTAGTATGAATGCGTTCTACTGTTAACTACATATCTACCCCTGCACAGCTGTCTTCCTCCCCCCTCCCCCTCTCCATGCCACTGCACTCACACGCTCCCGCAGACTGAGACACACACCCTTGTCTACGTCACAGTTAGTCAGCCAGAGGGGGAAAGCCCCAATAAGGCCGCTCAGATCGCACATGCTGCAATACAGGTTTTGGTGTCATTGGAAGAGTTGGTCGGTCCACAAGTTTCAGCCCCTGTTGACTATAAATTTGTTCGAAAGTTTCCGGGATAAAATCTGACAATTTTTTTAATGTCTGGTTGACAGGAAAAGACAATCAAATGTCACAGCCTCTGTTGTGTAGTCAACGAGGAGCCGGGAAAACCGCATGTTTGCCAATGGTGTAACAGAGTCAATACGGCTTGTGTGTACTTAATGCACAAGTGTGGTGACAATAAAACCAATGCTGGGAAAGCTTGTGAGGTCGAGGGAGCTTGAGGAGAAACATTTATCAGCTGATGGGAATAATAGCATCTTGAACTGTGCCTGGTGATATTAACCTTCAGATGACGACTACCATTGGCTGCGCTCACACAAAAACAAATCAAATGACCAAATGTGGAAACAATTTGGAGCGGATCCTTCAGTCACTTTGGTAACCTTATCTTGAAGACGGGTTATACCACAAGACATGAGACATGTGGAGCAGAAGAATGAGAAAGCAAAGTAACGGATGTGACAAAGTGACACACTTCAAATGACCTACTCTACTTCTCTGTCTTCTTCTGAAATAATAGAGAGAGCATTAAAAAAAGAGGCACAGGAAAAGGTGGGAAGAATGGAAGAAAGGAAGGTGTAAAGAAAAGAAATAGAGAGAGAAAGAAACAAAGCAAAAAATCTTCTTCTAATACTTTTCACTGTGTCCTTATTTGAATGGAAGAGCATAGTAGTGGCCTCTGAACCTCTGAGGACTCAGGTCTGATAACTGCCATGTGATGTAATCCTTCAGGGAACACACACACACACACACCCACAAGGACCTTAACCATGAGTGCTACTTGCCTAACTCGAAACCTAACCTTAAAGATGTCTTCACCTTAAATTGTTATGCTTTATCATTGTAATTGTAACAAACATGCTTTTTGTTCACCCCCACACACACGTTTGTAGAGCTAATGTTAGTGAGGACACGGATTGGCATAGTGTATTGCCTTGACCCTTACCCTAATCATCCAAATAAATACCTCACCCTAACCCTTACCCTTAACCTAACATAAACCTAATTGTAACCCTAACCCTTACCCTAAAACCAACCCCCAAACAGTCCATAAAAAGGGGTCACAAAGTTAGAATCTTTAAATGTCCTCCGTTGGTTGTAGACTCAACATGGTCCTCAAAAAGAAGCTGTACAAGAGCACAAACACACACACACACAGGCATCCAGATGTGCTCATTCATGCACGCACATCCTGAGACACACCGACACACTTTGCAGCATATGCTACATATTTCACATTTTTGTGTGTATTACGGTTTCTGCACCTAATAAAACACACCCACCCACCCACACACCCACACCCACACACAACGAGACGACTCAACAGAAACTAGACTGAACAAAAAGAAAGTAAACTGCCCTGTATGAGGACAAGCTTTGTGCGATCTGAAGTGTGTACACAAGCATGTGTGTGCTTGCCCAGCAGCTCACACGCATCCACACATCCATCTGACTGAGAACTGGCTGCTGGTTTATAAATAGTTCCGCTGCTGTTACGTAGGAATTACAAGCCATTACATCAGATCGGAGTTACTGTGGCAGACTGCAATTCTAAAAGACTATTAGTCATTGGGCGTACGAGCCGGCACACACATTAGGATCCATTATGTGTGGGCCATGTACTTGAAAAGTACTTGAAAAAGGACAGGCACCATAGATAACACCTGAAACCGCAGAGGCAAAGCATCACGAAAAACAAAACTTAACGCTAAACAGCAAGACAAACTTCTTAATTGTAAATTCACCAATGGTGCCAGCTCCCAGTTGAACTCCTCCCGGAATACTCACGCTGCGGGGACGTTTTTTCAGATGAACTCAAGCAGGGACTTTCCTGCCCTGGGTGAGCTGTGTACAAATATGGCTCACACTAACCTTAACCACAACCCTTAAATCAACCGTAACCGTTGAGAATCCTCCACATCTGTGAGGGGGAAATGACACTGATCTGATACTGGCAGTGGGGTGTACACTCAATTTAACAAACTGAATACCTAAATGAGGGAGGAAACTGAATTGTAAGCTTAGGTAAATTCACTGTATGATCAAGCTTCATGGTTTTAAGACTTCATGACTTGCAAGACTTCCTGATAGAGCCTGATCAATTAATCAGTTGGCCAATAATAGTCTCAACTCAATTTATTTGTAACAACATCATCCCATTTGCATTCCCATCAATGAGTAGCCTCTTAAAGCCCCTCTGACTGTACTGGGGTGCTGTGTGTGGCCCAGGCCACCCTGGAAAATGACAGCCGGGTGATGTGGTGGACACACAAATAAACCTGAATGAGTCCCTGACAATTGTCCGTCCCCGCTCAGCGCCTGTAGTCAGCAGGAGTGGGTGGCAACAGCCAAGACAACTCTGCAGACGAGACCGTGAACCGTCCCTTGTCATCCAATTACAGCATCAAATTAAGACCCAAGACACAGAGGCCTATCTGCGCTCAGCGAAGCAAAAGAAGACAGAGAGGGATTTAGTGGTAATAGTGAAAAGGGAACGGGGAACGAAGGAATGGAGGGGGTATGAGAGAGGGAGGGATGGTATAGAGAGATGTATAGAGAGAAACGTAGGAGGAGAAGACTCCCAGCACACACTGACAATACAAAGTCATGTACAGTGGCAGGCTGCCATCTCTGCCACTGTGTAGCCATGCATCAGACCATACCCTGTATATCGGGCAGTTAGTTAGTCCACAGAGACGCCTCTGTCGGTAAACAATGGAGACTTAACACCAATTCAGGTTCAGCAAGTTGAGGGTTGGAAGATTCTGGAGACGAGCCAGGTGAAATTTAATTAGCAGTGCAGTTTTGGTAGCACAAATTTAGGTCAAGCCATAAATAAAATTAATCGTACGCATCTCTCACACCAGGAACATATTAGGAATCTCAGAGGCAGAGGCCAAATGGTCGGATTATGGACCATCCTTTGTCTTGAAAAGATTAAAACAAAATCAAAAGAATGCAGGCTTTACCGACACTGCTGATAAACTGCTGACCATAATATCAGGATCACATTTTGTTCTAAGCAGTTTTTTTCAAAATGTTTCAAAGTAAATATCCCCTTTAAAAGTTGTCCTAGCCCCATATTCATTCATTCCTCTTTGATTTATGTATCGTGAATTACATAACGGGTAATACACGTTGGTTAAAAGATAAACCACATCCTTGTTTAATAAAACTAGATTTGCACGTGCAACACACTTGTGAAAGGCCATTTATTCCATTTTATGATGATGTAATAACCGTGTCACCTCTATTTATTGTGGCTACCTGCTGAGAAACAACCCGCATGGAGCCAAATATTTTACCAAAGGAGTAAAGTGGGAGCGGATGCTTAATTGAGCCCCGGGGCCGACTGCCAGCAAAACCCCAGGCAAGAAATGTCCTTTCAGAACACTGCTGATTCGCAGCCATTGTCCAATTACAGCAGGAGGGCAGCGGTAGGAGGGGTGGGGGGTGGGTTTATGATTGTGTAAACAAAGGATGACACTGGCATGATTATGGCAATACACTGGAAATCCTCCACTGGTTGTAGGGAAAGCTGTTGCACTGTGGCCTCATGTGTCTAATATGTGAGGAAAAGGTTTCGACGAGAAAACATGACAGTGTGGTTCTCATATTTATGATTTACACATTTGGTGAAACTTTTAGTTGGCATGAGCCCAAAATTACTGTTCTCACAAGACAATTGAAGTTATTCTGTGATAAAAACTACTCTATTAGAATATAATAAAGTTATTGAATAATAGGATTTACAGAAGAATGCTTGAGTTTAACTGCATTTAAGTTATAATGAGCATTTCTCTGCATTAAAATATAAAAAGAACGACCCAGTGATATTTATTTTGGCATTTTAAAAATATCAGTACTCTAGAAATCTGCCTGATTACTTTGACAAAGATCCAAGATTTCAAGATTTAATTCCTGGGGAAAGGGATTAACGCCCTACACCACAATATTAAAGAAAGTTTGTTTTTTATTCCCGGATTTGCACCCACATTCTAGTTATACTTTGACTCAACACTCCACTACCACATCCTTTCACCACAAGTTCTGTGGAAATCTGTCCTGATTTTTTTTATTCCTTAACAGAGGAAAGTAGCACAACAATTTCAAACCTTAAGAATCAGGTTTTAAAACTAACGTTAACAGTTTTATAAAGTTGCCCCGTCAATGAGGTCATATCCTCCTTTGGATCGTTTTTTACATATACATTTCAAATATTCATATTTTTGTGGCTGGATGCCTGGATCTTATGTTATTAGAGAAACAAACTGAGTAGATGTTCACAGCAGCTCTTGCAGGGAATAAATTACACATTGTGCACTTCAGGGAAAAATATCTACAGGTCTATGTGTCCCCTGAGTAATACAAGTGGACTCATCTCTGCATCACAGGCAACTATATACAATCATTTTCCATCCAGACAGTATGTGCCACAGTTCAGTACAAACTGTCCTCAATGACACGCGGTCTGCTCTGGAGATCTCAGCATCTTCTGTCCCCCTCTCTCTTTCTACTGACTGGATCCTTATTTCTTCTTTCGATCAAGGTCTTTTATATTTTCAAAATACATTACCAAAAAGTACAGAAGTTGACTGCCGGTTCCTGTCCGTTGCCCCAGAAGCCCCCCCTCCCCTAAACTACTTGGCCACGGTTAAATATTCGTATTGCCAGATATCCATGAAACAAAACTTACATAAATAAATAAATGTTTGATTATCAAGTTTGGGGAGAATAGACACATACTTCTAACAGCATGATAAAAAAAAAACTGAAGAATCCTTTTCTCGTCCTCCAGTAGTAGTTGCACTTGGTACATGACAGATTCATTTCAAACTTTCCAAAAAATGCACATATTAACAGAAAGGGTACCATGTGATGAAATATTTAAAAAGCGTTCATAACTGTTACACATTTAATTATAACAGGGGAGCTTTTTTTATTGTCAATTTTTCTATCCTCCAGCTTTTTTCTTCTCATACCTACCTCTTTTCCTGCCTTTTAACAGCAGCAGCTTCAGAAATCTGAGCTGTCCTACTTTCCCAGAGAGAGAGGGAGAGAGAGCGAGCGAAAGACTGAGGACAGGGGGTAGGCAGCGAGAGAGAGAGAGAGAAGAGAGAGAGAGAGAGAGGGAGACGGAGATGCAGTCTCTATGACCTACATGAGTCCAACAGCTCTGCTCAGCTTTGGCCAGATGCAATGCTTGCACGCAGCAACACATTGCTCTCTTTGTGAAACACATGGGCATAAACAGACGAGGACATGTGTGTACACCTGTCTGCACACAATTATGCATGTGCATGCATGCAAGCGAACAAAAACATACACTCAAAATGACAACAAAGTTGTGTTATACATCTGAGTAGTTTGTCATTTACTAAACCTGAAACTGTACAATGTTCCTTTGCAGTCATTTGCCACTAGAGACAGAGACACACACACACACACACACACACAGAGAGAGAGAGAGCAAGCGCTATCAGGGATTAACATTAGCTGCAGGAGTAATGGGATCTTGCCCTGTTAGCCGGGTGAAAGTTGTGGCTTCTAATCTTACACCGCTCTGCCCTCTGGGACGAGGAGTGAGGGATGGACCATTAAAAAGGTGAATCATACCCCTTATAGTGCCTGTATGGGTGGTCCAGTCACGCTCCACGGTCAGACATTTATTTAGTTCAATTTGATACAGAAATAAACCACGTACCGGATGAATTATTAACCATTTTCGAAAATTTAGGGCTTGTGGTTTACTTCCATTACCTCAATGAACAATATAAAGTGCCCTGATTGGGATCCCCCTCATAAATCTATCACTGAAATATAAACTGTGGTGACATAATTTAATGCTGGGATGAAAAACAAACCTATACGTTTATATATCTACTACTTGACTTTCCTCCCTGATTGCTTTATTGATTATCTGGTGGTATTAAAGCTACTTTGGGAGTCTGTACCTGCGCTTGTTTGTTTCATGGCGTCCTCAGTTTCAATTATCCATCAGTTATATTTACTTGAAGAACAGTTTGCACTGTGAACACACTTGACGGATGATCACTACATTCACATACAGTCTCTTGGTCAACAGCACCTCGACTGTAGTTTTTAGGGACCTTTACAATGCAAAACAAGTGTCCAATCCTAGAGTGTCAACAAACAAATATTGGTCATTAAAACTTTCTTGTTGCGTCCAACTTCAGCTCTGTTGCTAGGCGACACATATAAGGATTGGACTAGTTTACTAGGTCAAGGAAAGCCTCTTTAGACCAGGCCACAATGTTTCAGTTCACCCTTTGTGGTCTACGCTGCCTCTGGGGGACGGGTGGACGGTGTCTTCCAAAGGACGATGCTCCTGAATTGAGACCCAGGTATTGTGTTTATAAACTGCGGCTTTTTCATATGCTCAGGGCAAGTTCTGTTCTCTGCTCCCTGCTACAGTGTAGGCAGTGGATGTTAGATGCAAATGTGGCTGTGACTCTGACCTATTTTATACAAGGAAGCATGTAATTGAATTTAGCATGTAACAGGATCATCCTAATACTGGGGACTTTTGTATTTAGCTCATTTTGCATTTTATAAGCAACGCTAATGTAAATATTCAAACTCACAAACAAGGTCTCACATAACCACAATGGGTTTGTTTGCATGAGCTATGAGATGTTGATCTGTTTCCATGTGTCTTTTTCCACTGGCAGCCGAGCCATTATTCAGCTTACCTTCCTCACCTGTCTTATCATTCAGCAGCAGGCCGTGTGCTTGTGTGTGGCGTGTCTCTGTGTGGCAGTAGCAGGTCTAGCTAGCAGGTCGAGGCATGTTTCCATTTAGCGGGCGATGGGATAAATATGGCCCTGACACATGAGATGTTCCTGACTCCACCACAACCTGCCTGGCTCTCCTCCAGGTAACATTTGTTCTGCAGCAGCAGAACAATTTGTATTTCACAGCACAGAACGCTGCAAATCCAATCAGTGCCCCAACGCAATGTGTGTGTGAGTGTGTGAGAGAGCGAGTGAGCATGGACATGTATGTTGACAAAGGGTTACTGTACAGCCTGCATGCTCTCTCTACTTCTGCCACAAAGAGCATCAGATAACATGCAAATGAGTGTGTGTGTGTGTATGTCCCACAGGCAGAGAGAGAGAGAGAGAGAGAGAGAGAGAGAGAGAGAGAGAGAGAGAGAGAGAGAGAGAGAGAGAGAGAGAGAGCATTTGGTTTACAGACCTGATATCATTTTAGGGAATAATGATCCAGGCCTGCATGCATCAAATACACACACATGCGCACACGTGTGCACACACAAGCTCAATAAAGCATCCAGTTTGAGCGCATTATTTATTTTCACATGAATTACAAATAATTACAAAGACAAAAACAACCCAAGTGTTAACAGTCTAAATCACACACACCCACCAACAGGTTTGTGAAGCTGTCCTCATTAGGACAGTCCATTAGCTCCCATTCATTGTGGACAGCCTAAAAAAAGTCCTTTTCCATAACGTTAACCATGACCAGTTTATACCTAAACCCTAACCTAACCACAATTCATTTCTAATCACTAACCATAACCAGGACCTCAGGATTAATGTTTAGTTTCATTAGGACCAGGCTTTGGTCCCCATGAAGTCTACTGGTCCTGACAAATCAGTGTTTAAGCTGGAAAAATCCTAAAGAGGTACAAAGCAGTTCTAAAAACCTCTAAACGTACAAGTGTGAATAGTTAGTGATTAGTCAACAAGTGTCTGTGTTTATTTGTGTGTTCCCTGTGGCACTTTAAGATCCATTTAAATGGAGTCTGGCTGCTGGAATGAGCCAGCAGATTTATGGCGCTGTGTCAACTTTGATCTCGGAACAGTGCAGCCTGCAGAACACATCAGCAGTTCAATGAGAAGCAGAACACACACACCCACAAACACACACACCCACACACGCACTCACACGCACACCCTCAGCTTATTCTTGACTTAACCCCACACATACATTAGACACATGGACATATGTACACAATACACCAAACTGAACCTCCTCATAAGAACACCCTGACTTGTTTTAAAAATTAAACACACACACATGCACACAAACATGCACAGACCCACAGATGTTCCCACACATTGAGGCCAACAGTTTGGGCATCGACAGCATTCCATTCTGCTTTTCCGTTTACAGTGGAAAAATCGGCCCTTTGACCTGGAGTAATTTCAACATTCAGGAAGGAGGCAGCCAGGGAATGCCATGCTTCAACGCTAAGGGAGTGCGAGGAGGGGTGGATCGATGCCCATCATGCATGTAGCGGGTGTTTCTAGTTTAAATCCAGCAACCACAGTAAATGCTTCAAGAGTTTATTAATTAAGTCAAGGCTGCTTTGTTATATTGAAAATTCTTTGGTACATAAAAGTTTAAGATTATATTTATTGAAGATTGCTTGGCAGTTGGGGGATTTTGCATTTTGAAGCTGCTCTGACTTTATATTATCTATGGATCAAATGAGTGTGTGTAAAGTGAATCAGTCACGCAAAGTGAAGATCACAGGCAAAACATAAAATGGTATTCAGTAGAGTACAGTCCGTACCTGTACATACCAACAATCGCCCAATTATTTTCTCTCCACAGTCACAAATGCGTGTACATTGTGGGAACTCCTCCAAGTTGTATTTGCATAATCATAGTGACTATCAGGCAAGCAAACCTACAAAAAGGACTATCTGAGAGCACATACCTCTGTCAAGGACAGGGCCCTATCTCACAATGTTTAAGAACTGAATAAAAACGAATGGGTTCTTCCTTGCTTCCCCAGCCTTGGGTTAAGTATAAATAAGATCGGTCTAGTAGCTCTTTCTGATCCTGCTTCAGACCGACAGACTAACAGAAATGTAAACATAACTTCCTTGATGGAGGTAATTATCATCCGAATCTACCCTCACCTCTACACACTTCTAAGTTTCTTTCAACAAACTGTCATGGGTTTACAGATATTTTTGATTGCAGCAGATGGCTACTTTCTGCAAAACCGTTCTTTGACATCCTTCGCCAAAGATATCACTGAATGCATGTTGAAATTGAAGCTTAAAGTTTCTCTGTTTAACGACTGGATGGTTTTTGAGAGCTACTGAAGCCAAATCCACAGTGCCTCACATTTTCCCACAGCAGTGTTTCATGGACTGGGGACATGATGGGGGGGGGGGGCAAAAAGCCTCTTAGTAATGTGAAGTTATATTTGGCAAATAAATTCTTATCAGATTTCTTTCAGCTGCTGGGGCAGAATATCATTATGACTAAGTGTATGTGCAACATTCATATTCTGCAGCGTATCTGCCGCACTGATAATGATACGAGTCTCGTCAGCAGCTTGTACGACGCTGAAAGGCACAGGGAGACTTGCTGTCTGTTTCATCACAGACTGCACCACACCTTTCTTGGGTATGCATTTCTGGGCCACCATGAGTAATTGGATAAAAGCAGACATCATAGCTCCTCATCATATACTCACTTTACTACATTTCAGTCAAACTCAAGGCCCGGAGTAATGGTTTTAACATTCAGACCCGTTTCTAAAACAGGTTGCATGATTTCAACAAGCTGTGAGGCTGCCGGGAGGCTGCTGAGCTCATCATTTAAATTATACCTCTACAGAACACTCGATTCTGGCAGCATTCACAAAATGCTTTTTTGATAAGTGGGTGTCACAGCTTTGAAGTCCGGCTGACTCAACTGGAGGTAAAGTCATGCTGAGAGAGAGAGAGATCGAGGGAGGGAAGGCGAGAGATAGAGAGGGAGGTGTAAGGAGGAGTGAGCGGGGTTGGAAAGGTGATCAGCACCATCATCATAAGAGCAAATGTTAAAGATCCCTCCTGGGACACTGTGTCACAGCAGTTCCCATGAATATAATCCTGATGAGAATTAGACCGTAAAGGATACTGAGGTGATCTCACCTGCCGAACATGTTGAAATACCAAAGGCAAAGGAATATTATAAAATGCTTTTGCTATAATGCTAGAGAGTATAAAGGGCTTAAACCTGCATAATATAGAAAGCTGTTGTATTTTTTTTGTTGTCAGACTTGTGCAACTGCCCAACGCTGCTGGCACCGAGCACCAACAGCCCGTTCACTAACATTATTAGTGCCAACCCAACCTCCGCTGCTTGTCTGGCACCACGCTCTATTTTAGGCGCCTTACTTCATCATGGGTGAATCAGTATTCATTGAGTGAGCTAAACTGTCCCAGAACACACCGTCCTGCGCTGTGGGCGGGCTGAAATCAACGAGAATTTCATTTCAACTGTTACTGAGAAGAGGGGACAAAAGGGTGGAGGGACGACGGGAACCCATGTGACAGACAGAGGGATAAACACTGACAGTCCAAGGCACACAGAGATAGACACACTAATAGGAAGATAATGAAACACAGACTAGAGAGGCACAGACAGGACGTGGGGATCCTGCCATACCATAGAGCGCAGTGAGCTACAGGACATCCAGTCCAAGAACAGTAAATCCAACAAAATCTGGCAACCCAGTGATCAAATCAGTGTTCCCACACAAGAACGACTGGGGCAGCTTTGGGAACAGAGTGTCCAAGTAAGTACATAACAGCACTTTCTATTGCACTACTGAGGACAGGCTGTAGAGATCCTAGACCGAGAAAATTAATGGATATACTGGCTAACTGCCTTGCATTCAAGGCTTCGTATAGGTTTTTCCATTGCACGACATGGATTACACAGGCCCAGCTTCTAGTATTTTCTTAAGTAGTGCTGTGGTTGTACTACCTGCCTTTCGGCCAGCTGGCTGTAAATGGAAAGATGTATGTACTTTCAGAATTCCATAACACCTGGATTATGTTTGTAGAAACCTTGAGCAGCAACAGGAAGTAGGATGTTTACGGATGTGTGTCCATCTGCACACACTTCCCCACATTCTGCACTGAACATGGTGCCAGTGCTCATGGAGGGCAGTTTCCTGTTTTATGTTATTAATCATCCTGTAGCTCCCAAACCAAAATAATTTATTTGTTTGGATTAAGGGTTATATGATTGATTGATGCTAGAAATTTCAGCATCTTCAGTTGATTATACATGGACATGATGGAAACGCATCCGAACACTTCCACAGCATTGCCTGGATGCTGTGTCCGTTATTTAAACACCCTTTATTTCAGACGTAAGGAGCTGAGGGGACAGGCTGTACAAGTGGAGTGGACAAAGAAGGAAGACGGGGAGGGAGAGGACAGAGAGGAAAAGTGACGTAATCAGGCATCATATGGCCGTGTCAAACAGCTTGCCCAGTGAGTCCTGACAGCCCCTGCACTGCGTCCTCATGCCTCCTGTGCAAAGGCCAAGGAGTGAGGTAAGGAGGAACAGAGGGACACAAGTACGAGAGTCTGTCAGTGAGCGCCCGAAGGTCGGAAAATTCAGTAAACTAAACAGAGAAACTTCTCAGCAGCGGCTGCATGACTGGACTGTGTGGAGTGGAGGGAGACGTGTGGATAGATACAGACTGACAAAGACAGATAAAGACAGTGAGAAAGAAATGGCACAGAACAAGAGAGAGTGAGCTGGAAACAATAATGTACCTGGTCACTGTCCCACTTGTCAAACTGGAGACAGATCACCCAGGTCCTCTGGTATCTGAACCACTCACGGGAGGAGTACACATTTGCAAGAGAGCAGCTTTACCACCATTCCTCATCCTGCTGGACCCCCTGAGACATGTGTGTGTGTGATTGGATTTTTACAGTGGAAATGTGCTAAATTCAATTTTCACCAAAGAACAACCACAATGACACAAACTTTCCAAGGAAACCAACAATGGTCAGACACCTCCAACATTGTAAATAGTTTACAAAACTCCTCCCAAAGATACACAGGCACACAAATACACCCATAAACTTGGGAGGATGCACAAAAGTTAACATGAATGTGTGTGCACTGTAAACACACACAAGGAACTTGGTTTTCAATGGCATTCTCAGCATCACATCTCCTTTAGGTTTGGTGGTGCACATAACAATTTTTCTTTATATATGGTTTGCCTTGACATGCATTTTTCTACTAATTAAAGAAATGTCTGTATGTGGATTGCATTTCTCAAGAACCATAAGGGTTTTCCGCTTTGCAAATGATATTAAACCAAGAAGACCAGAAGCTGTAATTGACGCAAAAGGGTTTCAGTTTGACATTTTTAATGCATTTCAATGAATACATTTGTCAGACAGTTATTTCGTTGTCTCTGCTTTATGGTCCTTAAAAAAGCTTCCTAGAACAGTGTAGTGTTTTTGGTAGGTATAAGTGTCACACTGGTTTTAAGTCAAATATTGGCCCAGAGCTGCAATAAATATCATAGGCAGATTTAGCCATTCCAAACTGAGGTGTTTTGTTGAGTAAAGCAAAGTTGATTGCTGATTACTGTAAGATCACCGAAATAATTTCACCCTTCCCATTCCCCGCTCCACTTCCTGGTCTATACCACATTCTTTACAGGATATCTGAGTCCCACGACGGTCACCCAGTCGAATAAACTGGTTTTTGAATATTCAAAAGACACACTGAGCCAGGGTTATGTCACAGCTAGTAACTCAATACAAAGCTCATAACCACTTAGTGAGACATTAATCTTTGACCCGACCTACCATATGAATCGGGATTTGCCACGCTGTGTTGAATTTACTCTGCAGGTAATAATTCAAGCCCTTAAGGAAGAGGCTTCAAGGCTGACTCCAGCATTAACCATTTAGAACTTTATTTATGTCACAGGTGCCAATTCAAACCCGCAACGTTCCGACACTTTAAGCATTTACTGGATGCAACGGATTAACCGATTCATCAAGTGATATATGAGATGATGTTTTAAACGAGAGCGGGTCAAATTAAACTCAGACTTGCATTTTGGCTCATAACAACTTCACTGGAAGTGCAGTGTAGGAGCCATGACCAGAAGAGGCAAGGATCATAGCCAGGGCTGAGTATTTATGAGAAATAGTCCTCCCTCACATTACTGTAAACTGGTATGTTACTGTAACCAGCGCGGGCAGGCCCCATGTGAAGATCATTAAAAGTGACGATGGAGGGACTCTGAGTTCCAGGAACAGACAGGCCAGTCTCTAAATCTTTGTCAACACATGAACACAAAAATGCATAGAGGCTCACAGAAATGCAGCCATGTGGGCAGGTACACATACAAACACACACTCACACACGTTTGCGCAGCTTTCCTAATTAGGACTTTGCATTGACTGCCATTCAGTGTGGCCAGCCTAGTGAAATCCTTATACCTAACATACACCATGACCACTTCATACCAAACCTTGACCTAAACACAATTCCCATCTGACCTATAACCTAACCATTACCGAGAAATGAGGACCAGGCTTTGGTCCCCATGAGGTCTACTGGTCCTGACAAGGTCGGTGTTTATAGTGGAAAGGTGCCTCAGATGGGCAAAACATGGGGGCAGATGTAGAGCAAAAAAGAAAATTCCTAACTGCCTATGTCTAACCACTTAGCGCTGACCACTAAAAACAGCTGATTTACGATATACGAAATCTGCATCCACCAAAATAAGTCGCTGGAGTCCCACATGTCTCGTCTATTGGCATAACATAAAAGGAAATCAACATCAGCAGATGTCTCATATCCTCTTTTTCAAAGGGAGAAAAACATCTGATGATGCTCTCCCATAATGTATGAGGGACAGTGTTTTGGATTTAGTTCCGCCACACTTAATTATAATAATGCCCCCCCCCCCATGCCAAAGGTTCCAAAGAGAGAAGAAGCTCCAGCACTGCAGTGTATTTGACTTACATAAATGCCAGTGGTGGGTTCGTCGGGAGGTAGAGACCCTGGACTGAGGACAGGTGAGCTGGCTGGACTGCAGAGCTCGGGGAAGGGGTTGGGGATGGCCGGGAGAGACGATGTCCTCAGCTCCTCCTCCTGCAACCTCCTGAACATTGGAAACGGAGACAAAGGCACAGTACGCTGAAGGGTTGGTGGCTCAATGCATTGTGGTACTAGCATGTGTTTGCCGACTATCAACACATCATGTGCCCTGGAACAGCCTCTCAAAAAGTGAAATGAGAGAACTTTTGAAATGAGACGTGCTGACACGTGGAATAAGTGCGGGGGAGAGTTGGAATTAATAAAGCATTGCTGTACAGTATCCAGGCTCATGTCTGTTTCTGTCTGATCTAGCCGTAATGAACAGTCTCCTGGCAAGTGGAAATCACAGACCCCTGCAGCCTGCTAGCAAATTTTCTGCAATATTTATCACGTATAAATATTGAATCAAGACATCACTTTAAAGCAGTTTTTTTAATTAGGCACATACAGTGTGAGCTTGTGGCCGGGAGGAGGGGGAGCGATGATTTGACAGTTGAAGATAAACTTTTCAGGAATCGATCATAATTTAAAAATGAGCGGGTCAGTTTGTGAGATTCTAGCTCCAGGGTGCGATTAGACAATCAGTGCACGAGAATCTTTCTCTCCGTCTCTGTCAAATTCATTCTCTCTGTAGAACCCAGCGAGTTCAAAAGGGAACGGGCCTTTTGATGTCGTCCCATCTGACTTGGTGAACAGGGTTATCCAGAGGTCAGGCTTGAATAATAACAACTCCAGGACCCCCCCCCCCCCCCCCCCCCCGTCTGTGTGGATGCGTTTGAGAGGGAGAGCTCATAAGACAGAAATATACCATTAACTGATTACCCCTCCTCCCTTTCTATCAAATAGTCAAAAGGTGAATAATAGGAGCTGACACCAGTTCTGCTGTGAATGCCTGTTGTGTGTACACTATGTACGCAACCATTCTCCTGTTGCCGCAGTGTCTATGTGCATGCCCACTTTCCAATGCATACCACTATGCCCCCAGGGAGACTAAGGGTTTCCACTGTTTAAATTGAGAGAGACGTTTGCACTTGCTACTAATGTAAATTAGACTTTTTACCTTTCTCCTGCTGCTTGTGTAGTTTGAGACAAAGAGGTAGTGACAGGGAGGAACGGGTCATTCAAGGGCTACAGATATGAAGCAGGGAGGAAACGCAGCCAATTATTAGGAGGGTGTGGAGGGATGAGTGTACAGTGAGAGGCTTCTTTTCCAGGGCGAGAGAGAGAAAAAGGTTCTGCACGTGCAACTCAACATGTGCAAATGTATAAGATCGGAGGGAGTTATTTCACAGCTTAGTGCCACTTTTCGGTTACCAGAGGGCATGTGACGCATGTACACTTGCTCAAGTACTGCTGTAGACTTATTACGACATTTACTCTTTTCATACATTCATAAAGTATATATTATTTAGGATACCTTCTACATGCTTGAGTTGTGTTGGATGTTTTGATTTGGTGTGCAGGCAGAATGTATAACTTCTTTAGTTTATCCTGGGGCATACCACAGGGATCTGTCCTGGTAACACTCCTATTTATTACTTTACCAGTTTTGAAAAGAAAAAAGTTTCTAATTTGAATTTTCACTTTATTGTGGATGATACTTTGATAGTCTGCTCTGTGTCTACAACAAGCATTGCGAGTAATTGTATTTTCTCTCAGAACTGTCTCCAAAGCCTGTACTGAATTGTGAAGAAGGGTCATGGCGTTTACTGTGCTCTCTGTTTGGAATGACTTGCAAGTTTCAGTTTTTTTTATTTTAAAGAGATGAAATAACTGGATTAATTTAAATTATATTAAAGTAACTTTTACAGGACTTGATAATAGATGGAGAAGTCTGCAGTCTGAATAATATTGCCCAAGGTTGATCCTTGAATATCCTGAATATATTTAATATCTATACTTTCATTGTATTGTATGGAATTGCTATATGATGTCTGCAAACCTGACTTGCAAAGAGGATCTGTTAAAGGAGATAAAATGTTACATTTCCTGGTTAAGTAAAATAAATGAAATATGATTATTTTAATGAAAGCCATGCTCTTCAATCATTATTTAATAAACTATGCTATTTTTGCCATACACAAACATATACACTTAAAATCTGCAAACATATTTTTCAAATGTAGAATTAAGTGTTTGGTCTTCAACCAGTCATAAAACTAATCACCAATAATGAATCACTATTACTTTCACCTCCAGGTTCAATAAATACCTGTGTTAACTGAAACTCGTTTGTCAAAGTTGTACTTATGTTTCACTTTTAAACAACACTTACTTTTTAACTTTTAGAGAGCTTATTTCTCAACCGTGACTATTTATCAGATTTATATGTTGCATCCAAACTACCACCCAAAGACTGTAGGACCCCGTTTCTACTATATGAACAGGTTTTATCTTGGGAGCATGTTTAACTTTCCCTGTGCTACGGATTGTTTCCCTACAGTAAGGACACACCCCAATCTCACCTCAACATGGTGCAGCTCCAGTATGTTGATTTGAGTTCCCTCCTCTTCAATGCCTGTCACACAACCCATTTCTCTTTGAGCTGCTGAAGAGAAAAAGGGCGTATTCTAATCAATTGTGCGCAACCTACCTGACAGCGAGGATGTGCATAGGCTGGGACCGCCGGAGGCTGGACTGGGGCGAGTCTGCGGACAAGGACGAGGAGGGCGGGTCCTGCGAGACGTGGCTTAGTGCGTTTGAGTGCTGACCCTGCCGTGGGTGGATAGCTTGTGTGTGATGCTGATTATGGTGGTGATGTTGTTGCGAGGAAGTGGCCTGTCCGTTGTGCAGTAGTGGAGTGGACTCTGTCTGCTGACCACTGCAGGTGGAGTAGATGCTCTCCAGCGAAGAGTTCATATCATTGACCAGGGCCTCAAGGTCAACATCGTCTTCTGGCAACAGA
This sequence comes from Platichthys flesus, assembly GCF_949316205.1. Taxonomy (NCBI): domain Eukaryota; kingdom Metazoa; phylum Chordata; class Actinopteri; order Pleuronectiformes; family Pleuronectidae; genus Platichthys; species Platichthys flesus. Next base: position 10,000,570 of record NC_084955.1, read on the forward strand.
AAGGAAAACTTCAGTGAGACAGAAAGATGATGAAATGTGAAGCACCAGTCATGCTTCTGTAGAACGGACAAAAAGAAAGTGGAGGACAAGTGAAGAGAACAGAAATGAGCAAAGAGAAATGTGGAGCAGGAAAAGGCAGAGCCGGACAGAAACTCAAACTATAAATCCAATAAAGTACAATAAAAGACAATAACGAAAGTCCCTCAATCCTGCAGTTTTGGTTTCAAATAGTTGACTCACAAAAAAGTGGTAAAGTCCCTGGACTTTGTTGGGACTTTCCAATTTTTCTATTTCTGTTTCTCTTTCATTTCACCGTGGCCAGGATTTGAACCCTTTAACCTCACTTTATACCACCTTGATTCCAACACTAAAAAAGGAGGAGAAAAAAAAACCTGGCGTGCACAAAACACACGCGCACATATTGGTAACCAGTTTTGCCAGTGCTCAATCAGCAAGCCTATCTTCACACACTGTGCTGGCCCGTGCGCTAAATCTGCTGGTATAACAAGTACAAGCACCAACCTGCCCATGACACTTTTCAACTCTCGTCAACAGGGTTCACGGCGAAGGCATCGCACCACAAGCGTCTGCTCTACATTCCCTGCAAGTATCAAACATTCTGCTTTTAAAAAAGGTATTTAAAAAGCGGGCCGTGCAATTCTTTCAGCAGAGGAATCCATCCTCAAAGCCCTCGCGAAGACCTCACGGCACATTTGAATTCATGAAGAGAGTTTTTCAACTGACTCCGGGAGCATGTCGTATCAAAAGTTTGAAGCAAGCTCAAGTGAAGGGAAGCTCACAGCTAATTGCTTCATGCTGTGAAAGTTTTATCATCTGGCTGCCCCGGCTCTTTGCAAATTGAAATATGCAGTGGCGATGCCTCTTGTGATTAATAATTCTGAAATATGTAAAAGAAATCTATGTCTTTACTTCATCATCAAATCTCTGTGTCCAGATCCAACAACTATACAGCAGGACACAAGTTGACCACTAGGGGGAGACAAGCTGTAATTGTACAGGACATGAGCTCTGAGGCTGATGTGGTCATGTGAAGGCACCTCAGACACATATTAGGACTTGGCTCAGGATTAAAATAACATTAATCAAAAGGAACTCATCATGAGAAAGCATTGTTCATTAGCATAGAGTCCCATTGATATCTGCATTGCAAATTCCGAATAATCAGATGACAAAAAGGGTATGTACATTTAAGTGGGACTTTTGAATTGAACAGATTTTTTATTTATCGATCTTTATTTGAAATCGAATAATATCTATGGTGCCCTCGTTTATTCATTGTACTGCTTTTTTATTTTATTTGAATAAATAGAGTAAAAACAACATGAAAAAGAGGAAAGTGAGCGTTTTGTTGGCTCGACAGCCTCTACAAAAACTCAAGCCCCAGCTCATGGTTCAAAAGTAAAGTTTTCTGAATGAATGAACGAATGAATGAATCAGTTGATGGATGAGTGAATGAAGGCATATTAAGCCCAAGCGTTGTATTTTTAACTTTTACTATGTTGTCATGCTCCAGAGCTTCAAACGCACTGTGTGACTCATGGAACTTCCCCACAGCTCGAGGTGCAGGACACCTGGATCATGCAAGGTGGTGGCGAGACGGTCACCCCACTCCAAAGCAGCTCAAGGGCCACTGCTCAGCACAAAGCTGACATAAGAAAACAGCAGAGTGATTGATGTGAAGCTTTAAACACGCTGACTTCAAAGGATGTCCCCTTAGGGTACGGTTTCCTGTGGAAACCCAATTTTTATTCACGTATTTATTGGAGAAAAAAAGTTACTCAGGGAACAACAACAGGAGCTGTGGGTCAGCAGGCCAGTAAACGTCCCCATTCCCGCAGGGAGCGGCTGCTCATACTGAATTGTCACCTTTGAGGAGCTTTTCCTGAAAACGTGTCAGGTAGCTGTATCCCAGGTGCCTGTGAATCACAGGTGGTTAATCTGTAGGTATTAATAGTGACAGGTAAGCTTGAGCAGAGACTTATAGATAGCCTGAAGAGCTAAAGAGCTATATACCGCAGGACACAGGGTGCATACAAGGCCATACACAAGGCTGAGGACAGAGTGAGACACCTCTGAGGCGAGACGGTGCAATGTTCAATGGATGCAGCTTTGGTGACATTGACAAAATATTTTTTAACATCAAAACATTAAGTTTAATTAAAAATATGCCTCATAACTGGTCTGAGGGTAAACCAGACACCTGAAAGACTTGCAAACATCAGAGGCTCATCATCCATCACTGGTGAGACGTGTTCCCTGAAGCTAGGGAGAAAAGTTTCCTCATAAATCTGGCCTCTGGCTGGGGGCACTGGCAGAGCTGTCTGCAAACAAAGCAACACAACTCACAGGCTCACGCACTGGATGTAGTATTTGTGCGTCAGTATCCGTCAGGCGATCGTAGTCACCTATGCATGTCACAATAAGGCAAACAAAGGTATGCGTCATGCACACGGCTGTAGGGCAGAGAGATTGATGACACATGCAGGACAGCAGGCACGCACAGATTTTAAACCAATGAAAATCTGGAGCACGTAGCAAACTGCGATTGTACTTGCTCAGTCTAGAACTGCTGTGGGGATACTTGGCCTTGGCAAGCATGATCAAATACATTATGAACTCCTTTATTTCTGCCCACCACACCCTTTGATTACAGCATGTAACAACTGTACTGCCATTAATCAGATGCTCTTAAATATCAGAGCAGCTCAGGCGGCAGGGAGCACACAAGGCTCCAGATGTAGACGGTGAGAATTCAGCAAAGACTATAAAGCAAGAATCGGTCAAAAGCTGTCAAGATCAACATGTTGTGTAGCAAAGGTAACTCAACCTTTTTTCTCCATTGCAATGTGCCAAGAAAAGTGGTTCACACAATCAAGACCTGCCAACCACAGCCAGACACAAGAGGTCATTTGAAAGTTGTAGCCACTCAAAATAGGGAAAAGCTGGATAAAATGGATAAATTAATATGATAATTATTATAATCATCATCGTTACTATTATTTAACACCAGAAATGCCTCTTATAATGCTGAAAATCTCGATTTCGGGCAATCTATGTACTGTGTCTCAGGATATTATTCATCTATTATAGTATATTAGTGTCAGCCAGATAAAAGTGCAATTTCCTTTCACACTTCTTCTTGCCACTCAAAAACAGCAGTTGTGCTATTCTGCCAGGGGCAAGTACTGTTTTTAGAGCAGTGAAGAAGAAGGGATATAAGACAGTGTAGCGTTAGTCAGTGCTTGCGAAAATGTCAGCATTTGCTAATAGTTTACGGTGGAAAGTCCCACGTCAGTAAAAACGTCAGTGTACCATATGCAAGATTTTAAAAGGTGCGTCACTAGTGGTGCCAATCAACTTAACAAAAATCTCATCAAGAATTTGAAAAAGCATCGCACCAAAGAGCTCAAGAAGTTCACCAAAGCGAAGGAGAAAAAACATTTGTCCCTTTGGTCATGACTGAACAGAACACAGGTTCTTTTCAGTCACGACCGTCAAACTAGATAATTAAAGAAGTTCCATGGTATTCATTCTTTGTAAGTGGTCATCTAAAAATACATGACTCCCCTGAATTATTTCCAGAACGCAGATCCAGTTTGATGTTTAGTTGACAAAGACTCATTTGAAAACTAGATAATAAAGTTTAGTGTACATAAATGTTTGAAGGTAAAGTTTACCCCATGTTTCTCGGATGAACCAATTTCAACAATACGGTGGGTTACTTAAGAACTTGATGTGTGTTTCAGCTGAGGTTAAAAATGTAAGATTGAAAACCATCTATATTTCTTTTTTTCATATTTGGCTTGAACTCAACTGTAGAAGTCAGAACTACATGTCAAGCCCTGATAGGTCAAAGGATAACACAGACATTATTGTTCTCACTTCCTCATTGTTTAATTTCTCCCATGGCTCGAGTTCATTTGCTCCTCTTTTCCTCCCCCTCTCTCGCTCTTTCTAGGAACCTTTAACCGGTTAAATTAGGGGTAAAAATAGCCCAAGCTTTGTCTATTGTCTAAGCCAACGCTAAATACAGTATCAACCAACTGTAAAGCTCGTCGAGTCTGCTAAGAATCTGCATAAAAGCTGTCTTGAATATTTCTGGTCATTAGCGTGCGAGACATAGGCCAAAACAAGACCATTGTGATGATGGCAGATCCATATGGCTCCGCTTAATCCTGGAATGTAGTCTATGCATTTTGTATTCATTCCTGCTAGTTAAAAACAAAAAGGAGAGGCGACCCTTCTGTAGGGAAGGGGAATGTCAGGGGTATAAGTATACATTGCTCACACACACACACCACACACACAGACACACACACACACAAGAGAGGGATAAACAGTCTCTGAACACAAGCCCAGCATAAGGGTTTCCATTCAAAGGGATCAGCGGGAGCATAGACAGAGCAAGTCTAAACTGTAAAGCGTGGCCCTGCACTGCAGAGTACAATACCTCTGATGACAGCACACACACCCACTGAGGGCCGAGCCTCCTGATGGGATGGGAGAGTGTGGGAGGATCAGAGGAAAACAGGAGGAGGAGTGAGGGAGGGAGGGAGAGAAACACGGGCTCTCATTTAGGGGGAACCCTGGCAAGGGATTAAGACGATGTGACGGGTGTTTTACTTCACACAGCTTTATGGGAAGCTAAAATATTACTTCTAACATTTCAGCTCTGCAGAAGAAAAGTTTCACACGCACTGACATTCAAGTCTATTACTAATCTTCATGTCAGCGTCAGGATGAATTGTGATTTAATTGAGATTTTAACTATTTATAGTACGGCTGGACAATATGGCGAAAAATTATATCAAGATAAAGATTTATATATAAGTCAATGATCATTGTAATGATGAATATCACATTATAATTTGATTCAAGTTTTGTTCAAGTGTATTTTTACTTTTAAATAATTCCAGGTATGTATGATAAACTTTATTCAAACCAATGCCTGGGATTTTCACTTGTTGCCACAGGAGATAGTCAGAATGAGGAAGACATTTGAAAATAGATGAAATAGGCAATAAAATAGAAAATACCTAAATAAAATTGTGTATTTGGATTTAATAAAAACCTCTCTATATTTGGAAATATTATTTGTAGAGAAATGTACTTGAGTAAAGTGCATTGGCATAAGATATCACAAGCATGTATACAATATTATGTATGAGATATTGAAATAGATATTATAAGATATATATAAAGTATATAAATAAGAGGCATACACATGTTATATAATTGGTATACATTACACAGACATGCTTGATGTAATATGCAGGAGACTAATGTGCGAAAGGTGGATCGTTGTGTGTTATAGCTCCTCAATGTGCTGCCATGATGCATAAGCAATTTATTGATATACACTGAACCTGTGTTGTTTTGCTATTGAGGAAAATTATATTGCAACAATGGCTGTTGAGTTTAATTTAAGAATTAAGAAATATAAACTGTCTATTTTTGGATTTGATTTTCTATACAATATCCTACCAATTTTTTTACTTTAGCTGTGTATTCTACAATACACCGGCAGTCATCATTTTGTATAAGAAAACCAATACATAGAGACAATACATTAGCATAGTGCAGGCATGGATGTAGTGGGATTCTGTCTTGAAATGGTAAGTTTAAAAATAATAATTTGTCGTTACAAATGACATCACCCCGTATCCTGCACACATCCCATCCTCCCTTCACTCCGTCTTAAAAAGCCTCATTATTTAGAGGAATGCGGTCCCTTTCTGTTAATGAGAAAAAGTGTGTGTCTGCACGTGTATGTCCGTGCATGCGTTCCCCTGGCATGTCACTCTTCGTCCACAAAGGTGAAACTGGAGTAACTGGAGGTGGGAGCTTCCTTTCCAGGCCTGAGATCGCAGCTGGTCAGCTCCTCCAGAGCCACGCTTTCTGAATACTGCACCGCATTGGTACCATTGATGGGATTTGTTGCCTAGCAGCTGCACCACAAAACCACCAGCACCACCACCTCCACCAAAGACAGAGCAGGGCATATGTCACCTCCTCATCAGCCCAAACACACACACACATTCACACACACACACACACACACACGCACGCACGCACGCACGCACGCACGCACACAAACACACTCATGGTCTACTGCACTGTGACATCACTGGTCAGACAGGACATAACACCCCCGCCCTGCTGCACTGATCAGAGGTATAAAGTATCTTAACACTAGAACATGACATTCAAATACAGGAATAGAAAATGACTGCAAAACATTTGTACCGTAATTTGCATTTCCACAGTTTTGGAGATTCTTCACTTCAGCTGACTTCCTTAATCTGTATGTATAAGGATGGATGAATATAATAGACACCTTTATAATCAAGGCATGATTTGTTCTGTACTATGGGAAAATCATAAAGTACAATATCAATTTCTAGACGTCAAATATTGAAGTGTAAATGCCCTGATAAGCTGCTCAATGGTATATCATTAAAAAAAATTCAAATTAATATCAGGTCCTATTCCAACAAAGTGGCACTGTTCCATGCAGTATTCATTCAGGATCATGAATGTTGGGGCTTTACAGCAAAAAAACACAGCAAGTATTTAAGTCTTGTAAGAATGAAAGAGCGGGTTGACTGGAAAACTTGTTTCAAAACGTCAGTGAGGATTATTACGTTGTTAATAACAGCAGAGGAACTGAGGCTAAACTCAAATTGTTTCAGCAGTAAAAGAACTTAAAATTGGAAGCTGGTCGTAACTTGTCACCACCTATTTGTTAAATGGAAAGAATAAAGAGTGGGAGGGCCAGGGGAGGAGGAGATCTGAATAACATCTACCCATGTCAGGCGTCATCTTTTGCACAAAAAAAAAAGACTTGGGTTTACATTCAAAATCATTATTTAGATAGTGTAAGCAAAAAAAACGTCTCTCAGTCATCTCCTTTCATCTGCCCCGCTCGTCCTCCTCTGTTCCCTCCATCCTGAAAAATGACAATGTCATTTATGCTCCATTTATTTCCCATGCCAGTGCCAAGCGTTCTAATTCACTCGGTGAGCCCTCGCAGACTCCCCGCCCTCACCTCCCATGCTGGGCCAATATTGTGCTTAAATCTCATGCTCCGATTGTCATGGATGAACCCTGCATGGCACAATTAGATAGACGGCGTAATTATAATGGCACCCTGCGTCCATGCAGATCGCTCTTTGAACTGCTGAAATGTTTACGGCGGAAGAGACCCAAATATATATTATCTCTCACGACCCACCCCCAGCCCAGCAGAGGATAATGAGCAGCAAGCAGCTCTCTGCACTGTACTGAGGTACACACACACACACACTTACACACAAACACACACACAGTATCAATTTCCCTGGTAATATCTTTGGCCTTTATGGAATGATCTTAAAATAATGACACAATAAATCAATAAATAAATGACAATAAAAGTCCACTAGATATGTCCAATCATATGTAATTTGATGTCAGAGTACAACCAAGGACGCTCTTCTGTGTCACACAACCCCAATGTAACTCAAGAATATTTGACAGGTGTAATTTACAAGCAACAAAAATACACACAGACAGACACAAACACACAAACACACACACACACACAACAAACACCCACAGACACACACACACAAACCTACTGGATGTTGAAAACCGACCTTGGTGGTTAGGAGAGCTCCGATTGACTGTTTGCTGGAAGCTCGGACCAATGAGGTCAGCTTGTCTGTGATTGGAGGACCGGTCTATATTGTCCTGCTGAGGGAGAGAGAAGCAAAAACGAAAAAAGAAAATTGAGTGAGAATTTGGTTGCAGAAGCAAAACACATATAAGTCATTATCCCAAAATGTTACCTTTAAAATAAGAAAAAATTTTAGTTTATGTGAAGTGGTCGATACAAGCCCTTAGAGAAAATGTTACATCCAAACATAAAATAGTACAGAGGGTTCTTTGTGTCCACTGGAAACTGTTTGTGGACTTGGTCCCCGACCTTAGGGACATAAAGATGTACACACAGTTGTTGAAAGGACAACACACAATAGGCCACACAGACCAACAGTAGCTGCCAACAGACAGAATAACAAGAACAAGAAATAAATAAGTGGAATTTTTCTACCAGTTTGGATAAAGTTGAACTAAGATAACTTCTGAAATCGCTGCTGCGTGCCACAGACCATGTGGCCGTGTGTGAGCGTGGTCAGGTGTGTAGAGCAGAGAGAATGCGTCCATCAGTCAAATCACAGTTCAAAATTATAACACACTGACAGAAGATGGGACCACAACATAAATGACAAAAAGTGCTAAACTGCTTCACTATCTTAAAAAAGTGTGTAAGGACAAATGTACATGTGTTGCTATACCAGGTGTATGTTTATATGGTTATAAAATGTTTGTTTTTGATTTGTTTCTAGTGCCTGCAAAGACAAGGCGTGTGTGTGTGTGTGTGTGTGCGCGCCGTGCAGGGCCTAACAGCAGGACAGGGAACAGAACGTACTTGGGACAGATGACTGTTTTGAGAGGGAAAAACTTTGCCACTGACTCTGCGTCTCCTCCTCTTGAACAAGAAGCCGCTGCTGCAGCTATTTGTTCTGCCTCAGTAACTTGTCGAGCTGTGACTGACAGTGGAGGCAACACTGCACTCAAGGTTTTTGTTATTTCTCCGGCATCATTTTCTCTGATAGATGCCTTTGCCCTTACATCAGTTTGAGTAATCTACGTTGCCTCCAGAGACGATCGGACACAATGATGAAATGATGCTGATCCTTGAAGTACGAAGTATTTTTGCTCTCATATATTCTCTGGACTTATCTAATGATGCAGGTCCACTTTTAAGTTGGCAGCCTCTTGTTAAGAATTCATCACTGTTTAAACAGCGCTTCTATACATACAATTTGTTTTTATCCAATATAAATATAACAAAAAGAGGCATTGTAGGCAACATCTACTTTCCACTTTAAAGTTTTAAATAAAGTTTAAACTCAGTTCGTGTCAATACAGCAACATTCTTTAGTTAGCCTTTTTTCAATGTAAAGCCCATGTTTTTTTTCTGCATAAATCTAATTATAACTGACTTTCTTTCAGCATCTGTGACATTTCAGCCCCATTACTAACAAGTCGTAATGAGTGCTTCAAAGAGCAGTGACTCACTGTGAGAATGAAGCTCGATGTAGAATTCCACTCTGATCGCTCCGTTCTTCAAAATAAGGGCCCGGCTGAATATTTTGGAAACATAAAAATCCACGATTCCACCCTTCAAAACTTTTGTGGCACTTTTAAGGTCGGTAAAAAAAAAAGAGCTCATTAGTGTTCTGTTCCAGAGTCTATACTGGTGTCCTCATTCAGACTGAACTGGATGTAACTGAATGTAAATTGTCACTATAGGGATGTGTCCGCCGCTGCCGCCGCCCCCCCCCCCCCCCCCCCCTCTTCTATACCAACTAACCCAACCGCATCCAATCATTACATTGCATTGTTCCGTTCTTTGTGTTGTCTGGGAGCCGCAGACATTATGGCTGGATCGAAAAGCAGATTTGGGCTGCTAATGGGGCTAACCTGCTTTTCAATAAAAAAAAAAAAAAAAATTGTAATAAAGTACCGCATCACGCCATTTGTTCCTGTGACATGGCAAACCTC